>NC_092131.1:8811085-9441085 GCF_043159975.1 Macaca nemestrina | reverse complement strand
ATTCTGGAAATGAAGTTAAATATGCAAGGGTTGGGGAGAAAAGGAAGGCAAAATAGTGCATTTGGAAGCTATTTGTAATAGCAGCAAAATTTATAGCAAAGGCCAATAGGATCCTGCTCAAAGATTGGTAATTTCCATTTACATAAAAAATATCAAAGTACCAAGCATTTTATATTCCCATGTGAAATGACCTTTGGACTTCTAACCCCATAGAACATTTTAGCTGGACTAGAGGTATGTAGCTCAGGAGGTGAATTACTTTTTGCAGTGAAAGTTTGCAAACTTTATTTCAGTCCTGAGAAAAGGAGATCATAATAAAATATGGTTGGAAATCGATTGGAGTTGAAGGTCAGTAGGCCACAGCCTGAAGATGATTGAATGGACATTCAGGGCTTAAGTTTTATTCCAACTCCTTGCAAATTCCTGGGATATATTTGGAAAAGTTGCTTCTGTTCTCTGGGCCACAGTCTCCTCATCTGTTGATGGTTCCTGGAAGGCTGAATACACACTGGGATACATGCTGCCCACAGAAATGGAAAGGGTGGGAAACTCATTCCTCAGTGTGCCTTTCCACATGCAAGACAGGTGCCCATGTTAAAAATGAGAACGGCCCATCTAGAGCTTAGGGCTTTGAGATGCAGAGGACCTAGATGAGCATGACTTTGTGGCGTGCTGGCTCTGAGAGCAGTACTTAGCACACATCAGTTGCAGATTGGTTCTCACAACCTCCCTAAGAGATAAATACCAATCATTTTTTAAATGTAAAGACTGAGGCCCAAAGGGGTTAGATGACCTGTCCAATTTCAAAGAGATGTTATGTGACAGAGTTAAAATTTGAAACCCAGAACAGGACTGTCTGGGTCCAAGGTTTTAATTATAAACCTTGCCTCAAATTGGAAAATAGGGTTTTCTCCACCCTAAGTGATGAACATAAAAACTAAAGCATGGTTGAGCTGGTGGCTCAAGCCTGTAACCTCAGCACTTTGAGAGAACAAGGAGACACAATTGCTCAAGCCCAGGAGTTTGAGACCAGCCTGGGCAACATAGCAAGACCCCCTCTCTACAAAAAATGAAATATTAGCCAGGTGAGGTGGCACACACCTGTGGTCCCAGTCACAGAACCTCAGGGGCAAAGGTGGGAGGATTGCTTGAGTCTGGGAGGTTGAGGCTGCAGTGAGCAGTGTTTGCACCACTGCACTCCAGCCTGTGGGGAAGGGCAAGACCATCAGAACAACAAAAACAACAACAACAAACAAACAAAAACCCAAAAAACTAAAGCACATCAAGGTGTAGCCAGTTTCACAGAGGGAAGGAAGTACTTGCTGTCCCACCCACGCAGGTAAAGGACACAGGCCCTGCAGGAGTCAAGCTCCCATCCAGCCACCAGCTCCCAGAGTGTCTGAAGTGTGAGCTCAGAGGAAGCCTCTGCCTTCTTAGGGTCAGCTTTTTTGCTCTGCCAAGTGAAGCACTTGAAACAGAGGTCCAGGAAAGCCCTGGAACTCAAAGCATGTAACTCCCAGAAGCCACAGCATCAGCCTCAGCTGGGAGTGTGAGAATTGCAGAATCCCAGGTCCCAGCCAGACCTGCTGCAGCAGAATCTGCATTTTCACAACATCCCTGGGTAACTCATGTACCTATTAAAGCTTGAGAAGCTCTGTGCTAAAGATCCTTCCACTTTTCATGTCCCAAGGCTTTGTTTTATGTCTTGAGTGCCAACAGAGGCTCGTACAGGAAGGAAAAAGGGCGGAAAAGGAGGTTGCAGGATAAAGGAAGAGGGGACATATGAGAAATAGTAAAGAGAGAGACAAATAGGGGAGTGAGGGAGAAATGAAAGAGGTTGGAAAGGCAGAGAAAGAATGCCAAGCAAAGGGGGAGGGGAGGGAAAAGGAGAAAGCCAGAGAGAAAGAAACAGGAAGAAAAGAGAAAGATCGGCCAGGCACGGTGGCTCAGGCCTGTAATCCCAGCACTTTGGGAGGCCAAAGTAGGCAGATCACCTGAGCTCAGGAGACCAGCCTAGACAACATGACAAAATCCTGTCTCTACCAAAAATGCAACAAGTTAGCCAGGCATGGTTGTGTGTTCCTGTGGTCCCAGCTACTTGGAAGGCTGAGGTGGGAGTATCGCTTGAGCCTGGGAGATGGAGGTTACAGTGAGCCAAGATCACACCACTGCACTCCAGCCTGGGTGATAGAGTGAGACCCCCCCCCAAAAAAAAAAGAAGAAGAGGGAGGGAGGGAGGGAGGAAGGAAGGAAGGAAGGAAGGAAGGAGAGAAAGAGAGAAAGAAAAGAAGGAAAGAAAGAAGAAAGAAAAAAGGAAAGGAAAGGAAGAAAGAAAGAAAGAAAGAAAGAAAGAAAGAAAGAAAGAAAGAAAGAAAGAAAGAAAGAAAGAAAGAAAGAAAGAAAGAAAGAAAGAGAAAGAAAGAGAGAAAGAAAGAAAAAGAAGCAAAGGGAAAGAAAGAAAAAGAGAGAAAGGAAAAAAGGAAAGAGAAAAACCTAGGGAAGAGAGAAGGGAGATAAAGAAGAAAGAGAGGCACCCAGGCACTCAGTCCGCTGATGGCTGGAGGGAAAGCAGGCCAGAGAGGTGATAGAGGATATCTGGGGCCATGGACAAGGGAAGGCAGCTCCCCAGCCTGTGCTCCAGCATCCAGGATGGCAACTTTTTTGATCCTTCCAAACAGCTCATTTCTGTTGCAGTTTACTCACTCAGGTGGGTTCTATTGTTAATGAGAAAAATTACCATTACCCAATCCTTCCACATGCATGCGCCCTCTTCTTGGATGTGCCCAGTTATAAATTAGCCATTTTCATGATTAATTTTTCCTGGATGACTCATTCTTCAGGAACTCAGCATCAGCCTGGGCTGTGGGAGTTCGATTTCTGTGGTCATCTGCTCTCCAGCATTCTGATGTGAGTTAACCCTTAAGAAATAATGACAGCAGCCTTAATGGGGATCAATGATGCCTCAGTGCCCACAAATCACATCGCAGAGGAGCTAGTTTTCGAAGCCTTGCCAGATTCCTGGCTCGTGGTTGTAAAGCAGATGGAGGGGTAGGGGGAGATTTGACGATAATTTTATCTCTTTCTCTTCTTGGTTTCAGAGGCCAGGTATGCAGGTGAGGAAATGTCCCACATTAAACCTTCTTGACACCAACTAGAAAAGGCCAGCAGACGTTTTGCTTATTTATTCTTGGGCCAAGTTATTTAATTTTCCTTTCAATGTTCAAACCCTGGGATGGCATCAGGACAGAGGAGAAAGACAGACCTCTTGTCAGTTCTCCTTACTGCTCACAACCATGAACGTGGGCAGATTTTTGATCCATCGTTTACTCAGTTATCGAATAGGAAGTGGGATACTCACCAATGGTCTTGTTGTAAGAACGAGGGATGTATTAGTTCGTTTTCATGCTGCTGATAAAGATGTACCCCAAACTGGGCAATTTACCAAAGAAAGAGGTTCAATGGACTTACAGTTCCACGTGGTCGAGGATGCCTCAAAATCATGGTGGAAGGCAAGGAGGAGCAAGTCATGTCTTACATTGATGGCGGTAGGCAAAAAATTCATGCAGGGAAACTCCCATTTTTAAAACCATCTGATCTCATTAGACTCATTCACTATCATAACGAGAGCAGCACAGGAAAGGCTTACCCCCATAATTCAATCACCTCCCACTGGGTTCCTCCTTTGACACAGGGGGAATTGTGGGAGTTACAATTCAAGACGAGATTTGGGTGGAGACATAGCCAAGCCATATCAAGAAAAAATTTGATTTTTAACTTAGTTAAATTAAAAAAAAAATTCTTGCCAAACTGAATTTAAAATTGAGTAAATGTTTATTGGGGTATTAAAATGTCTTAAGGGAAATTTTGTTTAAAACATTGGAAGTAGTTTTACCACATAGAAATCTAGGGACATCTTGCGTCTTAAGGCAAAATTCTAGAGTATGAGATTTGTTTTTAAAATATAAAGACACCAGGATAAAAAAATACAGAAATTTTTGTAAATGGTTGCTTTACTTTTAAAACTACATAATACAGAAAGTCTAAAGGTCTGAAGCATGCTCTATGCAGTTTTTGTATTTGTGTGGGGTCTTGTAAAGAGACTCAAATTGTAGGTTTCAATCCCTCACATTTAGGATATTTTAGTAATCCGATTCAGTTGCAGTGATAAAGCATATTGACTATGGAAGATGACGAGGGTAGCCTGGCCCCCACAAATAAGGGAAAATACCTTATTTTCCTGCCCTCAAGAGCCCTACCTTCCCATATTGAAGCTCATGTCCTTGGTTCACACCTCCTGACCTTTGCAAAAGTGTTTCCCACATTGAAGTGCTTTTTTCTTCTTATACTTAGGAAATGTCCATCCATCCTTCAAGATCTAGCATAAACTTCTTTGAATGAGGTTGGTTTCTTCCAGTCCAAGCCTATGAATTTGGCTTCCCTAGAGCCAGGGACTCTGGTCAACGCTGGGGGAGAACAAAGACCCAAGGTCTTTTAATAGGCTTCAAGGGTTCCAGAGCACTGTGGGCAGCTCGGGGCACTGAGGAAACTCCACGGCCATCTTCTGGCCTCCTCTTTGTTTGGTAGCTCAGACTCCTTTGAAAAGCAAATATGCCTCCTTCTACTTATTTTGTTTAGGGTCAGAATATTGCGTGGCACATGGTCTGTATTTTTAATGTTTGTGGAAACAAGTACTGCATTGACTTATTTCAAATCCATTCTGTATCTTCAAATCAACTTGGCTTGGCTTTTGTTTGTTTGTTTGTTTGTTTAACTGGTTTTACTTGTACCAGGATAGCTGAACCAGATATCAATTACAGATACCAGCTGGGTGGGGGGGAAAAACTCCATCCCCCACCCCCAACTTTTTTAATGCAAATATCATTGTGTGCTTATGATTTTAGAATGAATAGAAATGAATTTATCAGCTGCATATGTTTTCCAAGATAATATGAATGAGGTGGTGTTGAGGACGGGGATATCTTGCAAAGAAGTCTTAACCCCCAATCTCTTGGGCATCTTATCCATTCAGTTCCCAAAGCCAAATGCTAGTCAGTTCTTTGGGCATAAATTGAGAGTTATCCCCTTGAAAGCTGCGATTCCAGTGGTGTTTTGTGCATGTTGCCTAGTGTGAGATCCAGATAGATCACATTTTCACACTTACCCATCTGCCACCGCCTGCCTCTCAAAGAGCCACTCAGTCATACTCTTTCAAGAGTCCTGGCTGCTGCGGGAATGTATTTTGAAAATGAAATAAGAACAAAAGACGAGTGAGCCCCCTCCCCAGCCCGCTCCAGGCAGGGTCAGAGGCAGACACGAGGCCATGAGCTTTGGTCCCATGGCTGCCCTCCCCTCTGCTCCCCACAGACGTTCTCTGCCTGAGGATAATTTGGAAAGAACCTTTTGCTCCTGCTGGGTTATGGTGGAAGCTATTCATGTACTCTGAGAAGAAACCCTGAGTGAGTTGGGTGCCTCACATGAATTGTCATTTTTTGTTTCCATTTGGTTTCAGTAATTATGACTTTGACATTACCACGCATTCATCCGTGACACTGTGCCTCCTTTGTTCTCTACAAGAGGCAAATGGTTGAGAGAAGATGGTCTAGGAGGGGACCTAGGTTCCCAAGGGAGAGAACGAAGCAAACACAACTCACAGGAGGCGACAGGAAGGGAAGCACCAGGGCCGAAAACACGCGACATTCTGCAACAATGGAATCAGAAACGGGAACTGCTGTTGCTTCTGGGTTCTTGAAATCATGTTAGAACGTGGGGTGACTCACATTTGTCCCTTTGGCTAAAGTTAGCTTCCATCCTGAACAAAATCCACAGGCTGGTTTGGTGTTGTTGTTGTTATTGTTTTGTTTGCCTTCTTTTTTTAAAATTTTCTTTCCTTTTTTAGTTCTTATAATGCTAAAGCAGAGAATACATGAGTGCACACTAAACAACCAACACACCACGGCTCTTTGTCTCTCAAGTATTTTAGTGGGGTGGCATTTATTGGGTGTAGGCTATTTGAGAAAATGCGGGCTTTCAACCCAGAGGTGGGGTCCAGCCCTTGCAGAATCTCCTGTGGAGGAGCTGTGTGGCCTGGGCACATTGACTGTTCTTTGTGGAGCTTCATTTCATCTGTTTATTAGCGACATGGAGGTAATAAGACCGACTTCCTGGCGTTGTTGAGCTGATGAGTGAGAAATCAGTCAAGCATGATTAGCACAATGGCTGCCACTGGGTAACCTTGCAGAAAGTGGATCTGGCTTTTATCCATGTTCTCTTTACTTAAATAAAAATAAAAATACCTTCTGGCAATAGTTTAGCCCATCTATTTAATTAAATGTCAAGGAAGGGAGTGGCTAATAGCCACAAACCCCCTACCCACCTCCATTCTTCTCCTCCAGGTCTGGGAAGAATGTGCAGAAGACGGGTTACACTCTCTCTAATGTCTAGATTCCTATCAGGCACGTGCGATGCTTCGATTCATGGACAAATCCCCTGAGGTCACAAGTGGCCCCTGCCAGTGTGATTCAGATCATCCCTGCCCAGTCCTGTCATGCTGTGGGTTTTCCTGACACTTGCTCTCTGGTTTCTGGCCAGATGTTTTATTGGGAGGCACTATTGGAGCCAAAGGGTGAGAAGAAGGGAGAGGGGAGAACACATTTCCTCCTCCCCTTCCCTGAGCAGCTCTAGCCATGGCAGTGTCTCATGCTGACTCCATGTCCAGCAGATGAGCCTCTCTTTATGGTCCCTGCTCCCTTATAGCCCCTGTTGTGCCTGCTTCTTGTTCTAAATGACTTCCTCCAACCTCCGTCATTTGTGTTACTAATTTCCATTCTAAATCCCATCCTTCTGAGATGCCTAGAGTGGGTTCTGTTTTTTGCCTAGACCTTGAATTTTACTATGAAGATGTATTTGGACATGGACTTGAAAGTACGATGAGCCAAAGAAACTCTCAATAGTCCTTTCTCTCTACCTCTGTCCAAAGCCACCTGACGAGCTTTAAGGACTTACGGTCATTCTCTTTTACTTTGATCTGCACATTTGTTTGGGCCTTGCCAGCAGCTAAGAAACCTCAGAATTCTGGAGAAATTCAGGATGGAGCCAGAGGTGTGCACATGATCCAGTTGGTCTCATGAGTCTGCTCTGGTTTTTTCTGGATCCAGTGTGACTAGGTTTGCTGATGTGGCAGGTCCTCTACACCTGTAGTTTTGGGTTTGTTTGTTTGTTCTGAGACAGAGTCTTGCTCTATCAACCAGGCTGGAGTGCAATGGCACAATCTCAGCTCACTGCAACTCCTGCCTCCTGAGTTCAAATGATTCTCATGCCTCAGCATCCCGAATAGCTGGGATTACAGGCATGTGCCACCACACCCAGCTAATTTTTGTATTTTTTAGTAGAGACGGGGTTTTACCATATTACCAGGCTGGTCTCAAACTCCTGGCCTCAAGTGATCTGCCTGCCTCTGCTTCCCAAAGTGCTGGGGCTACAGGAGTGAGCCACAACACCCAGTCCACACCTATGTTTTGTGTCTCCATCAGAGGCTCTCTGCATCCTCTGGAAATGCTTCCCTTTCGTGTACTGATGTCAGAAATATCAGCGATCAGAAGATGAGCTCACCTCAAAGAGTGAGGCAAACCAGAGTTGAAAATAGAGCATTCGACGGCTGAATCATTGGTCTGATTCTGTTACAACTTGCTTCCTGGCCTTGGATAAGTCATTTCCCACCTCCAGAAGGACAGATTGTTGGAGCAAGAGAAAAGAAACTTAAGCCACCTGAGAAGCACCGTGGATGGCTGGATTGCTCATGGGTCCCTGTTTTGCTGTTGCTGCACCAGCTCAGGATGATGATGCATGACTCTGCTTTTGTGACTCAAGTTTTCATGGCGCTATATTTCCCTACCAGCTTGACCATGATAGAAACCCAAATGTGACTGGCCATCAGAAAGCCAGTCTTCTTGCTTTGCACAGAGCAGATGCAGCCCCAAGTATTCAGAGGAACAAAAGGTTAGAGAAATAGAGCAACCCAAAGTGAGCTGCTTTGGCCCTGTGCTAAACCCTTTGTGTGAATTTCCTGACTCAGTAACGACTGGAGGCATTTCTATAAGGCACATGAGTACTCAGTGTTTACAAAGAGAGAGAGTCCCTCGGGGTGGTAAAAAGATACACTAAAGGTAAAAGTCACACAGCAATAGAGACAGGAGATAAACCCTGAGCTGTCTACCTTCAAATCCCAGCATCTTCCTGCTGTGCCAGCTTCTCACTGGTGCCAAATCTCAGCTCCTCAGTGAGGATACTGTCTGGCATTTAAAAAGTATTCAGTAACTAGGCGTGGTGGCTCATGTGTATAATCCCAGCACTTTGGGAGGCCAAGGCGGGCTGATCGTGAGGTCAGGAAATCGAGACCATCCTAGCTAACACAGTGAAACTTCATCTCTACTAACAATACAAAAAAAAAAAAAATTAGCCTGACATGTGACAGGTGCCTGTAGTCTCAGCTACTCGGGAGGCTGAGGCAGGAGAATCACTTGAACCCAGGAGGCAGAGGTTGCAGTGAGCTGAGATCGTGTCACTGAACTCCAGCCTGGGCAACAGAACAAGACTCCATCTCGAAAAAAAAAAAAAAAAGCTTTCAGTAAATATTTGCAAAACATAGAAAACAACTATTCCTTGTGGGGAAAACATCTCTGAAACGTCTTTCAATGTCATTGTTTTCTAATTGAGGAACTGAGCCTAGCTCTGTTTGCAGAGTTTATTTCTATTTTTATTATTCATTTTTTTAGAGATGAGGTTTCACTAGATTGCCCAGGCTGGAGTGCAGTGGCTAATCACAGGCACAATCCCAGTACTGATCAGCATGGAAGTTTCACCTTCTCTGTTTCTGACCTGGGCCAGTTTCAGCCTTCCTTGGGTAACCTGGTGGTTCCCTGTTCCTGAGAGGTCACTATATTGATGCTGAACTTAGTGCAGGTGCCTGATAAGCATAGCACACTACAGCTCAGCACTCCTGGATTCAAGAAATCTTCCTGCCTCAGCTTCTCAAGTAGTTGGGACTATAGGTGCCTGCCACCACACCTGGCGGAGCTCTTTTTCATTAACAATGTTTTGGACAGGAGGTGCTCCATCAAAAGGCCAGAGAAGCATCCCCAATGTGATGGTGGTAGGGGGTGGAGTCTTTAGGAGGTAATTTGGTGATAAGGGGAAAGCCCTCATCAATGGGATTGGTGCATAAAAGAGGCCCCAGAGAGCTCCCATGTCCCTTCAGTCATGTGAAGACACAGTGAGAAGTCACCATCTCTGAACCAAGAAGCAGGGTGCCAGCATACACCAAATCTACTGGTGCCTTGATCTTGGACTTCTCAGCCCCAAGAACTGTGAAAAATAAATTCCTGTTATTTATAAGCCACACGGTTTCTAGTACTTTGTTACAGTGTCCCAAACACACTAAGAAAGTGGGCATGCTAAGACCTAGTCAGATTTGCTGGGAAGATTTAGGAAAAGCAATACAGTGTTTGCTATAATGAATATAGCAAATGTCAAATAAGTAGTGTATCTTATTATTATTTTATAGGAAACATGTTATTAATAAAAGAATACTCACAGATATCATCCCTTTCTGATTACACTCAAAGAATCCAATCAGTATCCCCCAAATTTTCTCCTTCCAAAAAGAAAGATGTCGAGGGACATCTTTTTTTCGAAAAAAAGATGAGTGGGTCTACATTTTAAGGGCTGAGAGATTTGGGAGAGAATCAAAGGTAGAAAAAGAGCCACATGGACAGGGAACAGATGAGAAGGTGTTTTTATTAGGTTATTATATGTGTTTAAGAAGAGTGGCACTGTATGAAAGGCAGGAAGGAAGATGGGGAATAGGAGATGAAGACAATGCTGGTAAATATTCTCTGAACTATACTCGGATCACTTTTAATCAAGCACAAGAACATCAAGGAGAGAAGAGAAATCCTTTCAATTACTTTTGGTTTTTAAACTTCTTGAACATAATGAGACTGCATGAATGAACTCTGTGTGTCCCTTCCAGGTAAGGGTTGTACTCATTGACCATCATTTTCATGGCCTGAACATTTCTGGTAACCATTTCTATATCCTTGCTTTTTTGCCCAGAGAGGGAGAACTCTCTACCTCAAATACCAGCACATTCTCATTTGCCTTTTGTCCGGAGAACAGGTAGATTAATTCATGTCAAGAGAAATCCTCGTAGGGCTATGGATTAATAGCAATTGGCTCATTCAACCTGGAAAAACAAATCAGCCATTCTAACTCATGCCCCTCTTCCCCCATCCCCCTGCCCCAAATTCCTCTGCAAGCAGTTATTTATTGAGTAGCCATCAGCTGGCTGTATTACTCATGGCTGGAGGACTTCAGGGATGGAATGGCAAAGTAGAATTTTGAGGAAACACATTTTAGTAAACAACATCTGGACGAAGCAAAGAAGAGACAGGAATGTGGTCGGGCATCACCCATGCAGTGACAGATTGCATCTTTAATAAGCAAGCACTTAATTAGAAAAGTAATTTGTAAGCAGCATTAACGGAATGTGAGTATTCGACTTTGACCAACACGCTTGCGTCGGACCCTAGGCTCTGTCACATACGAGCACGAGGTTTATGTTTCGAACCTGATGATGTCCCCCTGTCTGTGACTCCTGACTATGTACTCATAATAACTGTGCTGATTGGAAGAATAGTATAAAATATTTGCAAGCAATTTAGAGTTTACAACTGTCAGCTTCCCCTCCGCTAGCAGTAGGGTAATCAGGAGATGAAGACAGGGACTGGGATATGAGGATGGAGGGGAAGCCCCTTACCTGCTCTCAGGGTGTGTGCTGTTAAGAGACAAATCACAGCCTTGCCAGAAGGAATTCCTAAGTGTTGCTGGAAAAGGATGCCCCAAATGGACTGTCAATCAAGGGACAAGATGAATTACAGACATCAAGGAAATGGAACGTAATTCCAGGCTAAGGTGGAATAGCAAGAAGCCATAAGTAAGGAAAGGAAGACTGGAGGTGATAAGATCCACTGTGGACACGAGCTGCCAACATCGTAGAGAAATACTTTATTCTCCCCCAGCTTCCTGGACTAGGCTAGGGTAAGGCAGCGGTAGTCTCCAACCCTGAATGCACAGTAGAATATGCTTTTAAAACACACTGATGCCAGTGCCTTGGATTTTTGTTGTTGCTTCCTGGGTCATTCTCATATGCATCCAGACTTGTCAAGTTGCAAACCATCAAGTATCTGAAGTAGCCTGGTACAGAGATGGACAGCAGCTATAGAATCAGCCAGATCTGGATATGAAGCCACATACTTGTAAAACAGCAAATATATAAAAATATAATTTGCATATATATAACATGTATATATAAGCAAATTATATTTATATATAAGCAACCATATTTATACATAAGCAAATACATATAAAGGTCTGCCTGAGACTTAGTTTTTCCATATGTAACACTGAACAACATTCCCTGCTTAAAATTTTTGTGGGGATTATTGGGACAGCACATGCAAAATTCTGATAGTTACTGTGACTCAATTTTGTACTAGCTTACCCTCTACTAAAAAGTTGCGGTATTAATTCTGTAAGGATGTATTGAACACTAAATAGATGCTGGGATATTCTCAGATGAATAAAACAAAAATGGTATGCATTACCTAGAATAGTGTTTCTTAGACTTCATATCCATCATAACCTCCTGGAAGGCCAGTTGAGACAGACCCTGCCAGGTCCACTCCTGAGTTTCTCCTTCAGTGGGCTTGGGGTATAAACCCACAATTAACATTCCTAAGAGATACCCTATTGATCCTGCTGCTACAGGTGGGGGGACCCCACTTTGAGAAGCATCATCCTAGGAAATGGCAGACTGTTAGGAAGAATAGCCAGTTCAATCAGCGGTTTTGCAAAATGGGATAAGCTCTGTGATTGGGGAATGTTGGGAGGGACTCTAAGGAGCAAAGTACAGGGAGGAGGCAACCCTGAAGCTAGCTGAGCGAGTAGGAATGCCAAGCAAGGCCTCCTGGGAACAGTTCGGGGTGAGAAGGAGTTAGGGAGAGAGAGGAGGAAGCAGAAGCATATCCAGGTGGAGGGCATTGGCCCCGTCAAGAACACAAGGGAAGAGCTTGTGTGGGGTGTCTGGGGGCCTGGGGAAGTTCCCTGTGCTTGGAGCATGGAATGGGGGGCATGAGCGATGCTGAAGGCAGACAGGCAGCGGGCGAAGCTGCAGAGGAGCTCGTGCTTGGAAACCACCCATGAGGAGGCAGATGGGAGGCCGTGGGGGAGCCAAGGAGGGGCACAGAGCAGTCAGCTGTGTCAAGGCCTCCATATCTGCCCCGGGGGAATTATACGGGAGATGGATATTGGTGGAGGCCTTCTGCTCTGGGAAGGTGGTTAGGCTGGCTTGATTCAAACCATTTCACCTGATTAAATGGGATTGGCTTTACGGGAAAGGTAAAGGCTCTAGTCCACCTACAAGGAAACTTAGATTATAAAAGAGAGGCTCCTTCTGAGTCTCAGGACCTCAAAAACATCATGGACAATTTCTGAGAAGTTGGAGAGAGAAGCCGGGAAGGGAAGCCGGAGACAGCACACGGAGTCGGCCCCCTTTCCTATCTGTGGATACCACATCCATGGATTCAACCACCTGCACATCAAAATTATCCAGAAAAAAATGACGCCTGTACTAAACATGTACAGGCCTCTTTTTCTTGTCATTTTCCCCTAAACTATGCACATGATTTACGTAGCATTTACATTATATTAAGTATTGTGAGTAATCTAGAGGTGGTTTAAAATACATCACATGACAGAATGTGTGTAGGTTATATGCCAATACTACACCTTTTTATATCAGAGGCTTAAGCATCTGAGGATTTGGGGTCCAGAAGGTCCTAGTACCAGTCCCCCAAGGTAAACCCAGGGACAACTATCTTCTAGTCCCACATGGAAGATGGAAGCATTAGTCTCCTACTGCTACTGTAACTGATAACACAAACTTAGGGGCTAACAAACAATACACACTTATTTTCCTACAATTCTGAATATCAGGAATCCTAATATCAGTGTGTCACAGGACTTCATTTCTTCTGAAGGTTCAGGGAATAATCCATTTTCTTGTCCACTCCAACCTCCAGAGGCTGTCCACACTCCTTGGCTCATGGTCACTTTTGGCAATCGCATCACTCTGGCCTCTGACATCTTCTGACATCACCCCACATCACCTTTTCGTAAAGACCCTTGTGATGACATTAGCCCCACTGGATAATCTGGGATCATCTTTCCATCTCAAGATGCTTCAGTTAATCGTATCTGCAAAGTCCCTTTGCTATGTATGAAAACACATTTACAAGCTGCAGAAATTAAGATGAGGACAAATTTGGGAGCCACTCTTTTGCCTATCACAGGGCAAAATGGTACATGGGTGATGATTTGAAAGCACAGCTTGCAACAGAGATGAAGACGACAAGGGTAAGAATGCTAGATTAAGAAAAAATAAGTATAACATAAAATGAAGTCCCTTCTGTGACCTTCTCAAACAGTAATATAACTTACTAGGACAGAATTGAGTCAAGTCTTTTCTGCAATGACCAATGGACTGATTTTATTTCTCCATTTATTTGATGCTTTAAAACCCAGCTTTCCTTCCTTTCTTCTTCCCTTCCTTCCTTCCTCCCTTCCTTCCTTCTCTCCTTCCTTCCCTCCTTCCTTCCTTCCATTTTTCCTTCCTTCCTTCTTTCCTTCCTTCTGTTTTTCCTTCCTTCCTTCTTTCCTTTCTTCCTTCAATTTTTCCTTCCTTCCTTCCTTCCTTCCTTCCATTTTCCCTTCCTTCTTTCCATTTTCCCTTCCTTCTTTCCTTCCTTGCTTCCTTCTTTCCCTCCTTCTTTCCTTCCTCCCTTCCTTCCTTCTCTCCTTCCTTCCCTCCTTCCTTCCTTCCATTTTTCCTTCCTTCCTTCTTTCCTTCCTTCTGTTTTTCCTTCCTTCCTTCTTTCCTTTCTTCCTTCAATTTTTCCTTCCTTCCTTCCTTCCTTCCTTCCATTTTCCCTTCCTTCTTTCCATTTTCCCTTCCTTCTTTCCTTCCTTGCTTCCTTCTTTCCCTCCTTCTTTCCTTCCTTCCTTCCTTCCTTCCTTCCTTCCTTCCATCCGTCCGTCCTTTTTCCCTTCCTTTTCAGATACTCCTTCAGTTGGTTCTGATGTCAAGGCTTTAGAAGCCATACACAAATAGCTATGTGACAGGACCTAAGATGACAAACTTATTGTTCAATAGTATAAAATGTTTTGGAAATTCCCTGCAGCATCCAAACTTTTACTTGCATTAAAAAAGAAACTGAAATTGTAGATTTTATTTTTTCATTTTTTTCTCCACACTGGTCTCTTACTTTTAGAGTTCACTTTCATGTAGCTTTAAAAAACTTATTTTTTTTCCATTGGAAATTATCTCCACATTTACTAAGTAATTAGTATTTTTTTGTATTTGTAGCTTGCTTTAGTGAGTTTGTGTACATGTATTGAAAGTCTGAAAACAATTATCTTCATGCAGGATTTTGATGTATCCCCATGATTAAGTTTCATGTGAAATGTTTTTCCACTTCTAAAATAATTTTGCTAAAGAAAAGAAAACACTAGTCTTTTCTTGTAATCCAGAAGTGCTTTGCAATGCATGACAGGAGTGAGGCAATGGAATTAGGTTATGTTAAATTCTTAAAATTTTGAAGCAAATATTCACACACTTCAATATGCACAATGTTATTCTCTTTTATCAAAATCTCTCCGGAGTCTAACAGTGCATTAAATCCATTTGTGGACAGTTTGAGAATTTCAGTTCTCTGCAAGCTAATGGGAAAGAATATATAGGTGTTGAGAACATAGGATTTCTTGAAAAAATGTGGTATTCTCAAAGGGAATGCACACACAGAAGAAGTGCAATGACAGAGAGATAGTTCATTATGGCCTACGACTTTGCTCCAAAAGTGAATGTCATCACTGATGAGAGAATTTGGACCCAAGCAGGATTGACTTTTCACCAGGCTAAACATGCCTGAATGAAATCCAGCTAAGTGGTTTTCTTGTCTCCTTTTACCTAAACGTAATACAAAGTCCCAGATCTGGCCACCATGATAGAATAGGAAGTTTTCTCGATACTGGAGCAGGGTGTGAAAAGAAAATAAGGCATTTGACTCCATTCAGGGTTATTTATACCCTTTCCCATAGACTAAACTCCTGGATAATGTGGCATCATCAGTATCTTTGACTTTAACCAAGACTGAAAGACACTCATCCTTGGAAAAAGAGACCAATGCACCAAGGAATGGAGACTGTGTGCTTCCCTTGACAGATGTATCATTGTGAATACTAAAAAGTTCAGTGCTTTCACTAATCAAATTTAAATTTTTGTGAGGTCTGAGTGTTAATACTAAAATCAGTTCTAAGCTCCCCATTAGAAAATAAATTTTAGGTAATTATAATTTATATATAATTAAATATTAATTATAATATATAAAAATTATAATTATATAATCTAATTAATATATAAATACATATAATTAATATATAATATAATTAATATCAAATCCCAACTGATTTTAATGACAAATATCATAGATGAAATGCCATTTTTTTTTGAGACGGAGTCTTGCTCTGTAGCCCAGGCTGGAGTGCAGGGGCACTGTCTCGGCTCACTGCAAGCTCTGTCTCCTGGGTTCATGCCATTCTCCTGCCTCAGCCTCCTGAGTAGCTGGGACTACAGGTGCCCGTCACCACGCCCGGCTAATTTTGTGTGTGTGTGTGTGTGTGTGTGTGT
Source organism: Macaca nemestrina (assembly GCF_043159975.1). Classification (NCBI taxonomy): domain Eukaryota; kingdom Metazoa; phylum Chordata; class Mammalia; order Primates; family Cercopithecidae; genus Macaca; species Macaca nemestrina. Next base: position 9,425,286 of record NC_092131.1, on the reverse strand, counting down.
GTGTGTTTTTAATAGAGATGAGATTTCACCATGTTAGCTAGAATGGTCTCGATTTCCTGACCTGGTGATCCACCCGCCTCGGCCTCCCAAAGTGCTGGGATTACAGCCGTGAGCCACCGCGCCTGGCCAAAACCTCACTTTCATGTCCCAAAACATATTACAGAAAAGATACAGTAAAAATAATTAAATACGTAAACAAATAAGGTCTGAAATAAGGAAGAGGCATTTCTGCAGTCCAGGTATGAAACTATCTTTTCAAAGAGAGAGAGAAAGTAAGGGTCATTGTCATGAGTGGAGAGTAGAGACCTGAAGCCTGGATTCAGAACAAGAAGAGCTTGGCAGGATGTGAGAGGGAGGGAAGGGGTGGGGCATTTGGAACCAGAGAAGAAAGAGGGCTGGACTGAAGCTGCTACCCATGGCTGGCATGTTTCTATTTGTGCTTCCTGAGATAATCTGAAGATGGACAGGTGCTTCTTGATCGTGAAGAATGTCTACGACGATTGCCTTGGAAGGAATCCCAAGGCAGAGATATTTGTCATTGCCAAGAGCCCATTGCCCACTCTCACCCCCAAGATCTCAGTCTTCAAATTATATCATTTGTGGGAGGCTGAAGTAAGGGTCTATGGCAAATGCTACTGTTGAAGGACAGGAAACATAGGTGGAGCCACCCTCTTGGTCTAGGGTTGGAGCTGCCTCCCCTTAGAATATTTGAGTGGAGGGCTATGCTCAACCCTGGTCCTCTGGCACGCATTAAAATGTTGGAATGCCCCAAAACTAGGTCCTCAGCTCCTATATCTACAGTGTGCCTTTTTTTTAAATTTTTAAAAAATTTTTTAAACAGTGGGATTACATTTTGTACTCCCATCCAGACATCTCACTTTAAATGCCAACTATTTGTTAATAATCTCCAAAGTTACATGTCTGGGCTTCCCACACCATCGAACACCTAATGTGCATACACACTGACGACCTGACACACTGTGGTGTCTCAAAGACATCTCAAACCTAACCAGCCAAAGCAGGACTCATAGTTTCCCACCCCATCTCAATCTTCCCCTCCTGATCAATAGTATCCATTCACTTACTGAAGCCTAAAATCCAATAGTCATGTTTTCTTCTTTTCATTTTCTAGCTCTCTAATCCATCAGCACATGTTGCCAACCCTACCTTCAAATTATATTTCAGGTCCACCACCCTTTCTCCATTTCTACTGTTATCAATTTAGTCCAGACCTCACTTGCTTCCTGCTGGGCCCTACTGCAATCAGTTCCTAGCTAGTCTTACTAGACTCCACTGCCATCCTTTCTCCATACACCATCCAGAAAGATATTTTTTGAAGACATAAATTACAGTGTATCAGAGTCCTATTTAAACCCTTTAAAAGCTCGCTATTGTGATAAGAGGGGTATCCGCATTCCTTGCCATGCACCACATGGTCCTAACAGACCTGGCCTTTGCCTTTCTTTCTAAATGTACCTTCTTGCTCTTGATGATGATCTATCCACATTAGATTTCATTTTCCTTTTCTTTTCTTTCTTTGGATTTCTTTTCTTTTCTTTCTTCTTTTTTTTTCTTTCTCTCTTTCTCTCTTTTTTCTGTCTTCCTTCACTTCCTTCCTTCCTTCTTTCCTTCCTTCCTCCCTCCTTTCCCTTCCCTTCTCTTCCCTTCCCTTCTCTTCTTTTCTTTTCTTTTCTTTTCTTTTCTCCTTCCTTCCTTCCTTCCTTCCTTCCTTCCTTCCTTCCTTCCTTCCTTCCTTCCTTCCTTCCTTCCTTCCTTCCTTTCCTGACAGATTCTAGCTCTGTCTCCCAGGTTGGAGTGCAGTGGCCCAGCATTGGTCCACTGAAACCTCCGCCTCTCAGCTTCAAGTGATTGTTCTGCCTCACTTTCCCTAGTAGTTGGGATTTCAGGTACATGCCAACATGCCTGGCTAATTTTTGTATTTTTCATAGAGACGGGGTTTCACCTTGTTCGTCAGGCTGGTCTTGAACTACTGGCCTCAAATAATCCACCCTCCATGGCCTCCCAAAGTATTGGGATTGCAGACATGAGCCATTGTGCCCAGCCCTAGATTTCTTTCTTTCTCTCTCCCTATCTTTTTTAATATGCCACACTTATGTCTTTGTAGAATTTTTGTAATTAATATCCACCCTAATTAAAAATCTTAGTTTCCAGATGTCCCTACACTTGACTCTTTCTTATTATAAAGGTCTCAGAAACAGAAAAGAACATCATCTGCCTGAGTAAGGTCCTTCTGGATCAACCACCCTAAACAGTCACCCTCAGTTAAATCAGTTTGCTTTATTTTCTTCTTATCAAATTTCACTTCTTGGCAGTACCTTCATAATTCATTGTATTTACTTGTTTATTATGTTTCTGTCTTCACTGGAATACAGCGTCCACAGAGCAGGAGACTTCTTGCATGTTTCATACACCATAAGGGTCCCAGGACATTGAACTAGGGTGATGCACTCATTCTGATTTGACTGGGACTTTCTTGGTCTTAGCACTGAAAGTTCCAAGTCCTGGAAAACCCTTTAGTACTGTACTAGTACTGACACTAGCACTGTTGGCCACCCTACATTGAATCGCACAGAGTAGGTATTCAATAAACACCAGTCCTTATGTATTTCCAAGATGAGAGTGCATCATGATTCCATAACTAGGAACAAAAAGGCAACTGTGGATGATGAAAGTCATGTCAGACAAACTTACTTAACAAATATATTCTCAAAGAGAGAAAAGGAAGAGAGAGCACCATAAAATAAGAAGATGATGTCAAGAAACAAGAGCATACATTTGCAGAGAAGAACCAGTTAGCATTCTTGAGAAAGAAAAGATAATTAGTGGAAAAATGCCCTCCATAGATGAGTTGAATAGCAGCTTGGAAGCACAGGAACCGTGAAACAGTTACTGGGAGACAAAGCTTAGGGAAACATCCAGAATGCAGCATAAATGGATAAAGAAATAGAAAATAGGAAAAAAAAAATGTAAGAGGTATGTGGCATAGATCTAGAAACTCTACATGTCACCTGAAAGACACTCTAGATAGAGAAAACAGAGAATAAAGAGAATGGCGAAGAGCAATATTTTGAATGAACATGGATGAGGTTTCCTAAAATTAAAAAAAATCAACACACCAAACAAAAATGAAGTTTGAAAAGCTTCAAGTGAGAAAAGATAAATCACCTAATAAGTAATGATAATTGAACTGACATCAGGTTTTCCATTTACAGCACAGGATGCTAGAAGTTATGAGAATGTTGTTTACAAAATACTAAGGGAAAATTGCTTTGAACCCAGAACCCCACATTAGACGTGCAATAGGGGAGGAAGGAAGGTGATGTACAGACATTTGTCTGATGTGCAGGGTCTTGGAGAATTTACTACTTGCAGAATCTCACTTTTCTTTTTTTTTTTTTTTTTTTTTTTTTTTTTTTTTTTTTTTTTGAGACGCAGTTTGTCACCCAGGCTGGAGTGCAGTGGCACAATCTTGGCTCACTGAATCCTCCGCCTTCCAGGTTCAAGCAATTCTTTGCCTCAACCTCCTGAGTAGCTGGGATTACAGGTGCCCACCACTACAACCAGTTAATTTTTGTATTTTTAGTATAGAAGGAGTTTCACCATCTTGGCCAGGCTGGTCGTGAACTCCTGACCTTGTGATCCACCCACCTTGGCCTCTCAGAGTGTTGAGATTACAGGCATGAGCCACTGCACCCAGCCAACATTTTTTTAATCTTAATGGATATACACTAACAAGAAGATAAATGAAGTGAAATAAGAAAGGATAAGAAATAATGGAGGATAAAGAAATCTGTAATAAAAAATAATTCTAAACAATAAGAAGAATAATACGGTGGAAGCTTTCCTATATACCAATATAAGACTAGTAGGCAAAAAAGAAAATAACAACAATGTATCAATAACATAAGGTTTCATTTTCATTAATATAAATTTATTTTTATTTAAAATTTATACCTTCAATGATGGATTCATTGACTTTTTGAGGCTTTTCAGTTTGTATACGTGTGGCTGAATGAAGTTCTATATGTTTCTTATGTATGCACCATACCTTCAGATCAGCAATTGGCTTTTTAAAACACCTTAATTTCTTTTAATTAGAGCGAGAAACTAATTTGACAAGGAATCTAAGGGTAGAATCTTCCTAATATTTTACAAATGCTTCATTCCTTTATATCTGTCTTACATTTAATTAGACAGCATGATTATGATACTGTAATCACACTCAGCTACTCAGGAGGATGAGGCAGAGAATTGCTTGAACCTGGAAGGCAGAGGATGCTATATGATACCCATCACAAAGTAGCTAAAAACCTTGAAAAAAGATTAGATGAATGGCTAACTAGAATCAACAGTGTAGAGAAGACCTTAAATGACCTGATGGAGCTGAAAACCATTGCACAAGTACTACGTGACACATGCACAAGCTTCAGTTGCCTATTCGATCAAGTGGAAGAAAGGGTATCAGTGATTGAAGATCAAATGAATGAAATGAAGTGAGAAGAGAAGTTTAGAGAAAAAAGAGTAAAAAGAAATGAACAAAGCCTCCAAGAAATATGGGGCTATGTGAAAAGACCAAATCTATGTCTGATCGGTGTACCTGAAAGTGATGGGGAGAATGGAACCAAGTTGGAAGACACTCTTCAGGATATTATCCAGGAGAACTTCCCCAACCAAGCAGGGCAGGCTGACATTCTAATTCAGGAAATACAGAGAATGCCACAAAGATATTCTTCAAGAAGAGCAACTCCAAGACATATAATTGTCAGATTCACCAAAGTTGAAATGAAGGAAAAAATGTTAAGGGAAGCCAGAGAGAAAGGTCGGGTTACCCACAAAGGGAAGCCTATCAGACTAACAACGGATCTCTCGGCAGAAACTCTACAAGACAGAAGAGAGTGGGGGCCAATATTAAACATTCTTAAAGAAAAGAATTCTCAACCCAAAATTTCATATCCAGCCAAACTAAGCTTCATAAGTGAAGGAGAAATAAAATCCTTTACAGACAAGCAAATGCTGAGAGATTTTGTCACCACCAGGCCTGCCTTACAAGAGCTCCTGAAGGAAGCACTACACATGGAAAGGAACAACTATTATCAGCCACTGCAAAAACATGCGAAATTGTAAAGACCATTGATGCTAGGAAGAAACTGCATCAACAAACGAGCAAAATAACCAGCTAACATCATAATGACAGGATCAAATTCACACATAACAATATTAACCTTAAATGTAAATGGGCTAAATTCTCCAATTGAAAGACACTGACTGGCAAATTGGATAAAGGGTCAAGACCCATTAGTGTGCTGTATTCAGGAGACCCATCTCACATGCAAAGACACACATAGGCTTAAAATAAGATGGAGGAAGATCTACCAAGCAAATGGAAAACAAAACAAAACAAAAAAAGCAGGGGTTGCAATCCTAGTCTCTGATAAAACAGACTTTAAACCAACAAAGATCAAAAGAGACAAAGAAGGCCATTAAATAATGGTAAAGAGATCAATTCAACAAGAAAAGCTAACTATCCTAAATATATATGCATCCAATATAGGAGCACTCAGATTCATAAAGCAAGTCCTTAGAGACCTACAAAGAGACTTAGACTCCAACACAATAATAATGGTAGACTTTAACACCTGACTGTCAACATTAGACAGATCAACAAGACAGAAAGTTAACAAGGATATCCAGGAATTGAACTGAGCTCTGCACAAAGCAGAAATAATAGACATCTATAGAACTCTCCACCCCAAATCAACAGAATATACATTCTTCTTAGCACCACATCACACTTATTCCAAAATTGACCACATAGTTGGAAGTAAAGCACTCCTCAGCAAATGTAAAAGAACATAAATTATAACAAACTGTCTCCCAGACCACAGTGCAATCAAACTAGAACTCAGAATTAAGAAACTCAATCAAAACTGCTCAACTACATGAAAACTGAACAACCTGCTCTTGAATGACTACCAGGTACGTAACGAAATGGAGGCAGAAATAAAGATGTTCTTTGAAACCAATGAGAACAAAGACACAACATACCAGAATCTCTGGGACACATTTAAAGCGTGTGTAGAAGGAAATTTATAGCACTAAATGCCCACAAAAGAAAGCAGGAAAGATCTAACATTGTCACCCTAACATCACAATTAAAAGAACTAGAGAAGCAAGAGCAAACACATTCAAAAGCTAGCAGAAGGCAAGAAATAACAGATCAGAGCAGAACTGAAGGAGATAGAGACACAAAAATCCCTTCAAAACATCAATTAATCCAGGAGTTGTTTTTTTTAAAAAAAGATCAACAAAATTGATAGGCCGCTAGCAATACTAACACAGAAGAAAAGAGAGAAGAATCAAATAGATGCAATAAAAAATGATAAAGGGGATATAGCCACCGATCCCGCAGAAATACCAGCTATCATCAAAGAATGCTATAAACACCTCTATGCAAATAAACTAGAAAATCTAGAAGAAATGGATAAATTTCTGGACACATACACCCTCCCAAGACCAAACCAGGAAGAAGTTGAATGCCTGAATAGGCCCATAACAGGCTCTGAAATTGAGGCAATAATTAATAGCCTACCAACCAAAAAAAGTCCAGGACCAGATGGATTCACAGCCAAATTCTACAAAGAAGAGCTGGTACCATTCCTTCTGAAATTATTCCAATCAATAGAAAGAGAGGGAATCCTCCCTAACTCATTTTTTGTGGCTAGCATCAACCTCATGTCAAAGCCTGGGAGAGACACAACAAAAAAAGATAATTTTAGACCAAAATCCCTGATGAACATCGAAGTAAAAATCATCAATAACATACTGGTAAACTAAATCCAGCAGCACATCAAAAAGCTTATCCACCAAGATCAAGTTGGCTTCATCCCTGGGATGCAAGGCTGATTCAACATACACAAATCAAGAAACGTAATCCATCATATGAACAGAACCAAAGACAACAGGATTATCTTAATAGATGAAGAAAAGGCCTTCAACAAAATTCAACAGCGCTTCATGCTTAAAACTATCAATAAACTAGGTATTGATGGAATGTATCTCAAAATAATAAGAGCTATTTATGACAAACCCACAGCCAATATCATACTGAATGGGCAAAAACTGGAAGCATTCCCTTTGAAAACTGACACAAGTCAGGGATGCCCTGTCTCACCACTCCTATTCAACATAGTGTTGGAAGTTCTGGCCAGGGCAATCAGGCAGGAGAAAGAAATAAAGGTATTCAATTAGGAAAAGAGGAAGTCAAATTGTCCCTGTTTGCAGATGACATGATTGTATATTTAGAAAACCCATCGTCTCAGCCCAAAATCTTCTTAAGCTGATAAGCAACTTCAGCAAAGTCTCAGGATACAAAATCAATGTGCAAAAATCACAAACATTACTATATACCAACAACAGACAAACAGAGAGCCAAATCATGAGTGAACTCCCATTCACAATTGCTTCAAAGAAAATAAAATACCTAGGAATCCAACTTACAAGGGATGAGAAAGACCTCTTCAAGGAGAACTACAAACCACTGCCCAATGAAATAAAAGAGGACACAAGCAAATGGAAGAACATTCCATCCTCATGGATAGGAAAAATTGATATTGTGAAAATGGCCATACTGCCCAAGGTAATTTATAGATTCAATGCCATTCCCATCAAGCTACCAATGACTTTCTTCACAGAATTGGAAATACCTACTTTAAAGTTCACATGGAACCAAAAAGGAGCCTGCATTGCCAAGACAATCCTAAGCCAAAAGAACAAAGCTGGAGGCTTTGACTTTTTTGACTTCAAACTATCCTACAAGGCTACAGTAACCAAAACAGCATGGTACTGGTATCAAAACAGAGATATGGACCAATGGAACAGAACAGAGCCCTCAGAAATAATACCACACATCTACAACCATCTGATCTTTGACAAACCTGACGAAAACAAGAAATGGGGAAAGGATTCCGTATTTAATAAATGGTGCTGGGAAAACTGGCTAGCCATATGTAGAAAGCTGAAACTGGATTCCTTCCTTACACCTTATACAAAAATTAATTCAAGATGGATTAAAGACTTAAATGTTAGACCTAAAACCATAAAAACCCTAGAAGAAAAACCTAGGCATTACTATTCAGGCCATAGGCATGGGCAAGGACTTCGTGTCTAAAACACCAAAAGCAATGGCAACAAAAGTCAAAATTGACAAATGGGATCTAATTAAACTACAGAGCTTCTGCACAGAAAAAGAAACTACCATCAGAGTGAACAGGCAACCTACAGAATGGGAGAAAACTTTTACAACCTACCCATCTGACAAAGGGCTAATATCTGCAATCTACAAAGAAACAGATTTACAAGAAAAAGTCAAACAACCCCATCAAAAAGTGGGCAAAGGATATGAACAGACACTTCTCAACAGACACATGAAAAAATGGTCATCATCACTGGCCATCAGAGAAATGCAAATCAAAACCACAGTGAGATATCATCTCACACCAGTTAGAATGGCGATCATTAAGAAGTCAGGGAACAACAGTGCTGGAGAGGATGTGGAGAAATAGGAACACTCTTACACTGTTGGTGGAACTGTAAACCATTGTGGAAGACAGTGTGGCGATTCCTCAAGGATCTAGAACTAAAAATACCATTTGACCCAGCCATCCCATTACTGGGTATATACCCAAAGGATTATAAATCATGCTGCTATAAAGACATATGCAGACGTATGTTTATTGCGGCACTATTCACAATAGCAAAGACTTGGAACCAACCAAAATGTCCATCAATGATAGACTGGATTAAGAAAATGTGGCACATATTCACCACGGAATACTATGCAGCCATAAAAAAGGATAAGTTCATGTCCTTTGTAGGGACATGGATGAAGCTGGAAACCATCATTCTCAGCAAACTATCGCAAGGATAGAAAACCAAACACCACGTGTTCTCACTCCTAGGTGGGAATTGAACAATGAGAACACTTGGACACAGGAAGGGGAACATCACACACTGGGGCCTGTTGTGGGGTAGGGGGAGGTGGGAGGGATAGCATTTGGAGATATACGTAATGTAAATGATGAGTTAATGGGTACAGCACACCAACATGGCACATGTATACATATGTAACAAACCTGTATGTTGTGCACATGTACCCTAGAACCTAAAGTACAATAAAAAAATTTTTTTAAAACAAGAAGTTCATGATACCATCACCTACTTTTGGTGTGTTTGAATATCTTTATTAAGAAAAATCTTGAAGTATTTAGTTAAAGTGGTGCTCAGAAGGAAACCTAAAGCATGTAAAGCATTTATTATAAATCAAGGAAGGTTGAAAGTTAAGCAACTGTGTCTTCAGTTCCATCCAGTTTCTTTGGTCAGCTTTACTAAAATTTACCATTTAAGAGCATATTAATAAGATGCATACAGTCTTATAACCACCACCAAAAACATAATATTGAACATAGGAAATTCAAAAAATTTTTTAAATGTTATCTTCCAATTAGTCTATAAGTTAACAATTTACTAATCCAACCTAATTGAATCCCAGTAACATTCTTCACGGTATATGACAAATTGATTTTTAATTTCACATGGATGAATACAGGTGAAAAATAGACAAATAAATTCAAAAATGTTTTTAAATGGGTGATTTTTTTCTACTAAATATGGAGATGTATTATTTTTATAGAAATCAAAATGACAGAGTATTATCCAGTAAATGATAAGCAGATCACTGGACCATAGGGATGAGCACAGAAGCAAACACTTGTATATAAGGGCACTTAGCATAGGATAGAGGAAGGATGGCTAACCAGTGGGTATGACAGAGCCTCTGCCAAACAGTAACCAGATCATTTTTATTTTTCTCCTGGGAACACAGGGAAGCTACATTCCCCATCTTTCTTTGTGTCTAGAAACGAGCCAATGGAATATAGATGGAAATGACATAGAGCATTTCCATATCTAGTACCTAAAATGTCCTGAGTGGTTATTTCCATTTACTTTGTGCAGCATGATTAGAAATAAAGGACTCCAAGATGATGCAAGGTCAAAATGGAGTGAGCCAGATTTCTGTGGCCTTGCATGAAGGAGAGTTGTCCAGGAGGACAAGCCAACCCACATTGAACTGTAGAAATTGAATTGTGTAAGTCAAAGAGAAATAAGGAGTGTTACAATAGTTAGCATTAAGTCCCTAATTAACAGCCAGGAAAACAATGAACATCTAATATGTAGCTTGGGGAAAATGGCTATGTATAATAAAGTAAAAATGAAACATAATTAGTACTTGGATTCCTATAAAAGAGAAAAATGAATTCAAGAAGGAATAAATACCCAGTAATTAAAAATACACTTAGAAGTATAGGAAAGTAACATAGGAGAATGTTTTGTTGGTTTGGGAATTAAGAGAGCTTTCTCAAACAAAATGGACAGCAGAATGAAACAGTAAACTTAAAGAAAAAAAATAAGACAAATTTAACCAGATCAAAATCCCAAAAAGAAATCTCATACCAAAATCTCAGAGAACAGAATACAATACATAATTAGACACTAGGAAGGAAAACATTCACAACATATAAAGCAATATTATGATTCAACATGTGTAAAGCACATCTACGAATTAATATTTAAAAGTCAAATGATGAAAAGGGAAGTAAGTGAAGGCTATGAGTAGAAGAGGAAATTCAAATGGCCTGTAAATTTATGAAAAGATGCTCAACTTCTTTAACTGTCTGGAAATGCAAATTAAACCAGAATAAGATACCATTTATCATATGTCAGACTGGCAAAGATTAAACAGTTTGATAATTCTTAGTGTTGAAGAACCTACCCACCACTTACAGGAAACTGATATGCTAGTGACCAGGAACTCACAGGTGATGCTGTAAGGAGTTCCTGGAGACATCTGGGAGCACAACAGAGCATCACCTGGGAGAGCTGCGCATGCATCCAGTACCTGGCAGTACCAATCGTAAGCGTGCTCCTAAAGCAACATTAGCCCTTGTGTAAGCACAACTGTGCAGGGTGTTCAATACATCATGACTTGCAAGAACAAGGGACTGGCAATCACTTTAAAGTCTATCAACATAGGGCTGTTTAAATAAAATACAGAGTCTCATATGATGAAATAATATCGAGAGAAACAAACTAGATAAATGAGTTTCAGGCTTAATACATGCCAAAAAATAAAATATTTTTTGAGAAAAACATGTTTCAGAACAATTTCTCTAGAACTTTCCCATTTCTCTCCATGTTCAAATGTACACACATCATACATAATGCATTTTCATTTGGATACCATGTCAATGTAAAAATATAACATGGGGATCATAAGAGTACACGCAGATGTTAGAGTTTCAGCAGAAAATACATGACACACCAAAACTGGGAGAATTTGAGGGGAGTTTAGTGCTGACACAGTTATAAAAGTGTGGTCAGCTTTGGGAAAATCATGAAGGGATATTGAAGCACCTGGTATTGGGGCTATAGGAATCCTGGATCCTGGAGCACCCTAGAGTTGGGTAAGTGCAAGTCAGGAGGCATTGCCAGCTCCCAGCAGGAGGCCATACAGAGGGGGATGCAGCTGGACCCTGGCAACCCCACAAGGATGGAGCTGGCAGACTAAAGATTCCACAAATTAGTCTCCTTTGTTTCAGAAGACTTATTAGAGTTCCCATCTTCACTTCCTCTGCCTCTTTTCCTCCTTCCCCAGACCTCTTTAACATGGATGGTGGCTATTCCTTGTTCTGATTCATGATGAAATTTCTATTTTGGAATCTGAGAAATCAGTACTTTCCTGCTGTTTCACTCTGATCTGATATTGTTGCATCCTATTATAATGGAAGGACTGGGAAGCAGAATGTGAGTTCTTTTCTTGTGTCTGCTTCTCATTGGACATGACAAACTGACCAAGTCACATTCCCTTTCTTGATCTCAGTTTTGTCATCTCTAAAGTGAGGATGGTAATACTACTGCAAAGGGTCCTTGGCAAGATCAAGTGGGATAGCATCTCACTGTTCTCTGATGCAGTGCTTTAGAACTTTACTGTGCTTATGAGTCACATGGGGATGGCCTTAAAATCAAGATTCCGATTCATTGCAAAGGGTAGAGCCTGAGATTTCTAATGCCAGTGATGCTGGGTGCCAACCACAACTTGCACAGCAAGATACTAGACATCGAGATGAAAGTGCTACGTACTAAGGTAAGTATCGGAAATTCTAAGGGCAAGCAGACTTCTTTACTGCAGGAATCTCCAACAGCTCTAATCTACTCAGTGTACACAGGGGTCTCTCAGGAGTCTGTAACATGCAGGACAGAATCTGAGAAAGCTGATCAAGAGAACAGATCCTAACGTGGGACTTACCAACATCCATGATGTGAAGCCTTTTTACCTGGCCCGACTCAGAAGAGTCAAAACAGAGAGGAGCATATTAGACATGCAGTGAATAGATTTTATCATTTAATAATCAAGCACTTAATTAAAAATAAGTAATTCATAAGAGTGATTAACATAAGGGGGCTAAGAAGTTTGGTTCAACACCCATGGCATTTAAATAGAGGATAGGAATCAGTATCTCTTTGTTCTTCAGAAACATATTTCTCTAAAAAATGGGTCTTAGATGAACAAATGTAATTTTTACTAAGTTGAAAGAGAGAGATAATCCCCACACTGAATGCTACCATGATGCAGGTGACTTGTACATACATCCTTGAAGAAAACATCTTTAAGAATCTACTTATTTGGTAGACAAGTACTTACTTAGGTTCTGCTCCATCCCATTCACTGTTACCTGCCAGTTAAGCTGTAGCAAGGTGGAGCATGGTATCACCCTCAAGAAACTGATATGCTAGTGGCCAGGAACTCACAGGTGATGCTGTGAGGAGTGCTGTGAAGGAAATAAGTGGGACCCAGAGGGAAAGAGGGAAGCTGGTAGGTAGGCTACTTGATTCAGAAAGTCTCTCCGAGGTGGTGCTCTTTTAGAAGAGACCTGCAGAATGAAAGTCAAAGCCTGGGCAAAGGGGCCAAGGTAAGAAACAGCCAGCAGTCTAGAGTTTCAGGGAACAAAGTGAGTGGCATTGCATAAATTTGGAGAAGTACATAGCAGACACGAGGTGCCGTATCCTGCAGGTCCCTGTGCATCACAGTGAGGGCTTTGAGTTTTATTCTCACTTTACTGGGAAACCATTGGAGTCTTTTGGTTTGTTTTAGTGATTTACGGATTATTGTTGTTATTTTTGTTGTTTGTTGTTTTTCTTTATAGAGACAGGGGCTTGCCCTGTTATCCAGGCTGCAGTGCAGTGGCAGGATCATAGCTCATGGCAGCCTCAAATTCCCAGACTCAAGTGATCCTCCTGCTTCAGCTGCTTGGGTTGCTGTGATTACAGCCATGCGCCACTGCACCTGGCTATTTTTTTAATTGCCTTTTGTAAAGACTTGGGTCTCACTATGTTGCCTAGGCTGGTCTCAAACTCCTGGCTTCAAATGACTCTCCTACCTTGGGCTCCCAAAGTGCCAAGATTATAAGCATGAGCCACAACGCCCAGATGTTTTACAGATTTAAAGATCATTCTGGCTGTCTGATGAGAGGGGCAGACCGGTCAGGGAGTGAGCCTGGAAACAGGAAACCTAGCAGAGGACGATGGTGGCTTGGACCACCAGCCAGTATCATGGTGGTACAGTTGGGGGCTGGGGAGTATTGGAGATGTAAGTGGAACTGCAGTCATCAGGAGGAAGTGATGAATTGGATTGGGGTCTTCCCTTGAGAGAAAGGAAACAGTCCAAGGGACCCCCGGGCTTCTAGCAGTAACAATGTGGGGAGCTGAGGAGAGAGAAAAAATTTCCTATTCAGGGAAGACTAGGAGGAAAAATAGGTTTGGAATGGAAGTAGACTCATTTTGAACACATCATTATTGAGGGTTCCCATTACATATTGAAAAGGTCATGACAAATGTCTGGGCAGACAATCAATACTTGGGAGTTTTTAGCTTATATTTAAGGCCATAACAGAGAATGAGAACACCTGGAGAAATGATAGGGAGACAAGACAGAAGAGGACTCAGAAGTGATTCCTGAGGCATTGCCACATTGGAAGATGGAAAGGACATTCTCATCAGGCAGGAGGAACACTAGTGAGGAGAATAGGGTCTGGAGACAGGAAACCTAAGGCCAAACCATAGCTGCCTTCTTGAAATTGGACTAAGAGGAAAACCCCACCTTTCTATGACCAAGTAATGAGAGGTCAAAGGCCCCTCCCTCTTCAAACCTCCCCTCCCTATGTCACTAAAGGGCAGGTCTGTAAATGGTCCATTCTGAAACCTTCATTTGCATATACATCATAGGTGGGATGCCTCTGATTGGTCCTGGGCAGAATCCTTCATTTGTACAAGGTGTAACATATCAGAGGCTTCTAAAGGGTACTTAGGAGTGTTACCATGCTCTCTTAATTCAGTAAAAACTTCAGGGAACATTACCATCAGGGCTCTCGAGCCACTTGTTGGAGCCTACTCCCACTCTGTGGAGTGTACTTTCACTTCAATAAATCTATGCTTTTGTCTTCCATTTCTCTGTCTGTGCATTTTGTTCCATTCTTTGTTCAATATTCCAAGAGCTTGGAAAACTTGCAGTAAAGACTTCCCATCCAGTAATACTAGGAGAAGGTGGTGTCACGAAAGTTCAGTGAGGAGAGAGTTTCACAAGAGAGGGGTGGATGGAGGCATAAATGATGTCACAGTGCTGAATAAAGAGCAAGTAGAAAGGTGTTCCAGCCCTGGGCTGGGCTGGGCTGGGCACTGGCATGCAAGTGTTGGGCAAGATCAGTCTCTGCCCTCCCAAGACTCAAGGCCTGTGTCAATAGGGGATGAGTTCTATCTGCACAGGCATGGCGAGGCACTCACAGGGGCTGCTGGCCGGGCAGCCCACTGCACCTGCTTCTCTGATAGCACTGCGGAGCACACCCTGTCATGTGCCCACTTCATTCTGCTTTGAGTGTGTGTGTCTGTGTTTAATGTCTCTAACACTAGAATTATAAACTCCCCTGTGAGGCCCATAGGAGTTCTGGCAGTGCAAGCCCTCAATGGATGTTTACTGAATAATAAATAAAATATGTGAAAACTCTACAAACACTTTATAAAAATACCATATGCATACTGTTATTTTTATTATTGCTGCCGTGAGAACTATGCACTTCTTAATTAGGTCTTGTACAATATGATAATAGGAAGCAGGTGACAAGCACCGCTCCCCTCCCCACCCCCAAAAAGATACTACAGCATTTAAAGTAAGAAGGAAATGGCCACACTAAATTTTGCCCTCAGCATCTCCTCATTTTTTCACTTTTGTTAATTCCTCCTCTAGTCTTGCTACTTACCACTCTGATGATGGAAAACACAGAAGGAATTGAGAGACATGGTCAAAAAGGGAATGTGGCAGGAGAAGTTTAGCTGAGAGAATCCACAGGGCTTTGCATCTATTCTGAGGACTGAGGAGTGAAATTCAAGAGGCCCAGGGAACAGGAACCAGCCCCGTGAGCCTCTCCTGCAAATGCCGCTTCCAGTCCAGACCTGCTTGCCGGCCGGCTCTTGTGTCAGCACACCTTGAACTCCTGCTGTACTCAATCCTGCCACTTTCCAGGCAGCAATCAGAGTGGCCTCAGGTGACCCTAAGCTTTAAGTTGAAATAACCTGTGTTCAAGTTGAAATGACATATTTGACGGTAGAGGGCAAATTCAACTACTTCTAAAGCACAAACCCTCAAATTCATGCCAAAGGAGAACCATTCTCACTGCTTCAAGACATGTGAAAAGCCTGAAAGCTGAAAAAATACAACTCTGCTGATTTCAGAAAGATTGCAACCTGTGTCACACCAAGGAGGGGTTAAACCTATAGGAGGACTACGCAGAGGAGTTGTCAGGATGACCAGGAGATGCACTAACTGCAGAGTGGCTGTGGGGGAAAGTCAACAGCAATAACAGCAACAATGACAATGACTTTATAGCATTTCTAACCACTTCCTTGCATGCCATTCTAGGACATACTTTGAACAGATTATCATCATCTCCATCTGCATATTGAAAAACTAAGAAAAAATGAAGAATGAACATAAAACTCATTTAAGGCTTCCTCTAACTTGGTCTGTGGTCTGCCCTACTGTGTTAGTCCATTTTCACACCGCTGATAAAGACATACTTGAGACTGGGCAATTTACAAAAGAAAGGTTTAATGGACTTACAGTTCCACATGGCTGGGGAGGCCTCACAATCATGGCAGAAGGTGAAAAGCACATCTCACATGGTGGCAAACAAGAGAAGAGAGCTTGTGCAGGGAAACTCCTATTTTTAAAACCATCAGATCTCATGCGACATATTCACTATCAGGAGAATAGCCTGGGAAAGACCTGCCCCCATGATTCAATTACCTCCCACTGGGTCCCTCCAACAACATGTGGAAATTCGAGATGAGTTAGGTGGCGACACAGCCAAACCATGTCACCTACCCAGCCCTATCACAGGCTCCTGGCATCAACTATACCCTGGCTTCAGGGTGAGAATGGACAGAGAATCAATATGTTGTGCCAAACACCATGTCTGGAGAAACTGCCTGGAAGACACAGTTGTCCCAGGAGGAAAGGGTGGATCTTAAGATCCAAGCAGCCTTACGAAAGAAAAGGGGATGGAAGACACTACACACTGACCAGGTGCCATATAGGTTGCTGTATGGGATACTGAGCTTGGAAGGGAACAGAAATCAAGGAGGGAGCCTCGTGCATGGGCAGCTCAGTGAGATGCCCGCAACCCAGCTTCACTGCTTAAAGGCCAGATACACACTCTCCGTGAGAGCCTGGAGTGTGGAACTCCCTCTGCTCTAGCTGTCCAGAAGCTCCAGAAGAGCTTCCAAAGCTCTGCGGACCTCAATTCCTCTTCGTCTCAGCTCCTGATGTGCCCCTGCCCTGGAATTCCTTGCTCTCTTGTCCACCTCACCAATGCTTTTCCTTCCTACTTTGCCGTCCATCTCACATGGTGAAAAGCCACCTGGGTACCCAGGAGCACGGTTCTGTCTGTTTCTCCACATCACTTGGAATGGCCTCTAGAGCAGTGCCTGTCCCAGCCTGGGCTATTGCCAAGTGTCTTAGTCAGCTTGGGCTTCCCCAACAAAATACCTTAACCTGTGTGACTTAAACAACGGACATTCATATCTCACAGTCCTGGAGGCTGGGAAGTTCAGAATCGAGGTGCCGTATGATTTGCTTCCTGGTGAGGGCTGCTTCCTGGTGAGGGCTGCTTCCTGTGAGCGCTGCATCCCAGTAGGGCTGCTTCCTGTTGAGGGCTGCTTCCTGGTGAGGGCTGCTTCCTGTTGAGGGCTGCTTCAAGGTGAGGGTCACAATCTGGTGAGGGCTGCTTCCTGGTGAGGGCTGCTTCCTGGTGAGGGCTGCTTCCTGGTGAGGGCTGCTTCCTGTGAGCGCTGCATCCCAGTAGGGCTGCTTCCTGGTGAGGGCTGCTTCCTGGTGAGGGCTGCTTCCTGTTGAGGGCTGCTTCCTGTTGAGGGCTGCTTCAAGGTGAGGGTCACAATCTGGTGAGGGCTGCTTCCTGGTGAGGGCTGCTTCCTGGTGAGGGCTGCTTCAAGGTGAGGGTCACAGTATGGTGAGGGCTGCTTCTTGGTGAGGGCCACAACCTAGTGAGGGCCACCTCCCGGTGAGGACCACTTCCCAGTAAGGGCATCACCCGGGTGAGGGCCACTTCCTGGCTTGCTGCCTTCCTGCTGTGTTCACTCACCAGTAAAGAGGATCTCTTCTAGTCTCTTCTTCTCAAGGTCTAAACCTGTCATGAGGGCTTCAGTCTCATGGTCTCACTGAAACCTAATAACTTCCCAAATGCCCCACCTGCTAATACCATCACACTGGCAGCTAGGGCTTCACCATGTTAATTTTGGGGAACCTAAAAACATAGTCCAGAGCACCATGTTTGTCTGCCCCGCAGGACTGAGCACCTCACATCTCCAGGAGGTGTTCGTATCACCTTCGTGCCTCCAGCCCAGAGCCTGGCTCAGGATTCTGCTTCATGAATATTTTTCATTGGTTACTATATGAGTGATTGTAATACCACAGCATTTATGGGAGATGGATAGGCCTGAGCTAGAGCCTATCATCCGCCATGATTTATTTTCCACTGCAATGCAGCAACATCATTAAAATACGATGTAGCAACATCATTGAAAAACACAACTTTTGGTGTCAAATATATCTGGATTAAGATCCCTATTTCACAATTAACTAGCAGAAACTTTTAGTTCTTTAGCTGATCTGAGCCTTATCTGAAAGATGGATTGCTGTGGTAAATGAGGCCATGAATGTCAATTGGTTATCGCCCAGCTGTAGTAGTAGCAGTAGCAGTAATAGCAGTAGTAGAAGTAGTAGTCATAGTAGCAGCCACAGCAAAATAGTAGTAGTAGCAGTAATAACAATAGTAATAGTCATAACTCTACTGTAGAACTATAGTAGTAATAATAGAATGGCATCAGAAGTAATAGTAATAGTAGTATAAGCAATAACCATATTTTATTAGAGCCTATACTACTATTGGTACTATTATGACTAATAAGTAATATTACCAATAATGAATAAGTATACTACTGTAGGCAATTATACTTATTAGTTAGTAGTAATATTACTTATTAGTCATAATAGTAGTATAGGCAATTATACTAATATACTACTACTAATACACTACATACTAATACTACCATATACTACTATACTAGTACTATACTACATACTACTACAATATTAATAGTAGTTATACTACTATTAGTAAGTTGGTAACTATTAATAGTTACTAATTAACTATTAGTAAGCTACTAATTAATTGTAGGTACTAACTAACAGTAACTATTAGTTTGATGGTTCAGAAGCCCCACAAACTCTTTTAACTATGTTTCATTATCCCAGCCCTGTTCATAGTCACAATATTGACAACTTAGGACAATATTAGGAGACCATGAGATCAACTGACAAACAGAAACAGGAAAAAGAAAAGTAAAAAGTTTTTTGTTTATTTGTTTGTTTGTTTTTGTTTTTTTTTGAGACGGAGTCTCGCTCTGTCACCCAGGCTGGAGTGCAGTGGCCGGATCTCAGCTCACTGCAAGCTCCGCCTCCCGGGTTTACGCCATTCTCCTGCCTCAGCCTCCCGAGTAGCTGGGGCTACAGGCACCCGCCACCTCGCCCGGCTAGGTTTTTTTTTTTTTTTTTTTTTTTTTTTTTTTGTATTTTTAGTAGAGACGGGGTTTCACCGTGTTAGCCAGGATGGTCTCAATCTCCTGACCTCGCGATCCGCCCGTCTCGACCTCCCAAAGTGAAGAAAAGTAAAAAGTTTTAAAGGTGTTCCATTGGTTATTGCAAACCAAACAATAATAACCAGATCTAAAATCGTAATAGTGTTCATAGAGTTTTCTATTCAGAAGTTCTAAGAAATACCAAAGCTGTGCCCCTGACATAACAAAAACTAAATTTCCCTTCAGCGGGAAGAGCTGATGGAACGCAGGTTGGCTTGTGGCGGCTCGCCCCAGGACTTTGCAAATCCTTGAGTAAATTGGCTGTCCTGTGGGGCACTACTTTATCCTCAACTCCTGACCCAAGAAAACTCAGATCTCAGTGGTGTCCCTGAGCTGTGTCTCTCCTTTTGCCTCTCCAACTTGGCTTGCGCAAACAATCTTATTAATCCCTGGTCAAGTGCAAGCATGCAAAGCCCTGTTGAAAGAGGGTGAGAGGGAAATGAAAGAAAAGACGATCCTTGGATCAACAGAAACATTGGGATTACCAGGCTGCCTCTTTTCCAATCTTAACAATAGCCAGCGAGTGCCCCACAGGCAGCCCACCCCAGTATAGCATTTGTGGCTGTCCTTGTCTGTGCCCCCACTGCTACTGGCCAGCAGCTTGGGTTTGGAAAGAGCCTCTGGCATACTGTTCTGATGTCATTAAGGGACCTCTGCTTTCTAGTGCAGAATGCATTCAAAATTGTTTGTGACAGTGGTGCCTCCGCCCCCGTAATTATTTAATTCTTCTGGAATGTAGAGATTTGGCATAAGGCACTGGACTGGGAGCCCACGGCAATCAACCTTCTTCTGTCTTGCACAGGACGCCATCCTATCTGGAGCTGCAAGAGGGTCAAAGGTCCACTGGAAAAGAGCTTGTTCCTTTCAGTTGGATCTGGAATTAGATCTGACTGATGTGCTAAGTACTAAAATTACTTATGTCTACTTAGGAAACAATCAATGGACAGCCACCAAACTAAATAAGTTTGTGACATTTTTTCTCTCTGCCTTTCTCTCTCTCTCTCTCTCTCTTCACTAAAACTGAAAAGCCAAATTCATTAAACAGTTCATACTTTGATTTGCAAAAGACAACAAACATATTCTCTGAACAAGGGAAGCATGTCTTTTCTTGCATCTGAGTTCAGGAACACTGAGTCTTTCCATTCAGGTCCTTCAAGGTACATGAAGTTGAAGGGTGATCTAATAGGTTTTCAAGGCAAAAGGAGTATTCTTTGTCCATGCTACTCTATTCAATAATTTTTCTGCCATTGAACACACATAGACTGATCATTTAGCCTTGATTCCCATATCTGCAAAAATAAAGAATTAAAAAATCCTATTCACAGGACAAACACAGGCAAACTGGGTGCTCCCAGCACAGACATGACCCTGGGTTAATGCTGAAAAGGTTTCTGTTAAAAGGAAGAGTGAGTTTTGCTTATGTGAACAAACAATGAATCATATATGTAAAAGCAGAAAAGGGAGTAATAATAAACACAGTTCAGCACCGCCACTTCACAAAGGAAAAAACTAGACTCTTACTGGGGTATTATCTGACCCAAGGCCATGTAGCCATACCATGGCAGAATAAGCACTAGAGCTAGTTTTCCAAACTGCTAGGCCAGTGTCTTTCAACTGCAGGTCAAAAATGAAGTTGCCGCTAGCTAAACAACTGAAAATTCCCCTTTCTGTTCCCTCCTTTTAAATTTTAGTAGTAATAATAATTTTAAATTATTACTATTACTAAATATTACTAAGTATTTAGTAAATATTTAGTAATATTTACTAAATAAAAATATTACTAATACTAAATATTACTAAATTCTTACTATTACTAAATTATTACTATAACACTATTATTATATATAATTATATATAATATATAATATATATTTATATATTATATATAAATATATATTTACATTTTATATATAATATAAATTATATATTAATATTAATATGCAATAAATAATATATTAATATAAATAATAATATATTGCATATAATATAAATATTATTACATATGATTATATATTATGTATAATAATATAAATATTATTACATATAATTATGTATGTTATATATAATAATATAATAATAAAATTATATAACAATAGTATAGTAATGATATAATCATAATATAATATATAATATAATATAATAGTAATAATAATAGTATTGACCACTCCTTGTGTTTTTACATTCCTTGAGAAACAGTGAGGTAAATGGTACCAGCAATGATTCTGGGCCAGTGCTGCTTAGAGTTTCCGAGGACCAGCAGGCTCAGGGTTCCTGGGTAGCTTAGCGGACTCTCTGGGGGAGGATCCTCCACATCTGGATTTCAATAAACTCTCCAGGTGATTCCAATGCACACTGCATTTTTTAGGGTCACTGAGCTAGACAAAAGCAATCAGATGGCTGGATGCCTGCAAAGGCACCCACAACCCTTAGTGGCAGAGTGGGGACTGTGGTCACTGTTGTTGGTTGACCACTTATATTCTTTTCCCTTGCCTATACCCCAATACAGAGACTTAGAAAGTCAGACATTCTCTTTTCCAGTCTGACAGCTAAAGGTGGCCATGAAACCAAATTCTGACTAATGAGATGTGTGGAGATACTCACTGAGGATTTTGGGGAAAATATTTCTCTCCTCAGCAGAAAAAAAGTATAGGAGAAATTCCAAGGTAGCCTATGTCCACCTATGTTCCTGACTTCCAACGCAGTATGTAAGGGTGAGATTACAACCCAGAGAAGAAACTCAGGAGGACCACAGAGATGCTATCCCAGAACAGTGGTTCACTGAAACACTCAACCACGACAGTGTGTCCTTGATAGGGAAGGATGATGACGTTTCTGCTTATACATCTATTATCAAAGAAATCATTTTGCTAAGAACTTTTGTCTCCCTGATAACCATGAGCCACTCTTATAAAACAGAATGGAATGTACATTTCTGCTTAACATTTTTAAATGAAATAGAATCAAGTAATAGATGGAATGCTGCCATGTTAGGAGATGACAGCCATGCAACAACGGGAGAAGAGAGAGGGAAGGAGAGACCAATGGGGCACAGCCTTGTTAAGGTGTGTGTGCATTTCCTAGGACTGCTGTAAGAAGCTCCCACCAACTGAAAGTTGAAAACACAGGCATTCATTCCCTCACGGTTCTGAAAGTCAGGATTCCTGACATCAAGGTGTCAGCAAAAAGAATCTGTTCTACACCTCTGTTGTGGATTGAATTGTCATCTCTCAAAAATGTTGAAGTCTTGACCCCCAGTACTTACAAATGTGATCTTATTTGGATATGGGGCTTTTATAGGTTATCAAGTTAAAATGAGGTCATTAGGATATATCCTAATCTGATATGATTATGTTCTTAGAAAAGTTTAAAAATTGGGCACAGAGACAGACATGCATGGAGAGAATGCTGTGGGAAGACACGGGGAGAAGGTCACCTACCAGCCAAGGAATGCCAGAGGCTACCAGAGGCTGGGAGAAAGAGAACAGATTCTTCCTCACAGCCTTCAGAAAGAACCAATTCTGCCTACATTAACCTCCCTCCTGCCTTTTGAGGGCTGCCTGCAGTCCTTGGCATCCCTTGGTTTGTGGACCCATCAGTCCAATCTCTTCATCTTCACATCATCTCCCCCTCTGTGTCTCTGTGTCAAAGAAGGACAATTGTCAGCAGGTTTAGAGTCTGATCTAAATCCAAGATAATTTGATTTTGAGATCCTTAATTACATCCACAGGACCTATCTACAACGGGGTCACGTTCACAAACACCAGAGTTCAGGACATGTACATAGCTTTCTTGGGGATACGATGAACAACAATGTGTTAATATACTAGTGGGAAAACAGGATGTAATGGTTATTAAGAAATCTGCAAAAGTCATATTTTATACCTTATTGTATACTCGGTGTGTGTCTGCAAGTGAGATGGGAAAGAAAAAGTGGGATGGGAAAAGCAGCAGTTGAATTCTGATTTTATCCTCCAACCTTGATCACCCAGAAGAAAAAGCACATGTTCTATTTTGTTAGACTCGGGAAAAAGTTTTCAGTATCTGTGTTTTTCTTCCACCTATGCTTTACCTAAAGCAATAATTGGCTCTGATTTCGGGGAGATAAAAATCAGCACAACATGTGAATTTGCTAATTATTCCTCCTTGCTGTGGACATAGCCAGTTTTAGTTGCTGGTCCCATCCTAAGTATGACATGTCAGTGACAAATTAAATCAATTAGGCTGAGAGCTCCTAGAGAGGGTGAATAATAGACCGGGATAAGAGATTCTGGGGTTGTAGTAAAAACTCTGCTTCTAATTAGCCATAGGAGCTTCAGCAAGATCCTGTGCTTATCTGGCCTTTCCCTTCTTCATCGGTAAAAAGCAGAGGTTGGCCAGGCTCATCTCTTAAGTTCCTTCCACACCATGATTCCTTGCACATGCTTCCTTCAGAATTTGGACAAGACTTGATTTTTTTTTCTTTTTTTTTTTTTGCATATGATCAGTATGGAGATTTATGGAGATGCTTGCTTTTTCTACAGCTAAAGAGGGAAATACACACACACACATTATACACAATAGCAGCGAATGAACCTTCGCCAGGCTCACACACATTTATACAGCAACAGCAGACATAGTGACACCAGACTGCAAGTAGAGAGAGTGAGTCTGTCAATATTTACTGAGACGAAAATGGTAACGCATCCTGTTTTTCCTTCCTTCCTTCAACAAACACGTGTGGAAGCCGTGTCTCTGCCCTGTGTGCCAGGGCCTGGGTCTAGGCATCAGAGAGAGAGAGCCCCATGATTCAGATGCAGGACCTGCCTGGAGGTTGCTCTGGCTTCCTCTGAGAGATGGACAGGATGACATAGCAGGGTGTCCCATGTGCTTTAGCCAAACATCAAGTGCTGTGGGAACTTGAAAGGGTATCAGCACCAACCCTAGCCTTGGGGCTGTCAGAAAAAGCTTCTGAGTTGTGCTTCCCAGCCAAATTCTGATGGACATGTAGCAGGGTGAGGTATGGTTTGCCCTGTTGCTTCCTTAAGTCACAATGCTTTTTGGATTCTACATTATAGTGGACTGCAGTGAAGTACGAAGTATCTAGTGCATTTCTGTTGGCTGGATTAAACCTTTCTGGGTCTCTCTCAAGGTGTATGACTGTCAATTAATTCCACCAGTTATCTTATTCAGCCACAGTCTAGATCAAACCACACGAGTCCTGCAAAACACTCAGCCAGCCATAGAATAACATCTGCAGGCTCAGTTTTCCTGCTACTCAAGGGCCCATTGTCCTTGGTTGATGTTTGCAACATCGCCTTGTACTCTAAATCCTGATAAAACATGGCACACCAAATTTGGAAGCAGCTTTACCTATTTTAGTTGTAGGAGGTGCCACAGGTATTCTGAAATTCATCCCATTCAAACTGATCTGTGTGAGTGAGGGTTTATAGTCAGGGGATGAGCCCCAAGATACTGACTCCAGAGATTTTGGAATAAGACCTTTCTCTGCTACCTGTGGCCTTTGCAAGCCTCCATTTTTCCATTTGTAAACTGCAAGTCGTCAATTCCTAGTCTGGCTGCTTTCTGGGAGTGAAAAGCAAAAGCAACATGGAGCCCTGTGTGTACAAACCTCTTTGTTGAGGCTAAGAGGGCTCAGTGTATAGTAAGAGCCTTGATTACAATGCCAGGAGGCCTGAGTTCTGGTCAAGGCCTTCAAGCTTCCCTTTAACTCTTTGTCTTACATCGCCAGGCACCTATTTCCCATCAATACACGTGTGAAGTCATAGCTAGTTCTAGATCCTAGATGATCTTTCAGTACTCCAGGCGTAGTAGGGTATTCTGTGATTCTATCCATATCTTTGCCATTAAGGACTAACCCCTCCTCTGTGTAAGTGATGTGAAATCCTTTGAAAGTGTACACTCACCAGAGAAATCATCATGCTGCCTCTCTGGTCTATGCATGCAGCTATTACTGTAGTTGTTGATTTCTCATGGCCAGTGCTAGACATAGAACTGGAAGGTATATCACATGTCCTGCAGCAAGAACAGCACTGTTTGCAGCAAGGGTACTTGCCTGGGTCAGTTTGCTCTAAGGTATACATTCTCCACTCTTTGCCGGGGCAAATGGGCAGCCATAGGTGGAGACATCCTTGTGTTTGAGACTAAGACTTAGAACTGGGGCTTTGCAGAGGTGTGTCTGGACCTTGTTCCTCTAGAGCCCGGATGCAGCCCCTCTCCAAGACCACTTGTGGTAGCCTCCTGGAGCCCCCACTGTGGAAATTGAATTTCTCTCTGAACACAGGCATTCTCCTAGATCAAACATTTTGAGCAGACTAAACATCTCTGACAATAAGCCCAAAGTTTCATAGCAAAGCAATTTCACTTGGTAATTTGCTCGATACTAAATGCTTTTAGTTCTTCTAAGTTCATCTCTCACTAAATTATTTTCCCAGGACCATTCATTTTTAACATAATAAGGCTAGCGTGCCCGCACTATAATAGGACCTTTGCAAGGCGGTGCATATGTTACAATGCCTTATTTTCTGTCATGGAGATTTAATCAAATTCACTAAGTTGGAGGACTATAATAGAGATTTTCAATAATATATGTTAAAAGGGTTTTTATGTGATGTCTTGCAACTTGTGAATAAAATCAGAGGGAGTGTGTGTTTGGTACTTTCCACTAGATGATGAATTCACTGACCCAAGGGAGCCCAGATAGTTCCTCCTTCCCCAGATCCCTAAGTCCACACGGTCTGCATTGGTTTACTTGATGAAGTTTCCAAATAGATGTGCATCTTATCACAGGTAGAAATATGCATCTTTCTTTGGATTCTCTAAACTCTAAAAAAGAATATGAAATAAGCATTGATTGCAAAAGGACTCCTTTAACCATCCCCCTTGCCATTTGCAACATCCGATCGATGCGGCGCTCTTGTTTGTTCTTATTTTGGGGGAAGCAGTACAATAATTCAATCGGGTTTAAAATGCCTATAATTTATTCCAAAGAGACTCACTTAATAATTAAGCTGATAGAAAATGGCCTGGCTCCCCCGTTTCAAACTGAAGTGGTATCTGTGCTCATTTTTCAGAGTGGCCTGTTAGCTTTATACACTTGATGCACCCACAGTTTTTCCTCACAGCATACATATTTTTGTTCTCTTCCTCTTGTTACTGTTTTTGTCTTATCCTATATCTTAAATGTTAGACTGATCCAAGGTAAAGAGGCACTTTTATCTTTAGGGAGCAGAGAGGAACGAGGAACTCTGGAGTGATCTACTGAAAACACTCAATACGTAAAGAGGGTGACAATCTCTTCTTGCCTATCTCCTTATTCTAGCCAAATTAAATTGCTCAAGCTATTTTCAACAGGACAGATCAGAAATTGTCAGTGTATTAAGCACAACATTTTTAAGTTTCGATGACACATGTGCCCACAATTCCATCGATAAGTACATCTTGTTTTGACACCATTAGAATGACCTCCATCAAGACATCTGAAGCTCTCGCATCACCTTTTGTTCCTTACTAAAGTGCTTTAATACTGATTTTCCACTTATATGATCATGTAGAGAGTCACAGAATCACAGCAGACAATTCAATGTGCTGTTCTTTCACCCTTCCTTTGCCGTAATTTACTAAATACTTACCAGATTTGTACTCCATGCCAAGTGCCTTGCTCAGCTTACACCACATCAAAGCTGGGTTGTGACTACAAGTTCCCTGAGGGCAATGATTCTGCCTCATTCTAGTGATCTCTGAGCCACATCTGACTCTACCTAAGAAGTGAATTAAGCTCAGTGAACTCGGTTGTCTCTCTGTGCATTGAGATAAATAATAATACATATATCCCCAAAACAAAGTAGAAAATAGATTGGAAATCACATATATCATTTAAAGCAATATGCAAAGCATAAAATGCTACTATAAATACTTACAACAGATCCAAAGACAGGGCTGTGGACTCATAAAACAGCAGATTATGATCAGAGTCACTGAAAAAAAATGTTTATTCCATTGAAAAATAAGAAATTAATCCCTAATACCAAAAAGTAGGCTGTTTCGAAGGGAGATACTCAAACCATGGCATTAAGTCCTTGATGGCAAACCCAATTAGACCACATTTTAATGGTGCATTTTTGGTCATAGGAAACAATCCTTTTCTTCAATAAATTTAGCATTTAGGAAAACAGTCAGATAAGACATTCATCCCAACCAACCCAAGATGGTGATCCTCATGCTTTTGTTCTCTCATTCAATCAATATTTATTCAAGACCTAATATGTGCCAGAATCTGGTCTTGGCTCCAGAGAAACAGTAAAAATAGGACAAAGTCCATGCTTTCATGTGCTCAGACACAGAAAGTGAACAAGCAAACACATAAATAAGGAAAAGTAGCTGAGGCCAGGTGTGGTGGCTCACACCTGTAACCCCAGCACTTTGGGAGGCCGAGGTGGGCAGATCACTTGAGGTCAGGAGTTCAAAACCACCCTCGCCAATATGGTAAAACCCTGTGTCTACCAAAAGTACAAAAATTAGTTGGTTGTGGTGGTTCACACCTGTAGTCTCAGCTACTTGGGAGGCTGAGGCAGGAGAATCACTTGAACCCAGGAAGTGCAGGTTGCAGTGAGCCAAGATTGCACCACTGCACTCCAGCCTGGGCAACAGGTTGAGGTCCCCTCTCAAAAAATAGTAGCTGAAAGTCATAGCTAATGGACATAAAACTTATGGACTAGTGATGTAGCTGACAGTGCTCAAGGAAAGTTTAGATTGAATGATCAGAAAAGGCTTTACTGAGGAGGTAACATTAACCTGAAACCTACATGGTGAGAAGGAGTCAGGCATCCAAAGATCATGGTGAGAAGAGGGTGGGGAGTTTACACTAAGCAGAGGGTTAGCAAATGCCAAACCACTAGTGTGGCCAACAGATTGGCAGGCTGGAAGAAGGAAAAGAAGACCAGCTTGGTCAGAGCTTAGCAAATGAGCAACCAGTTGTGGAAGATGATGTTGAGGAAGTAGGAAGACACTGGATGAATTAGAGCCCCTTTGGTAAGCAGTTATTGTCAAATATGAGTACAAATGTAGTTTTGCTGGAATGATTCAGGACCAGTGTGGATAGCTTCATGGATGAGATAGAGCATTAGCCAGACTTCAGAATGATAAAATGTGTATATGTGAAGTCATTCATACTGCAGGCTTGTTGACTCTAAGCACGTCAGATATGTTTCAGAATCATGCTTGACTTTCAACCAAAGTAATCAGCCATTTTGTTTTCCAGTCCACTTTGCTGTTGACATGGAAAGATGCTTTTTCATACTCACACACAGAAAGTTATCAGGAGCTCCATGCCACTCACCTCTCCAGCAAGGAGGGGAGATAATTCCTGGAAGAAAGATGGTAACTGTAACAGAAAGTCTGTGGACTTCCAAATCAGATAGCCCTGCATTCAAATCCCAAGTGCTGCCCCTTGTAATGTGAACATGCCCGATTGACTCCAACTCCTGCCAGCCTTGGCACGCCCGTTTGTGAACCAGAGATAAAACTCTCCTAGCCAGGCACAGTGGCTCACGCCTGTAATTCCAGCACTTTGGGAGGCCGAGGTGGGTGGGTCATGAGGTCAAGAGTTTGAGGCCAGCCTGACTAACATGGCAAAATGCTGTCTCTACTAAAAAATATAAAAATTAGCTGGGCCTGGTGGCACGTGCCTGTAATTCCAGCTACTCAGGAGGCTGAGGCAGGAGAATCACTTGAACCCAGGAGGCCAAGGTTGTGGTGAGCAAACATCATGCCACTGCACTCCAACCTGGGTGACAGAGCAGGACTCCACCTAAAAAAAAATATAATAATAAATAAATAAATAAAAATAAAAATAAATAAAAATAAGAAACCCTTTTCTATTAAGGTCAGCCTTCATCTATATTCCTTCACTTGGTTAACTCTTTCTCATCTTTTAAGACTGAGTCCAAAAAGCACCCCCTACCACTCTACCTACGCCCACAAATGAAGATCTCTCCCAGGCTGGGCTGTCTCCTTTCTAGGCTTATACATATTCTTGGGGTTATTGGTATGGGAGGGCATTGCAAGATCATTAACCAGTTGAATTTTTGATAGCAGTTAAGTGTCTTCTTTCTAGCTTGATACTTTCTGGCATAGAATAGGCACTGAAAACATATTTGCTCAACAGAATTGAACTGACTTATAAAATCAGTTTTCAAAAACTGTAATTTGTACCCAGATTGGTGGTCTAGCATAAGTCAGGAGTGAAAACACCATCATTTTGAATTGGCATCACAGATCTCATCATTTCTTTCGAATATTGTTATTTTAAGCATATGTCAGCATTTTAATTATAAGAAATTTAATGTACATGAATATTTGACAGTGCTTGATTTCATTAATAAAAAAAGCACTTAAGATTAAATTGTATAGCTTGTACTTTTATTTCTCTAGAATAGATTTATAGATAGCTGTTCTGGTTTTTCTATTGTTCAGAGTTTTTAATTCATTACGTCTGTGTGTGCAAAAAAAAAAAAATCTGTAGTAAATATCTTGTTTGATTCTATCTCCTTAATTGCATGAGATAGTTCCTGCCTGAAACTCTAGGGATTTGTTGGAAAGAAGGCGGATCTTCAGCATCATTTAATGGATTTAATGTAGTGAGGGATTTCTCAGCCTGTGAAAAAACATTCTCAGCCTTAAAGCAGGTATGTGCTGCTCCTAAAACTAAGCAGCTGTGTAAGGCCCCCAGTACAGCCCCATCCAAAGCACAAGAGGTCAGCTATGTCTTTGTCCCGCAGAAAGGGACAAAAGAATGAATGACTTTGGCTAAGTGTGGGTCCCCGAAACTGGGACTGTAAACCTGAACTCCTAGCACTGCATTGCACAGTACCTTGGTCATAGTAAAAGCTTGCCCAATATTTGTTTAAAAGAACAAAGTTCCAAAGCACCGGACAATGGGTTTCTTCAGGGCAGAGGCAGATGTACCTCCATTCCTCAATGCTGCCATTTCACTTCAGCAGGTGCCATGGTTTATTTTCATAAAACTGGACTCAGAAACATTGTATCTTCTATCTGCTGACATAATAATTCTACATAACAAATAATCACAAACCCCAGTGGCACACAGTAATAAGCAATGAGTATTTTTCAGGGGTCTCCTGGCACTGGGCAGTTCTGGGCATGCAGCTGGGCTGGTTTCTCTCAGTTGGGCTTGGGCATAAATCTTTGCCCATCTGGAGGGTATAGGTCATGACCTGTCCTCAAGATGGTCTCAACTAGGACAGCATGGTTATACTTTGAGTGGTTTCTCTTGCTCCAGCAGGCTAACCTGGGCATGTTCGCCTGGCAATGGTAGGGAGAGGGAGAAAGAAAGTCTGAAAAGCCTAGACCTGAACTGGCCCATCTTCTCTTCTGCCATATTCTAAGGGCAAATCACAGGCTGGCCCAACATTTATCAAGGGAATGAGAAACAGACTCCACCTCATGGTGGGAGGAGATGAAAAGTCAAGTTGCAGAGGTCTGGAATCAAGAAGAGTGCAGCTCGAGGGCATTTTTGCAATCTGCCACAGTCAAAAAGAAAAGCTTAGTTTATATTTTCCCATCTCATCTTTCAAAGAAAGCAGGAAGGTTTGTGAAACATTTTAGAGAGTTTTCATACAAATGGATGAGAGAAATTCAGCATTAAGCATTGGCTATCTAGAAAATTCAAGATGTGAAATGAGAATGTGCATTTTTTTTAATATAACCAATGGAATGCATGTTTACCGTATCAAATTTGAAAATTCCTAAAAGGCACGAAAAACGAAAAGTCACCCAATTCCCAATTCTCAGAGATAATACTCCTAACATTTTTTTTAATCATGAAAATTTTCAGACGTGCAGAAAAGTACTCATGGGCGCTTTGCCCAGCTTTAACAGTTATGGAAAATTTGTCATTCTTGTTTCATTCTTCCTCTTCCCATTTTTTTTTCTTATGTTGGAATATTTCAAAGCATGTCTCAGCTATTGTACCATTTTATTTACCTGGCATACTTCTTCAGTGTGCATTTCTAACAGCAAAGAGAAAATACACACACTCACAAACTCGCAGAATAGTGTCACAGTTATCAGTATTAACAACAAATTCTTTAATATCACGGACTAGGTCGTTCACGCAATATAACTCCTGTTTGGTTTTCTCCATTGTCTCAAAAATATGTATACTTTTTCCAGTAGGTTTGTTTGAATTAAGTGTCAAGCAAAGTTCACACATTGAATTTGTATTATTATTATCTTGGCACAAACAATAATAATTTATTCTCAGGAAGCTTCAGATTGGCTGAAGTTTGACTGATCAGGCTGGGCTCAGCAGTGACTCTGTTTGGGCTGACACTTGAGGTGATTCTGCTGCTCCCTGAAAGTCCACAGTCAGTTGTGGGTGGGTGGGGGCAGTGATCTAGAGAGGACATGTTTGAATCATCTAGATCTGAATGGAATAGAGCTCCAGAATCCATTCACAGAGTGGCGTTACAGAGAGAGAGATCATTCACCAGATCTCAGGTTTCTCTTCCTGAACAACTGATTGGGATGGTACCCACATGGCGAGGTGTTGTGAGGACAGGATGGCATAGGTGTGACAGTGCCCAGGACGTAGTAGCTGAGTCTTTCCTTTGTTTGAAGCAGGGTTCAGGAGACACTGGTTGGAGTTCTGGGTTTTCCAGTCCCTTTGTATCAACACACAGAGTGGTCCTTTGGTGGAATGTGGAGGGCCCATGAGGACCTCATTCCCTGCTTTGGTGATCTCATGGATGAGTCTGCTGGAGACTCTCCTATTTCCCCACCCGCACTCTCAGGCTGTTTTCCAGGTTTTGAGCCCCCAAAGGGTTGGATGCTGTGTCTAAAATGGCTTTTGTTCCTCAGAACAGAGCATATATTACACAGGGCAAGGTCCAAACTCAAGCTGACGCAAGGAACTTGCCCTGAAGGAACAGCTTTTGGGTGGCTCCCGAGACTTCCCCTTGCAGCCCGGATTTGCTCCCCTAACTGATGAGATGTGCCTGAGGAAGTTTGTGCATGAGCACAGTTTATGAGTCTAATGAGTAAAAGAAGGCAAAGGCACCTTCTGCCAGCTCCCTGCCTCCTGGCATCCTAAGGGTATAAACACCCACCCCCCGGCAGGCACGTAGGCACTGCCTCTCTGTCCATACCTTTGACAGTCCTGACGTTCTTTGTGGAATTGCCAAAGAATGTTGCTGTGCAATTAGTTCTGTTGGCAGGACCTGCGTCCCAGGCTTCTGTGCTTGCCTATTCTTGGCACCAAGGAACTTCCCCAGGTTAGAATGAAGCACCAGGAGCCCTGGATCACAAACATTTACCAAGCTGGGGAGGGGAGTGGATCCATGACTGGTAGATGGTTTGATCCTTCAGTGACAAAAACTGCACCACAGTATGGTAATCTCCTGCTTATCAAGGCATTGGAAAACTGAATTTCCTGTTGTATCTCATAATCTTCTTTAAGTAGACTCATAGGAGACTCAACTAATCTATTTATTTACTACAAAATGTATTGAGGATCCTTTTGCAAGATATAGGACTCAGATACCGAAACAATCCTTACCCCTGCAAGAGCCCCCGATCTGGTAGCAAGTAGTAGACGTGATCAATTTCTACAGAGTGCAATAACAAGGATGTGGGGGGTGGGGGTTGTGCATCTCTGCAAAAGTCCTTTGGGAACAGAGAAGTGGGACACCTAACCTAGAATGGAATACACAGAAGTGGCGTACCAATAGGAAGAGGAAAATCCTCACTTGAGTTTGAAGAATGAAGAAAAGTTATCCAAGCAAAGAATGGAGGGCACAGCAGGTCAGTTCAGACAGAGGGAAGTGCATGTATACAGACTTGGGGCCAAGCGAAAGTGATGCCATCCTTTCCTGAGAACTGTGAGGAGTTCATCAAGGGAGCATGAAGTGGGAAGGAAGTTTCAAATGATTACTCTGGGATGTAAGGTAAGGGTAGTCTAAGAATGACTTTCTTACTTTATATCAAATTTGAACCCTCCTGCTGTGGATAATGAGTCTATACAACAAAGAAAGAAATCAGATTTTCCATTTAAAGTGGATTTGATGGGTGCAGCACACCAACATGGCACAAGTATACATATGTAACAAACCTGCACGTTATGCACATGTACCCTACAACTTAAAGTATAATAATAATAAATAAATTTAAAAAAAAACACACAAGACAGAAAAAATAAATAAATAAATGAAGTGGATTTTCCCATTTAATAAGTGAGAAAATGGAAACTCATAGAGCTTAAGTGACTTCTAATGTCAAGTCGATATTAAGTGCAAAAGCCAGGATTTGAATATGGATTACCTCAAATGGGAAAGATTAGGTAGGCAGAACCTCAGACAAAAGATTAAATACAACAGAGTAACCACTGAGTGATGGAGGAAAGATCAAATTCATTCATCAGCAGTAAGATAGAAATTTAAACAATGAGCAACTATTTTAAGCCTATGAAATTAATGAGTAAAATGATAGGTTTCAATGGAACAAACATTCTCGTGCATTAGCGATGGCAATATACTAGGTGTCACCCTTCTGGAAAGCAATTTGGCGAACGTGTTAAAAGTCTTAAATATATGTATTCTTTGACTCTCAAGGAAATCATCTGAGATGAGAGAGACAAAAAGAGAAAATCACAATCTGTGCATAGAAGTCTCATGGCAATGTGATTTAGAGCATAAAGTTGGAAACGAAATATTTTTAAATTGAAGATAGTTTAAGAAAACTTTTTACATCTGAAAAATAAAATATTTTGCAGCTAACTTTGGTTGTGAAGAGTTTTAGTAAAATGATATGGCAGTAGACATGTATAATATAGGTGGCCAATGCAGGATATAAAATTAAATATAAAAGAAATTCCGAGTTGGCTTAGGGTGAGTTGGCACTGGCAATAAGACATTTAAAGTCATCTATTTGAAAACAGAGATAACAATTTCATAGTCAATAGTGGAATAAACTAAGTTTAGTTGGCAATTTATCTTGAAGAAATAAAAATATCATTATGAAAATAAATGTATTATGCATTACAGGTATATATTCATACACACATGTAGTTTATAATTATAAATCTGAATAAATTTTTAAGTGAGCAAAGAGTAAACATGGTGATTTGTTTTGCAATTATTTAATTATAGAATTGATTGATAGCATGATACAACAAGTTTTATATGATATTTCACATTTGTAAACTGTTCACAAAGAAATTTTTTTTAACAAAAATATTCAAGATTTGTATTAATTTTCCCAAGAGTCTCTCAATTCTTTTTCACTCAAACCTTGTTCATTGGAAGCATGTGTTGTAATTTATTTAGCAGCTGTCTATGGAGTGCCTATTGTGAATCGGGCATTTTTCAATGACCTGGGGTATAGGAGTAACAGCAACAGTAACAACAACAACAAACAGACCAAGCCCTCACCCTCACTAACATCCTAGAAGGGAAAGAAAGACATTCACTAATTGGATGAATAAATATTGCTAGAACATCTACATCTACTATGTTCCATAGCACACTGCTAGGTGCTTGAAATTCATCAGAGAACAAAAAAAGACAAAGATGTCAGCTGTCATGAAACATCCATTGTAACAGGGCCAAAGCATAAATAAATAGAATCTAATGTATGGTGACAACTACTCTGGAGAAAAATATCATATGGTAATGATGGCAGTGGCTGCAGGATGCAGCAGGGAGGCAGGGCTGGGGCTGCACACTCCATATAGCCAGTGGGAGCCCTGCCCCATCTGAGTTGGGGCAGGAGCTCCCTGGGTGCAGCTGCAGGCACCCCAACCACAGTGCAGACCTGGGATTCCTGCTCTAAGGAGCAGGAAAGAGCCCTACCCTCCTGGGCAGGGCTAAAGCCACCCAGACTGTGGCTGTGGATCGGAGCCTCCCTGTGCTCTTGGGGTAGGGGGCAGGATCTGCTCTCCTGAATGCAGCTGCAACTGCCCAACCTGCAGCTGCAGACCTGGGCCTCCAGCTTCATGGAGCAGGCAAGATCTCAGGACAAGCGGGAGCCCGCTCCTTCTGAGTTGGTGGTTTGGAGCTCCCAGGTGCAGTTGCAGCTGCTCTCCCAGGCACAGAACCCCAGTGTCTCTGCAGCCTACACCCTCGGGGGTCCCAGGAAGGACCCTCCCACCCATTCCTGCAGGCGCGGGGGTCTGCTCCTGCTGCCTGGCCTCTCTCCGCTCAGGGCACCTGCTCCAGTCTTGGAGCAGGGGTCGGGGCCGAGCCCCAAGGGCCATGAAGGGCAGCTGGAGGCAGATTGATTCTTGGGTGGAAGGGGGCTGGTCTCCAGTAAGGCCCCACCTTCAGATCAGGGAGGTCCTGCTGACTAGAGTGGGGACTCATGGTGCCTCTTCCAGGCCTGCCCATAGCCACCCATGGGCCAGTTGCAAGCACTTCTTCTCCTCTGGGGTTCATAAAAGCCCCAGGCTTAGTCAGAGCACAGGAGAGGATGGCCAGAGGAGGAAGAGAGTAGAGAGACAATGGAATGACCAGCTGCAGAGAGGAACACTCTGCCGATAGCTGGAGATGATGGGACAACCAGCTACAGAGAGGAGTTACCTTCTCTGCTGAGAGCTGCAGAGACAACTGACTAGCAGAACGGAGACACCCTCTCCAGGGCCTCCTCTCTGCTGAGAACTGAACACTCCATGCATGACCTGTCTACAGAGAGGAGCTATCCACTGCAGGTCTCTTCTGAGCTGTTGCAGCTCTCAATATAGCTCATCTTTGTCTTGTTCACTTTTCACTTGTCCGCATACCTCATTCTTCTTGGATGCAGACAAGGAGTGGGCAAAGGCACCGTGGTCACGGAGGTTTCCAGTCAGAAAATTGACATCCCACAGATCCTGTAACAGTAAGTCTGTAATGAGACTATTGACTTATCTTTCTTCCCAGATACTTATTAATCAGTGTCTTTAGATGTAATTTGAGCCATTCTTCCAACACTTGTGTCAACTTTATGAAATCCTACATCTTTCGCAAGACTTGCAAATTCGTTTTACAAATGATATGAGTATTTTTTATTTTAATTGAGAAATTCAGAAATAATCTCTGGAGAGTCAGTAGAAGGTTGGCCAACAAGAAGGGGGACTGGCCATTGTCCAGCTCTTAAATAGAGAGGCATGTTTGAGTAATGTTATATTTTGATAAAATGTTGCAAATATGATATTGTAACATCAAAAATAAAAATAGGCCAGGCGCGGTGGCTCAAGCCTGTAATCCCAGCACTTTGGGAGGCCGAGGCGGGCGGATCACAAGGTCAGGAGATCAAGACCACAGTGAAACCCCGTCTCTACTAAAAATACAAAAAATTAGCCGGGCACGGTGGCGGGCGCCTGTAGTCCTAGCTACTCAGGAGGCTGAGGCAGGAGAATGGCGTGAACCCAGGAGGCGGAGCTTGCAGTGAGCCGAGATCGCACCACTGCACTCCAGCCTGGGCAACAGCCTGAGACTCCGTCTCAAAAATAAAAAAATAAAAAAATAAAAATAAAAATAAAAATAGTTAAACATTTTTATTTTAGTGATGGTTTTTCTTCTCCAGGGCACCTAGCAGGCATGGGAAATGATATTATGACTATCTCTACAGGATGTATGTAGGTGCAAGAATCCAAGCATGCCTGTGTAAATCCTTACTGTGTACCTCATGAATGGAAAGGCAGGAAAATCATACTCCAGGTATCTTTGGTTTCTTACCACAAATGCACCATATACATTTGAGATATCCATTGGTAAACAAATGACAGAAGTCTCATTATGCCCCCAGGGAAGCTCTCCAAAACCCATTGGCTTCCTTCAGGAAGTCTCAACATTAGTGAAGACAGGCTTTCTAACCTTCTTAAAGGAAATTTCAAAAAATGAAAAAGGACACTACTTCCAAAATATGATAATATGTAAGTTTTATCTTCAAAGGTATCCTGTTCAATTCATGGGGTGGAGGAGCAAATCCAAAGACCTCTTTTTCTTGGGATTTAAATGCTTCTAAACAGAACAGGTACATTTTCCACTCATCTTCCAGCTGGAGATTTGGAAGTTTCCATTTGGCATCAGAAGATTGTTTTGCAACACTCTATTACTTTTAAAGGTGTGTATTCCTCCTCTAGGGATTGAGAGTGGAAAAATTTATTATGTCTTAATTGGAATCATAAATTATTAAGGGAAATTAGAATAACCCCAAACTCCATCATTTTCGTATTTAAGTACACTGTAAAATTAACAATGCTTTATGTAACTGCAAGTATTTTTTTCTTTCTTTCTTTTCTTCTTTCTTTCCAACCAATAGTGGCAGGAAACAAATAGGGAATAACTTCATAAGACTGTCAAATGATAGGCAGCCTTTATTACTTCAGACATATTTTTAAAGTTTTAGGAAGTTTAGAAATGGCTGAATTGTGCACTGTAACTCTAAATGACAAAGGAGAAATGCCAACACAGCATTAGAGTAGAGGTTGGCAGAAGGAAAGAAAGAAAGATAAGAGCTTTGGGGAAGAGAAAAAGAGAGACAAGAGCTTTGGGGAGTAAGGAGAGTGGAATACTGCAAAGCCCATCAAATGAGCACTGAACGTGATTAACCAATTCTGTAGACAAGAAGACGATAACTTAGAAAAACAGCGTGGTTATGAGGATACTGCTCCACTGCTCCAAATCATGCATGCTTCTCATTTTGTCTGACAGCAATATGCCTCTCATAGAATAAAAAAAAAAAAAAAAAAAAAAAGGACAATTTTCGCATGATTTTCCCCTCCAGTGATCTCCAATATGCAGTGGCTGGACTTTTGCAGCCT
The DNA here is from genome assembly GCF_043159975.1 of Macaca nemestrina. Classification (NCBI taxonomy): domain Eukaryota; kingdom Metazoa; phylum Chordata; class Mammalia; order Primates; family Cercopithecidae; genus Macaca; species Macaca nemestrina. The sequence goes on along the minus strand of NC_092131.1, from coordinate 9,387,134 downwards.
CCGCTTCTACCTCCTGAAACCTGTATTTAATCATAGACTAAAGGTTACTCTCTTGGGAGGTCAATCATTAGACTAACGATTGCACGTGATAAGAATCAGTGCATATTTGCAGTAAAATATATGAAAAAATAAGTAAAATACATTAATATTTTATTAACAATCATTAAGATCTACTAGAATAGAGTATATTACACTAGCAATAAAAGGGATCGTAACATTATTGCAACAACAATAAAAACAATTGCACTCATACATTGCTGGATTTCTCCATGTTGCGCGTGGTGATAGTTACCTACTGAGCATTGTTTTTTATCCTAATAACAAACAAGCAAGGGAGGTGTTTGTTTTGGACAGCTCCCCTTTTTCTGTTTGCTCAGTGACTTTTAGATACTCTTGCTCTTTGGGGAGAAATGCCTGGCCTGCTGTGAGCTTGGTTTCTGAAGTACAACCCAGGATATTTCCTTCCTCTGCCTTCGCTACAGCCAGGGTGCAGACTTCGAACGTATTCCTGCAGACGTGCCCCGGGGTGCCAAGACAGGAAGCAAGCAATGTGTATAGAGCAGTATCATACCCAGTGCACTTTGGCTGCTGGCTGACACTAGGCATCAGAGAAGGAAGCTGCTCTAAGGGTTGAGTGTCTGGTGCAAGAGTGGCCTCATAGTGAGAGAATCGGCTTCACGGTCCCCATAAGGCAAAGGCACCAGCAGCAGAGGCTGCAGTTGCTGTTTCCCGTCAGGCCAGTTCTGGAAACTTAACACAGAACCTAATTCTTTCAGACCTCCCAACAGTTCTGCAAGATACACAATAGCCTTTAATTTTTTAAAACTTGTGGTAAAATACATGTAACATAAAACTTAGCATGTTAACCATTTTTAAGTGTACAGTTCAGTAGTATTGAGGACATTCACCTCACTGTGCCATTATCACACCATCCGTCTCCTGATCTCTTTTCTTTCCAAACCAAAACTCTGTCTCCATTAAACAACAACAACTCATTCCTCACTCCTCCCAATCCTGGCAACCACCATTTTCTCTTTATGAATTTGACTGCTCTATGTAACTCATGTAAGTGAAATCATGCCGTTTTTGCCATTGTACAAGTGGCTTATTTCATTAAACATAATGTACTTAAGGTTCAAGTGGTAGCGTGTGACAGGATGTCCCTCTCTTTTAATGCTGAATAATATTCCATTGTACGGATAGACCCCATTTTGCTTATCCATACATCCATCAATGGATACCTAGCTTACTTCCACCTTTTGGCTATTATGAATGGTGCTGCCATGTTTGACTGTTTGAAGGCACTTAGACTTCAGACATCCTCTTTTACTTTCAGAGGTCAGGCTTTTTGTTCTATATTGGCCTTCAACTGATTGTATGAGATCAACCTACTTGAGGGAGGGAGATCCTCTTTACTCTGTCTGCTAATTTAAATGTTAGAAACAGTTAGAAACACCTTCATCTCCGGACTCAAGCTAAACATCAGCTATTCCTGGGTCTCAAGACTAGTGATCACTGGGCAGGTAAACATCAGCTATTCCTGGGTCTCAAGACTAGTGATCACTGGTCAGGAGCTCCACCCTCAGCGTTCCTGGGTCTCCAGTTTGCCAGCTCACTCTGCAGATCTTGGGACTTGCCTACCTCCATGATCCTGAGAACCAGTTTCTTATAATGTCCCTCCCTCCGTCCCTCTCCCACTACTCCCTCCCACTCTCTCTTTCTATATATTCACACCCACTCACATTTGTATACGTATCTCCTACTGTTTCTGTTTCCCTGGAGAACTCTAATACAGCAGGCCCACTCTGCAGTTCAGTCATAGCCCTTTTCTTGGCCCATAAAGTCTTGAAGTGAAGACACAGTGAGGTAGAGGAACCAGAGGCAAAATAGCTAGAGAGTGTCTCCTTGCAGGATGGCATCGCCAAGGTTCTGGGAGGTAACTTTCCCAATACACCTGCTTTGGTGTGTTCGTTTGCTAGTGTTGCTTAACCAAGTACTACAAACTAGAGAGTTTAAACAATGTAAATGTATTGTCTTACAGTTCTAGAGACTGGGGCTCCGTGATTAAGGTATCCAGTGGGTTGGTTCCTTCTGCAGCTGTGAGGGAGAACCTGTTCCCTGCCTCTCTCCTGGCTTCTGGTGGTTGCTGGTGAGATGGTTTGGCTGTGTCCCCACCCAAATCTCATCCTGAATTGTAGCTCTGGTGATATGGTTTGGCTGTGTCCCCACCCAAATCTCATCCTGAATTGTAGCTCTCACAATTCCCACATGGAGGCCCCCTGTGGAAGGTAATCGAATCATGAGGGTGGGTCTTTCCCATGCTGTTTTCCTGATAGTGAATAAACCTCATGAGATCTGATGGCTTTATAAAGGAGAGTTCCCCTGCACAAGCTCTCTCTTGCCTGCTGCGATGTAAGATGTCCCCTGGTCTTCCACCATGATGGTGAGGCCTCCCCAGTCTTGTGGAGTTGTGAGTCAATTAAGCCTTTTTCTTTTATAAATTACCCAGTCTCAGGTATGTCTTTATTAGCAGCATGAGAAGACACTAGTACAGCTGGCAATCTTTGTCCTTCCTTGGTTTGTCACAGCATCACCTGATCTCTGCCTTCATCTCCATATGGGGTTCTCTCTGTTTCCAAATTTCCCTGTTTTATAAAGACACCAGAGGCAAATTGGATAAGGGCCTCACCTTACTCCAGTATAATTCATCTGAACTAATTACATCTGTAGCCACCCTTTTTCCGAATATGATAATAATCCGAGGGGCTCTGGGTGAGGACTGCATGAATGTTTTTGGAAAGCACACAATTCAACCCGTCACACCTTGGTTAGTGTTATTTGTTTATGAGTGTGTGCCACTTACACTATCTGGGCAAACACACACACACACACACACACACACACATTTGCACTTAGGGAGTCATCTCTCAAGAACCAATCACAGACATGACCTCTGCAAGGCTCAGAGGTAATACAAACTCTTCTCCCCATTCCCTCTCCTGGCCTGGGGGGTTGATGCAATGCTGCTCATGAATTATTGATAGACCCCCAAGCTTGCCAAGCTTGTTGACGGGGTGTGTGTGTGTGTGTGTGTGTGTTTCAGACAAAGAGAGAAGGGAACAGACAAAAGGCATGAGCAAGGAGGGCACCTCTCATTGCTAGGGATTCTTTTATTAAGAACATTTTCTGCCTGCTTTCCAGGGGCGCCCTTTGACAGTGGCTGTGGAGCAGTGGAGGATGGGGAGTGGCTTTTGAACTCCAGTGGATAAATAAAGAACGAAATAGTGTCCAGGCCCTTGGTAACCTGCTTTCAAAGTCCGGCTCAGCAGTGTCCTTCCTGCCTCCTCTCTCGGCCCTACATCACCTAGACACAGCTCTGTGGCCCCACGTTGTCATATTCATCTCTTGCTCCCCGCGACTCCCCACCTACTTTCCCCTTAATGCTTGCAGGTCCTCCTGGAAGACTCAACCACTTACAGTTGTTGAGTGATTAAATATTTATAATCAGGGCAATGAGTGAGGTGTTGAATAATAAATGCTTCAGTTGAAGCGGCCTTAGATAATTTCTGCAGATTTCTTCATCCATGGCCCCTTTGATTCCAAAGCAAAAAAAAAAAAAAAAATATATATATATATATATATATATGTATTGTATATATATGTTAACTTTTTGGGGGGTACAGCCGTGACAGTTGATAGGCCTTTATCATGGTTTGGTTCATGAACCACTGCCCTGCCATGGGGCTCATTATGCTATCAACTCCCCCAACTCCACAGCCATGCAGACAGCACATGGTGAGGTGGATCCTCCCTTGTTTATTTCTGAACACTCAAACAAATGTACTTTTTGAAAAAACTTCAAATCCCTGGACCACAAATGCACTATAGACATTTCTGAATATGGAAGAAAGTTTTTTAAGCTCTCTCCCAACAGAGATAGTACTTTCTTTTCACCGACATGCAGCAAGAATTTCCTCTAACATTTTATACACTATTGCATCTGATTCTCACCACAACCCTATGTGGAAGATACTGGTATTATTCTGATTTTTGTAATTGAGGAAGCCAAAAAAAAAAAAAAAGACAATAATAATCTGTTTGGGGTGCAGAGCTGGTAGACCTTGGAGTGTGCATCAGGACCCTGGATTTCACAGCTCACTCCTCGTCTATGCCAGGCAGCATTCCAGGAACAAGGGATGGAGGGATACAGAGGTGGGTCAGAAATAGTCCTTGCTCTGATGGAAAGTTCAGAGCAGGAAGGAAGAGATGTTCAAGATCTCAGCAAAAAAGATTGTCATAGAATGAATGTTTGTGTGACCCCCAGATTCATGTTGAGCCCTGATCCACAGTGGGATGCTATTTGGAGATGGGGGCCTTTGAGAAGTGATTAGGTCATGAGAGTGGAGTCCTCATAAATGGGATGAGTGCCCTTATGAAGGAAGATCCAGAAATGTCCCTCACCCCATACACCATGTAAAGACACAGTCAGAAGACATCTATGAGCTAGGAAGCAGGTTCATACAAGACACCAAATCTGCTGGTGTCTTGATGTTGGACTTCTCAGCCTCCACAGCTGTGAGCAATACATTCCTGTGTTGTATATAGGCCACCTAATGTATGCCAATATAGAATCAGCCAGAATGGACTAAGATAGAATTAGTCCTGGGAATATTATACTGTTGAAACAAAAACCTAAAATTGTGGAAGTAGCTTTGAAACTAGGTGATAATTAGAGGCTAGAAGAGTTTTGAGGTGCATACTAGGAAAAGTTTACATTGCCATAAATGACCTTCAAAGGTGATGCTGGTGAGATATAAGGAAAAGGAGAAGAGAGTTACAAAGAAAGTCTCAATCTTAGAGAATATCCAAGTAGTCCTGAACAGAATATTGGTAGAACTACGGATAGTACAAGCCATCCTGATAAAGTCTCCAGTAGAAATGAGAAACATGTTATTGGACAATGTAGGAAAATAATAATTCTTATAAAGTGGCAAATAACTTGGCTGAATTGTGTTTGTATTCAAGTGCTTTTTGAAAGGTAGAACTTAGGAATAATGAAATTGGATATTTGATGAAAGAAATTTCTTTTTTTTTCCATTTTTATTTTAACTTCAGGGGTGCATGTGGAGGATGTGCAGGTTTGTTATGTAGATAAATGTGTGCCATGGTGGTTTGCTGCGCAGATCATGAAGGATGAAATTTCTAAACAAAGTGTTGAAGAAATTGCCTGGTTTCTCCTGATAATTTACAGTAAAAATATGAGAAGAGAGAAATGATTTAAATGAATTGTTAACCAAAAGGGAAGCAGAACTCAAAGATTTGAAAACTTTTCAGACTGTGTATTGGAAAAATGAGAAAGTCTATTCAGGAGAGAACTTTCTGGGGTAGCCAAGGTACCTGTGATAAGGAGATTAGTCAGTTATCTCCTTATCTTCTTGAGTCAGAAGCTATTGTTGAAGACTATGGAAGAAAGACCCTGAAGGCCGTTCAGAAACCATCAGGGCGGCCCTCCATCACAGGCCCAGAATGTAAAGGCCCTGGAGGCAGAACAGTTTTGAAGAAGGGGCTGCTGGTGTCTGTGGGGTCTCAGGGTACACTGCCCTGCACTGTTCCTCAGCCACCTCAGGTGCAACACTGATGGATCCCTGTGTGGCTCTGTAGGGCCCTGGTAAGGTGTGAGCTGTGTTCAGCAAAGTCATGGGGGAACAGTTGCCTCCACTAGATTTCAATGTGGGGCCTCCTGCAGAGCTGCAGGCTCAGAATTCCAGCCCTGAAGAGCCTCAGGGCCAGGCAGTAAATGGCTGCTGGGTGGGCCCAAGGCACAGAACACATGTGGGGCTGATGCCACCCAAAACTATGGGTCAGGGCCAGCTGGAACCTTGGGGACCCAGCCCCAGCCTGGAAAAGCTGTGGGGGCAGGACCACCATCCCAATGGGCCCAGAAGAAGAGGCCTCTGCTCCAGGAAACCTGGAAGGCAGAGCATTCAGTTAAAGAGGGTTACTTTCAAGCCTTAAGATTTCATGGACTATACTTTATTGGGTTTTGACTTGCTTTGTTATAGCTATAGCAGCTAGATGGACTAAGACAAGGGTGAACTACCACAATGAAGGTAGATAGAAGAAAAATGTCTGAACACAAGGATAAGTGGCCAGCTTTGCATGGATGGGTCTGGGCAGGCTTTACAGGGCAAGAGACGTGAGCTGGAACTAAAGTTGTGAAGAAGTTTGCCTGAGGATGAGCTTGGGGATGAGCCAACTCTTGTATTTTCTGAGTGGTTCCAACCTGTCCATTTGAAATTCTTTCCGAGGGAACAGGATCAAGAATGTTGCAGTCAAACCATCTTTTCCTTTTTGGAATAGCATTGTAGTATTGTACTCTAAAAGCACAGAATCTGAAGGTATTTGAAGGTAATGTATGCATGTTCATATTGACTAAAAGAAAACTTTCATTATCCAACCTAGACAGTGATATTATCAGAAATCACATTTCTTTTTTCAAGTTAAAAGCATTCTCCTTACAGAAAAGAAAACTGGGGACAGACACCTCATCTCCTCTGTAATGCAAAAGGATAATTATATTGATGACAAGGGCCAGATACTTAGATAAATACATATATTTGCATGTTTGTTTTTTGTATCTATTCTGATTGAAAATAAGTCACTTTGTTTCACAGCATGTAAAAATAGAAGAATCAGGTTTCCTCAGGTCCGTAAATGGGACCATTACCTATTGTATGCCATCCAATAGATTATGGTCACATTTATGGACCTTCTATCAGATGTTCAACAACGTCATGTTCTTCTCTTTTTCCTTGTACCAAGGACATTGGTACATGTTTGGGGCAGCTCAAATGTTATCTTGGGTAATTGATGGGGGACAACCTACAGTAATACAGAGTTCTATCTCCTAAATGTTTTACTTATTTGGGGGGCTAGAAAGTTATTGCTTTTGGCATTAAAAAAAAGAAACATCTTTTCCAGCTCCCTTGAGGAAGGACATTGAAAACTTACATTCTTGAGTGTCACAGAAGCAATTTCTAAGCAGAAGGGTATCATAAATTTACATGCAAATTGTACTTATTGAAAGTCTCTGCATGCAAGTCACATTCTCAGAAGTATCTCTATCCTTTATAGCATTTACTTTCCCTATAAAATTTTCCAGGTGAGAAATTTTAATCTCAGAAGAAGTTAAGTGACAAGCCCAAGGTCACAAAGATGGAAATGGTTACATCAAGATTAAACCTCAGGCTCCTGAATCCAACTTTTATTCCTAATTCTAACTAAGATCCTCCTTATACCTATTATGTATTTATGTTAACACAAGACATAATAGTGTTAATGAACACTCAAATACATTTATTTTTATAGTAAATTTTATAGAAATTTCTGTTTCTCTAGAGCTGTATTTTCCTAAGCTTATTTTTTTTTTTTAGAATATTAGTTTCATGATGAATTCACAGAAGAAGAGTTCACTCAAACAAGTTTGGAAAATGGCAGCTTAAACAAAGTTAAGCCAATTTCTTTGTTGTTGGCAATCAGGGAGGTTTTTTTATATATATATACACTTTATGTTCTAGGGTACATGTGCACAACATGCAGGTTTGTTACATATGTATACATGTGCCATGTTGGTGTGCTGTACCCATTAACTCATCATTCACATAGGTATATCTCCTAATACTATCCCTCCCCACTTCCCCAACCTCACAACAGGCCCCGGTGTGTGATGTTCCCCTTCCTGTGTCCAAGTATTCTCATTGTTCGATTCCCACCTATGAGTGAGAACATGCAGTGTTTGGTTTTTTGTCCTTGGGATAGTTTGCTGAGAATGATGGTTTCCAGCTTCATCCATGTCCCTACAAAGGACACGAACTTATCCTTTTTTTATGGCTGCATAGTATTCCATGGTGTATATGTGCGACATTTTCTTAGTCCAGTCTATCATTGATGGACATTTGGGTTGGTTCCAAGTCTTTGCTATTGTGAATAGTGCCACAATAAACATATGTGTGCGTGTGTCTTTATAGCAGCATGATTTATAATCCTTTGGGTATATACCCAGTAATTGGATGGCTGGGTCAAATGGTAATTTTAGTTCTAGATCCTTGAGGAATCACCACACTGTCTTCCACAATGGTTGAACTAGTTTACAGTCCCACCAACAGTGTAAGAGTGCTCCTATTTCTCCACATCTTCTCCAGCACCTGTTGTTTCCTGACTTTTTAATGATCGCCATTCTAACTGGTGTGAGATGGTATCTCATTGTGGTTTTGATTTGCAATTCTCTGATGGCCAGTGATGATGAGCATTTTTTCATGTGTCTGTTGGCTGAATAAATATCTTCTTTTGAGAAGTGTCTGTTCATATCCTTTGCCCACTTTTTGATGGGATTGTTTGTTTTTTTCTTGTAAATTTGTTTGAGTTCTTTGTAGATTCTGGATATTAGCCCTTTGTCAGATGAGTCAGATTGCAAAAATTTTCTCCCATTCTGTAGGTTGCCTGTTCACTCTGATGGTAGTTTCTTTTGCTGTGCAGAAGCTCTTTAGTTTAATTAAATCCCATTTGTCAATTTTGGCTTTTGTTGCCATTGCTTTTGGTGTTTTAGACATGAAGTCCTTGCCCATGCCTATGTCATTCAGGGAGTTTTAAATATACTAAGGCTCATTGTGAACTTCCAAACACATTGTCAGTGTTAAATTTGTTTAACAAATGTATATTGTGTGCTGGACAGTGATAGAGGCAGTCTATCACTGGCAACACACCCCCGCCCAGAAAAGTTTCTAACAGGACAGAGCATTGAACAAGCAATTACATGTCAGCCCACTTCTGATTTCTGCTCCAATTGCTTTTTAATTCTGCTTCCTCCATGAATTTCTGTCCCAGAACATCTATGGCCGCTAAGGTTAATTTTTTTACAGTTATTGAGATTTTAGCTTTTAGGAGGCCATGTGGCCACTTCTTAAACCTATTCAGCCCCTAAGTACCAATCACAGAGCTAATAAAGAGTAGATTATGCATTAAATTTATTAGGTGGCAGTTGAGAATCATGGTTAAAAGCATAGATTTCAATACTGGCCTGCCTCTTGCTAGCTGGATTAAGCACATTATTTAACTTATTTGAGCTTCAGTTCCTGTCCCTATAAACTGTGGATAAAAACCCACCTTTATAGGGATGCTGGGAAGTGGGAAGTCAGCAGGTACCTGCTCTGCAGTGAGCAGAGGTCTCCTTCATGAGGTCTTCTCAACCTCTCCGCATAAAATGGAGACCCTCCTCACTCCCCACTCCCAATGCTTCTTTAAAAAAAAAATTACAGCCTTTATCACTTTCTAACATCCTATATGATTTATTTATTTACCGTATCTATTGCTTGTTGTCCGTATCCCTCATTAGCATGTTAGCTCTAGCAGGCAGAGGCCTCTGTTTGTTCACCAATGTATCCCATGGGACAAGACAAGAGCTGGGTGTGTAAGAGGTGCTCAAAAACATGTGCTGCCTTCACCTGTACAAAGTATAATTGTTCATCTAACAGTGAACCATTGCCATACAGAGCCATTGTGCTGGGGAGATGGGAAGAGCACAAAAAGGCCAGAGTAGAGAAGATCTGTGAGTACCTGTGTCCAAGGCCCTTGCGAACCTCACATAAATGGGGACTGATCATACACCCCTGTCCCTCTACTATAAGATAGATATGACTGGGCTTACACTGAGGTTGAGAAAACTGAGACTCAGAGGGAAAGATTAAATAACACGCCTGAGTCAATAACACGAGTCCTAACCCAGGTCCTGGACTTGAGAAGCCATACCACGTCATGCTGTCCCGAGTGCTGATAAATGGTGAGTGGATGGAGAAGAGGAGGAGCATGAGGAACAAAGAGTGACGAGAGACCCACCCATGTGGTTGTGAGAAAAGGCTTTAAAAACAGCACAAGGTTGTCACTGATGATGCCTTCTTTTATCTGGATTTCTTGTCACACAGGCTCTTGGTATTTGGCTACGTTAGTCAACCTGTAGGAGACAATAAACCTAAGGCATCATACTTGGAAAATCAATACACAGGTCATAGCTGTAGCTTGCCAGAGAAGAGCCCTTCTTTTCAAGCACAGTTTGTCAGCTACACAGTGGTATTTCTAAAGCCTTGTTCTTGCCCCCGGGTGCCCAGAGAAATAGCCCACACTCCCAGCTCACAACAAGGCAAGGGGCATGGTGCTGAAGGGCTCTGTATAACCACTGTCTCTGTTTAATCCTCTTCCCAACAAAGGAAAGAGAGTAATTGCCAAGACACTGAAGGCTGCAGAGATTTATCATCAGTTGCCAAACCTTGCTGATAAGTTCAAGACATCCTGATCCTAACGGAGACCACCGCAGAGCATTAAGCAGGAAGCCCAGGACGGTAGGATGAGGGCAGGGCAGGAGCCGGCACCAGGTAAAGATGAAAAATGCCTCTCTGGGAGATTAATCCTTCCTGTAGTCCACTGGTAAAGTAATAAAAGGTTTATGATTCATTTCTTTCTTGATAATGGAGGAGACAATTAAGTAATTACTGGACTTATGGTATTTGTTGTGTTAACTCAACCAATAAAGTATCTAGCCAAATTGTGCTTTGAAGTACAATGAATGCTTAAAAATAATACAATGAATGCTTAAAAAAAGAAATCATTTGCACCATGCATCATCTACATTTACAGGCAGGCGGAGGGTTAGACAATGACCATCTGAGACCTAAAAATGGTGTTTTTCATTACTAGTTTCCCCATTTCATTCTTCTAAAGTTAAGTCAAAGAAGTAGGATCCAGCATCTAATACCACAACTTTCCCTTAATTCGCTTTCTCAGAAACACGTTTTCTCGGCTCCATTGCACCATGGATGGCCCTTGTAGGCCCTCAGGACCTTGGATTTTACATGTACTTGTGTGACTGATTGACATGTCTCCTGCCTTCTGCCAGTTGTCCCTTCCTGTCTCCCTGCACCAAACTGAGTACAAGGCATGTTACTGCTCAGGGAATGTTTGTTGAATAAAATGGATGTTTTAAAAAGACCCAGCAAACAAGGATTTCTCCCGCTATCATCAGAAATGTTTAAATTCAATGAGTATGACAATAGGTGTATAATTTAGAGAAAAATCTTAAATTTCTAACAATAGAATTATTTAGACAGATCTCAGTGACTATCAGGCAACATTAATAAATGCAACATATGAATGCTGTAGAAATATAGTCAAATTCTTACAAATGACATAAACTAATTAATGTAGATAATAAAAGTATATACTTGGAATAAGTATGCATGTGAATTTAAACCTAATGCCCAGCCCACGTCTTGCAACATAGTAGATGCTTAATAAATATTTGTGGGACAAATTTAAAAAGTACAGGAAAATGAAAATTAGTATTAAGAGGAGAGAACACATGTGCATATGAGTTTAACTAATATTTATATTGTTGCAAAGACAAGTGCATTAAAAATAAAATGCTTAAGCTGGGTGCAGTGGCTCACACCTGTAATCCCAGCACTTTGAGAGGCTGAGGCAGGAGGATTACTTGAGCCCAGGAGTTCGACAGCAGGCTGGGCAACATAGCCAAATCCCATCTCTACAAAAAATACCAAAAAAATTTAGCCTGGCATAGTGGTGTGGTACCAGCTGCTTGGGAGGCTGAGGTAGGAAATCTTTAAAACCCAAGAGGCAGAGGTTGTGGTGAGTCGTGATGGTGACACTGAACTCCAGCCTGGGAGACAGAGTCAGATCCTGTCTCAAAAAATAAAATAAAACAAAATGCTTAAGTGATTGGCACTTCAGTTGGGTATTTCATTATGGGTATCCCATTTTTATTTATACTATAGTTAAGTACATTATTTGTCTAAAAGGAGTAATAATTCTCAATCCATTTTGGTCAAACTTTACTGAAAGACTCTAAACATTTCCATAAACAAGGGTGTGATCTAGAAGTAGAATATTTTCATTTCACATGAGAATCACCACCTATACAATGTCATAACAGAAATGCCCTTTCTTCATTTAAATGGCAAAGTAAATCATCAACACAATCTATAAATGCCATTTAAAAATATTTTTGAAACATTAATAAGATCACTTTATTGGGTGCTCTTACTTGAGAAGGTTAACTTAAATAAGTTGGTGGGAGGAAACAGAAAATTCTTGTTGCTGCTTGCTGTGTTCTTTGGTACTCATGATTTAATAGTTTAGTCATTGCACTGTCCCTGTGCTCAGTAGGCTTTTTTTTTTTTTTTTTTCGGACAAAGTTTCACTCTTATTGCCCAGGCTGCAGTGCAGTGGCACAATCTCAGCCCACTGCAACCTCCGCCTCGCAGGTTTAAGCTATTCTCCTGCCTCAGCCTCCCAGGTACTGGAATTAGAGGTGTGCATCACTACACTCAGCTAATTTTTGAATTTTTAGTAGAGATAGGGTTTCACCATGTTGGCCAGGCTGGTCTTGATCTCAGGTGATCCACCTGCCTCAACCTTCCAAAGTGCTGGTATTACAGGTGTAAGCCACCATGCCTGGCCAGGAGTAGGGCTTCTTAACACGATATCATTTCTCATTTTATTTCCAGTGCTGCAGCATAGTGGGCCTTGAGAGTCCCGAGTTTTAATAAGCATAAACTCACACCTAAATTTCAGGCCCCTCCCCCAAGACCCAAGCGATAAACATAAACTGGACTTAGAGTCCAGTAACTTTCTCAAGGTCAAACAGTCTTGATGATACCCTTTGGGCACATACATTTTTGCCTTCATTGAATTGGAGAGTCTAGATTTTTCAGAAAGACCAAAGTTCCATGGTTGGAGCACGGTCTGGTTTTTTTTGTTTTGTTTTGTTTTTTGTTTTTTGTTTTTTGTTTTTTGTTTTAAGATGGAGTCTTGCTTTGTCACCCAGGCTAGAGTGTAGTGGCGCGATCTCGGCTCACTGCAACCTCCGCCTCCTGGGTTCATGCCATTCTCCTGCCTCGGCCTCCTGAGTAGCTGGGACTACAGGCGCCCGCCACCGTGCCCAGCTAATTTTTTTGTATTTTCAGTGGAGACGGGGTTTCATCATGTTAGCCAGGATGATCTGGATCTCCTGACCTCGTGATCCGCCCACCTTGGCCTCCCAAAGTGCTGGGATTACAGGCATGAGCCACCGAGCCTGGCCAGAGCACTGTCTGTTTTAAAGTAAAAATGTTGACTATTATTTTTAAAAACTCGTAAGAACAGAACCAAGAGAAATGAACAAGTTGAGCTGATTTACTGAATGTCGAACTGCCCCAAGAGCAGGGTGATATATTCCCCACTCTGACTTACATGGCTTAAAATTGCTGGAGAGCTGGTTAAACGATCAACTTCCACCCGCCTTGGCTCAGGTCCTCTGAGGCCACCAACTTGGCTGTTAAAGTCATTATGAACTAACTGTGACCTGTAGGCTAATTCATGTTGAGCAACAATAGAGAAGCACATTAAAAAATGTGTCTGTCATAAAGCTAGAGTCTGTTCAGAATCAACACATCCATAAAATGTTGATCTCTTAGTATTTTGTTGTTCCAAAGTGGATCTTAGAAAGTAGCACTGGACTTGAGTTCAAAAGACATTACTTAATCATAGTCATGTGGCTTTGGGGTCAATTCCTTTGAGTCTATACATCTCAGTTTAGTCATCATTAAATGAAGATAATAATGGCATCTACCCTGTCTATAGCTTAAGTGAGGACTATACAATTTTTACTATTAAAAATCGATCATTTCCGTAAGTTAAAGCTCATTGGTAGGAGCTGGAATTTTAAATCTAATTTTCAAGGAAGAAACAAAGAAGTTCAAACTTGAGCACCAGTTCAGCCAGTGAAAAATAGAAAGCAAAGTAATCAAGTGGTATTACCTCAAACCAAAAAGCTTCTGCCAGAAAAAAAAAAATTAACCAAATAAAAAGACAACCTATGGGTTGGTAGAAAATACTTATGAACCATATATCTAATAAGGGGTTAATAACATAAATATATAAGGAACTCACACAAATCAATTATTTATTAAAAAATAAATAACCTAATTTTAAAAATGGGCAAAGGACCTGAATAGACATTTCTCCAAAGAAGGCACAGAAATGGCCAACAGATAGATGAAAAGGTGCTCAGAATCACTATCATCAGGGAAATGCAAATTAAAACCACAGTGAAACATCACCTCACACCTGTCAGGATGGTCATTATCAAAAAGACAAACAAGTGACAGTGAGGGTGTGGAGAGAAGGGAATCCTTGGACAATGGGTAGGAATGTATATTAGTGCAGCCACTGTGGAAAATAGTGTAGAGGTTCTTAAATAAAATAAATAGAACTACCATATGATGTAGCAAATCCCCATTAAAATATGAATGGATATAGAAATTGTGATATATATATAAGTTAATATATGGAACATATATACAATATTCCATTGTGTATATATGTGTTTATATGTGTGTGTATATGCATGTGTGTATGTACGTATATTTTAAAAAGGGGGCGATCTTGCCATTTGCAACAACATGGATGAACCTGGAGGACACTATGCCAAGTGAAATAAGCCAGATGCAGAAAGAGAAACACTGTATGATGTCACTTGCATGTGGAACCTAAAAATAATTAAATGGAGTACATAGAAAGGCAGTTACCAGGGGTGGTGAGGAGGCAGAAAATATAGGTCAAAGAGTACAAAGTTGCAGCTTTATAGGAATAAATAAACCTGGAGATCTAATGTACAACATGAAGACTAGAGTTAATAATATTTTATTGTATACTGGAAATTTCCCAAAAGAGCAGATTTTAAATGAAAGAAAGAAAGAAGAGAAAAAGAGAGAGGGAGGGAGGGAGGGAGGAAGGGAAAGAAAGAGAGAAAGAGAAGGAGAGAAAGAAAGAAGGAAGGAAGGAAGGAAGGAAGGAAGGAAGGAAGGAAGGAAGGAAGGAAGGAAGGAAGGAAGGAAGGAAGGAAGGAAAAAGAAAGAAAGAAAGAAAGAAAGAAAGAAAGAAAGAAAGAAAGAAAGAAAGAAAGAAAGAAAGAAAGAAAGAAAGAAAGAAAGAAAGGAAGGAAGGAAGGAAGGAAGGAAGGAAGGAAGGAAGGAAGGAAGGAAGGAAGGAAGGAAGGAAGGAAGGAAGGAAAGAAAAGAAAGAAAGAAAGAAAGAAAGAAAGAAAGAAAGAAAGAAAGAAAGAAAGAAAGAAAGAAAGAAAGAAAGAGAAAGGAGGGAGGGAGGGAAGGAGGGAGGGAGGGAGGGAGGGAAAGAGGAAGGAAGGAAGGAAAAGAAAGAAAGGGACAAGGAAGGGAAAGGAGACTATATAAGATAATGGGTATGTTAATTTGCTTGACTGAAGTAATCACTGTGTATGTGTGTATTAAACATCATGTTGTACATCTTAAATATATACTATAAAAAGAAAGAGGAAAGAAAAAAAAGGAAAACATTGAGTTATTTGCATAGCAATTCCAATAATGTTGCTTGGCTGTGCATGGCTAAAGTAAATATTTGGTGTTTCATCAACCTTCAGTCACCCACCTGGGCCAATGGGATAGTCCCAGAATAAGGAAGAGTAAAGAATGGACTTGGCAGTTACAGCTGAGACATCAAGAAAAATGGGCACGGAGGGGATCAAAATTTGGTGCTTCCTCTTGAGCAAATGTCCAAACTTACTTTAGTTCTTGCAACAATGTTGAGGTAGCTGTGACAAGATAGTGAACCTGATGGATTTTGTTAGGCTTTCCAAAGTCACTCATCTAGCAAATGTGCAAAATGCATTTGACCCATATCTCTTTGCCTTAAAACTTGTTGTCCTTCTCTTCCAGCCCAAGAGTGAACTCCTGAATGCATTTCAGTTGCCTGTCACTGTGAGGCAATCTTTGTGTTTCTGTGTCATGGAGCTCCTAGTGGTGCCATGGGCTTCTAGACCCCTCTAACCTGATGAACTCCAGCATGGCTCAATTACCTGCTTCTCAGCTGGGGTCATGCTCAGTCACAGCCTAATACGAATGTCTCAAACCCTCATTTGACCATAACAGAGGACGTGAAGTTTTTTTTTGAGTTGTTTTAAATGAAAGTCATTTTGTAGTAGTGAAAACCATGACAACCTGGGCTTTGGAGCCCTTGGTTTGAATCCTGCTTTACCCTTTTCCATGATTCTTTTCCTGGCCAACTAATTCAGTCCCCTTCTCATCATGAACTTCAACTGGCCCCTCTAAAATAATTATTAAAAAGCATAGTAAGTGATTTGAATGATTCCTGGCACATAAAAGGTGCTCAAAATGTACTATAAAAATCTGTTGTTTATCTAATATTAGGAGTGACTTTAGGCATAGGCTAGAAAATCTTTACTTTTCTGCAGCCTCCGAGGCCTGATTTGAAATGAAATACTTTTTTTTTTTTTTTTTTTTTTGCTTAAGAATCCTTATAGAGTTAACACCTACCTGTGTCTTTAATATTGTTCAGTTGAAGAATCACAGCACAAAATGTGTCGGTGACTTTACAAAGTGTCTTTTCCCAAATCATCTGAAACAGAAGTGGATTAGCACGGGGCAACTGATACTGCCAAGTGCTCTGGCTGAATTGAGCCCTGCAGAACATGAAGCCCTGGGGGCTGAGAAATCTCCTCTAGACTAGCCATGTTTGTCCCCTGCCCTTAGGGTCAACTGGTGGTAATGTTTAATGCTGTCTGACCCCAGACTCCCAAACAATCCCTTTTATTTTGCTGACATGCATATGATTCCCAGGAAATTACAGTAAAGACTAGAAAAGTTGCAAAGGGAGAAAAGTTAAAAGCCAGGTTTTTTTTCTCCTTTGAAATTTTTATGTGCTGAAATGCAAAATTCACTGTCAAAAAAGTAACACTTTTACAGGGCCTCCGGCATCAGAACATCCTAAAAATAGTCCAGGAACAGGTAAGTGTGAACGCCGTGCCAGGAGGCCTCTAGCGCCTTTTAGCAGAAATCTGCACATCTATTCTCAATGCTCACAAACACTCCCCACCCACTGGGAGGAGGCCCGGGTTGGCTTTGCTCTCATTCAGTGTTGGAGATCAGCTGATCCCAAATCACACAGTATCCTGGTGGAGGCCATGGAAATGGGCTCCAGGAAGCCTCGTGTCAAGCCATCCCTTCTGACTAGGTACAAATAACTTTCTCCCCTCAGCCTCACATGTAAGAAAAATAATTCAAATGATGGATTTTCATGTCGTTTTTAAGATCAAAATGAGAAAAACATCCCCAGTCTGAATCGATGTATTTGTGTGCATGTATTTGTGTGTGACAAGGAAGGACAGTGGTCATCCTGCTGGGACCCTGTGGAAAACAGACCTTGGGGAAAACCTCCCAAATGCAAAGTGCAGAGTAGAAATCGATCAAGTAGACACCATTCTCTCAGCCGTGGTCTCTGGTCATTCCACTGTTTCACAGGTAAAGGGGAAGAGTGATGAGATTAACATTTCTGGAACACTTACTATGCCCTGCACTTTATATCATTAGCCCCTTTAATCCTTACATCCACTCTCTGAATTAGGCTTTCTGAGCCCCCTTGAACAGCAGAGGCAGTGAAAGTCCAGAAAGGGTAAGTGACTTGCTCCAATTGCAAAGCTGGAAAATGATAACATTAGGAATGAAAATTAGGCCTGACGTGGTGGTTCACACCAGTAATCCCAGCACTTTAGGAGGCTAAAGTGGGAGATTCACTTGAGACCAGAAGTTCAAGACCGTCTTGGGCAACATAGGGAGATCCCATCTCTTAAAAAAACAATTTAAAGTTAGCTGGTAATGGTGGCACATGTCTGTGGCCCCAGCTACTCAGGAGACTGAGATCGCAGGACTGCTTGAGCCTGGGAGGTGGAGACAGCAGTCGGCTGTGATTATACCACTGCACTCCAGCCTGGGTCACAGGGTGAGACCCTGTCTCAATAAATAAATAAATAATAAATAAACAAATTGAAATGTACACACCCAGTTGTATAACTCCAAGCTCTGTGCACCCACTATTATGCCTTTGCTAACACCTTAGAACTGTACAAATTGCAAGGTCCATCTGGTCAACTCTGTAGAGTTCTCGTTCCCTTATTGCTGTGCCTACAGTCTGCCTGAAGTCCCCCAGGGATGGAGATACTATCTGTGACTCCATAACTGACTGTTAAACCAACCCTCTCAGTTGTGAACCAAAACTCACCCCCCTGTTTTCCCATCCTGAGTCACACAGTGTATATCTGTCAGCCATAGATATAGGAAGCCTTCCATTTACTCATTCTCTAAAAATTGATTAAGCCCCTGCTACATGCCAGACCCTGGGTGTGGCTCTGGGGACAAAGCCATGAACAGAAATACACAGGCCCTACCCTCATGGATTTTAATTATTCCATATTTCAAGACACATTGAGACAGTGACCAGAGCCTGGACTCAGGCTTGTAGGATGCGACAGCGATCTATGGTAAGAGCAAGGAAGCCTAGAGGGTGAGGGTTGGTCTCCCAATGAAGAAAGAAGCTCTGCTGCTGGAATGTTCACCCAAAGCTGTCCACTGGCTGAGCCTATTTTCTGAAATGTCTCCAATTTAAATCAAGATTGACTGCACCCTTGGGGACTGATGGGGTCTGGACTCACAGGGAGGATTTGTGAAGCCAACTTTGTAAGGAGAGGAAGGGAAGCCAAGGCTGGGAGTCAGGTCAGCTTTGGTAGCACCATTTCTATTCACGGCGTTGCTCTTTTTGTCCATGCACTGGCCCTCTGGTGCTGGGTTTGGATGTGACATCGATCGCTTGGTATGCTGTGGGGAGACTGAGGATAAGTTGCATTGGACTTGGAATCTTAGCTTTCATCCTGGAGTGCAGTTACGTAGCCTTGCCCCAGAAGCTTCCTCCAAAGGCCCATCAACTAATCTTCTCCTGAAGCCCTGCTAATCTGCAGAGATTCTTATCTCCCTCCAGAGGTTACACATAGAAGAGACCAGAAGGCCACAGCCCTACTCAGATACTGCTGCAGTAAAGCCTCTCCCCAGTGGGTGGACAGCTTGTCCACTGCTGATACCCCTTGGGGGAAGAAGGGATTAATCCAATTAAGCAATTAGCCTTATTTAAGCAATTAAGCAGTTAAAGCAGAAGGGAATCCCTGCTGATGATAGAGGAATTGCCATTCTTCTGTTGAGAAGACACAGAGAAAGGGAAAGAATTTCCTCGGAGCCTGGGGAAGCACAAGAGCCATCTCTCAGTGTCCATAAATGAAACTCTTTGGCAAGCAGAATTCCAGATGATCGACCACCTCTGATATCCCAGATTATGATGGACTCTGGCCTTGACTTCCAACCTCAACTTTCCCTCATCTTCCTACACAACGGACTTCACAAATACCCCTCTGTGAGCCCAGACTCAGTCAGTCTCCAAGGTTGCAGTCAAGCCTGATGTAAGTTGGTGACATTTCAGGAAATTGAGCTCAGCCAGTGGAGAACTTTGAATGAGTATTTCAACAGCAGAGCTTCTTTCTTCATTGGGAGACCTGCCCTTCCCTCTGGGCTTCTCACTCTCCAATGTCTCCCAGCCGGCACCTTCTTTGCACCCCCTCTCTAGTTCACAAGCCCTTACTCTCTCTTTCTTCTAGGCTCCAATACACTCACCAGCCTCAGCTCTGTTCCTCACCACCAGCTGTGCACAGTCAACTTTCATCCACACCATTCCCTAATCACAATACTGATCCACAGCTCCTGGACCTCCTAAATTAATTACGGATGGCCACTTCATTTAGGAGTGTAATTGCTTTCAGTACTTAATCTTTCTGCAGTTCAAGTGGGGTGCAGAGAGAAATGCTCAACCTCCACGTGGGCCTGGGAACACCAGAGAACTCTGTCCAACAGGTAGAAGCCTCCGTAAGAGCTCCGTGTTAGAGAGGGACGTGGAAAGTCGTCAGTAGTCATTCACCCTTTAATGGGTTCACTCAACAAATATTGGTTAAGCTCCTATTACATGCCAAGCAAAGTGTCAACCACTGTTTCTATTCTCTCAGATTTTAAATTCCAGCAGAAAAAAAAAAAAAAAAAGCTATACATTAAACAAAGAGTAACAAAACCAATTGATTGATTAGCTACAAGTGAGATGCTATGAACATGCAGTTATCAAGGCCGGCCTTCTAGGGAAATAAAAGGCTGGATGGCTGAACAAGAATCAACTAGAAAAGAGGAGAACTTGTAGGCAAATCAAAGACTGCATCAGCGTCCAAGGTGAGGATCCAAAAAGTAGATGACACTGGCCTCAGAGGGATAAGAACTGCAGTTGTAGAGAGAGACAGCCTCAAGGTCCACATCAGATTAGCTGGAGAACATCTAGGGAAGAGGATCCAGGGCCAACTGGAGAGGGCAGGCTCTCCCAGAGTTGACTTGTTCCATCCCATCCTCATCCTCCAGGAGCTAGCATCACACAGCAGGAAGGAGGCTTCCTCTTCAAGCCAACGCACTTGAGTTTGAATTCTAGTTCCTCCACATTTTAGCCATGAAACCCCAATTAATCCATGCCAATTGCTCTCATTTTCATTATCTGTAAGATCATCACAATTATTCTTTCCTGAGAAGATTAAACAAGGCAATGCATGTAAAAGCTAGCTTTGTGTTGTCTACGAGTAACAATGAGGATTCCTAGAACCCAGATTTTGATTTCTACGTATCATTCTATGATAAAAGGAATTGATCTGGAGAAGTGGGTGATTCTAGGACTAAGGTAAGAGAAGTACAGGATGAGCCTGGAATATCTGATAGTGTCTGAAAGTAGGGATGTGCTCAGGAAAGATGGAAAAGATGGGGGAATGTTGGAAGAACATGGAAACCAACTTGAAGGGCTCCCGATGGCCACACCTTGGACAATTCAAACAACAGGATATATGACAGTCATGATGGGCTCTATTGCTTAAGCAAAATAAGGACCTATGGGTTAAGTAAAGAAAGAAAAGGGGAAGGCTCTTCCTTGTAGTAGAATCTCAATTTAGAAAAGTATAAAATAACGTAAACCTTTTAAAAATCATTGTTTGGCAAACACCACTATACAAACTGTTTCACTCAATAGTCGTTGATGCTTGCTAAAATGAGTGGGTGAAAGAATAATGAGAAGCAGGATATTCACAGTCTCGAAGTTTGGTGCCATAAAACCTTTTATGATTACAAAGAAGAAAAATACTAACTTTATAGTGGTATATAAACCAGGCAGACACTAGGTGACCTTCACAAGAGTGAACATCACTGGCAATGACACATAGTGTGATTCTGGGCTCTTGATATCAAGAAGGACACAAAATCACTTTCATAATATTTCTTCAAGAAATGCATAGCTGGAATTTAATCATGAAGAAACATTAAACCCAAATTAAGCAGTCCTTTACAAAGTAACTGACCAGTCCCCTTCAAAAGTGTCAAAATCGTGAAAAAAGGGGAAAGAGTGAAGGTCTTGTTCCAGATTAAAGATAAGGGATCTTGCAACCAAATGCAGCCTGAGATCTTGAATCAGATCCTAGACCAGAGAGAAAAGAAGATTGATAGATCTGAAAGAGAGCTGGAGATGAACTAATGGGACCATGTGGATGTTAATGTGCTGCCTGTGAACCTTGTTCTGTGGACACTCACAGTCGGGGTAGCTGGGTGAAGAGTATAAGGAAATTTTGCACTCTTTTTGCAATTTCAATACATCTAACTTATTTCAAAATTCAAAATTTGAACATTTTTAATTAAATAGGAAAACAAACTTGGCTTTGTATTTGACGTACAAGAAAGATGCTCAGCAAATGGCGTTCATTATTCTTTTTAACAAGAAGAATTGATGGCTGGGGGTGCTTTTAGCCCATTGTCCCTGAGAAAGCATGCCTTGGCCTCGGAAGGGTAGAGTTAGGAAGCAAAGTTGTCTTTATAACTGCTTCAAATTTCAAGGTTGTCGAGGGACTCTGTGGAGGAGAAAAATGTGCTGGATTCTGGAAAGAATGATCCTTTTTCTTTTCTATGAAAAGAAAAAGTGCAGTGCACGAAACAAAATTCAGACAGCACAATAAGTCTTCCACAGCCTGTTGCTATCAGGCAAGCCATTGTTCAGACCTGGGTGTTCAGGGCCACAGTCTGAAAAGAGATGCAGCTTCCTCACTTCCTGGGCAATTCACTTGGAATCACATTGTCTCTGTGAAAAGAAAAACCTAGAGCCTAGAAGGGGAAAACGAGCTCCTGCCTGCTTTGGCTGCCCACTTAGCTTAGGGTGGGCGTATTCCGATGAGGGGGCACCGTCACCGTGGCATTGACTCACAATCCCGGCACCAATCAATGCAGGAAGGCACTGCTTTCCTCCTGCAACTCCATGGTGCCTGAGATGACGTTCCTTTAATAAACAAACACACAAACAAACCACTCCAAAATGTCATTCTGATGCTATCATATACCTGATCTTGGGATTCTGTGCCAAAAAGGATGGGGAAGGCAGGGTGAGATATATTTCAGCAGCCACCTTCGATTTTTAGGTTTCCTCACTCTGCCTCAAACGATTATCTATTAGGAGCCCTCAAAATATATTTTAAAGGACTTTGTGTGGCTCACAGGGGATTCTAACCCAGATCACCTCCTGTCTCTCCTACTTTGAATGTTACGATCCAGGAATAAGGAACTACTTACAGTTTTATGGGCACATCTTAAAATCCCATGCCCCTGTGACATTTCAGTTCAGAAACCACCTCTTCTAGAAGTCTCTCCCATACCTCATTTCAACCACTCTGGAGAGCATAAATCATTTACTGCTCTGTGGCTGCCTCTCTCTTCCCTGGGCCACACTCACTCAGCACGAGTCATCGTCGGCATGTCTGTCTTCGCCCCAAACTGTGAGGTCCTCCAAGTCAGGAACATGAGCCAAACCCATCCCTGTATCCCCAGTGTCAAGAATAGAACTGGGGACAATAAAATGTTTTTGGATTGGAATTGAGAAGTACTTGATGATCAAATGAATAGAGATTTAATGAACAGTATTTTGGGATGCACACTTAAGTAGTTAAAATGTATGCACTGATAAACTATAAATTCATCTTTCTTCTATTTCTCAAAGGATAAAGTATGTGATGATGAAATGTTTATAAAATTTAATGACAATACAGCACATAATAAAGAAATGCCTAATAAAGAGGGAATATTTCACATTTAAAAATATCATTTATTACTTTCCATAAACATGCATCTGCTCAAATTGATTTTCTCACTTTTACTGAATACCCTGGCAGAAGTAATAGACTGCATTTTGGTGTAACATTCTTTCATCGTGGGGGAGCCAGGGCTGATGTTATAGGCTTTATAAACTCCCATAAACAAAGGAAGGTTAAGCCCTAATCAAATATAACACAATGTATATGAATATGTATAGCTATGTCTATGCATTTTTTAATCTGAATTGTAAATCTTCTAATTATATTATGAATGTGGGTGAGAAAACCTAGACTTTTCCTTTGCAACCCAAAATATACAATCTTCATGTGATTCCGATATGAAAAACAGTATGTTGCTCCAAGAATTTCATGTAACCAACTTTATTTTACAAATGAAACAAATAAATATATTGTCAGACTGACAAGGTCTCATAAAGAAAATAAACCTCGACCAAATCAAATCCAAAAGAACTGTAGATTGTGATAAATAAAATTAACCAATTAAAACCCATAGGCAACTGAAAGACAAGCAAATCCTCTGAAACCATAAAACTCACAAATCCTTGATTACCAAAAAAGCCACTCAAGTCAACTGATAAAATATTAATGTGATTATGAGATCAAATGTGCATATCCAAAGTAATTCTGGAAAGAGTCCTTACGTATTTTAAAACAATTTTCCATTTTATTAAGTACTGTCTCCACCTACCCAGTCATACGTGCCAGAGATCCAGAAGTCATCCATGACCAAATATTCATGGAGTCTTGTTGATAGTGGCCCTAATTATCTTGCTTGTTTGTTAACTTCTTTTCATGCCCTCATCTGGCCACCATTGTGTCTTTAGTGGATTCCCACAGCTGCTTCCCCGAGACCTTCTGCATAGGTCCCTCTAAGCCTCACCCTTGTGACTAGATTGATCTTTCCAAAGCAAATCTGTCACTCTCTCGTAAGCCATCCAGTGGTTTCGCTTCACCCTTGGAGAAAAGTCCACATTTTTACACAGGATCAACCCCCTTGACTCCCAGTCCTGCATTCATTCCTCCATTCATTCATTCCTCCATTCATTCATTCCCTGATAAGCTCCCCCAATATGTATGCAATATTGTCTGTTTGTCAGAAACTATTAAAAAAGACTGAAGTAAAGCTCCTGCCCTTGATGATTATTTAGCCTCAGGAGGGGCCCAGACCTGCAAGAAAGTAAGTAGCTAATAATTTAATAAGTGCTATAACATTTGCTTATGCACTTGTCCATGGCAGTGTGAGGAGACAGTAGTTTGGGAAGTGTTCTCTGCAGAAATGGACACCAGCAGACATTGTTTGGAGAGGAAGGTGATAGAGCTAAATAAAGAGATAGGTTGGTGCCAGATTGAATAAGACACCTATTACTGTGCTAGAGGTTTGGGCGTTTTCTTGTTGGAAAAAGTGATCCTACAGAAGTTTGTAATCAGGAGAACCATCATAATCAATTTACTTTTGAGCAACCCATTATCTCAAGGTTGTTTTGTCATTCCCTTGCTAAAACCTCTTTGGTGAGACTGAAGTTTGTCTGTTTCACTAAAATTATTTAGTATTTAATTTCTGTTGACTTTTGAAGCTACTTGTCTCAAAATAGGAAGGGCTGAAATAGCCCAGGATGGTTAAAAGAAAGCTGGGAGAAGGGAGCTCCCAAAGTCACCTTGTCGTTAGTTCTATGCAAGGTGATCCTGAAGGTCCAGTATATATCCAAGCACTAAATTAGACTTCAAAAGCCATTTTAGTGCTTGTTTTCCAGGGAACACAACTGCAGGCCTTGACTGACCTAACATGTCACAGGCTCGCGTCACTCCATTCTGAAGAAGGGACACTGCTGCAGTTTGATAACTGATCTAATAGTGAGTCAGACATCCCTCTGTTGCCCTGGGTTCATTATGCTCTATCACCTTAATAAACACCCTCGTCCTCTGCTTATTCAGCCATAGCCTGGTTCTCTGACTTGAATTATTTGGGACAGCCGGGCCTCTCGTGAGTGACTTGTCGAGTTATATTATGGTACCTGACCTACTTTGTACAGGTCTCAGACTGCGGTACAAGCAGTGCACAAACCCCATCAGTGTCCTCGGAATGTCTGGGTGGAGATAGCATAGACTCAGAATCTCTGAAGAAATCTTCAGGGTCAGCCTTGCTAACCTCTTCCTCTTCCACACCGTCTATGAGCTTCACTCAGCTGCAGGGTCACTGAAGAGTGGCCAACTGGCCGACACCCATGCATCCTTTGTCATGGGCAACTTCCTACTTCCTCCATTTATCCACTCAGCAAATATGTATTGATCCCTGGTTCTGAGCCAAACTCTGCCTTAGGCATTGGCGCTGTAACAGGGACAAGATAGACGTTGTCCCTGCCGGCCCAAGCAACACTCTAGATAGTTAATCACAGGATTGTGTAATCACAAACAGTAATTATGCTTTAAAGGGACAGTATGGAGAATGATGAAAGCACGGACAGAGGGACTATACCTTGCCCTGAGGCGTAAGGAATTTCTTTCTTTAAGGAGAGACTCGAAAGCTCAGAGCTGGAGAATAAGTTGGATGTAAACAATGGGCTGTACAGGGAAGAATTTGCAGCAGAGGGTATATAACTGCAAATTCAGAGTTAACAAGAAAAATGTGAAGGCCGCATCACATTTGGTGTGGTTGGGTCAGCAAGTGAGGGAGTTGTGCGTACTAGGTCCTGCCAGGTTCTTCAGGGCCCTGTGGGCCACACAGTTCTTTGCACTGAGAACAACACGACAAGTTTTAAACAAAAGAATGGCATGATAAAAATGGCCTTCAACAAATATTTTGCCAACTGAAGAGAAAAAAAAATCAAGTCTTATTGTTAGAATATGCAATTTCTGTTTTTTCTTACATTACATGGAACACTGTGGTATCTGAGGTCAGGCATTGCTATGTCTGAATTCCAACTCAGTCTCTTACTAGGTGAATACTCTGAGGCAAGTTTGTCTATTATTTTAGAGTTTCGTTTCTTTCTTACACATCAGTGTACCAAGTTACCTTTATCTGACTGAGCCAGGAATCATTCAGGGTGGATCAGAACTTGCACAGCTGGTATTTTCCAAAGCTCCCTGGGAAAGAGTGATTTGATTCAACCACAAACAATTCCCAGACACCTACTCTGCACCAAGCCCTGGGGTTTGGAAAATAAATAACACATCATCTTGCCCCTAGGGACCTCACAGACAGAGGTCATAGTGGGAGACTGGTGGGCCAGATCTATCCAACAGCGGTGTTCTGTTTGGGTGGCTCAGTGTTTCAGAAAAACAAAACAAAGAATTGGAATTCCTTCAGCAGGCATGTGCAGTCTAGATGCTCACAGGCCCCACCATGCCCTAGTGTTGTAGCCCTTCCCAGATTGATGGCACATGCATATCACTGGCCTGGCCCAGGGAGGTTTTTGAGTCTGTGACCCTGAGCTAGAGAGGATTTGTAGAGAAGGAAGCACAGAGAACAGAAAGGAAGAGAGAAAGGTGCAGTGAAAAAGCACACTAGGAACATACCAGGAGTGGATCTGCAAATGCACAACTGTTGTGAATTCAGCAAGAGTCATAGCAGGAAGACACCCAAGCTTGGACTAGGATTATTGAGGAGCACAGAAGAGGAAGCAGACACCTGTGGTTGTTCTACAGTTCAGGCCAGGAAACAAAACGTGTATATGTAAAAAAGAGCTAGAGAGTCAGTCAAGGACAAATTATAACGATGCCCAAGTTCAACCTGCAAATACATTTACACTTGATTTTCACCCACCTAGCACAACTTTGTCTCTGCCTTGCTTTTCTAATTCTTTAGGTCTCGGCTTAGTTGTCACTTCGTTTGGATAACCCTCCAAGACTACTGAGATAGGGTTAAGGGCCTGGTTCTGTACTCTCCAGGCACATCAGACTTGTCTC
The DNA here is from genome assembly GCF_043159975.1 of Macaca nemestrina. Lineage (NCBI taxonomy): Eukaryota > Metazoa > Chordata > Mammalia > Primates > Cercopithecidae > Macaca > Macaca nemestrina. The sequence continues at coordinate 9,360,085 of NC_092131.1, read as the reverse complement.
ATTTTATGCATTTTGCATTGCCTGTTTACATCCCTGTCTTCCTCAGCAGCCAGAGCTCATTGAGAACAGGGACAAAGTTGTTTTTATTGCTATTGTATCCTTCCAGCTTATCAAGGTGAGGATCACTATTATTTGTACATAATAGATCAGTGATAACATTGAGTGAAAGAATGGATGAATGCTGCCTGCAATGATTGTTATGATGTAGGGCTAGCATTTTCTAGAATAAAAGCTAAAAATAACTCTAACCAGATAATCTTGAATGGGTTTAACATGGCACTAATTTGCATGCTCAACAAATTATTTACTGATCAAGGGTTGCAGTTTGTCACTATACCATTAGAATATGAAAGTTCATGCAAGCCATACCAATGGGATGCAGGGGAGGTGGAGAAGGCAAAGGAGAGGGGAAATATGGCAAGATTTTCCATGGAAAGGGACCTAACAGCTGAGACTGTTAATACTAACCAAAAACATATATTGATGACCTTTTTGAAGAGAAAATTGACAGATTTCATAATACATTGTGAAGTAGTAAGCTATTTCTATAAGTAATTTCTTTGCAAGACAAGTACCCTGCAGGACTATAATCCTGTGATGTTTCTGCAGAAGGGGAATTTTAGAAAAGAGTATGCAGACAAACCACTTTAGGTGCTGGTTAAAAATGCAGATTTGTGGGTTCCACCCATAGCATTGCTTACTCAGATTACCCGAGGCAAGGCAGAACCTGCATCCAGGTGGTCACTGGAGTACACCTCTGGAAACATCCTTAAAGACTATGAAGTCACGTGTCCTCTCTGCACACATAAGGAAACTGAGGCTTGGGAACTTTGTGTAACTTGCCTGAGCTCATATGGCTGCTTAGCAGCACACTGCTGACTCCAACCTAGGATTTCCAACTCAAAGCCACATTCTCCTGTAACAGAGCAGTTTGCTCTGTGATCTGGTTCTCGTTTCTCTACGAAGCAGATAGAGGAGATGTTACTTAGGAGAAATGAACAAATATGTATTTAACAAATCACCACATGGAAGAAATGTATTCACCTTTCATGGTCCCAAAAGAAAATGCACTAGAGAAATTATCTTACAATGCTGCTGTGAATGAATATTCATTCCTACCTTCAACAAAGACATGGTCACCTGTTCTCTCCGGGTATCCTGAAGTACAGAGGGATTTAAGAGTAATTTAGCGTGGGAGGCTGAGAAGTAAGGAGGCAGCGTGAAATCCAAACATGAAGAATACTGAAAAGTACAGTTCTTCCATGAGAGAAAAAATTGAAGCTACTTGATCAGCTTGCATTCTCAGTGATGAGAACATAGTACATGCAGGTCTGGGAGATCAGGGAACACTTAAGATTTAGAATAAAAGACCTGGGGCCATTTAGTTCCAAAAGCAAAACACAGTCTATTAAATTACAAGACCCTAGGATCTGTGAATTGGGCGTAATGTACATTCTGTGCCAATAGAACCCACCCTGAAAAAGGTTGGGAGGGGTCAGCCCAGACACCAACCTCTTTTGTTGATATTGGAGTTAGTAGGTCATTGGAGATGGAAAATGAAGGTGTCAGAGTTACCCGGCAGGTCTGCGTATTCCCCACCCCTTAACGCCAGAAGCCATCATTAAGTTTCACTTGTTTGTTTCCTGTACTTTTAAGTGAAGCCTTTTTATGTGCTGTACTTCATGCTGAGGATTTTATTTACATTATCCACTTAATCCTCAAGATTATTCTCCTAAAGTTTGTTTCTGCTGTTTTGCATTTTACAGACCAGAAAACTAAGCTAGAGAAGAAAGGTGGCTCACCTAACATCATACGGCCAGTAAATATCAGAATCAGAATTCCAGCCCAGACCTGGTAGCTTGCACACTCTTCAATATTTGTGCCTATTTTCTTGACCTTTATTACTCTGATCCCAACCAGAGAGATGTGGGGTATGAAGGACTCAACAACTATTCTCATATGATTGCAAATATAGGAGAAGAGACCCACCCCACAAGCCTAGAACATGAAATGCCACCTTGTAGCTGGTGAATGCCTGGATCACAAGCAAGAATAAACTCTGTGTGTGTGTGTGTGTGTGTGTGTGTGTGTGTGTACACACAAACATACATGTGTATATAGTGAATATTCATATCTGACTTGTGAAATATGAAATATATGTTTAAAAAATCTAACAAGGAATACATATTTCATAAGTTAGATTCTTTAGAGAGAAGGTATCATTTCTTTTGCTTCTATAATACTTCCAGAATATAGCAGAATGTAAACAAACAAACAGTATTTCCTGATTGTAGTAAGTACAGTATAGTAACTAAAGTACAATATAATAAAGTACAGCACAGTGTGTGTGTGTGTGTGTAAATATCACCTTAAAATGTGACATTAAAATGTTACAAAACATTTCTTTTCTGGCTGACAAATACTGAATGTAAGAATAATCAATGTAGATACAATGACTTGAGTGCCTACTGTAAGCACAGCACTAAAACCTTTAAATACGTGTTCTCATACAATCCTCACAACCCACCAAATTGTTGCTGACACAACCCCTTTCATTTGTCTCCTGACACTCAGCTAAAAAATTTCCCAGATTCCTCTGCAGAAAGGTTGGTCCCTGAGATTAATTTCTGGCCATTGGAACATGGCTGAAAGTGACACACACCACTCCTAGTCTTGTCCTCTAAAATGAATCTTCTGTTTCTCCGTGCCCTCTTGTTTTGCATATCGGCTGGCTGGAGGAGAGGACCCAGTGGGGCACTTAGGCCGTACCACAAGGCAGAACTGAAAACAGCTCTATGAAGCAGAATGTTCTGTCCCACCTCCTGCTGTGCTCACCCCCACTGGATTATGACATGAGCAAGAAGTAAAGCTTGTATTAAGCCATTGACATTTGAGGGTTGTTTATTACCTCAGCTAGTATTACCTCCCTGGATAACACAGTATTATTAGCCTCATTTTGCCAATAAAGAAACTGATTTGTTCAAGACCTCGCAGCTAGTAATTGCAGAAGCCAGGCCTGATGGGCTGCACCCCCATGCTCCCTGCCACACAGCAAGCTGCCCCACCACACCCTTGTGCTGCCTACTTGTTTCAGATGAAATGACGGAATAGCACCATGAAGATGAACCTTGCCATCCCATCTGGGGACCCTGAAGATTCTCAGTGGCACAAAGGGAAGGCACTGAGGTGAGTGTTGCCGGATTTCTCCTTGGCCGATGATTATCTTGAACTATTCCAGAAACTCCTTTCCCTCGCCCTGGGCCAGCAGTGGATGGGGGAGGCTCCGCTGGATGCCAGCCACAAAGCATTCCAGTGGCCTTGGACATGGCTCAGGGAAAGTCGGACGCCTGGCAGGGAGATGTCACTGGGAACCACACAGACCAATTTCTTGGAAGGACATGCTATATTGAGAGTCCAAGGACAGGAATGGTTATGTGTTTATGCAGTCTGGCCCATAAGTACTATCACACGTTTACATACGAACGCATGTGTGGATGTGTGTGTAGATAATATGTCCATATCAGTTTGTACATAAAGTGTTGCTATATTGTGTGTGTACACACATATATATAGTACATCCGTTCTACTTAATATATACATATGCAAATATATAAACTAATGTATATCCACATACTTTTATATATTTGTGTGTATGTCTGTAAAGATATTCGAAGTATTAAAAACTCCTCAAAGCAAATGGAAACACATTTTGTTCCTCTCACAATTTCGAGAACCACCAAATATCCACATGAAAGTAGAGATCAGGGACTTCAAATAAACACCAGTGTGCTGTTAAAGCAGTTGCTGGTGTGAGAACGGTTTAAAAACCCAGTGACTCAACAGTATGTGCCGATTCCCCCTTAATTTGGGGGAGAACTGGGCAGGAGGACACGTGTGGCTGCCAGGAACGGCAGTCCATCCCTGGCCAGCGCCCCCCTGACCACCCAAGTCTGCTCTCCGCACAACTGATAGATATGTTTTGACAAGTTCTATTAAGTACAAAGACGGCCACTGGGGCAACATGTGGAGTTGATAGAGCAAGAGGCAGAGAGGCAGAGCGCAGTGTGAGGCCTGCTCATGTTGACAGAATTTGCCGTAACGAAATGAGTCCGTGCTCCGTGTCATCTATTACCGAATTTCAGTAAGGTCTCTGGCACCCACGACGCCCAGGAGGGTAAGCCTGTCCTTGGTTTCCTATTTCTGTCTCCTGATTGCCAGCAAATCTAGGATTTTTTGAAACTCTAATTGGTTGTCTTGATTTACGCAGAGTCACCAGCGATGCCAACGGAAGAAGGCCGGGAGTTGCTGAAACCAGAGTCACCAGTGTGGATCTCCACTTCATCCCACCCCGCAAGCCCCTCCCATACCTGTGTTTAGAAACTTCACAGGAAGCAGAGCTGGCAAGCACACCTGGGCTACTCTCGCCTCTCTCACCATCTTGAGTACATCATCGTCACCCTCCAGAGCCCTCCTAAACAAGGTTTGGCAACAGCAAAAACAAACACTATTTTACAGCATCTTTGGACGCACTTCCAAAATGCAAAAGCAATTAATCAGTCGTCTCCCTGAGACTCTGCTCAAGGTGGCTGCTGCCTTTGACATGGAGCTCGGCTTTGATGGGAGCCGAAGAAGCATGTGAAGACAGCCCAAAAAGTGGTAATGGTCTTCAATTATTTATTTGTTTAGAAGACTGGGGAGTAGAACTTGAGCTGTAAGCACATGGATAATCCATCTAAGACGCTCCCAACAGTGAGGTCTTTAACTCCCTGCCTGAGCATTCTGCTTGGAACGAAATGGGTATTTTCACCAAGTCTGGCACAGATCCAAAGGTTTCCTCTGTGTGTGTGCGTGTGTGTGAGAGAGTGTGTATGTGTGTGTGTGTGTACATATTTAAGAAAGCTATATTTGGGATATCTGAATATCTTTGAGCCTTGTAGAAAAACTGCTGTTTCTAATTACTAGACATCCAAGCTGTACTGCTAGTTCCTAATGGATAAGATTTCTTTGTGCTGGATTTTTGTGTAATTTTATTGAAAAATCAAGACTGTACATTTTCTGAGATTTTTTCATTTAGCAATGTATTCTCAAGACATGGTGTAATCATCTTAATAATTCATGTGGGAAAGTAAGTCACTTATAGCCCAAAGTTGCTCTCAGACTTGAACTCTGTCCTTGGTAGTTTATTATACACATGGAAATAACTTGATGGATCTCTCATCCCAGGAAATTTACAACAGCAGACACCATGCCCTTTATATTCTGTGGGCTGACAATAGGAGAAGTGGTTAGGCACATTTGCTCTTCCGAAAATACTGATGCGTGAAGAAAAATGTTATCATCCAATTGCACACAAAATTTTCTAAGAAACAAACTTTGTTCAGATAAAATAATGAGATATTTTTGACCCAAGTTTACATAAATCTCAGTCATTGTAGTTCCTTTCTCCTAAGCCCTTTTTCATATGCTTGTAAATCTTGAGATGATGGTCCAAATGCATCTCTTCCACAAAGTCTCACCTCATTTATTTTGTTGGATGTGGTCGCTTCCTGGCCTGAATCCATATCACACCTGATTTGTGGCCATCTTCTCTTGAAACACTTTTGGTTGTTTTCATTGCTTACCACTAGTTCTGAACTATAAGTACCTTGAAAGAAGGGTCTAGGATTGCTGGCTTTATTGGTATAAAACTGTACTTAGTCCATAATTATTGTTTAGCAAATATACATTGGATAGATGGATAGATGAATAGATGGATGGATAAATGAAAACTTTCATCTTCTCTCATCCTATATATATACCAGTATCCCAGAGTGGTCATCTTATGTGATATAAATATTGGTATCTCTCTGTGTTGGGTTGAATAGTGCCTCTCCAAAAGTTAGTTCTATCTGGAACCCCACAATGTGGCCTTATTTGGAAACAGGGTCTTTGCAGTGATAATTAAGTTAAAATGAGGTTATACTAGATTAAAGAGAAGAGACACACAAAGGGAGACTGCCACGTGAAGATGGGGGCAGAGAATGAAGCCAAGGAACACCAAAGTTTACCAGCAACCACAGAAAAGTGAGGAAGAGGCAAACAAAACAAAACAAAAAACTATCCTGTATCACAGTCTTCAGGGAGAATATGGCCCTGCCAACACCTTGAATTCTGACTTTGGACCTCCAGAACTAGGGAGAATAAATTTCTGATGTTTTAAGTTACCAACTTTATGGCACTGTGTCATTGCAGCCCTAGGAAACTGATGCACTCTCCAAGAACCCATCTTGTAAAGAAGGGACTAACCACATCTCGCGAGGCTTTAACCAAGAACCCAAAATAGGAGTGTTCCCTCTGACAGGGGAGCCTGAATGTTGTATGAAGCCTGGAGAGTCTTGGAGCTTTGCAGTGAGGCAATTAAGAGCTGATCTCTCAAAAGCAGGGAAAAAGGTAGCAAACATAATAGAAAATGGGGAGAAGACAGGCCTGGGGCCCAGGTTCAGGTCCCAAGTCACATGACAGGGGCCACAGTGATGGGCTGAGGTTCATGCTGGCTGGGTTCCACAAGCAGGGGATGAGCAGGGAGCTTCAGGAGTGCCTTGGACAGCAGAGATTTCTGATTTGGTTGTAGTTATTGGCTGAGCATGAGACACGGGTGGAGTAGCCTTGGTTAGTGGACAAACGACAAAGCAGAGAGAATCCTAAAATTGCCTAAAACTCAAATTCCACTTGGGCATTTTCCTTTCCAAGTATTTGGCCATCTCTTGCTTTTTCCCCTGTTATACTTACTTTCAAGTAAAACCTCAATCAAGGCTACAATTTAAGTTCTTCCAAATAATCCATAAGTGGTGCACAATTTGGGTAAATGCCATCACAGATTCGCATTTCTTCAATTGGTGAGTTCTGGGCAACGTGAATAAGACATTAAAGCACAGTGACCACAAAACCTCATCAATTCAGACTCATTATCTGAAGGACCTTCCCACTGAATGGTGAGAAATTGGATCTAGAAAATATCTTTAAAGAAATCCAATTTTATCTCCTTCAAGGACACACACTAGCCAGAAGTAGGCCAGCGTACGGTTAAGTAGCAGCCTTCAGAGGATGAGGCTTAATGAATAGATAAGAATGGCTTGTAATTAGTCCGTCATTTGTTTGGATGGCAAAGGATGCTTGGGAAGTGCTTGAGGATGCTTGAAAACAGTGTGTGCTCTTAGGTAGTTTAAATATTTTCCCAGAAATTTTGTTCTACAACTAATTTGTTTAGTACAGCCATTACTTCCACCAGGCCTCCAGTCTACTTATTCCAACGTTCCCATGAGAAATGTACACAACAGTGAGGTCTCTCCTGGCTTATAAATCAGCGTGAGCAGACACAGGAGGGCATGTCCAGGGAGGACTTCATCCCCCTCAGACATAGAGGTTGAAGGGATGGACTGTTGGTCTTTGACGGACAGAGTGCCTCTCAGTGAACTGACCATCACGTGGGAAATGTTGGCTTATGTCAATCACAAACAATACTTATGTACTTCTCATGATCCAAAAATCAACCTTGTCTCCAAAGGTGAGCATACTTTCTGCTTTTACACTGTGAAAAATGATGACGGAACTTGGGGTTAGAGGACCCGATCTTGAGTTTGAATCCCGTTATCAGCTGCGTGTTTCTCGGCGTAACTCCTCTCTCCATTTCCTCTGCGAAGATTTAATAAGATGATATATATGTCCTTTTTAAACCATACATCGTATGAAAATATAAGGAACTATTGTCATCCGATCGTTAACAACAAATCTGCTGGATATTGAGTTTCAGTGACTTGAAGTTTAAAGAATCGTGTTTAAAGTTTGAAAGTTTGAAAAGCAGTGTTTATTTCCTGGGTCAAGCACATCTGGTCTGAATCCCAGTTTTATTTCTTGCTGAGGGTGGTTTTTCCACGGTCTTAAAAGTCTCCACTCCTTAGTTACATGAATGTCAAGTGGAGTTGGAAAAATAAATGCTTAAAAGAGGTGGGAAGTGCTTTACACCATGCCTGGCACATAATGCGTGCTTAATAAATGCCAGCCCAAGATATTATGGCCCAAATAAATTCTTACAACCCATAAGGGGACTGGCCTGCAGACATTTACCCCAGCAGCATGTGTACTGGGAAAACACTGCAGGCAGCATGGGGCCATCACAGGCAAAGTGGACTGTCAAGAGGGGCTGTATAGACTGTGGGGGATCATGAAGCAGTTAAAACCAACAGGTTGGACGTACACTTGGGAGGACATCTTTTTTTTTTTTCCCTTTTTGAGACAGAGTCTCGCTCTGTTGCCCAGGCTGGAGTGCAGTGGCGGAGTCTCGGCTCACTGCAAGCTCCACCTCCTGGGTTCACGCCATTCTCCTGCTTCAACCTCCCGAGTAGCTGGGACTACAGGCGCCCGCCACCACGCCCGGCTAATTTTTTGTATTTTTAGTAGAGATGGGTTTTCACCATGTTAGCCAGGATGGTCTCGATCTCCTGACCTGGTGATCCGCCCACCTCATCCTCCCAAAGTGCTGGGATTACAGGTGTGAGCCACTGTGCCCAGCCAGGGAGGACATCTTAAAACATGAGTGAAAAAAGAAAATGTTTTAAAATGCAACATTTAAGCAAATTAAAATACATGCACAGAAAGCAAAATTCATTTTACAAGAATTCATTAAATACACACTGAAGATGGATGGGGACTGTGAGAATGGAGTATAGAGATGAAAGAGATGAATGAATGAATGAATGAAAGACAGGTAGCAATAATGCACCATGAACACACTATAAGATATGGTTACCTTAGCCTCCCACTCTCAAAGTGCAATTGAAAAACAAAATGCAATACAGTAATGGCATAATATTCTTATTATAGTAGCTGTTGAGTCCACCTTAACAGGAATATTTTTAAATGTCACCAGTTATATTAATTTTCAGAAGCTCCTGTAACTAATGACCACAAAGGGGTGGCTTAAAACAACAGAAATTTATACACTCAAAGTTTTGAGGCCAGGAATCAGAACTCCATGTGTCGGCTGGGCTGTGCTCTCTGTGGAGGCACTAGGAAAGAACCAATTCTTTGCCTCTCCCAGCTTCTGACCTGTGGTCACATCCCTCTGATCTCCACCTCCAGGGTCAGGCTGCTTGCTCGTCTGCTGCATCTAATCTCCTGCTTTTCTCTCTGATAAGGACACCTGTCATTAAATTAAGGAGCCACCCAGATGATGGAGGGTAATCTCATCTCAGAATCCTTAATTTAATCACTTCTGCAAAGACCTTCTTTTCCAAATAAGACAGTAATCACAGGTTCTGGGAATTCTGCCACTACACTGCTTAACGGGGTCCCAAAGCTGCCCACACTAGCAGGTGATCCAATTCTCCCTCCTCTTTAGGGACCTCCTTTATGGAATGCCGAGGAAATTCCCAGAGATGCTGATTCAGCTCCCAGTGCCAATCCTGGCTCCTCTCCTCAAGCTCCTGAGGCAGAACAATCGAGGAATTCCTGGGATGCCCGCCAGTGTGCTGCACATAAACGTGTGCTGCAGGGAAATCCAGGCCCTCCCATATTCACGGTGGCTCCTGCTAAAGCCATAGCACCTGCTGCCACCTCCAAGACCCAGATTACTTCATCAGTTCCCAACCTACCTAGATGGCCACTGCCACTGCCCTTGCACAGACGCCATGCTCTCATGGAAATCTTTCTTGATGGCTGCATTCAGTCCACCCTCTGCTCTGCTCCCTCCCAGGTCCTGGCAGGTCCCTTCACTGCTCTTAATGCTATTTGAAATATACATATTGGATGTGTAACTATGTGATATAAGCTCCATGAAGACAAAAAGAGAATGAATGTCTGCTTTGCTCAAAACTGCATCAGCAGCAGTTAGCACCGTGCCCAGCACACCGTCAAATTATCAGAATTCCTGGAGGGTATCCTATGTTACAGTCTTGTCGTGTTCAGCCAGAGCAGCTCTTCCCACAGACCTACTGCGCCTGAGCGTGCTTTCCAGGCCTGGGTGACTAGTGACTGCCATGCTCACTTCTCAGCACACTATGTCACAGTGGGATCTAAGACAGAGGTTTTAGTGGCAAGGCGCTCAGCAGGCCTGGGTTTGAATCTTGCCTTGGACTTCAGTGAAGCCGCCCACACTGGACAAGTCGCTTAATTCCTCTCAATCAGCAAGCCTTGCCCTGCACCTGTCTGATTCTGGAAACAAGGTTAATAGTACCTCCACGTGAGGGCTCTGGAGAGTTGATTATCAATAAAGTATTTAGCACAATTAATTAGCATCTACAATCAATGTTAACTCTAATCATTGGCTATTCATTTATCATCATTTATATACTTACATTTGAAAATGCATCCTCTCAAAAATTCTTCAAACTGCCCTGGCTGGTTTTTAGCACTGAAGCGCTCATTCATTTAAAAATGTAAGTGGCCGTAAACAAATCAAATCACTTCACCTCTCTGACACTCAGTTTTCTCACCTACAAAATGAGAGGATTTGACTAGATGAGGGATTCTCCATGACTACAATGGCAGATTGTCCACCCAAAATGCATAATGTCTCTGTCCAAATATATATCCTCTTATACCTTGTAGGGATCTCATTACTGTTATCTTATACCTTCTATTAATCCCATTGATCTAATCCTCGGGGAAGATTGATATCCCTAAGTCTAAAAGATTAAGAAAGTGAGCTAGTTGTTTCCCAAGTGACATCTTCCAGGGGAGTGAGAAATGATTCATTTCATCAATGATTGTAGATCCTGCAGCCAAAATTGGGATCTCAACCTACTAAACAATTCAGTAAGGCACCTTCAAGTATAACCTTTCAAATTACAAAATGAGCTTTTTGGAGAATGAACTACACGGGTGAAAGTAGAGAATGATCGGTCATTTAGGAGGCTTCTCACTTCTGAGTTGTGCAACAATGCCTCCGCATGAAGCCAGAAAGAGAAAATCAATACCTTTGCATGGTAATTTGGTAATTACGTTCATTTTGACTTCCTGGTGTCAGTTCTTTGGGATGCCCATATTTGTATACAATATAAAATTACCCATTTATGGTAACTCTATCTAATGTCATCTTAGGCATTTCATATTGCAAAAATAAATGGGCAAATGAATGAAAGCACAAATAAATAAATTGTAGCAGTTATTGATAATACTCACTCACGCTTGTAGAGGTTACAAGAACTGACACATGCATTACCTCATGGGCACTTCGCAACAACGTGAGTTTAGAAGGTGCACGTGAGGAGATGAGAAACCTGCCCAGGTTAAGTGGCTGCTCAGGTTAAGTCCTATGCCATCTGTGTGGCAAGCAGAAGAGGCCAGCATTGTCCATAAGCTCTGACCTCTGTATCTCTGCCCCATTTATTCCTTACCTTTTGTGGGGGCCAACTCAATTTATGTTACTTATTTAATGTTCCGATCAAATTATTGCACATAGACTCTTTTAAAAGTTAAATTGTGTTTTAAACTTAGTAACAACAAAGCAGTCCTTTTCACCGCATTTTGCTACTCCATAATCAGCTCCCAAGAACATCCACTTTCCATTTTTTATCTATCCCTGCTGGTATTTATAACTCCATATTTAATTTAATTCAATTCAATTAACTTATTTATTTATTTTTGAGACGAAGTCTCACTCTGTCGCCCAGGCTGGAATGTAGTGGTGAGATCTTGCCTCATTGCAACATCCCCCTCGCAGGTTCAAGTGATCCTCCTGCCTCAACCTCCCAAGTAGCTAGGATTACAAGCATGTACTACCACGCTAGGCTAATTTTTCTTTTCTTTCTTTTTTTTTTTTTTTTTTTTTAAGTAGAGACAGGGTTTCACCATGTTGGCCAGGCTAGTCTCGAACTCTTGGCCTCAAGTGATCTGCCCTCCTCCGCCTCCCAAAGTACTGGGATTACAGGCATGAGCCACTGCGCCCAGCCATACCTCTGTATTTTAAAGTAACATGCCTTTTATAGCTTCGATTTCTTTAAATGCTTTTCACTTTTTTGACATTTTCTCTCTTATGTGGTCCTTCCTGTACACAGCTCTGTTCTCTAAATTTTCAAAGTATTATTATAGCATAATTTGGGGTTATTTCAATACAGCTGACCCTTGAACAACCCAGGTTTGAACTGCCTGGGTTCACTAACATGTTGACTTTCTTCCTCCTCTACTACTCCTGAGACAGCAAGACCAACCCCTCCTCCTCCTCTCCCTCCTCCTTCTCAGCCCACTCAACATGAATGTGATGAGGATGAAGACCCTTATGATGATCCACTTCCACTTTGTAAAAAGTATATTCCAACAGTAAATATATTTTGTCCTTATGATTTCCTTAACATTTTCTTCTCTCTAGGTTACTTTCTTGTAAGAACACAGTACATAATACATATACAAAAAATATGTGTTAATCTGTTATTGGTTAAGGCTTCTAGCCAACAGTAGCCTAATGGTAGTTAAGTTTTGAGGGGCTTAAAAGTTATACATACATTATTAACTGTGTAGGGGGTCAGCACCACAACTTCCTTGTTGTTCAAAGGTCAACTATATTTGGTCCTCTCCTTAGGACTGTAAAAATACTGTTCACAGCTGAGTCACTTAGAATCCTATGATTACATTTTCTGTACAGCCTTTTGTTGAGTGTGATAATTGCCTCATAATTTGTTTCCATTTTTCTTGGGTTTTAAGTGCCAACCACTTTTTCACAAAGCTATGAAACTCTTCTCTCTATGGTCAAATACCAAATAAAACAGGTCGGTACTATTTTTATTCTTGCAAGCAATCATTCTAGAGCCCTTCATTCTTCTCCTGCAACGGACTGATTGTTCTCAAGAGCTACTTCATAGCTCTCCACCTGGGACCTCTGTCATCTCCATTCTGGGAAATCCCTTTACTTATATTTTACGTTGGATCTCACATCCTGAATTCTGTATATTCATCATTCTCTGTTGTTTTTTTATCATTAAAAAAGTTTTTTTATCATCCCCAAAAATCTTCTGAAAGGTGCCTATATTCATATTGCATGTATTTATTTGATGGTTTAGCTCATTGTAGAATTCTAGGTTACTAATTATTTTTGGTCAAAATTTTCAAATTACTTTTTTATTCTCTTTTAGTCCAAATACTTCCATTGTGAATCCCAATAACATTTTGATTCCCAAAGTGTTGGATGTATCTGAGTTTTTCTCATCAGAAGCCCTCTAGAAATCCTTTTTAAATTTTTGGGAGTTTTGAAAATCATGTGCCTAAGCTGGGTCTCTTCTCACTCATTGTGCTCCATACTTAGTGAGCCTTTCCATCTAAAAGCTTATGTCCTTCCTTAGTATTGTGTAACTAGTTGATTATTTTCTCCCCTTTATTGCCTTTGTTCTCTCTTCTTAGAGATTGTATTAATTGGATGTTTGATATTCTAGATTGATTCTCTCACCTCCTTATTCTTTCTTTCTGATCACATGTATTTTTGTCTGTTCTGCTTTCTAATAAAAATATTATTAATGACAGCTTTATTGAGATATAATTCATATGCCACAAAATGCATCCTTATTCAGTGACTTTTTGTATATTCTGAGCTGTGCTACCATCACCACTACATTTTAATTTAAGAATACTTTTAACATTTCCTAAAGAAACCCCATCAATACCTAACAGTATTTGCTCTCCAAACCCTTGGCAAGAGGTAATCTCCTTTCTGTTTCCATAGCTTTGCCTATTTTGAACTTTTCATATAAATAGAATCATATCATGTGTGTCCTTTTGGGCAGTGTATTTTATGTAGCATATGTCTTCAAGGCTCAAGTTACTTCCTTTCTTTCTATGGCCAAGCAATATTCCATTTTATGGCTATGCCACATTGTGTTTATTAATTGAGATGATGGACATGTGGGTTGTTTTCACTTTTTGACTATTTTGAGTAATGCTGCTATGAACATTCATGCACAGGTTTTTCTGTGGACATATTTTTTTTTCAATTCTCTTGGGTACACATCTGAGAGTATAACTGGGGGTTGAATTAATCCGTTTTCATGCTGCTAGTAAAGACATCCCAGAGGCTGGGTAATTTATAAGGAAAAGAGGTTTAATTGACTCACAGTTCAGTATGGCTGGGGAGGCCTCTTACAATCATGGTGGAAGGCACCTCTTCACAAAATGGCAGGAGAGAGAATGAGAGCCAAGCAAATAGGGAAACCCTTTATACAACCATCGGATCTCGTGTGAACTCACGTACTATCACGAGAACTGGAAACTGTCCCCATGACTCAGTTATCTCCACCTGGTCCCACCATTCACACATGGGAATTACTCAACTGAAGGTGAGATTTGGGTAGGACACAGAGTCAAACCATATCAGGGGCTATATAGGAACTCTATGTTAAACATTTTTCAAACCATTTTCCAAAGCAGGTAAACTATGTCATAGCTCCAGCAGCAGAGTATGAGGGTCCTACATGCTCCACATTCTCAGCAAACTTCTTATTGTCTTTTTAAAAAGTTCAGTCACAAAGTCAAGGTAAAGCAGCCTCTTATTGTGGCTTCTATTTTCATTTGTAAGCGATTCATCATGTAAGAATATTTTCATGTTTTCACTGTCAATGTGTATGTCTCCTTTGAAGAAACTTTGTTTTTCTGGGGGAATTTTAAACTTTGTCTTTCAAGTCTTCTATTGAATTATTAATTCTTTGTTTTTTGTTTTTAATTTTTAAGGACTCTTTTCCTCAATGGTTTTAGACAAACAATAGTTTCTCTTAGGAAATTAATTAACTTTATTTGTAGTTTTATTAAGGTTTTTTCTACTCACTCTATTTGCTCTGTTTCCTCTATGCTTCTCTTCCTTTATGCTTTGTTCTCTGTCTTTAACATTAGCCAATTCTTAAAATGTTTGGAAACCCTGATTTTTCATTCATATTTAAGAACAGGGCGCTGAAATGTTGACTGAAACCTTGTGTGTGTAAGCAGGGCTTGCAAACTGGGCTTTCACTATGCACGGTTGGGAGATGCTCAAACGTCCTTAACTGCAGCTCTATTCTCTCAGGCTGGTCAGTTTTCTAAAGATTAATTTCCTTAATTTCCTGCTTAGGTATACAAGCCAGGCTTTCAGTGGCCTGGGAGTTGAGAGGAAAATTCTTGCCTGGGGTCTCGTAGTTCTGTAGTGGTTTTCACTTACCTATCCTGTCCCTTTTTATTCAGCTTGACACCTGACCCCTGTGTCTGGAATCCTAGGCTTGCTCCATCTTCTCCGAGGGTGGCTGGAGAGAATGGTCTGGCTGTATAGAGCGAGGAAGGAGAATGAGGGGGCTGCTGCTGTTTCTCAGTTACAATTTCATTCCAATTTTTAAGCCCATCCCGCATTCTGACCTCCAGAGGTAACTGGACCCTCACATTTCTTTTCATTTCTTTTTCTTGTTGCAAGAATCTGCCTGTTTCGGAGTGTCATCCCTGTGCAGAAAGTGAGGCTCTCCTCTCTGCTTTGCAGGAGCAGCGGCCACGTGTTCATCCTCCATGTTTGAACACATCACATTTGCTGACACTGAATTTCTAATTCTCTTCATCCTTTGACTGTATACTTTTGATATTATTTTTACTCTTCTTTTCTTGGTTTTCAGGAAAGCAGCAGAAATGCATATTTTCAACCCACCGTATTTAAGCAGAATTCACTAACAACATCTCTACACTCATCAACTCCATTCCTTTGATCACGGAAGGAATGAATAAACAGTTTTTGCAGTGAGTCCCAAACAGTAAACCACGCAGCAGATGACAAAGAACTTTACTATTTTTTAAAATAGTAAGAGCTCATGCTATTACTCTACTGTTTCAAAGATGTGTTCTGTGTAGTCAATTAAGAAATACATCTTATCTCTCAAGTTAGCTTGGTAACTTTAGTTTGTTATTGTGACTCATCTCAGTTCACCACATACAGATGACTACTGAAGAGTGGCAAATAAATATATGTGTATCCACCTATATATTCATCTATCCATCTATATACTGACAAGTATGTTTATATTATACACATATGATATGTTTATATATAATCAGATATGTGTATATATGTATGTATATATAACTATCCATATATGTATATTTTATTTGGATTTATATATTTTTTCAACTTAAGGAAAGAAAATATCAAGAATAGACAATTTTGTGAAAGCCATGTCTATTCTCTGCTTCCCTAAGATTTATATGCAATATGAAATTACTCAGCTAAGGTCTGAATTTCCACCTTAGGTGTGCTAGGACGTTTCATACATCACCACTCATATCCAAGGTACTTTAGAAATATGAACAGTGAACAGTGAGCAAGTTCACAGGCCCTTTTTATTTTAGCACTTAATTTAGTGTCTGGATTCTTTGACAATTGTTTAGTCTTGGCCACTGAGGAGACTTGATGACAAAGTCAAATTGTTAATATATAAGATACTCTAAGTAAGGATCTCAGTATCTATTTGTCTTTCTCTCTCTCTCTCCATATATACATAAACATACATATACACAAGCAAATGCAAATTTAACTAGGTAGATGTAGACTTAGAGATAAAAATGAAAGAAATATATAGATATAGAATACAAGTTTTAAAGGCATTCAAGATAGGAAATCTCTCTTTTTATTCTCTATTGCAGAAAAAAGCCTATCTGCCCCAATTTTATCACCCGATTCTTTCTGTATACTAAAAATCTACAAGTGCACTGATTTCATTAGAAGGTGGTGTTTCCATGACCCTTTAATCAAAAAAAAAAAAAAAAAAAAGTCTAGCATAATAACCACCCGGTGTTCTATTTAAGTTGCTGAGTATGACGTTTCCTGGTGTGAACAGCAGTAACCATCATGTGTTTCCATGAGGAAATTTACTTTGACAACTTTTGTTAGATAACAGGTATATAACACACATGCCTCCCAGCTTTGGAATCAGATTTCAAACGCAATCTTTGCTAAAGTGAATCAAGTCGTTCAACCCCTAAAACTGCACCGTGTGACAAATGCTGGAAACTGGGTAGGACCGGGATGTGAATACAGAGCTGGGCAGGGGTGGGGGCACTGACCACACCTCGCTTCTGTCCCATCTCTCCTCTCTAGCCATTCCCTCTTGCATCCACTGCAGGACCCAGGGGCCAACCTGCTAGGCAATAAGAAGGGCCAACCCGGTCTCTAGACATAGTTTAATCGGTTTTCAGCCTCAGAAGGGACCATGGAAGACGCATCTATTTCCTCTTTACTCCTGAAAACAATTACAAGGTTTCTTCTCATAGGGGATTTTCTCCAAGGGTCATCTATATATGCAAAGTGAATTCATTGAAGCCTTAAAAACCATAAACACTCTGGGACTCCTTCTATAATTTTTTTTTTTTTTTTTTTTGAGACAGGGTCTTGCTCTGTCACCCAGGCTGGAGTGCTGGATTGCAGTGGCAGGATCTCAGCTCACTGCGAGCTCCACCTCCTGGGTTCACACCATTCTCCTGCCTCAGCCTCCTGAGTAGCTGGGACTACAGGCACCCGCCACTACACCCAGCTAATTTTTTGTATTTTTTAGTAGAGATGGGGTTTCACTGTGTTAGCCAGGATGGTCTCGATCTCCTGACCTTGTGATCCACCCGCCTTGGCCTCCCAGAGTGCTGGGGATAGGGTGATGACATTAATATTTACTGGAAGATTTGGTTTAAAGAAATTGTGGCATATCTTTTCAATGGACTAATATGTAGTCACTGAGTGGGTAGATAGAGTTCTACAACTGAAGATTTCAGTGACCCATTGTTGAGGTATGGATTTGGTTATAAAACAGCATTTGACAAATATAGTATGGTTTCATTTATATAGATACAGATCACAAAAATATATTCCTGAAAATATGTTCAAAATATTAAAGCATACCTTTGATTTGTGAATTGTCAGGTGAATTTTCTATTTTTTCCATATATTTGATTTTTGACATAAACATGTATTCACTTTACAATCAGAAAACAACAACAACAAAAGCTATAGTTTTGGATGGAAACACAAAAGATAGCATTAATTTTGTGTTAATTAGGTGCATGTGCCTGTAATCCCAGCACTTTGGGAGGCCGAGGCCAACGGATCACCTGAGGTCAGGAGTTTGAGACCACCCTGACCAACATGGAGAAACCCTGTCTTTACTAAAAATACAAAATTGGCTGGGCATGGTGGCAGGAGCCTGTAATCCCAGCTACTCGGGAGGCTGAGGCAGAAGAATTCCTTGAACTCAGGAGGCAGAGGTTGCAGTGAGCAGAGATCGCGCCATTGTACTCCAGCCTGGGCAACAAGAGGGAAACTCCATCTCAAAAAAATATACATATGTGTGTGTGTATATATATATTTATATATATATTTGTATTTATATATATTTATATATAGGATATATATTTATATATTTTTATATATAGTATGGTTTCATTTATATAAACACACAGACCAGAAAAATATATTCCTGAAAATACATTCGAAATGTTAAAGTCATACCTTTGGTTTATGAATTGTCAGGTGAATTTTCTTTCTATTTTTCCATATATTTGACTTTTGACATAAACATGTATTCACTTTATAATCCGAAAATGACAACAAAAACGCTATAGTTTTGGATGGAAACACAAAAGACGGCATTAATTTGAAAGACTGCTGACATTCACATCTCAGAGTTGTTAATTTTATCAGTTAATGCCCAACCAAGAAGTCCTCACTCCAAAAATCTTCATTTTGCTCATCTACAAAGTAGAACTAACAATAATGTCTATCCTCCAAGAATAGGTACGCAATGCAAAAGTATTTGTGCAAATGTGAGAGGCAAGATAATGAGGTGGCGAGTCCAGGCTCTAGAGCCAGCCTTCCCGGAAATGAACCTCAGTGCAATTGCTTACTAGTTGGGTGACCTTAGGCAAGTTACTTAACTTCTCTGAGCCTCAGCCACCTAATCTACAAATCAGGTAAGTAAATGTATCCTCACGATGACTGTGTTAGAATGATTAATTCAGCTGACAAGCTACATTCATGATAAACACTATATGCATGTTTAATAACTAAGTAAAGTCTATGTAGCACACTCAGCTATAGAATTACAACATTTCCTTGCCCAGGTAAAAATCTTCTTTCAAGTATCACATGCTGGAGTTATGTGCTTTATATAGCCTTTTCTTGTTGTTCTATTTTGTATACATTATGAGCAATACACCAAAGGTACCAATGAGGCCAAGGATGTGAAACTCACCATGGAAATAAAGGTGAGTACTAGGTAACAATGGAAGACAATTGCTTTGCTCTTTTTTCTTTTTCTTTCTTTCTTTTTTTTCTTTATAGACTGTTTTAAGCAGGTCTGCTCAAAATCAGTACTCTAGTTTGAATAATTTTTCTGGAAATTGAGAAATTTATACATTGAAAGCACCTACCATGTTAATTGAAAGGTCTTCATTACTAGCTGTCCATACCTGTTAGAGGCCATCTTTTCAACCAAGATGACTTCCACCTAAATCAAAAATCAATTAGCAACATTAATAAAACAACCCTGTCTACTCCCATTAGGCCTAGGCCAGACCTTTTTCTTCTCTATTAAGCAAGCAATTGCTAATCACTATTTTTATCAATATCTCAGAAACATGATTCGTAATTTACCTCTGCTAAATGAATAGTACCGACTGGTTACTGACTTTGAGCTGAAAAGACTTTCCCAGGGGTAGGGAAGTCCATATTCTCTGTCATTTCCTGCTTGTAAGGAGCAAGAGGACTGTGACTGGGACAAAACAAACAAACAAACGTTGTTTTTTTCAAGGGATAGAATATGCAGGATAGATTATGTGCGAAGAAGTGAAAGAGAAACTGATGAAAGGATTTGAGAGGAACATTTGGTAAAATAAACAAAATCATGAGAAAAAGATGCAGAGTAAGTTTGCACGTTGTCAGTTCAGCCAAGAAGTTCAATTAGTCAGCAAACGTTTGCTTAGAAAGGACATCCTCCGTACTCTGTGGGGAGTGTTGGGGATACAAGATATGTTAGAGGGACCCCTGCCTTCTGAGATCTCACAGCTGGTGTGAAAAACAGGCAGGTAAAGACAATGATGCGAAGTATGGAAAGATGCTTTCATAGAAAATGCACCTGTAGAAGTTCGGGAGTGGAGTAGGAATAAGCCTGGGAGAATTAATAAGAAAAGGATTCATCCCTCCATCCTCCTCCATAGTGTGGGGTTGAGGGGAGGGGAAGGAATGGGTTGAGTGTTTAGCCTTAAATTAAGAGGTCTGAATTATAAATAGTATTGCAAATTATTTGGTCCCAACTTCTGTGCTTTTCATGTATCTCTTTTAACTACTCCCCAAGACAACTTTCCTGGCTTTTGATTAAAACCCTCCAGTGGCACAGAACACCCTACTTGTAGAAGCAGCTCATGCCCACTCTGACAGTTATGATTCTTGCAATATTCTCCTCCCTGAAGATTCAGAAAGTGTCTCTTTCTTTAGTTTGTGTGACTCTAATGTCAGCTGCATGGAGTCAAGTCTGTTTGATCGTAAGGAGTGGTGGAACCAGGCCTGGAACTGGAAATCCATGGTGTGAGTCTTAGTTTCCCCCACACATAAGTGTTGTGTCTTTTGGTTGCTTTTCTCTGGGAAATAATAACCAAATCTTTCATTGCCCACAAGGAAGGTAGAATAGTCACATGAGACAACGTATGTAAAAAAATAACTTGAGAAAGGATTAATTGTTAAGGGTATTGTTACCATTAGTTTCTTTTCAACAGTACAGTTCTTGAAATTTGAAAAACAAAACAAAACAAAACAAAAACCCTGTTTCACTTGTTTCATTTCTGTTCTCAAGATCTTGATTTCTTGAAACTGTTCCCACGTGCCATTGAAACACCCTTCCTGGAATTCAGAGTTTTGACTGTAATTTTTGTCTCAAATGAGTGGATCCAAATACAAACGTAGCTCTGGTTTGTCCTGGTTGTGATCTGGAGGGTTTGCCAGTTTCATCTAGGAAGTATGACACAGGAAATCATTGAGATGGTCCACTGCCAAAATCCATGGCCCCAGTGACCCCACTTCATCATTTTGTATTAAAACAAACAAACAAACAAACAAAACCTAAACTGTGAAAGTTCTGTCTCTGAGGGAGAGTATCAGGAAAATGGTCACAGGAACCAGTGTGATGAAGAAATCCTGAAAATTACAGCTGAAAGGAGCCATAAAGATCATCCAGGATAATAGTCTCATTTCACAAAAGAAGAGAGACATTACGGCTTGCTTAAGACCACTAGCTTTGTGATAAGCGAACAGCAGGCTGCTGCCCGTTTGTCTTAGAACCATGCCCCCAAAATAGGGAGTGAATTTTGAGCAGGGATTATGAACATATGAACATAGACAGAAATGTCTATGGTGGAGTTGCCAGATAAAATGTAAGATACCCAGTGGAATTTGAATTTCAGATGAACAATAAATAATTAGTATAAGTATGTCCCATGCAATATTTGGGACATACTTAGACTACAGAAAAAATTATTTGTTAGTGAATCGAGGGGCAGGCACATTGTTAAATTTGATGGCATTGCTAAATTCCCTCCAAAGGGATCATTCCAACTGGCCCTTCCTGCTAGGTGTACTTGAGAGTGTGTTAGTATAACTTCATAAATTTTTCCAATCTGATAGGTAAAAAATGGCACCACAGTATAATTCGCATCACCGTTTCTGGGATTATTAGTGACTTGTGATTCTTGCTGTTGCTGCATATGATCTAGTCATATCGCTTTTTTGACATCTCACTTTTTTTTTTTTGAGACGAAGTCTTGCTCTGTCGCCAGGCTGGAGTGCAGTTTAATAACGTGATTATTCTAACTTACAGATTTGATTATGAGAAAGTAGCCCTTTATCTATAATATGACTTGTAAATATTTTTCCAATTTTGTTATTTATCATTTCATTTTCTTTTGATGTTTTTGACCCATAATAAATATTTTATTTTGTTTTCGATGTGATCGGCCTTATCGATCTTTTTCCGTGTGCTTAGTTTGTGGACTTTGAATCAGACAGATAGAGCTTCGTGATACCACGGTTATAAAGAAATCTACCTGTTTTTTCTTTTCTTTTTATACTTTCCCATTTATGCTTTAAATCTTTAATGTATTTGGATTTTCTTCTGGTAAATGGAGTGACGTACGAATTCAACTTTTTTTTTTTTTTTCTTCTGATCACTACTCAGAAGTTCCAACATCATTTATTGAAGAGATCTTGTTTGGCTAACTCTGAGATCCAACGTCATATGCTACATTTCTGAATTTATCTGTGCCTAGTTTTGAACTTTCAAATCTTTTTTTTTGATTAGTCTATACATTGATGTGCTGGTGTCATATCTTTTAATAGTCTTTAAAATATAGTTTTATATATTCAGTAGGGTCGACCATTATTCACTCTTTTATTTTTGAAAACATTTTTTATATTTATTTGTATGTGAATTTTAGAACCACCTTTGTCTAGTTGCAAAAGCAAAACAGAGCAATTTTAGTATTTTTAAATTGCAATCTCATTTAATATATATAAAAAGGAGATTTGATATCTTTATCATGTTGAGTTTTCCTTTCTAAAATCTTCTTCAGAACTTTTGTTTTCATTTGTTTAGAACTTATTTATGTCCTTCAACGGCGTTTTAAAGTTTTTTTGTAAAGGTTTTGCATATCTTTTATTAAGTTTAGTCCCTGGCATTTCATCTTTTTTGGTTCTGTTATTAATGGGAGTCATTTCTTTCATTATCTTTTCCAATTATTCATTGTTTGTACATATTGATTTATGTTTATTGGGTTCAAAGCCTACTATCTCACTATTATGTCATTATAGAATTATTATTTGTAGGCTTTTTTTTTTAACTTGACTGTCTTGGATTTTCTGGTAATGAGTTATATACTCTCACTGCTGTAATGAAAGTATTTTCTTCCTTTCCTTTTTTTTTTTTTACTCTAGTACAGTGTTGAAAAATAGTGGTCACAGCAGGCATCCTTGTCATATTTCAGGATATAGTGATGTGACTCTACTGCCTCTCCAGTAAGTTGATGCTGGCTTTTGAGTAGAAGAATGAGTGAATTTACTGTAACTCTCAATCTGTATCTACATAATCTATAAACCTATATATGTTTACATTTATATGTGTATCCATAGCCAAAAATATGTATGTATATCTTATATATAAAGATATATATCTATATCCGTGTATCTATTTAGAATTGTCTGTATTTATAATATTTCTATGTCAATATAATCATATTGAAGAAGGGTCTATATATTGCAATATTATTGAGGATTTAAAATTTTATTTTATAACTTTATGGAGGTCTAATTGGTGTGCTGCACATATTTAAAGTGTACAATTTGATACATTTAGATGTATTTATACTATACATTATCCCAATAACACAATAAATATACTCATCACTCCCAACTGTTTACTCAAACACCTTTGGAATTGCTCCTTCCCCACCTTCTTCCCCATATAATCAAGGCTTTCTATCACTATAGGCTAGTTTGCCCTTTACAGAATTTTATCTAAAGAGAACTATTCAGTATGTGCTTTTTTGGTGATGGAGGGAGTCCAACTTCATTTACTTAGCATAACTTTGTGATTCATCTGGGTTTTTATGTTGTGTACATCAGTAGTTTATTACTTTTTATTGCTGAATAGTTTTCCATTATACAACTGTATCACAATTTATTCGTCCATCTACTTCTAGATGGACAGATAGTTTCTAGTTTTTAGTTGTTACAAAGAAAGTAGTTATGAACAGTTTTACACAAGTCTTTATGTCAATATATGTTTTTATTTCTCCTAAGTAAATATCTATGAGTGCAATTACTGGTCCATATCGTAGGCATAGGATTAATGCTTTGAGAAACAACCAAAATGTTTTCCAAGGTGGTTAACTCTTGCATTTCCATCAGCGATGACTAAAAGTTCCATTGTCTCCACATCTTCATCAACATCTGGTATGTCAGTCTTTCAATTTTAACCTGTCTAGTGTTATCTTATTACAACTTTACTTTCATTTCTTTCCCTAGTGATTTATGATGCAGCAATTTCTTCCTATGTGCATTTGCCATTCATATATTTTCTTTGAAGTGTCTGTTCAAACCTTTTGCACAATTTTTAATGAAGTTGTTGGTGCTGTTATTAATTTTTGTTGAGAGTTTTAAAATAAGATCTATATGTTAAATTTTTTCAAATTTCTTTCAACATTTATAGAGATGACTACATAATTTACATCCCTTAGGTCCATTAATATGATGAATTTCCTAATAAAGAAGGACCTTTGCATTCCTTGAATAAATACTACATATCATGCTGCTGAAATCAGTTTGCCACCCATTTGTTTAAGATAAGTACATCAAGTTTGATATGTAACATTGTTAATTTATATTTTTGTCCAACGTATGTCATGTTTTGCCAACAATCTTATTCACTTGTCAACTAGTGAGTTATTCATTTCCGAAATAATTGGGACATTGTGCTGCTTTTAATATTATCAGGAACAGTTTAAGTAGTATGAGACCTTATCTGCCATTTTAAAATTGTCCTGCTCCTTGGAAAAATGAGATTAGTTCAGGAAATATATAAGATGAGCCTGGAATAAATTGTAGTGCCAGAAAGTGTGCTAAAAAAAGAACTGCACAATGATGAAAGTATGCAAGACACAGAAGCCAATGGAAAATTCTTTCAATAGCCAAAGCTCTAAAAATTTAAGCAACAAAATAAAATAGTATTGAATTATACTGATATAAATAAGTGATTGAATAAATAAATAGGGGCAGAAGAGGCAAATGCATGATGCATATGAATTTCAAACAATTTATGTAAATATTCTACCCATAAGTAGGTGGACCATAGCTCCCAGCTCCTCAAGGATAGGCTGTGCACAGGGACTTTCCTTCTAAGGAATGCAGTATAAAAAAGTAGGGAAACAAATAACTTCATAAGGGGAAAACCTGCCAAACACTACTTCAGCCAGGCGATCAAGGTCAGCATCAGCAGTCATAAGTTATATAGATAGTAGGTACCCCTGATATGATGTGGTAAAAATGGCATTTTACTTTCCTTGTCTTCCTCTCCAAATCTCATAACCTCAGTCTTTCCACAAGAAAAAATTAGACCAATCCCAATTGAGGGACAGTGTACAAAATACTTGACCAGTACTCTTCAAAACCATTAAGGTCATCAAAAACAAGGAAAGTCAGCCAGGCGCGGTGGCTCACACTTGTAACCCGAGCACTTTGCAAGGTCGAGGTGGATGGGATCACCTGAGGTCAGGAGTTCAAGACCAGCCTGGCCAACATGGTGAAACTCTGTCTCTACTAAAAGTACAAAAATTAGCCAGGCATGGTGGTGCCTGCCTGTAATTCCCAGCTACTCGGGAGGCTGAGGCAGGGGAATTGGAGGTTGCAGTGAGCTGAGATAGTGCCACTGCACTCCTCTCTGAGCGACAGAGTGAAAAACAAACAAACAAACAAACAAACAAAGCAAGAAAAGTCTTAGAAACTTGCACAGCCAAGTGGAGTCTAAGAAAAATGAAAATTAAATTTAATGCGGTGTCCTGGATGGAATCCTTGAATAGAAAAAGGACATTGGGCAAAATGCAAGAAAATCTTAATGAAGCATGGCCGTTAATAATCATATAACAATATTGGTTTATTAATATATCATACTAATGCAAGTGTTAATAATAGGGAAAACTGAGTGTGGGATGTGGAGGAATTTCTGACCACCTTTGCAATTTTGTTTGTAAATCTAAAACTGTTATAAAATTAAAAATATGTCCAAAATTCCATTGAGAAAAAAACTGTTATCAATAGATAATGCCAAAAATGACAAATCAAGAATTAGCAATATAAACATGTTAAGAATGAGAAGATAAATTTCAGAAGAAACTGGCGAAGAAGTTAATCCTACTTGATACATAAACATTTGCATATATTTACTTGACAAAAATTAAATATTAATTAAAAAAATGTTCTCTAACAGTTTATTTAGGTCTGCTGCTTTTCTTTGGAGCTTTGACAACTTTCTGTTTCTTCTATGGACATTAAGTCCTTTACATTTTCTCTCTCTTCTGTACTGGATTTAGTAAATTATATTATCCTAAGAAATTATCTACTTTATTCAGGTTTTCATATATATTTGACTAGAGTCCAGAAATTCCTGCTTTATGAATGTTGCTGTCATGCCATTGTTGCATAGGTACTGAGAATGGTTATATCTTTATTATGAATGGTAATCTTTAGCATTGTAAAATGCGAAAACATTCCAAGTATTCTGGCTATTTATAATTGTGTAAAAACTACTCAAGCTTTAGAATTGTAAGACAGCAATCATTTATGATGATGATGGTGATGATGATGATGATGAAGAAGATGATGAATCTCTCATCGGTCTGGGTTTGACAGGGATCTGCTGTGTGGTTCTTATTCAGGGTATCTCTTCTTATTGAAGGCAGAGAGTGGTTGGGGCTGCTAGCATTTCTCCCCTTTCAGAGGGTGCAATATTAAAAGTAGAGAACAGCCTTCAACAGACACCAAATCTGCAAGCAACTAGATCTTAGACTTCCCGGACTCCAGAAGTAGGGAAGGAGTCATCTCAAAAGCTTCCTCACTCATGACTGGCAGTGGGTGACAAGAGTTGGCTGGACCTTACCTGGAGGGCTCAGTGAGAACACCTGCACATAGCGTCTACATGTGGCTTGGGCTTCCTCAGTGCATGGCATCTAGGTTCCAAGATTAGGAGTCCCAAGAAACAGCCAAGAAGGAACTATATTTCCCTTCATGAATTTCCTTCAGTAGTCTCTCAGAATCCCTTTTTCCTAAATTTTTCATAGGAAGTAAGTTACGAAGAGTAGCCTGTATTAGAGGAGTCAGCGATTGGGTTTCATATCTTAATGGAAGAAGTATCAAATGCTTTACAGACATGCTTTAAATCCACCACAGCAAAACCTACTTTATCTTAAGTTTTTCTGGTATATTTGTGCCTAATCTTCTGATTTTGACCTTTCTAAATCGCATTTAGTGATAAATACCTCTCAAAATTACATGATGGAACTTGAGCTAGAGGAAATAATGCCTGATGGAGGGCTGCATGACGAGGATACTGTGCTACTCTGGGGCCCATGGGACCTGGGGAAGAAAGAACTTTCCAGGAAAGTAATATTAAGCTGACATTTTAGAGATGAATAGGAGTTAACAGATGCAGGAGTTGAGAGTGGGGGCAGGGGGGCTGTAATATAAATGGGTTCCTTCCAAAATCCAGATGTTGAAACTTAATGGCCAACATAATGGTATTAAGAGATAGGACTTTTAAGTGGTGATTAGGTCATTAGGGCTTCTCTCCTAATAAATGAGATTAATGCCCGTATAAAAGAGGCTTCATGCAATCTTCTGCTGGCTTACCCTTCCACTTTCTGTAACATGAGGATGCAGCATTTCTCACCTTCCAAAGGGCAGCATATTGAAAGTGGAGAGCAGCTATATTCGTCCATTCTCATATTGATATAAAGAAATACCTAAGATACTTGAGACTCGGTAATTTATGAAGAAAAGAGGTTTAATTGACTCACAGTTCCACATGGCTGGAGAGGCCTCAGGAACCTTACCATCATAGCAGAAGGCAAAGAAGCAACTACCTTCTTCACAACGTGGCAGGAGAGAGAGTGAGAGCACAGGAAAAACTACCGTTTATAAAAACCATCAGGTCTCATGAGAACTTACTCACTATCACGAGAACAGCATGGGGGAAAACTGCCTGTGTAATCCAATCACTTCCCTCCCTTGACATGTGAGGATTATAGGTACCTCCCTTGGCATATGGGGGTCAGAATTCAAGATGAGATTTGGGTGGGGACACAGAGCCAAACAATATGAGCAGCCTTCACCAGGCACCAAATCTGCAAGTGACTTGATCTTAGACTTCCCAGCCTCTAGAAGTGTTTGAAATACGTTTCTGTTCTTTATAAATTACCTAGTCTCAGGTATATTCTTATGGCAGCACAAAACAGACTAAGACTGAGGGCAAAGGAGGATGGAGAACTGTAAGCAGAGTACACAGAATGTGTAACTGTCTAGAGGCCCATCAGAATAACTGATGGACGTTTAGTATCTCTAGACAAAGTATGGGTGTGCAGGAGTGGGAGAGTGCACTAAAGAGGGAGATGTTTAGATTTTTATCTTGGGAGCAAGAAGGAACTAGGGAGAGATTTTAAGAGAGGATAAATACTATTATAAATGCAATGGGCACGTGGTTCGAATGTGGTATTTTCTCCTGATCATGGGAACTAAATTCATATTTATATGTTCCATATTATTCAATAAAGGTTTATTGATTAAGTACCTACACATAGCTAGGGACTATAATAAAATAAGACACAGTCCAATGCAGTCACTAATAGAACCTCAAAGGAGGGGAAAATGATCACTAATCCCCTCCAATTGCTGATCCAAAGAGGAATGTTTTCTATCAGTATGAGCATTGTAGCTGACAACAGAACTAGGTTATTTTGCTGAGATCAGGGTTTCCTCTGATCACAGTGATCTCTCAAATCCTCCGATCAGCCCTCTCTGCTATAATAAGGTGATAGGTAAAGGTGACATAACAAAAATTAGATAGTATTAATTTAATGCTTACTATTTGCCAATGTTTATCATCATTAACATTGATTATCATATTAAATCTTTACAACTACGTTCTAAGAGAGGTACTTGTTTTCATCAATTCAGGCAGCTGTAACAGAATACCATAAACTGGGTGGCTTATGAACAACACACATCAATTTCTCACAGATCTTGGATCTAGAGGACCCAAGATCAAGGTACTGGCAGATTCACTGTCTAGTGAATGTTTCTTTTCTGTTCCATAGATGGCTCCTTATTCCTGTTTTCTCACATGGCAGAAGGGGCAAAGGAGCTCTCTAGGGTCTCTTTTATAAGGGTACTAATCCCATTTTCAAGGTTCCGTCCTTTTGAGCTAATCACTTTGCAAAGACCTCCACCTCCTAATGCCATCACATTAGGGGTTAGGATTTCAACATACACATATTAGAGGAATATAAACATTTAGTATATAGCAGTAGTCTTATTATTCTCCCATTATATACATAGAAAATTGAAGCTCAAAATAAGCAAGTTGTCAAGAACTGTGAAAGGGCTAACAAGTGAGCCAGTTGTGGTTTCATGGATGCTGGCAGAAGACACGAACTTCCTGGGTCAGAGATACAGAACATTTTTTAATCACAGTTATAGAAGTAGCCAGAGTATCAGTATTTCTTCCACCTTCCCCATGAGCCCCAGTTCTCACAGGATGACACAAAGAGAGCCAAGTGACACCTGCATATGCAATTACCTGTATTACAAGAGAAGATCTCTGAGCTTAGGAAACCCAAACGTTTCATAGTGAACAGTAAGGCTGTTAGCTCTTTCCTCTAGAAGGAAACACTATCTCTGTAAACAATCTTAGATAGACCAGAACAAGGAGCAGTCAGTGCCTTATTCATAAGACGTGCAGAAACACAAGAAACACATAATCTTTTCGAACATAAGGCATGTGTCTACGGTCATGAACGGCAACGGTTGGATTCAAACTGGAGCATTGCAGAGCCCACATGCTAACACCAGGCCCTGCTTTCTCCCAGGCTCTCAGGGTGCCTGAAAGATGAGGGTGGCTATGAGAGAACTCATGCAAAGCCAGGGGCTCTCTGGGGCCGCAGGTGTCTTGGGCTATTCTAACCTGCAGCTCATTACCCTAGGGACAGAGGGTCTGCTGCAATTAGCAGGCCAGAGACAGTAGTTTGGGAGTGAATTGGGCTATGAAGGAATGGAAATTGAGACCCAGAAGATTGAAGACAAGTCATGGTGACAGGAAGCAGAGAGTAGGAGTGAGGGCAGAGCTGGGTCTGCTGGAGTCTTTCCCCTACAGCTCAGTCTGAGCTACACGGCTTGTAGAAGGCCCTTGGGTTTCAAGGGTCAGGTCTGAGAAGACCACTGTGAAATACAGGTGAAATACAGCTGTTTGAAGGTGAAAGACCTGTCAGGCAAATGGCATCATAGGATCTGCAGGTTTGGGAACTGAGGGCACGGGCTAACCCTGTCTGCCCATTCCCTCAATCAGTGAAACCTCGGCTCTGGTGACACTGGGTGGTGACACTGGGTGTGGGTACAGCTCAGGAGGAACTTTCAATGGCTGGGGCTCAGTGTTTAACAAAGTTCTAATCTAGGTTAGGGCTCAATGCTGAGGGCCCTTTGGAGTAAAGTCATCTCTTTATTAATGAGATCCAACCCTATCTCTCTGATAGAAATGATGGGAAAAGGTGCCCCTTTGGTGCTATTCAAATGAACGAGTGAGAACAGTGGGTGTTTTTAAAACTCTCTCTCTATCATAGGAGGATGGAGCTCATTAGTGAGGGGAATGATTTTGCTGGGGAAAGGCTGTTACAATAAGAAAACATAACCTACTCAAGATGAACCAGATCCAAGTCAATTAGGCCGGGAAAAAAAAAGGTGGGGAGAGGGAGAGAGAGAGAGAGTGAGCTTCAAAAATACCACCTCTTTCCTTCCATTCATTTGAATAACAGCAAGGGGACATTTTAGTTTTTTAATCATTTTTTAGTTGAATCAGTCTGGATCTCATTAATATAGAAATGATTTCACTTAAAAGACCTGGTGTTAAATTCCTGTTCAACTGAGATTAACCAAATCAAACATGATTTGACCAAAAAAGAAAAGTCTAAAGTATTATATCTATTGCTAATACATTACAATCTGACTTTAAAAATATAAAAAGGATACACATGATATTTTTTATTCAGCTTCTTTTGATGTATCTGAAATGCATTTTCCTAGGTAAACTGGTATTGAAATTCACAATGAAATGTGGTTAGCCACTTGAAGTTACTGAAAAAGAGGGAATTCAAATAATTTACGTACGTGTAAGGAGGGGATCTGGCAGACAATGTAAACCATAGAGGAAAAATATCTTCCACTGGGGACATATTTTCCCAGGCTATTCCAGGAATCTTCATTTTATTAATCTTGCCGGGCCACAATTACTTTATGCTGTCAGGTGAATATGCTGAATCCGAAGGTCATTCAACCTCAGCACTATTGATATTTGGGGCCCAAATGCGTGGGCACCTTTGCGTGGGGCCTGTCCTGGGCATTACAGGATGTTTAGCAGTATCCCCGACCTCCACCCATTAGGTGCTAGTAGCAGCACCCACCCAATGTGACAACCAAAAATGTCTCCAAACATTGCAAAATATCCCCAGGATTGAGGGCACAACTGCTTCCCTACCCCTGGGGACATCACCCCCCACCCCACCTCATTGATAACCATGCTTTGAAGGTCATCTTGGCAAGGAAACTAAAGGAAGCAAAGTGCATAGAACAATAAATGTGCTTGGGTGCAATTGACGGTCCTAACTTTGTTCCAGAAGTTCCTCTGGAGAACCTTGACTTCCCTCCTTGCCTCCAACCTGCATTCTGCTCTAGTTTGCTTTCTACTCTCCCTTCATGGTAATTTTACTAAAGGGCTCTTTTCATCTCACCTTTGCTAGGTACCTCTGGGCGGGAAGTGGGGGTGACATTCTGAGGTCACTCACTCTCTGAAAGACAACCAGGTGTGGCAAAGAACAGAGCCTTTAAAAACAGCCATGGCAGAGTTGGAGTCTCAGTTCTTTCGTTTCCTAGACAGAAGATCTTTGATGAATGCTTAACCTGCTTAAGAGTAAATAAAGCTGTTACCACAGATATACCCATGGCAAAGAGACAGAGAGAAAGAGGAGAAGTAGCCTAGCTTCTCCCTTCCACCTGCTGCCAGGTCTCTTGTCCAGGGCTGTCAATGGCCACATTCGGGTGGAAAACAGCTGACCAGTTTAAAACCTGGAGAAGAACCAGCAAAAGTCAACCATCTCAGAGAGAGAGCTCAATGAGACCCGAGCAAGGACTGGGTCTAAGCACAAAGTGGGTCCAGAACCAGTGCCAATATCCAACA
Source organism: Macaca nemestrina (assembly GCF_043159975.1). NCBI lineage: Eukaryota > Metazoa > Chordata > Mammalia > Primates > Cercopithecidae > Macaca > Macaca nemestrina. The sequence goes on along the minus strand of NC_092131.1, from coordinate 9,328,100 downwards.
GCATGGATATGTGCTCATTTTACACCAATTTCATCTTTTTGTTGTGGTTTCCCTGACTCTTCTGAGTTAGCAACTGCTGTTGATAGTTGAGTCCAATACACCATCAGGAACAAACCATGGTGGTCACAGCATTATTAGTTACTTTATGTTCTGAGCCAACCAGAACCAGAACCAGATTCAAGAGAGTCTTGGACACATCCTCTTATGATTCCACTGGAAGAGCTTCCTGGGATGGAGAAGGGACTCTGCTGACATAAGGCTCTAGGGCAGGGATGGGCAAACTTTCTCTGTACAGGGCTAGCTAGAAATACAAGGCTCTGCCAGCCATACTACAGCTGTTGCAACTACTTAGTTCTACTGTTGTAATGCAAAAGTAGCTGTAGACAGTACCCAACCAAATGGATGTAGCTCTGTTCCAATAAAACTTTATTTACAAAAACAATGGGCTGGACTTGACCCGATGGATGTAGTGTGGCGATCCCTGCTCTGTGGGGCTAAACAATGGAGTCCTACTGCACCAAAGATAGCAGCTCAGTTGGATTGTCTTGCTCGCATGAAATCATTTATTTGTAGCCACTATTTAAGGGAAGGTAAGTTCCAGTTTATAAAATACTTTTTGTTTAATGGTTTATGTTTAATGTAAATGTAGAGTTACATTATTCACACTTAAAAATACACCACTGATCAGGAGATTATTAAAAATGATTTAAATGGAGAGACAGACCTAATTGCACAGGAAAAAAAATAATTTTCCACAGGGTATATACTTCTTCTCTTGCAGAAAAGCACGTCAGTTTCCTTGGCAAATTCACAGCCTGGCACTCCGACGTTCTTAGTATTCATGCACGCTACTAATGGATTTACAATTGCAAATCAGCCCTGTATGGGAGCTGGTGATATTTTAGACTGTGTTTATTACATCTCTTGTGTGCCTGTACACTTGTGTGATGCTCACTCTTTCTTCTCCCAGAACAATTAGCAATGGGCCGACCTCCCATTGTTGTATTAGCGTAGGGTCTGTGATGTGGAGAAGGTACTGGGCTTCTTTTCACTCTCCCTCCACAGTATCCCTTGTCTTTCCAGCTAGCAAGCAGCTTTCTCTCGTAGGAATACAAGAAGAGCAGCTTTCATTTAGATCTGTCTTCACCTAGGATGTTTAAGGAGCTCTAACACACGTGCACCATGCACCAGCTGGTCTGGAAAGGTATACGGAATCCACAGTCATGTTCCCATCTCTGCTTGCATAATGCCTGTCCTGCAGTTCCTCCCACACCCCTGCCAGCTCTCAGCATGCAATTCCCTTTATCTCCCGTCCTCTGGGACCCATCTCAGATTCCCCTTTAAAGATTCAAGTTGGTATGGCTGCCCTGACTTTGCCTTATTCAGGATGAGCGATACCACTTGGAGGGTGGGGTGTGGCTTTTGGTCTCAGACAGATCCAGGTTCCAATCCCAGCTCACTGTGTGACTTTAGGCAAAATACCCTGCCTCAGTGTCCTCATTAGTAAAATGGAAGTAATGACACCTGTTATGGGCTGAATTATGCCCCTGCCTCCCAGTTCATATGTGGAATGAAGATGACCTTAGAGTGTGCCTATATTTGTAGACAGGGCCTTCAAAGATGTAATTAGGTTGCAATGAGGTCCTCAGAGTGGTCCCTGGTTCAACCTGACTTGAAGACATGTGAAGACATGAAGACTTGAAAACCATGTGAAGACACAGACAAAACACCTACCACCCAAGGAGAGAGACCTCAGAAAAAAATCAAACTTGCTTACACCTTGATCTTGAACTTTTAGACTTTGGAGCAACAAAAAAATCTATTTCCGTTGTGTAACCCCCCCAGTCTGCAGTACCTTGTTATGAAGGTGCCTTTGTTGTGAAGGTTCCCAATAAGATTCAGTTCCTAGGATCTTATTGAGAAGTTGTTGCCCAAAAACTCAAGATGTTTCTTGTTTGTCAGGAATTTTCTCCCCAGTTGTGACCACTTACCTTATAATGCCTGAGAAGCCCACCTGACAATCACATGACAGTCATCTGCTAATCACCTGATATTCTTTGGGGCCCTTTCCTGTCCTGCTCTTCTCTGCCAATCTACCTATTATAACAATGGGAAGCAGGACCAAGCAGGGTAACCTGCTCACAAAGTGGTCAGGCCCACCAGAGACAGCACACTTGTCACCCCAAAAACTGGGGTTGGTTTGCCTGGTGAGTAACAAAGACTCTCCATGAGAAAGCAAGTTTTTGATGGAGTTTTATTACTTGGCCCAAAGTAGGAGGACACTGGGAGTATTGTCCAAAACGGTGTCTCACCTAGGGAAGGTGACAGGAGGGTCTCATGGGGTGATGGGGAGGGGAGAAGGTCCAGCATCACTTGTAGAGCAGGGTTCCAAGTTGGGCAGAGACAGCAAGTCATCATGCCAGCATACGGATCACGTGCTATGGTAATAAAATGGTATTAGTCCATTTTTTTGCTGCTAATAAAGACATACCTGAGACTGGGTAATTTATAAAGGAAAGAGGTTTAATTGACTGACAGTTCTGCATGGCTGGAGAGACCTCAGAAAACTTACAATCACGACGGAAGGGGAAGCAAACGCGTTCTTCTTCACATGGCGGCAGGAAGGAGAATGAGTGCCCAGTGAAGGGGGAAGACCCTTATAAAAGCATCAGATTTCATAATAACTAACTCACTATCATAAGAAAAGAATGGGGGGAACTACCCCCATGATTCAAGTGTCTCCACCTGGTCCCTCTCACGATACATAGGGATTGTGGGAATTACAATTCAACATGAGATTTGGGTGGGGACACAGCCAAACCATATCAGAAGCTATAGCTCTTTCCAGGGTAAATACTTTAGTACGATCACAAGGAAAGCTTATTCAGGTTCATCTATAAGTTGCCAGGGTCTGTCAGGAGCTGGTTCCAATCAACAAGGTGACCACATTCCACACAGACTTTGAGGAAAAACAGGGCAGAAGGTTGTAAAACAGGATGATGACTTAAGTTGATTAAATTCCTATAATCCCTGGAGACCCTCCCTCTCTGCTTACACACTCACTTCTGGCAACACAGCCTTCAAGAATTAAGCAGATTCCACTGTTAGAGAGTTTTTCATTAGTCTACACTACACTTATTTCCTTCACCTCCCTTCTATGGCTCCTATTTAACCTTCAAAGACTTATAAAACAAATGATATCTTTGATCATAAGTGCTTCTGAGTCTGAGTTTACCTTCTTGAGGATAAATGAGACTAGATCTTTAACTGATTCTCCTGTGATATGATTTTAAATCTCTCTGCCTCTCTCTTTGATACCTCTGAATGACTTGGCCTTTCTATTGAAACAGTCCATGCAGCAAGGGTGACCAAGACAACCGTAATCCCAGAGTTGTGTCTACTCTTTGTGCTCAGGATGACTATTTCTGTGGGATTTTTTGCACTTACGTATCAGACCTCACAAGGTTCATCAAGATAGAAAAGACACTCTTTAATTAGGTTAATATTTTATTTATGTTGCATTCAGCCCCTGGTCATGTCTGACAGAGGTTCTATTTACAGTCTCGCCAAATACCACAGAATCAATCAACAGGACATAAATTTACTTTTCCAAAAGATGCTATTTGAATGAGATTTACATTTGAAAGTTTGTGTTTGCATTTCTTTGCAGCCTCCCTTCCTGATTCATTCTCTCAGGACAACCCTCTACAAGAATATCAGCTTACACAAGCTTCCCCACGGTTTCAGGATGTTACTTTTTCTGCCCCTTCTGTGCAGATTAAGAGTCTTAAAAAAATAAGGAGCAGTGTGTCTGGAAAATGAGTGAACCAGAAGTCAGACAACTCATTATTGCAAAATTACAACTACTACTTATCCTCCTAAAAGGAATAATGGCATAGCATGAATGAGAGCCAGAATTTAGGAAGGTTCTACTAAGTGTTTGACACCATTAAACCCTTTATATTTCCTACCTCAAAGCACCAAAACAACTTCATTGGGATATACGATGATTTGTTTGTCTGTGAAGCATATTCCTAAAGCAGGAATGGGTAAATAGGAAAGCTGTGTGTGTAATGCACAAGAAAGAGTTGGTTCATGTGAGATTTAATTTTCTCTCTATATTAGATTTTTCTCAATGAGTAACAGCAGCTAAACAACGTGCACTAGCCCAGCGGGTCACACCAAGCTAGGGAAGAGAATAGTCCTGTACTGATGCTTATTCTCACCCTGGTCTTTGTCTTGACGCAGTTTCCCCACATGCTCTTTCTTGGAAGTGCTTATGTCCTGGTTCCTCCCAGTCTTGAAACATTTTGTCCTTGTCTCAATTCAGCAGCCATAATCTTTCATCCCACCTGCTTTCATGAAGAATTTCTCTGTGTGTTACAGGTAATGCACTACAGTTATTGTAGAATGTTTTTATTGATCAACATTTAACATATTTCTGTAAATGGCACTATCATTTTTGTTCATATTTTTAGGGGGTTGGAGACTATGTTACATACCTTTTGAGTTGTTAGGTCTCCGTGCTATTTCTGCCATAAGCCCTGTTATTTTTGGTGTGTGATTTTGCAGAATGCAAGCGTTTTCAGGAGTGCATATATCGCGTCATAGCAGGAAGCTATTCAATAAGGACATTGCTGCTCTCAGAGGTCAGGGAACATCCACAGGACCACACAGCTGGGAAGTTCTTTGGGCTTGATCTAAGCCAGGTACTTCTATGTGCCCATGCTGTCTCTGCAACCCTCATGGCCAGGGTCATCCAAGGGTGTTGTTACTTTTTTATGCCCTGTGTCCTCAGGCAAGAAGGCATTTATCATACTGAATTTATAAAACAGTAGTCAGTACTTCCTTTTCCCTGAAGCCTCAAACCAAATTATGAAAGAAAAAGAATTATGTAAAAATAAATAATAGAAATATAAATAAAATTCAGACAGAATGCAATACCTTCTACCTTATCTCTTCCTAGGTGCTTAGTTTATGGGAAACATTGTATAAAATATGCTGTGGGCAGAGCCTAGTACATAATAGATGCTCAGTAAAATAGTATTATAACTAACATTTGAATCTAAGAGACTTACTGATACTTAAAACTTGAAATAGGAAGCAAATCAACAGTATTCGTCAGTGTCCCCCAGATTCTGTCTTGGCTAACCCAGTGAAAACTGCTTTCTCCAACACACACACACACACACACACACACACACACACACACACACACACACACACATGTGTGTTGATTTACTTATCTTAATGCTAAAAATTATCAATATAAACCTCCCCCAATTGCTGTGACACTGCTTTGTGAATGAAGCAAAATAAACCTTAACCTTTGCATTGGTACCTCCTAAATTAAGGAGCATTTTTTAGTCTTAGAGGAGAATGTTGTCTTAAATGTCTTCCAATGTGTAGCTTATGCTTGCCTGTTTTTGCATGTTATATGTAAATGAATGACAGTATATACTTTCTCCCCTGTCTAGTGCCTCAAACCTCATGCATGAAGTCAATTTTCTGTGTGAATGGACATGTCCCTCAAGATTATGATCCGGTGAAAAGAAGCAGGACTTCTGGACAGAAGGACTCATGAGCAGCATGGGACCAGCTGTTGGTTGCTGGAGCCAAATCCTGCTTTCACTTTTTTGCCAGCTTTTCTGCCTGGGGTACATTCTATCCTATCCCTTCTCAAAGCCTCAGTTTCCTTGCCTCAACACAGAGACTCATTGTCTCTTCCTTGCAGCATTTTTTGTGGATTAAGTGAATGAAAGGCCGTGAATTAAAGAACATTAAAGGATGTTCTTTGGGCTATGGAGGGCTATTGGAATATAAGGGATGAGGGTGAGGATAAGATAAACAGTCATTACGTAGAGTCATCTCCCCATGGCATGGGCACGTGTGATGTGGTTTCAAGGCATCATCTCATGTAGTCACTTGTTGGTATGTGCTGGAAGGGAGTGCTGTCACCTGCTTCTGTGTGAGCATGTGTTAGGTATAGCATTATTCTTTACAAGTGACATGGACACGTGTCCATGCAAGGAAATTAATGTTCTCATCACAACTGACTCCTCTGGCAGGAACAAGTGGTTCACATACCAGCGAGAACAGAGATGGCAGAGAAAGGCCACAACAAGGGGTGACATGACCTCCATGGAACTACGAGCGTATCTCAGCACTACATTTCAGTTAAAAGAAATACAATAAATCTCTCTTGCTCCACAGTGACCCAGGCAGGCAGGGAAATCCACCAGCAAAGGTGGCAAATGTTCCAAATCAAAGGATGCATCCAAAGACATGCCCCATCCTCTAAATCCTCTGTGGACTGCTTTCATACTGGCAGGTCAAGTTAATAAACTATTTTGAGTCTTTGCAAGGGTTCATGAGAAAAATGACTGTGGAGCATCCCAGGCCACATCTTGGGTGCTTGACATGATAGCGACCCTGTCAAAGTTACATGTCTCCACTGCCAGATGCCTCCTTCCCTTTCCAAAAGCCCCTGCTCTCTTCCCCATTCATCCTTTATCAGCCTACTCAGCCTTGACTGGGCCTCGGGAAGTTCCTATCTTCTCATAACCTTAAGGCTCATTAAATTGGACCCAATTGGTGGATGGGAATGCCTAGTCCTGTTAATCAGGAAGACAACAAGTGTTTATTGTCAGGCTACTACATTAGGTGTTGATAGAGTAGATGAGTAGGTATTAGCATTGCTATTTTACAGGTAAGAAAATGAGGACTCAAGGCAAAGTCAAGGTTAAGGCTCAGGTCACAAATGAATTCTTTATTACTGTATTTAGTATTTATTTATGAGTACCCACCATATGCTGACACCTGTGCTGGGTGCTGGGGAGTCAGCTGTCCCCATGCTGGTTGTGCCACACCCTAATGGAGCTGGCTTTCAAATTGTCCTTGAAGTGCTCCACAGGCACCATGGTCAATACATTCTGTCTCCCATAGATAATATTTGCTTCAAACCGGCACCATCTGGTTGTCCAGGAAGTTCTCCAGGAAAAGTAACTCTTGTAAGAACAACGTCTGACTTAATCCAAGGTTTATGAAATATTAGAGTTGGAAGGAGCCTTAGAAGTAATTTAATCCACTGTTTTGTGTTCGTTCTCCCAAATTATCCTACTCTGAACCATTGGGGTTCTTGGAAGCCCTTGGGTGTCTTGAAAGCATGTGATACTGTGCTACAAGGTGGGGGGCTGGACCAAGAGCAAACCCCACCTCAGACACATCCTCACATGCACAGCCCCGACTTCAAGGAGAAGAGTCCTACTCTTACGTGGCTCTCAAGTTAGGCTTCCAGGATTGCCTTCTTTTGAATCAGCCTTCTCTGTCCTTCTACCTTCTCTACCTTCTGCCTTCTCTACTCCTCTACACCCTGAAAAAAGTTCGACACCACTGATCTAGTCCCACTCTTTTGACCAATACTCAGCTGAGGCCAGAGTTTTTATATGGCTCTCCCCAGGCTACACAGTGGGTTCACTGTAGCGTTGGGGTCTTCATCCTCTGACAGCTCTATTTCCACTGCAGAGAGTGGCCTGTCATCAGTGAAAGTTTAAGGAGCAATTACGAATCCTCAAGTCATGTCCTAGAACTCACAGTGGCCTTCCCCAGTCCCAGATGGCCAGGGCATCTCATTCTACCAGTCACTTGGCCAGGCACAATTGTTCAATGGCAGAGAACTGGTAGAACAATAGACTCTGTCAAATAAATGAAGTGGAGATGGATTTCATGAGATGATGGCTTTATTATCCCTGGGAAAAATTAAAAAGTGCCTAAAAAGCTTGGCTGCAGACCCAGAGGCTCAATGTTATTTCATTTCAATGTCTTGTCTACACCATGTGTCATTCCAGGTCACTGAATGTGCTTAACAATCATTTATGTTCCCAAGAAGCTCAGTGTCTACTGGAGCAAACAGGCTTGTCAAAAGAAGACACTGAAGAGGAGAGGTGAAGTCTTTGGCAGAAGGGAGCTGAGAGATCTTTATAGAAGGGGAGCATCTCCACTGGGTTACGTTAGAATAAGGAGAAGCTAAATGAAATACACACACAAATGCACACAATCAGTAAACTTTGTTGTTCTTTGTTAGTTCTGTCTTTGCATCTGCAAAATTGGTTTGGAAATTGCAAAACTGTGGGGACTGAGCATGCAAAACCACGGGGACTGAGCATGCAACCCCACAATCAGCCTATGGGTTCATTCTTTACCAATGATCAGATGGTGTGGCTTTTACAGTTTTTAGTAGCAAGGACCAAAGCCCTTACTTTCTTGTTGTGAGTCTGACTGGGGCTTCCTATGTGCTTCCAAACTCTCAGTCACTTATGGAGAGGTGGAACCTAAAGAAAGCAAATGTCTTTTTTTGAGCCAGCAGTTTCTTGGACAAGGTGACAGTTTGTCCCAGAGAGCTGCATGTTCCAAGGAGACTGCATTCATCACCCACCCCTCTGAAACCAGAGCTGTTTGTCTTGAGTCAGCATTATATGGCTGTGCTTGCTATACAGTTTTGCTCTAAATAATAGTTCTAGCATTAAAAATAATTTAACATTTTGAAATTGCGAAATTATCTCCTCACAGCATTTGACTTTGCATTTGACAATGTTCAGGCATTTACCAAATGCCAATAATTGGCACTTCATTACTTCTTTAATTCTTGCTCCATCTCTGGGGTGCAGACAAAATCCATCTTTTTACCAAAGTTGGAGACTGGGGCTCCCAGAGGCAATGGTTTCATTGATGGATCTCAACATCACAAGTGAGAGACCCCAAACCCCAAATCTTTGATTCAGAAGTCCCTGGCCATGCCACTCTGCCATTAAAACAAACAAGCAAGATCCCAAGGAAGCAGTATATTTCAAACAAATCTGCAGCATCCCAAAGTAGCTGTGTTGAAGGGTGGTAGATATTCAGATGGCCAGGTACTAAAGTGTTCATTAAAAATTACTAACAGTTATATTATCATATGGTCTCAAGATGTGCAAATTTCTTATTGCAAGCATTTGAACCAAAAGCATAGAAGGGAGAGAATGATACAACTCTAGTACATAAAAAAAAAGAGAGAGAGAGAAAGAAAAAAGACAAGGAAAATTCTCCACAGTCTTTCTAAGGAGAGCCCACCCTTAATCCCATAGTGGAGAATGTCTTCCCGGGGAGGCATTGTCTGGCTCCAGCTAAAGCAAGCAGCCACGTTCTTCGAGAGAAGTCTCCATCAAAGAAGAATGCCCCAAATGAAAAGAATGTCCCAATGTGGTCTCTGGGATGGACAAGTCAGTGCTGCTAAAGGAAACCTAATGGATGTTCAAGACCCTGACAGGAAGGCACTGACAAAAGCACCATCTGCCAAAGTCACCTGTCTTAGGTCAGTGTATGTGTGTGTGTGTGTGGTCTTTTTAACCATTTTCATCCAAGACCCTGGTAGGTCATCTGCCAAGTGACATTGATGGCACCAGCCATGGCCTCTCATCTCCTACCCTGCTTCACTCCCACATGTCCAATGAGTCTAGGCTTAAACATCACTTCCACTGGAAAGCCTTCACTCCCTCTCCTAGATGAGCCTCAACATTCCTCTTGGAATTTTTCATCATCCAAGATGGGGGCATTAAAAAATGTTTTCGGCCAGGCGCATTGGGCGTTGGTGGCTCACGCCTGCAATCCCGGCACTTTGGGAAGCCGAGGTGGGCAGATCACGAGGTCAGGAGTTTGAGACCAGCCTAGCCAACATGGTGAAACCCCATCTCTACTAAAGATACAAAAAAAATTAGCCGGGCCTGGTGGTACGCGCCTGTAACCTCAGCTACTCTGGAGGCTGAGGCTGGAGAATCTCTTGAACCTGGGAGACAGAGGTTGCAGTGAGCCAAGATTGCTCCATTGCACACCAGGCTGGGTGACAGGGTGAGACTCCATCTCAAAAAAGAAAAAAAAGTTTTCATATTACCCTGTTCTCCCCTAATCATTGGACTTGATGCAATGCAATGTAATTGCCTGGTTTCTGGTCTGCATGTTACTGGCTCCACTACTTACTGTGAAATTATATGTTTTTAAGGACAAAAATCTTGTGCCATATTAAAGAAGAACTCCACAGACATCCCCACAGTGTATATAATAATCAGTTAGTAAATGTAATTCAATGATTTTACTTAATGAATAAATAGACATCAGGTAAACACAGCAACCTGGAATATTTTAGCATCTTAGGGATGGACCTGGGGAAAAAGCCAGGGTAAAGAGCACAGTGTTTTCATTAACCTTGCATTGTGCATATATTAATATTATACATTTTCTGCAGGTGAGAAAGAGAGATGGGTGGGCCCTGTCTTCTCTCCCATCATTAGCATGTCCATGCTCATAAGCCCTGCTCAGATTATTAGTACCTTCTTTCCTTGCTGAGGACTTCCTCTGGCCATCAGAACTCACCTGGACCATGTGGGCAGAGGGCCAGAAGGGCTTGGGGCTGCCCCTTCAGCAGCACCCACCCACACCTACAGCCACTGGGGAATCCATACCCTGCCTCCCTTGCCACCTGTGTGGGATCTTAGATGGATTAAACTCCTGTTGCCTTGGTGGTAAACAGCTTGTTAATACGCTCTTCTCTAATTCACTTCCTCATTTTCCTATAGGTATTTTTGGGTTCATGACCTGATATAGTTTGAATATGTGTCCCCTTTGAATGTCATGTTAAAATGTGACCTCCAGTGTCAGCGGTGAGGCCTAGTGGGAGGTGTTTGTGTCAAGGGAGTGGATTCCTGATGAATGGTTTGGTGCCATCCCCATAGTGATGAGGGAGTTCTCACTCTGGTAGTTCACACAAGAGCTGGAAGTTTAAAGAGCCTGGCACCTCCCCTTTCTCTTGCTTGCATCTTCTCACCGTGGGATACATCGGCTCCTCCTTGCTTTCTGCCATGGGTGGAAGCTTCCTGAGGCCTCACCAGAAGCAGATGCTGGAACCATGCTTTCTGTACAGCCTGCATAACTGTGAGCCAAAATAAACCTCTTTTCTTTATAAATTATTCCACCTAAGGCATTCCTTCAGAGCAATGCAAATAGACCAACACATGACCCAACTAAACTATCTTTGTATTAATGTTTTTCTATAAGCACAGATGAAAACTAAGAAGCCACGCTGGTTGTGTGGAGCCCCGTACTCCATGATTTAAGGCCTGAGTTTGTCCTGAGGGCTGAGTGGCAGCTTACAGGGAGGCATGGTCAGAGTCGCCTTCTAGAAAGCTGGCACTGGTCACTGCATGGAGTAGACAGAGCAAACGTGCTGTAACGGTAGTGAATTAGAAAGTTGGAGTTACAATCCAAGGGACTCACAACCTAGCCTGCACTTCTAAAGGTGCCTTTTCTTTAGAAGATGCCAGTTCCTTGCCTCACCGTAAGATATCACACACAGGAATGCCTTCCAGCTTGGACGTGGAGGCATCCTTCCAGCACCTCTTAAGCAATGTGCCCCACCTCCCATTGCCTGAAAAGAGACAATCCCTGTGTCATTTGAGAGGATAAGCAATTTGGAAGCTCAACTTCTTTCTGCCGGCTCCAAACTGCATTCTCAGTGTTTCTTGGAAAATAAAAGGGGGCCTTTTGAATATGAATAATTGGGGAAAAAAGCCAGCAAAATATTCAAAAAAAGGCCAAGTCCTTCCCCTAAGAATCAGGGCAAGGGCCATCTCCCTCGGCCTCTATTTAAATCTTGACCTTGTAGCAATTTCTCTTACTGCCCCTGTGGACCCTGAACACCAACTAGTGAAGCCATGAAACAAGTTGGGGAAATGAAGACAGGAGCAATCAGTGGGAACTTAATTACCTTCCTCATATGAACTCGCCTACCTCCCTCATAACGCATTTAAACTCAGAGGAGGAAAACATGCAGTGTCAACTTAATGCTCCTGACACTCATCAGACAATGCAAGCCTCAGCCTCCAAAAACCAAACCATGAAGGGCACTTCCAAGAGTAGCTGAAGACTGGACATCGTCATCCCTCCAAGTAGGCATATGCTCCCTTGGCCAGCTGCCCCAAAGTGATGCCAGATCTTTCCTCAAAGGGAGTTTCTTCTATGGAAGTACCACTTCTTTCTTCTCTAAGTACCTGTTCGTTGTAAGCAGAGAGAAGATGAGATGATAGATGTTTTGTCCTTGCAGATTACAAGGACAAACTTGCTTGTAGTCTACTGCTTTGGCCTTGTAGACTACACTGGTGCTTTTAACATTCCAAATAGCTTGATTATTCACAAATTACCAGCCCGAGAGTTTGAGAGGTTAACTAACAGACTCGAGCTTATTCAACCACTAAGAAACAATGAGACACTGCCCATCTCCAAAGCAATTTTTCCAACTGATTCCAGACATTCTGTGATGAGACAGAGAAATTCACTTGGAGGACCACACTTTATGGCTTATTGAAATGTTCTTATTTCAGTACTGTTACTTAAAATGACCTACACAAGCCTCGACTTTTGATCAAACAGGCCAAGCCATTCTCTGAAGAAATTGGAGGATCTGAGTTGGGCTTTTGATGGGTCTGAACTTGAATTCCACATTTTGGCTAAAGCTCCTCTGGTTGCATGTAGAGAGAACCACTTCAATGAATTTCCACAAATGCATACACTTCAGGACAACGAATTATCTTACACAATCGAAGACAGCAGGTATCAGAGAGCCACATAAGGAACTGGAAACAGGTTGGAAAGCTGTTAAGAAGCCAGAAGACTCCCCTCCTGCCTCAACCCCACTTAGCAATTGGACTCTATTCATCTCTCTCTCGCAGCTAAATCTTCAGACAAGTTCATAACACGCAGGACACTTGTGAAGCCCCTAAGGTACACGGTCCCAATCCAAGAACCCTGCCCTGAACGAACAGCACTTCTCAATCCCTTGGACAAACTCTCTTTTCCATAGATTGTAGAGTCTAATTTCAGGGCAAGATGACTTATGAAGCACATATTAATGCCATCCTTCCTGCTCTGAACACATGGAAATGTTAGGTGACGTATAAATTATCAAACATGTATTTAGCTGTGCTTCAAAGCAAGCAAGAAAATGTGCAGGGGCCAGTCATGTAGAAGAAACTCAGAGTTCTGAGTATATGGCCCAAATGGGGTGCTCTGGACCAGACATATGGAGCCATGGAAACCACTGCTTTCCCTGCAGGTCTAAGAGTTGCCTTCTGGAAAGCTGGCACTGGACTCTGCATAGAGTGGACAGAGAAAACATGGAGTAAGGGAGATGAATTAGAAAGCTGGAGTTAGAGTCCAAGGGACATACGCTCAGGAGCAGAAAGCAGAGGACCAGGACAATAAGCATGAAGCCATGGGTCTTTTTTACGTTGTCCTTCTGTGAACTGGAACTGGAACTGGAACATCTTAACTCCCTGTGCAAAAGCTTGCTGCCAACCCAAAGCCATGGAGGAAAAGTTGAGAAACCAAAAGGTGCACAGCAGTAGGTTCAGAATTCAAATAGAGTAACCCAAGAAATACAGAAACCCCAACCCAAGGCCCCTGAAATTCATTCACAGCCAGTGAACTCTGCATGGTCTAAGCAGAGGCAAGTTCCAAATTTCTCAAAAGGACAACTTCATGCTCAAGGATGTGAGAGAAGAGAATGTCCATTGAAGATAATGCCCTTGGGAAGTGACCTTGAACTCAAGAATTGCGAACATACACCACCAGAAATAATAGTCTATAGATTGAGAGATGGAAAACTGAGACCCATGGGGCCATATAAAGTAGAGAAGTCTGAAAGTTTTTTACGATAAAAATATTTAATATGTTCAAAGATAAAAGGGAACATCATACATAAAGCAAAAACCAACAAAGGAAGCTATATAGTAACAATAACCAGTTAGGAAGCCTAGATATGAAAGTAATAAAATAAAAATAAGAATTTAATTTTAATTTAAATAACTGAGTAAAACAGTTGTTGTAGCACAGAAAATTAGAGAATGAGCAAATTGGGAGATAGAGAAATGTAAAGTTTATCTGTCAGAAGGACCAAAAGATGGAATATATGAAAGATAAGTTTAAAGATACAGAAGCTCAAATTTTCCTATAAGAAAACAGGTGGAGAGAAAACAGTATTGCAGAAAAATGATTTTTGAAGTGTCAATGGCTGACTGACATGTATGCAGCAATGAACACAGTCGTTAGGAAAGTGCAAACAGAATCTGCTTGCAAGGGTCTGAGGCAACAGATACGTCATTCTTGCTTTCTATCTTTCCCTTTGGTTCTACCTGGAACTTCAGAGAAGGTCAGAGCTTCAGACACCAAATTATGAGCGTGAAGTGACCTAGAGGCCATTGAAAAGGAAACAGCAGGGCCAGATCTCTGTGTATGTGGCACAGTTAGCACACAAGCCATAGTTGGCTCTTTTTTTTTTTTTTTGAGACGGCGTCTCGCACTGTCACCCAGGCTGGAGTGCAGTGACACGATCTTGGCTCACTGCAACCTCCACCTCCCAGGTTCAAGCGATTCTCTTGCCTCAGCCTCCTGAGTAGCTGGGATTACAGGTGTGTGCCATCACGCCCAGCTGATTTTTGTATTTTTAATAGAGACAGTGTTTCACAATGTTGGCCAGGATGGTCTCGATCTCTGACCTTGTGATCCGCCCACCTCGGCCTCCCAAAGTGCTGGGATTACCAGTGCCCAGCCCTGATTTTGTTATCCAATGAGGAAAATAAAACTTGGATGGGTTTAAATTATTGTTTTGAAGAACACTCTACTATTCATAGTTGACATAACCTTTAACAGATTCAAAAAAATAGATTTTCAGATACCTAAAAACTAAGATAATTCTGTCCACAGATCTTCACTTGAAAGATCCTTTCATTGGAAGAAGAAACTTCAGTAAGAAAGAAAATTAAGCCAGAAGAAATAAGCGGAAACCAAGAGGCAATAATGAGTAAACACGCTGGTCATACATGATGGAAATGCTGAATCAGGATTGACTTTATATAATAATAATCATTATTATTTTATTACTGCTAATCTTTGGTGCATAAAAATGATTTGGAACTGAAATATTAGATGATAACTGTGAGTTCAGAGAAATGAGTGGAATTCAGAGTGAATTAAAGGACTTTAAGGTCTTTGCCTCATTTGTGAGGACAATGGAAGGAATGATTTGTTTTAGATTTTGTTTAAAGGTGCAAATTTAGAAATTGAGGGTAGCTATAGCAGAATGGTCAGCATTCCTCTTTTTTTTTTTTTTTTGAGACAGGGTCTCACTCTGTCACCCAGGCTGGAGTGCAGTGGCTTGATCTCGGGTCACTGCAACCTATGCCTCCAGGGTTCAAGCAATTCTCCTGCCTCAGTCTCCCCAGTAGCTGGGACTACAGGCACACACCACCAGGCCCAGCTAATTTTTGTATTTTTAGTAGAGGTGGGGTTTCACCATGTTGGCCAGGATGCTCTGGATCTCTTGACCTCGTGATCTGCCCACCTCGGCCTCCCAAAGTGCTGGGATTACAGGCGTGAGGCACCGCACCCGGCCTCAGCATTCCTCTTTAATTCTTTCTGATAATTTTACCACGCACACCTGCAGAGATTTGTTCAGCTATGCAGGACCTGGCTCACCAAGCAATGGTGAAATAGCAGGACCATGGAGTAACACTGCAGTTAACAGTGGTCTGTCCTTGAGATGGCCGTGGGGGCATAACTTAGAGAGAAGACGGTGAGTGGTTTAGCAAGCATCTTGAAGGTGACCTTCCCCCTCTGGGACCATAGACGAATCATCTGTCTAGTTGGGTGACTCTGGATAATTCACATCTTTTTAGTGACCTTTTTTTCCCAATCTTTCATGCAGTGGGGCTTGTTAACACTCATTTCCTACTTACAGGACTGTTTTGTGAAATATGGTAACGTGTGCAAACACTCATTATAAAGGAGTGCTGGACTAACTTCATTAGTTGTCATTTTTACATTCCAGTGCTTTTTGGGAGTGTTTTCCATCCCAGAAATCAGCCTTGCCTCCAGAATAGAACCAACTATTTGCCTTTGTACAGAGTTTTTGAGCTTTCCTCTTGAGTTTAAGTAGACACTCAATGAACTTCGATTGAATCACTCACATTCGTGATAATAGAGAGAAATCATTGGCAGGGAATTGTTGGCTTCCCTTGAACTAAAGAATTCCTGAGGACAAGAATAATAGACTTTAGGCAGCGTGAGGGATGGGGAGTGAATCACAGAACAAAATGCATGGCCGAGAGAGGGGCGGGTGTGGCGGTGTCTGGCATGCTGACCGGTGTGTTGTCTCACTGTCTCCAGAAGAGAGACATGGAGGATCTTTCTACTTCATTTTTCCTCCTGACACATTGCTTATTTAAAGTGACACAAATTCCACTCACTGTCTTTGAGGATGATTGTCTAAGAAAAAAACAAAACAGCTTGTTTTACTTTTTGTACTTTAAATCCTCCTAATCCACTCTCTCTTAGCTTGGCGTGCCTTCTGGAACAGAGAAGGTGCCAGGCGCCGGCTCCTGCCTGTCTCTGCCAATCCCAAGTCCCTGGTTTGCTCCTGGGGAGGAGGGACCCACACACTCCCTAAGCGTACTGGGGGCCCCTGGGGACAGCAGCCTCAGCTCCCCACACTCCTACAGCTGCCTTTCATGATTTCCTAGCAGCACAGCTCCCAAGTCCTTCCTCCCTGTGCCTGTGTGGGGTTTGCTCAAGGTCCTCTCTCTTCCCCATGCCGGTTTGTGTGCATGAAAGTCTCTGACAGCATTTAGTAATTACTTCCATGGCCTGGCTGCCCTCACTCAAGTTGGATCAGTGACCCAGTTCCTATCTCTTAGCTTCTCTGAGGGAAAGTGCTATCCATGGTCACAGGTACTCTATTTAATCTTTACAGGAACTCAAGGAGAAGAGGATTTGCACAAATGGTACAGGTGTTTTGCACCCCCTGACCTATACTGTTATTTCTAAACCTCCCAACAGCTCTCTCAGGTATATGATCCATGTTTTGGAGGTGAAGATGATGAGGATGGGCACCACATTCTTTAAATAATGGGACTGAATTTCAAACAAAAGTTCCACTCCAAAGCGCCCAACCGATCAATTTTCTAATTCCTCTCTGCATAGATTTCCTCCTTTAACTGGATAGCAGAAGCCTCAGCTAATAGCTAAGTCTAAGCACATGCTTGCTTTGTGCCAGAGTTGCACTAAACACTATTCATTGCAGTGAAGGTTAGCACTGCTATTACCCCCATTTAAAGATAGGGAAACTGAAACACCGATAAACTAGGTTCTGGGAGCCCCAGACCTAAGAAGCTGAACCCAATGGTCTAACCACAAAATTTGTCTTTTAACCACAGCCCACCTAGACCCTCCTCCCCTGCAGTATAAGCCATGCAGACCATGTATAGGTCTAGGTTCCACAGCATCCCTACTGGATACAGGGTTGATCTGTTTTCTGTGTGATTTCAAACACTCACATACACACATTGATCAGTTTTCTGTATTATTTCAAACAGACACACACACACACACATATATATATAATTCATAAAATTCTCAAGGAGGTAGGGAGAGCGGAAGAGGGAGTCCATGTGGGAAGATGGCCCAGGAGACTTTTTTCTGAGCTGCTGGGCCCTGGAGTCAGACACTGACCCTGTTTCCTCTCCAAGGGTCCAGGAAGATAACAAGGTTTACTTCCTCTAGTAGGGCCAGTAATCACCAGTGACCCCATGAACTTTATAAAATCCTGGACCCTATCTATTCTGGTGTAGCTGGGTAATGGGAGAACCAAGAGGCCTTTCTCTGGCAGAGAGGCTGCAGTGGGTCTGACGTCAGGGCCCTAGATGAGGTGGCCAACTCCAAGCCCTGTGGAAGGTTAAGTTCAGGTGAGCTGCACAGGTGTCTAGGAGGCCCCAGTCATGTAAGTATGTAGCCTTCCTCTGCCTGGAGCATGAACCAGTCCTACATGTCTATGTTCCTTTTCCCCTCATGTGAGGCTTTCAGCTCCTACCAAAATGCAGTGATAGGACACAGAGAGCCACCCAGTCAATCTGTGGAGATTTAGGGACAGCTTCTAGAGAAAGACAGCGAGCATGAGAGTTAAGCAGGGGAAACTGCAGGGTGTCCCGGAGAGGAAAGAAGGAATGCATATGCAAAGGCCAAGGGGAAAAGGAAAATATAGACATGTCTGGGAAACTCACAGGTTTAGCATAGTTGGAAGTTGGAAGAAAAACAGGGAAAGAAGAATCTGGGGACAAAAGTGATACCAGGTGCTAGAGGACACTGTATGCCATGATACTAAGGAGTTTAAAGTTGAGTCTGAGGGTAGTGGGGGCCACTGAGGCAAGGATGGAATTTAAACTTGAGTCTGAAGGTAGTGGGAGTAACTGAGGCAAGGACATCAACATCACTGAATCTATAGTTTAAATGAAGTGTGTGGCTTGGGCTCCAGGAAAACAAGTCTGGCCACCGGGAGGTCAGGTGGGAACACATTTCAACACTCGAGACTCCAGAGAAGGAAGGCCAGAGACAGAGCAGGGTGGTAAGGAAGAGTTGGGAGTGGATTTGAGAAATGTTGTTGAGGTGATTTTGAATGTAGGGATCGAGGGAGCCTGGGGAATCCAATTTGATGGGTGCAGGTGGGTACCAATCAGATACAGATGGGGATCTGATGGGCCTTACAGAAAAAGCTGAGTTGGTCATGATGATGATAACTCTCAAACACAGAGTTTTCATATGTGACAGGTGTTTTTTGCATGTAGGTCACGTGCTCAATCCTCACAATAATGGAGGCTTAAACACCTTGGCCAAGGTCTCAGCAGCCAGAAAGTGGTGGAAGCCAGAATCCAAACCCAGGCACTTGGGGTTTCAAAGCCTCACTGTTAACCACTACAAAATTGCTGCCACCAAGTGAGTTGTGCAGATGTTGGGTTTCGGGGGCTTGATGTACACACAAGAGCGATTCCCAGTAGTCCATTGGGTTGAGAGTACCAGATTCAGAATGAAAGAAGAGGCAGCCGGATGCATTTGCATGCTTTCCAACAATTAGAAATGTAGAAGTGGTACCCAGTAGGATGAGATCTTAGAGAAGGCCTGAGGATTTGGCAATAAAAAATCTGTTCCCTCATTCTTATGCTAAATCATTTATGCATTTACTTAGACTCTTCATTGGATACCTCTTGTAGGCCTAGCCCTGCATCATCCTCAGGCCAACTAGAAGAAATGTTATTTAATAGATTTAATAAATATTGACTCAATAAGAACATAAAAAGTTATGTATGTTATACTGTGTATAACAAACACATGTGCTACCTACATAATAAGCATTTATAATTAAAGCCATTCTAAATGAGCCCACACAAGGGGTAGTGAGAGAGAGTAACACAAACATCAGGTCCACTCCATGTTACAAACACCACCCACTTCTCTATGGCATTGCAGTGGAACAAACTCCTGGAGAGCTGAGAAACTTTGAGGAAGGGAGATTGAGTGGAAGAGATGTGAGTGACTGAGTTAAACAGAGTTCCTGTGACATCCTGGCTTCACCACTCAATGCCAGTGAGCTCTCAGGTGAATCATTTACCCACTCAGGGACTCAGTTTCCTAATATGTCGACAAGATTAACAATATCCAACTCAAAAGTATGTAGTCAGGACTAAATAAAATAATACAGGAGAAAGTACCCAGCATCATTTTGATTTTGAAATTTTATTGAAATACAGTTGGATGTGAATTTACATGCAGTAAGAAAATAAAATTCATTGTCAGATTAACTCTAATTAGGTTTATCCACTGTAAAAACTCGTGGGTGGGTTTTGGAGCACTTATGAACACTTTTTGAAGTTGTTGGTGAGATATTTATCAGTGGGCACTCACACATTTCTCTTTGGAGAGAGAGTTCATTGCTTTCATCATTGTGAGGCGTGTTTATGACCAGCTGATGCAAAGTCATAGGAAGTGTGGAAGTCATAGGAGGCTGAGTCGCTGACCTTCCCCTTGAAGTCCAGACTTGCCTGCCCAGGAGTAGGGAGTGTGATCTATAAACAGCATTTGGCTGTCAGCTCCTCCAGGTTCCGCCCGCCCTGCAGAGAACTGCTCTGCCTGCAGTTCCCCTGTCCTTCCCAGGGCCAAGGCATTTTGTGACTGAGCCAGGTGGCAATAAACACCTGCCCATTTTACTGTGACACAGGAACACGCTGTCAGGTGTGATTTCTCCAGTCCTCCCTCCGGAGATCCTTGGGTTACTGAGGCATGGTTGTTCCCATGAGGAAGCTCACCTTCTTCATCTATCTCCTTCTTTTACTCTTCTGCTCACAGAAATTCATTCTTAATCAACACCCCACACTCTAGATGTTATTTCAGTATCTGCTTCTGGAGAACCTGACCTGTGAGAGAAAAGAAATATGAAAAAAAAATTAGAAGACTAGGTGAGAATAGAAGATTATGAAAGATTTCCAAGAAAGTAGAGGGAGTTATCAGAGTTAAATATAGCAGAAAGGGCAAGATAAGGGCAGAAGCTGTTCAGTTAGACCAGAAACTAGTCATGGAGCCCATGGAAATCACAGTTTTGCAGGACCAATAGGGAAGTTTTGGGGTAGATATTTGGTAAGTCATTGGGGTATGGCAAAAAAGAGACAACCAGTTACAATCTTTCCTTGGAGGCAAAAATACTGGAAGAGGAAGTGGGTGGGTCAAAGGGTCAAGGTGAGATCTGAGCATGTTGATCATTCACAGAGATTATTTTCAAAAATATTTTCTTACAAATCATGTCTTGTCCTTAGACAAATGTCTGAAAAAACCTTGGCAAGAGCAAGCCCTCAAATCTCCCCCAAATTATTAAGTCAAATAATGGGCTTTCAGAATATAGGAAGTTCAAAAGGCTGTCAGGTTGGAGCCAGACATCTGAGGAATGTGCCTACCCCGGTGAAGAGGTGTGCTTCCATTAGGATGTATCAGGTGGCTCTTATCAGGGAGCCACATCGCTAGTCAAAGGACAGGTTATTGTGTGTGCCAGGTTGCTCAGAAATGACCCCTCCAAAGTTAACTGAGAGCAGTGAACCCAGCCCTTCTTTCCAACCTTGTTGGAAAATAAAGCACAGAACTCTGCAGTTAAGACAGAAAGCAGAACTCAAAAAAGATTCAACATTGTAACAAGGCAAGTGGACCAATAAGTCCCAAGGCATCATAATCCTGTGCCAGCGATTTCTAAGTCACTCTGAAAAATCAGATTTTCCAAGGACAAGACTCTGCCTCATCAGGAAGAGTCCTCATTTGAGCAGACACCCATCTTGCCTTGGTTCCTCCAGTGCAACTGAGATATGCCAGAATTTTCTAAATTATGTTAGGCCAAAGATTTGTGGCAGAATGCAAAAATACCAATGGTCTATGTAATAAATTCTACAAAAATACTAAACCTCACAGTTAGCCAATATTCTGCAGAAAAAGCTCCATTTCAGCTACACAGGGAGGAGACCATAGAGAGACACCGTATTTGTCATCTCTTTGCCATGTTTCTTACTGACCACCCAACGTGGCCTCCAGTCACCATCTTGCTTCCTTGGGTTTTACAAGTGGTGGGTTAATGGAATTTAATGTTCCTACCTAGAAAAAACACTTAAGCCTACACATCAGGCTCAACTCCTTCTTTTTTCCTTTTTTTCACATAGACCCATCCCCTCAAGGCCTTCCCACTTTGTCTTTCCCTGAAACAAAGGCTTTTGACATTGGGAAAGTTCTCTTTAGACTTCAAATAGATAGGGTGAACTAAATGATCTGATCTTTTAGAGCTTGACAAATACTAGCAATTCTATGATCCCTGATATGGTTTGACTGTGTCCCCCCCAAATCTCATCTTGAGCTGTATTTCCCACAATCCCCATGTGCCGTTGGAGGGACCCAGTGGGAGGTAATTGAATCATGGGGGTAGTTTTCCCCATGCTATTCTTGGGATAGTGAGTTTTCATGAGATCTGATGGTTTTATAAGGAACTTCCCCCTTCACTCATCTCTCATTTTTCTCTCTCCTGCCTCCTTGGGAAGAATATGTTTGCTTCCCCTTCTGTAATGATTGTAAGTTTCCTGAGGCTTCTAGAGCCCTGTATAACTGTGAGTGTTTCCTGTATAAATAACCCAGTTTCAGGTGTGCCCTTATAGTGGCGTGAGAACAAACTAATACAATCACGGATGCAAATGTAAGGTTCTAGGTTTTACACAACTGACAGTGACATTTCACCTCTCTAAAACTAAGATTTATTTTGCTAGGATATTCTGTGGAAAACAAGCAATCATTTTGGATAATTTGTTTTGTGATAATAATGATCATATCTATATGACCTTTCAAACGTACAAAGTACTTTCGTGTTTGTTATTATCTCTTTTAATACTTAAAACAGAGCAGACAGCACTTATACCTAATTGATAAATCAGATTATTGAGGCTTCTGAAAGTTGATAAGACCTCTCCTGCTCAAAACACCTAGTTCTCAGTAAAATACAGACTGTTCCATTCCTACTCCTGGGTTGCTCTGAGAAAATTCATTTCTTAACAACATCCTATATAATTTTTGCTTAAGCAACCTTTGCAAACTGCTGTAAAAGAACTGCTGCCAATGTGCATGCTTTCCATAATGGATGTTTTCTTCTGTGATTTGCTCCTAGTTTAAAGTACCCCCAGAACTACTAAACTTCCATAGAAATGAATATTTTAAAATTTGTATTGATATATAATAATTGTACATATTTATGGGGTACATGTGATATTTTGATAAATGCATACAACGTGTAATGACTAAATCAGGGCATTTAGGATATTCATCATTTGGAACATTGATTTTTTTGTGTGTTGGAAACATTTCCAATCTTCTCTTCTGGCTATCTTGTAATATACACTACTTTGTTAACTACAGTCACCCTACTGTCCCATTGAACACCAGAAGCTGGTTCTTCTAATTGTATGTTTATGCCCATTAACTAACCATTCATCCCCACCTCCCCTCCCCAAATTCCAAGCTTCTGATAACCATCATTCTACTCTCTACTTCCATGAGATCACACCTACAAAATATTATTTTATGAATAGTTTCATTAATGAGCCAGGGGTTTGGGAAAAGGCAACATGGTTGCTTCAGAATGGATTTCTCCCAAGAATACCCAGCTCTGATCACATGACCTGCACATACCAAAGCCACATGACCCAGGCTGTCACTCAGGAGCCCCACAATGGGTGGGTTTGTAATTTACAATGTGAGGCCAACCAGCAAATTCTATTACTCAAACATCTGAAGCAAACCCAAGGAGAGGAATATGTTCAACTAATCTTTTGCTTAGAAGCAACATTTACAGCTCTTTTCACTTACTTTTCATGATTTCACCACAGGGGAACCATTTCCAGGAATTATTACATTAAGCAGTATATTAAAAAATGAGTCTTGGTATTTTTTGCAATAAATAACAGCTCACATTTATCCTAAGAACATAAATGTTCACCAGAACCTGCTTACATTGTCTGCTTTAAGAAATACAGGCCTGTTAAAATTATCTAGAACAATGTCATAGAAACACTAGCAATAATGCAAGCCCTCAACTGTTTGATCAGCATTGGCCTGTCCCTGTGGAAGGCACTGGGGTTATACAAAGAAATAAGACACAGGCCTTGCCTTCAACAAGCACATAGCAGGTATGGGTGCTGGAAGAGACGTCACTGCAGAATAGAAAGAGCAATAGCTTTGGAATCAGAGAGCCGTGACCTCAAATGCTGGCTGTGTCTCGTTCAGCTGTAAGAACTTGACCAAGTTGTATAACCATTCTTAGCCTCAGTTTCCTTAAAGTAAAATGAAAATATTAATGTCTCTTATTCAGGGTCTTGGGAATGAGGAAATCAATAGACTACCCAGAGGAGAACAATCAGAGGCTATTCATTCAGAGCTTGCTGTAGCAAAGGACCCAGCCACCATCACTTGTGGCAGGCGGGGGAGTGGAGGAGCTTTACAGTGAAAACAGGGATGGCTTAAAGTGTGCCCTGATTGGAGGCTGTTTGCAATGGGGAGCTGGAAACAAATAAACTACAAGCAGCATCTTATGTCATTTGTTTAGGGTGTACATTTGGCTTTCTTTGGTTGGGTCTGAGTTAGAAGCAGGGCAGCGAATAGGAAAACTTGTATAATACGGCTTCTCTAACTATTCACACTTTAGCACTGTCACACAGCAGGCCCCAGATGGAAGGGGGTTGCCAACCCTTGTGTTGCTTTTGATCTTGGGTGGGCCTGACCATTTATCTTGACCCATTTGCACTCCACCTGCTAAACAGCTGGGGATTTTCCGAGCTTTTGACTTGGCAATTCTATTAAAACTGTAAACTGATTACTAACTGCTATGATATGACTCCAAGCTTCCTAAGTAACTTTCTGAGAATACATTAGCTCCCAGACATTCTACCTGGAGACTGAAAAAAAATGCTGTTTTCATGATTCTATGACCTAATCCCATTAATAGCTAAATTTCTCATTTAAAGTTGATATGCTTTCATTCATGTTTATAGATCATTCTTTTGAGCAAGTTTACTCCTGAAAGAGAAGATATTGTCATAACTATATGTCAGATTTTTGAAGACAAGCAGTGGAACATTTTCCAAAGGTGATGCCATATTGCAAAGACCCACCTTCCTATCCACTGGCTTTTGTTAATGGTCCCATAATGGTACACCCCTTCCTTGAATTCCATGTCTCCCTTCTATCAGTTAGGTTGCAGCACTTTGGATTCCAGTGGCCCATGACTGTCTTGAATGGATTTACTTGTTCTTTTAACAAACATCTACGGAGCACCTCTCAGGGTACTCTATTCTAGCACTAGGAAGAGAGCTATAGGAAGTCAGACACTGCTGGGTGCGGTGGCTCACGCCTATAATCCCAGCACTTTGGGAGGCTGAGGTGGGCGGATCATGAGGTCAAAAGATCGAGACCAGCCTGGCCAACATGGTGAAACCCCGACTCTACTAAAAATACAAAAATTAATTGGGCATGGTGTTGTGCGCCTGTAGTCCCAGTTACTCAGGAGGCAGAGACAGGAGAATCGCTTGAACCCGGGAGGTGGAGGTTGCAGTGAGCCGAGATCGTGCCACTGCACTCCAGCCTAGCGACAGAGCAAGACTCTGTCTAAAATTAAAAAAAAAAAAAAAAAAAAGAAAAAGAAAAAATCAGAGCACCTTCTCGGTGAAATTTAGAGTGGGAAGATGATGGACAAATAAACAAGAACAATATCTGGCAGTGACCAGTGCTATAGAGAGAGTCTATTCTAGACTGGGTGAGCAGAGAAGCCTTCTCTGAGAAGATAGCTTTAATGACATCAGAGGAGAGAGCCACAGACCGGATCCGATTGAAGAGCATTCCAGCCAAGGAAATAGCTAGTGGAGAGAACCAAGACGCTAAATACACCAGGGACAAGAAGAAGGCTGGGGCAGAGGACTCATGGCAAAGAAGGGCCTGGCTTAAAGGGAGTTTGGAGATACAAGCGTGAAAGAAGAGCAAAGAGGTTGCAAAAAAAAAAAAAGAAGTTGAATGTTATTCTAAATTCAGTTAAAGCCATGGGGCGTTTTAAGGAAGGGAATCTTGTAATCTAAATTCCATACCAAAAACATCATTTAGTTTGTTGGGGAGAATGTGGATGGGACCACCCAATGCAGGGAGACCACTTGGAAGGCTATATCCACAGTCTAGGTAATGACGGAAGAGGTGGGTGGGGAATGAATGCTATTTCTCTCTGTGTCCCTGGGTCCTTGCGTGGCACTATAAATACAGTAGGTACTCAATAAGCTTTAATTTATTTGGAATGCACTAGATTGAATTAAATTGAAGAAAGATGCCCCAACCAAGTGAGGCAAAAGCTGAGCATATCTTTAATTTACAATTTAAATATTGAACACTTTGGATAAAAGAGAAAGAACTCTTTTTCACTCTGCAGGAAATTCAAATCTAAATCATATTCAAACCCCTCATATAAATATATAAATCACAGAACTTATCTGATCATAAAAAGGTTCTTTAAACAAAGCAATCCCAAAAGAAAGATGCCAGTACTTTTATAACTTCCATTTCCAGCCTGTTCGTTTCAACTCTGGACAGAAACCAAGTCAGGAAAGAAAACAGAAAGAAAGCTCCAAGGTTGTACCATCATCTGCCCATGCCATGCAAGACTCCAGGAAGGAAGAAGCAGCCTGCAACTTCTAAATTTCGTGTGTCCCTATTTCAGCGGCAGGGAGCCCCAGAAATCAAGCCATTGGCTATCTTGGTCTAGTTATTGTCTACA
Organism: Macaca nemestrina; assembly: GCF_043159975.1. Taxonomy (NCBI): domain Eukaryota; kingdom Metazoa; phylum Chordata; class Mammalia; order Primates; family Cercopithecidae; genus Macaca; species Macaca nemestrina. Next base: position 9,301,867 of record NC_092131.1, on the reverse strand, counting down.
TCATATTTGGAATAGGGTGACGTTAGGTAGAAATAAGCTGAGGAACCCAGGAATATTTGACTGCAGGTTTCTGTAGAGAAAGTAATATGCACAAAGGACTATAACTAAGGGAAAGAAAGTGAGGCTTGATATAAAGACTGAGCTTGGACCCAAAACTATAGTACAGAGGACTGAGATCACTGAGGTTAGGCTCTATCTGGCCTGTATTCTCAACTAAGCCCTGAGCCAAGCATTAAGTATTAGATCATATTCACTCGACCCTGAATTCATTTCCATTTTACAGATTAAGAAACCAAGGAGACAAGAAAATAAAATAATTGTGTGGCATTTTAGACCTAGTTAAGTTGCAGATCTGGGATGCAAACTCAAGTCCAAAGCTTGTACTCTTCCCACATTGCTGTACTTTCCCCACAAAAGTGTTACTGTTTCACCCCAGAATCGTGCCCAGAAGCAATTACAGTTAGTTCTCCTGAGGAAGCAGCCAGGGATTGGGTTTAATTCTGAGCATCTTGGGAAGGAAGTGGGAGCTTGCCTAATAGCAGCTAAGCAGCCAGGTATGCTGAACTATGCTTCCTTATCCCTGATTACCTACCCATAATGTAGAAGAGTATTTCCAATTGTTTCAAGGAGTATCAGGATATTCTGAGGAAAAGAAAATCACATTCACTCCATGTTGTTTAAGAAAATAATGGCTGACCAATTTATGATTTGCATTATCATTATTTAAGAAAACCACTGCAACACCAACCTTAGGACTTTTCAACTTCCTACATGCTTGGGAATGGCTCCATTCGCCTGTCCCAATGTCCACATAACTTGCCTGAAACTGAAATCATCAACTCCTTCCCCTACCAATTCCCAAGAAGTCTCTTACACCAACTTCAACATTTCTGCAAATGGCAATGTGCCTGCCAATCCGCTTGTGTTGGGACTGCACAGCCTGTGAAGCATTGTCAAGGCTGACTCACGCCTGCAACCCCCAGATCCTTGAAAGGTACAGGGACAAAGTCAGGCAGTACTGAACATTTTTTTGAAGCCAGACATTAAGAGATATCCATTGTTTCATCCTGAGTGTCTAGTAGATTATCTTCCACAGGCTGAGTCCTCAATGGACGCTTGTTTAATTGATTTTCTGAGTTCAAATGATGTATTTTATTTGTATAGATGAGCTATTATATTTTACACCTTCTCATAACTCAAACTAATATAGAGGAAGACAGGCAGAAAGGAAGGGTAAGATATAGAAAAAGGAAGAACCTGACTGTGATCTCTTTCAATAATAATTAAAAACTCATTTAACCCACATCGACTGAATGCACAGCTGGTAGCAGACCCTGTGCCTGGTTGCTGCTGTGGAGAACTATAGATGACGTCATCCCAGAAAATCACATAGGACAGGCTGGGGTAGGGCCACACTGTATCTGAAAGATTTGGCCTGAGATTGAGACTTGCAGCCTACATAGCTTTGTGCTTTTGATCATTTTTCATAAATCCCCATTGTTTCATTTGCTCGACCCTAAAAAGTTATTGTTCTTTACTCCCCTCCCACCCCATCCAATAAAATAAAACTAATATTATGGTGTCATTTGAAAATATATTTATGTTTGTTTTCTCTATAAAAAGAGATAATAATGTTATGTTCCAATAATATTAAGCTGCAATGTTATTTGCAAGATTGCAGAGCTTTTAATTTTCTGATTATTTCCACAGTGGGAGTTTCAGCTCAGTTTCAATGAAGACACTTCTATCTGTTTCGGTTATTTTTTTATTACAGCTAGAAGCAACAATAATTGCCTTTAGTGTAGGAAAACATCAAGGAGGAGACAATTGTTGTCCCCAAAGAATAAGATCATCAGGGCAAATTTTGATGTAAAAAATTTGTAAATTAATTGCAGAGTCCTATAAATACGATATTTACTAAAACTGCATCAGTTGCTGTCTTCAAAAACTTCATCTTTTTCATATTTCTTTTAAATAAATAGATTTCTTGAGATCCCCAGCAACAAAAAGGGATGACAGCCAATAAAATACTAATAATTCATATATGTATATTATCCACACAGATGGAGTTAATGCTACTAGAGAGAACAAACCCAGAGACAACTGGGACTGAGCCTTGGCTCTCAACTTTAGTACCTATTTGATCTTTAATTAGCTATGTAACCTCTCTAAAATTCAACTTCTGCCACTTACTAAAGGTTACCATGAGATTAAATTAAATAGTGTGTATGAAATGTCCTATTACACAGTCTGGCATAAAATATGTACTAAATAATTGACAGCTGTGTTAATGACGATAATGATTTTGTTATATTGCTTCATTCATTCAACACATACTGCGTGCCTACTATGTAACTGTTCCAACCACTGTTCCAGGCACTGAGTGTTGATGATGATGATGATGATGATGATGATGATAAAGAAGAAAAAAAAATACTCAGTCATTTTATTGCTGTACATGCACTAACATGAGCTGGTCGATCTATTGCAAAAGACCTCACAGTGGGCTCTTACAGAATTCTGGTCATGTTTACAAAAAAATGATATCACAATTATTCTTTGCATGCCCACAGCTTGCCAAGTGTTTTCTCACTCAACACACATTCCCAATACCATTTTATCCCCCACTTTTCTTTTGCTTACCTTACTTTAATATAGAAGTTAGAAAACTTAAAATTTAAATTTTTCAGCCTCCCTTGCAGCTAAAGTCTGCTAGGTGATCACAATCTTGCCCTTGAAATGTAAGATACCTGCTGAGAATTTCCATAGAGCTTTTTATTTCATTTTATAGCGATACCTTTTCCAGATTTTCTCAACCTATGAAACATTTATCTGAGAAATGGAGAGTGACTGAAGACAGGCATCAAGCATTATTCATCTACATCTTACCATGATTTAGCACTGTGCCTAACACAGAGTGGATGAAACTGCATGGAAGCTGACAAGATATGAGATGTAGATATGATCTGGACATGACCCAAAACAAACATGCTTTTTTGTTGTTGTTGTTCAGAGTCAGAGTCTTGCTCTGTTGCTCAGGCTGGAGTGCAGTGATGCAATCACAAACATGCTCTTTTAGATTATTATTATTACCATCATAATTAGGGTCACTACTATTTACTGAGTAATTACCACAGCTATTCCCTGTGTTATTGTATGTCTCTTCTAGACAGAATATAAGGTTTTAGTGGAGAAATTTTTTTTTTTCAAGCTCCATGGGGACTTCAGAAGAATTCTGTGTGCACATGCGCAGGTGGAAGACGACCGCTTGTGCAAGAGATAGTGCTTATGAAAATGAGTCAGGCAAAAGGATGATATATGAGTAAAAATTTTGGAAATAAATAAAAACTACTTTTTTGGAATAAGGAAATTAGTTTCTTCTATCTTCCTTACATAATCTAGTTCTTTACAAAATAGAAGTAATTCATAAAAAAATTTTTGAAATAAAAAAATGAGAACATTTCAACAAGACATGTGGTGGCTCATGCTTGTAATTCAGCACTTTGGGAGGCTGAAGAAAGAGGATCCCTTGAATTCAGGAGTTCAAGACCAGCCTGTGAAACGCAGGATGACTTTGTCTTTACAAAAAAAATTGAAAATGAAAATATTAGCTGAGCATGGTGATGTCTGTAGTCCTAGCTACTTGAGAGACTGAGGTGGAGGGATTGCTTGTGTCCAGGAGTTTGAGGCTACAGTGAGCTATGATTGCACCACTGCACTACAGCCTAGATGACAGAGAGACACCTGAACCTTAAAAATAAATAAGATTTAAGTCCTTTGCAAACAGTCTACCTCTGCCCCCAAGTTAATCACTGCTACCTTTTAAATGTATCTTTTTAGACATTTTTCTATGCATCTGCTTATTTGCAATATGTTGCCGTTCGAAATACATCAGTGTGTGCACGTGTGTGCGTGCATGTATATATGTGCGTGTGTGATAGTTTCACATAAATAGTAGCACAGGTTACATAGACACCTGCACATTTCTTTTTCATTTCATAATACATATTAGAGTGCTTTCCCAATCTCTGCAAACAGTAAAACCTCACTAGTTTTAACTGATGTGTATGGTGTATGATTCTATTATGAGGATACACCTGAGTTTGAACATGCCCCTTCTTATAGGCATGGAGGTAGTTCAACAACTATTCTGACCTAATATCTTACCAGCAATTTAATGATATCTCCTCATACTGTCACCCATGCTTGATACTCTTTACTTTTTGTTCTTTTCTGATCTAATGGGTGATAGTATAGAACTGTTGTCATAATTTACACTTGCTTGATGTTGTTTTATAAAGAGTATCAATTTTCCCATGTTTATTGGCCTTTTGAATTTCCTCTACTCTTCATTGCCAGTTTATTTATTCTTTCTTCTTTATGTTATTACTATCCTAATTATTAACACATGTCTTACATACATTTAGATATTTGATATCATTTCTTTATATATTTTTTACATACGTAAGAAGGCTTTTCTCCTGAATTATCATTCACATTTTAACTTTTTGAAATAAATATTTTTACATTTTGCTATTTTCAGGGGAAATCAATCTTTCCTTTGATCTCTTATGATTTTGTGCCTTGTTGAAAAGACACATCAATATTAAGAACATATTAGCCTAAATTTCCTCATTATATAAATGAGAATGTAAGAATAATTTATCTGAAACATATTTTTCTAAGTGGCTTGAGGTCAGAATTGATTATCTTTTTTTTTTTAATTTATTTTTTATTATTATTATTTTACTTTAAGTTCTAGGATACATGTGCATAACGTGCAGGTTTGTTACATATGTATACTTGTGCCATGTTGGTGTGCTGCACCCATCAACTCGTCAGCACCCATCAACTCATCATTTACATCAGGTATAGCTCCCAATGCTATCCCTCCCCCCTTCCCCCTCCCCATGATAGGCCCCGGTGTGTGATGTCCCCCTTCCCGAGTCCAAGTGATCTCATTGTTCAGTTCCCACCTATGAGTGAGAACATGCAGTGTTTGGTTTTCTGTTCTTGTGATAGTTTGCTAAGAATGATGGTTTCCAGCTGCATCCATGTCCCTACAAAGGACACAAACTCATCCTTTTTTACGGCTGCATCGTATTCCATGGTGTATATGTGCCACATTTTCTTAATCCAGTCTGTCACTGATGGACATTTGGCTTGATTCCAAGTCTTTGCTATTGTGAATAGTGCCGCAATAAACATACGTGTGCATGTGTCTTTATAGCAGCATGACTTATAATCCTTTGGGTATATACCCAGTAATGGGATGGCTGGGTCATATGGTACATCTAGTTCTAGATCCTTGAGGAATCGCCATACTGTTTTCCATAATGGTTGGGCTAATATCCAGAACCTACAAAGAACTCAAACAAATTTACAAGAAAAAAACAAACAACTCCATCAAAAAGTGGGCAAAGGATATGAACAGACATTTCTCAAAAGAAGACATTCATACAGCCAACAGACACATGAAAAAATGCTCATCATCACTGGCCATCAGAGAAATGCAAATCAAAACCACAATGAGATACCATCTCACACCAGTTAGAATGGCGATCATTAAAAAGTCAGGAAACAACAGGTGCTGGAGAGGATGTGGAGAAATAGGAACACTTTTACACTGTTAGTGGGATTGTAAACTAGTTCAACCATGATGATCTCTTTTAAAATATATGGCCAGTTCACCCAACGCCATGGAAGATACAGACCACTCTCTTCTCAGCCATTTACAATGCTACCTTTAAGGTAAACAAAATTATTTTATCTGTGTGAGTCTACTTCTAGATTCTTCATTGAATTTGAAATATAATTTACATTGCATATATTTTCTTCAAAATTGTTCTAAAATTAACCAATGCTTTCTGATTTTCTTTTTGAAAATTGTTTGGAATTTCTACACACCAAAACAAATTTAGAATGAATTTGTTAGAATCCCTGGACAAAAAAAATCCTGTTTGGTTTTGAGTGGATTGCATTCAAACAATAGATTAATTAAATTATCTAAATAACAGACTGATTTTGTAAAATGTTAATATTGATTCTTTTCACTTGTAACCATATTTTCTCAGTTTATTTGAATTATTTTATGTCTCTTATTAAAATGTTATAAATTTCTTCAAAAAGGCTGAACACATTTCTTTTTTTTTTTTGAGATGGAGCTTCGCTCTTGTTGCCCAGGTTGGAGTGCAATGGCACGATCTTGGCTCACCACAATCTCCACCTCCCAAGTCCAAGTGATTCTCCTGCCTTAGCCTCCCGAGTAGATGGGATTACAGGCATGTGCCACCACACCCAGCTAATTTTGTATTTTTAGTAGATACGGGGTTTCTCCACGTTGGTCATCATGGCTGGTCTCGAACTCCTGACCTCAGGTGATCCACCTGCCTTGGCCTCCCAAAGTGCTAGGATTACAGGCGTGAGCCACCAAACCTGGCCAGGCTGAACACGTTTCTATTTAAGTTTGGCACTACACAGAGTATTGATATTATAGCTACTGGGAAATATTTTGGCTGACTTTCCTAATTGATCATTGATATACCAATAGGAAATTGTAACATTTGAATGCTAACCTTACTCAGGTCACCTTGTAGAACTCCTTTACTACCAGTAGTATTTGGCCAGTTAATTCTTAAGAACCTCCCTTGCAAATTATGACAATATTACTGCTTCTTAATAAAATGTAATCAACTTATTTTTGTTTTTATTTAGCATCAAAATCTAGGGCTTTATTATCTACTCTGCTTTATCCCTATATCTAGAACAATGTTTACTTAGAACAATACATTAATAAGTGATTAATATATTTTTATTATAGGAATGGAAAGTGAATGCTATTGGTTAATAGTTTTACTGCTAAGTATGGCACAATGAAGATTTCTGATAATTATACTTTAGAAAGCTTTCTATTACCTCTAGTATGCTAGAATTTTTCTCTTTATTTGAGATTATATGATGTTTTCTTAAATGACTTTTATTGTCTATTGAGGAAATACAACCTTTATATCTTAAACTATTATATAGCAATTATTTGTACAGTTTTCCAATATTGGCCCATTCTTACATTATTTAAATAAACCCTGTCTGATTATGATATATAATTATTTTAATATATTACTGGAATCTCTTTACTAAAATTTTACTTAGGACTTTTGCTATTATAGTCATTAGTGAGATTGGTCTATAATTTTATTTTACATTACTATCTATATCCTTTTTTGACATCAAGTGATAGTGACATTGTAAAATGAGTTTTAATTTTCATTTTTGGCAATATAGCAAACTACTTACAATTTAAAACCCCCTCATTACAAAAACACAGAAAAATGAAACATACAACAAGCATCCCTTATATGCTTAGATAAGCCACCAATAACATAAAACAAAACAAAACAAGAGAGGGAACAAAAACTCAAATCATAAGAAAAATGGACAATAAGCTATTAATGTAATTTCCATTTTTGTAATTTAGATACTTCAGTTTGAATGACTATACAGAGACAAAGAACATACTATTGTATATTTAAAATAAGGGTAATTGAGACTTACCTGATTTTATGTCAGAAAAAAAATTCCTCAAAGAAAAGTTAGAAATAAATTTACCTATAGTTACAATAAGTCAACAATAAAGTTCTGTTTGTTTCAAATAGGAATCCGAGACAAGGGAAATGTTGGTTTTGAGGATTTGTAAACATGATGCTGTTATGGATATATTGAAGGCTTATATTTATAGAACCAACTTAATGTAGTATTAAACATTCACAAGCTAAGAATATGTGTGTATGTGTACATAAATTGTTAATACCTTTTGCATTTATGATGAAAATAGAGGCAGAACCTCTCTGAGGGACTCTCCTCTTCCTAGACCATGCAATGTTCTCCAATAATCCCAGTAAAGAAGAGTTCATGATCTAAAACTATAAAATAAAAAAGTAACAATTCACTGTGAGTTAAAAAATACAAGAATGGCTAGATTTCATAACCTAAAGGTTTATAAAATAGAAAATCTAAATTATGGAAGTTATAGAATAAGTACATTATATATTTTAATTAATTAAAGACATTAAAAACAAGCTAAAACTACAGGAAAATAATAAGATGCTGTATTAATCACCTTGGATTGCCATAACAAAATACAAGACTAAGTAGCTTAAATACTGTAATGTATCTTCGCATAGCCCTGGAGGCCAGAATTCCAAGATTAAGGTGCCAGCATGATCAGTGTCTGATGAGGGCTCTGTTTTGGCCTTCTTGCTGCATTACTACATGGAAAGGAGAGAGAGATAGAGAGAAAACTCTTTGTCTTTTCTTATAAGGACACAAATCTTATTATGGGGGCCCCACCCTTATAACCTCATCTAAACTTAATTGTCTCCCAAAGTGCCTATCTCCAAATATCATCACACTGCGGGGTTGAGGCTTCAACATGTGAATAGGGAGGGGAACAGAAATGACATTGTGCATAGCAGATGTTATGGAAAAGGAAAAATTAGGTAAAAGCAAACTAACTAGAACTTCCAGAAATGAAAAAATACTATCAATAAAGTTAAAAACTTAATGTGAGGAATTGACAGCATACTATACACAGATTAAGAGAGAATCAATGAACTAGAAGATATGTTGGAGGAAATTATCTGTAATATAGCATGCAGTAACAACAAAATTGAAAATATGAGAAAGAAATAAAAAGACATAGATAACAGAATAAAAATATGCAGAAAAGTACTCCAATACAAAGTCCAAACAAACCGTATATATAAAATAAGGAAACAATAATATATAAAGCAATCACGTGTAATAATTTCCCCAATTGTTGAAAGACAAAAATTTTCCGATTAAGAAAACAAGGACTATCAAACATGACCAATTAAATGCAAAAACACATAGCCTTCTTCACATGTAAGACAGCAGCTGCTGAATAGACTGGGGCAGAAAGCAAGGGTAAGAGAAAACCCTCAGAGATACTCCAGGTTTTAATGAGAGCAGCTAAGCAGCCCTATGAAGATGGGAGACAAAACATCAGATGTTAAGAAATCTCCGAATGCAAAGAAATCTTGAATGAAGCTGGGAGCAAAGAGAACTCCACAATGTTCCTGAAAGCTAGTAGCCAAAATTTAAAGCAGAGGTCTTCAGAAATCTGGAGGTTGAATGATAAACATCAAGACATCTTCAAATTTTGCAAATTTTTAGATTTCCTGCCTGCTGAACATAAAGTTCAAAGCCAGTGGTAAGAATTAAATTTAAAAATAGCTGCAATAAAACCCAAACTACACTTACCTTCGTGTTAGATTTGTGTAACCCTGGCCACTGGTAGTCTGAAAGAAGAAAAATCTTTTTTGCTAAAAAAAATTCTAGAGGTAATTTAGCCTCTATGGTGTCCAACATAGAATTTAAGTTTATGAGAGATATGAAGAAGCAAGAAAAGGTGATGTGTGATTGAGAAGAGAAACAAATAATAGAAGCATACTAGAGATGGCTTAGATGTTGGAATGATAAGAGAAAAATAGCTATTGTAAATACATTAAAGAATCTGGTGGAATGTTATATAACATGTACAAACGAATGGAGAATTGCAATGGAAATAAAAATCACAGAGAAAAAAACAAATAGAAATTCTATAAATGAAAAGCATGATATCAGAAATAAATGATTCATTAGATGATTTTAAGCACAGACTGTATGGCAGAGGGAACAAATCAACGACCTTGAAGATAGCGAATCAAAATCATTAAATCTGAAGCATAAAAAGAAAACAGAGTAAAAAGAAAAGAACAGAATGTCCTAAATCTGTGGAACACTATTAAGTAGTCTAATACAATTCTGATTTGAGTCCAAGAATTAAAAGAGATAATTAAACAAAATACATTTGTAAAGAGATTGTTATTTATAACACTGATGTAAGAATCAACTAAACAAATTCAAGAATAACACCAAACCTTAAGAAGCATACATTGAAGAGAAACTACATTTAGGCACATTGTAACCAAAGAGCTAAAAACCTAAAATAAAATAAAAATCATAAAATAAGCAGAAAAAAGGACATATACACACATGAACAATTATAAGAACGATGACTAACTTGTAATTAGAAACAATGGAGGCCAAAAAACATTGAAATATTTTAAAGGGCTGAAAAAAACAAATTAATCAAACTAGCATTCTATATCCAGCAAGAATATTCTTTATAAATGAAGGTCAAATAGATCTATTTCCAAAGATGCAGAAGCTTGAGAATATTTTCCTTCAGTAGACATGATCTTTAAAAAATACCACAAAAAGTTCATCAAGTTGAAGACTTGATCCAGATGAGACTCTGGATCTTCAGAAAGGAAGGAAGAGCACTGGAAAGACTAAACATATAAATAAATGTAAAGGCCTATAAAAAAAAAAAGTTGGAAACTTAGAAAAAAAAGGGATTAAAAAGTACTACTTGGAAAAGCTTTTACAAGATGAAATAGAAAGCCTAAAATGCCCCATGTCTATTAAATACATTGAATTTGTTCCTAACATTTTCTAATTCGTTTTCTATTGCTGCTTATAACAAATAAGCACAACCATAGTGGCTTAAAACAACACAAGTTTATTATCTTAATCTGTTATTCATTCTTTGTCTCCTTTGAAGCTTATGTTTTATTATTCAGCCATTAGATTTTGGAGTTCTCAGGACAGGCAGTCAGGAGTCCAAAAGGTAGATCACATTCTTTCTGGAGGGTATTGGAAAGAATCCAGATCCTTGTCCTTTCTAGCTTCTAGAGGCCTTCCACATTCCTTTGCTTGGCCTCATCCTCCATCTTTAAAACAAGCAGTGTGGCATTTTCAAATCTTTCTAACTCTGATTTCCTCTTCCGCTGTTTTTCCCCTTTAAACAACCCTTGTAATTACATTCGATTTACCTGTGTAATCCAGAATAATCTCCATATATTAAGGCCAAAAATTAGCAACTTTAATTGTATTTGCAACTTTAATTCCTCTTGCCATAGTTACATATTCATATATTCAAGTGCCACATAATATATTCAGAGGTTCTGGGAGTTAACATGTAGATATGTCTTTGAGATGCCATAATTCTGCCTACCATACCTACACACTGAGAAAACTCCAGGTTCTGAGGGCTTTATTGGTAAGTTCCAGAAAATGTAAGGAAAAATCTACCAATCTTACGCTCTCTCAGAAAATACAGAAGAAACACTTCTCATCTTGTTTACATCAGAATAGCCCTCATACCAAAATTTGACAATGACATTCTTGCAAAGAAAATTATAGACTAATGTTTTCATGAATGTAGATGCAAAAATCCCTAATATGATATTATATGATATTTTTATATGTCAAATTCACAAATATGTACAAATAATATTAAATCCCTCATAATTCTGTGAAATTTAGTCCAGGCTGGTTATTATTTGACTGTTTATATTTGGAAAGTAATTAAAATAGTGTACCACACAAATTAATAAAAAATTTATAAGATTATTTATTATTTGATAAAATTCAGCATCCATTTCTGATAAAAATTCTCACAACAATTGCTTCCTTATTCCAATAGGGACATTTGGGAAAATCCTGCAACTTCTATAATAATAGATGACAAAACATTAAATACTTTTCCCCTAAGACCGAGAGACAGGCAAAAGTGTCTGCTGTCATTACTAGTGCAATAAGGCAAGAAAACGAAAGAAAAAATATTACATTAAATATTGAAAGGTAGCTGAGTTTGGTGACTTGTGACTGTAGTTCCAGCTACTTGGGGGAATGAGGCATGAGAATCCTTTGAACCTGGGAGGGGGAGGTTGTGGTGAGCTGAGGTTGCACCACTGCACTCCAGCCTGAGCAACAGATCTAGACTCCATCTCAAAAAACTAATAAATGAAAATAAATAAATGAATGAATAAATATTACAAAGATGAAGTAAACCATTATTATTTAGAGATAATATAAGTGTGTGCATAGAAAATGTTATGGGATATACATAAATATTACTAAAAATAATAAATATAGTAAAGTTGTAATATACAAGGTTAATGCACAAAACAAAACTTAGTTGTATTTCTATATGCTACCAAAATAATTTTAAAATGAAATTAAAAATGGATTACCATTGCAATATCATCAAAATATCAAACAAGGAATACATTTAACAAAAGATGTGAAGATTTCTATGCTTGAAAACGAAGGTTTGAGCAGAGGGAAATTAAAGAAGACCTAATTCATGGGGATATAGACCATAGTTACGAATTAAAAGATTCAATGTTGTTAAGATGACGATTTTTCCTAAATTGTTTATAGACTCTATGTAATCCCAATCAGAACCCCAGTAGCCTTTTTACTTTTTATTTTTATTTATTTTTTTAATTGATAAGTTGATATAAATATTTATATGTAAATGCAAAGAATCTAGAATAGCCAAAATTATCTCGAAAAATAAAAAAATTACCTGGTTTCCAGACTGCAAGTAATTAACAAATTGTGTATGGGGGGGAAATACCTTAGTAATTATTACTATATAGATCATAGATTTAAACTCAAAGCATAAAACTTTCAGAAGAAAATCAAAGAATATCTTTGTTACTTTGAGTTAGGCAAACATTTCTTAGAAAAGACTCAAGAAATACTAACCACAAGAGAAAAAAATAATAATTACATGTCTTCAAGATGAACATTTGTCTCACCAAAATACACCATTAATAAAATAAATAAGAAAAATACAGAGTGGGAGAAAATAATTGTAGCGTATTTGACAAAGAACTTATATCTGGAATATATAAGGAACACCTGAAAATCAGTAGTAATAGTAATAATAACAACAAATCCAATAAAATAGGACAACAGCTTTGAACAAAAACCATACAGTGAAAACACAGAAATGACCAGTAAGTACTCAGATATAAGTTAAGCCCTGTTAGCCATTCAAGAAACGTGATATGAAAACACAGTGAGATACCACTTCATATCCAGTAGACTAACTAACATTAAAGCCACTGACAATGCCTAACATCTGTGAGCATGTAGAGTAACCGGAACTCTTACACATTGCTGGGGGAAGTATAAAATGACACAATTACTTGGAAGGATGTTTTGACAGTTTCTTATAAGGCTAAATATATGCCAAGCCTATGACCCAGAAAATGCATTCTTAAATATTGATCCAAGAAAAACAAAATGTGTTTACATAGTCTCATACAAGAATGTTCATAACAACCTTATTCATAATAAAGGAAACTTGTAAACAACCCCAAAATCTGTCAACTCTTGAATAGATTAATAAATTGTTATACGGAAATACAGTGGAACACTCTTCAACTGTAAAAAAGAAGAAACTACTGATACATGCAACAACATCATAAATCTTGGATATATTATATCGTGTGAAAGAAGTTGGAGACAAAACTATTTATGCTGTATGACTCCATTTACATGAAGTTCACGAACAAACGAACCTAGTCTATCGTATTAAAAATCAAAAGTGTCTCTGGAAATAAGGGAACTTTTTAGGGCAATAAAGATCTTCGTGTGTGTGTGTGTGTGTGTGTCTGTGTGTCTGTGTGTCTGTGTTACAAAAAGTTGTACAAAATTGACAAACTTCATCACTCTGAACACTTATGATCTAAACATTCTATTTATATAAAGAATACCACAATAAAACAAATTTGTACCTAAACACATCATAATAAAAGTCTAGACGCCAAAGACTAAGAGAAAGTCTTCAAAGACACCAGAGAGAAAAGATAGATTCATTACATTGCCCTGTCAGATGTTTGTTAGTGGATTCAAAGGGCAATATGATGTCAGGAAAAAAGAAATTCCTTCCATATGTTCCATTAAAAAATATAAAAACTCACTGCACAATACCTTCTGGAAACAGACCAAATAAAGCAATAAGAAAAAGATTTTAATTGTATTTTTAAACTATAATTGTATTTTTAAAGTATTTCAAATTATGTTAAAACTTAATTTTATTAAATTTTATGTAATAATAAATTATAAAATTAATTATTTACAAACTATTAACATTAAATTAGTCATTTAAATGCATGTATACCGCCATAAAAACAATTTAATTACAAGTTCAATCAGGTTTAGAAAAGGTAATTACTTGAGATTCCTTAAACGAAATCTCTAATGATTGAAATGAAATACTTCTGTAAAAATATTAAAAAGCAAATAGGATGCAGAGAAAGACTAAATAACAAATGTTGGAATATTAATTTGAGACATTTCTCCAGACTATAATACAAACAGATGGAAAGTTTGACAGTACAGCTGTGTTTCATGTGGAATAAATCCAGAAATTTTAACATCCATCTCATTGAAACTCCAGTTGAACAGGCAACATTTAAAGACAAGATGGCTGAGGAATCCTAGAATTAAAAGAATTAAAGAGACCCCAGAAAGAAAGAGCTCACCAATTATCAAGCAGAATTAATAAAAGAACCTAAATAACCATACCTATATGCTTTCTATTGAACCCATGAAAATCAAGCATTAGGAGAAAATCTTAAAATATTACCAAGAAAAAGATCATATTATTTACAAGGAACTGAGAACACAATTTATCTCAGACTCTCATTAGAAATACTGCAATGCAGGAAGACACTGGTACAATGCTTTAAAAATTATTGATAAGAAAAGAAAACTAAAACCTAGAATTTTATACCCAGGAAAAATATCATTTTAAAGCGAGTGTGAAATAAAGATACTTTTTGGACACAAAATCATTCAGAAAGCCACAGCCTCTTCTGAACTTTCTGTAGCAAGAAAAAAAATTCACCAGAAGCAAATAGTGGAATTTGGGAAGAAAAAATGAACTAATAAATCAGTTAGACATTGGTGATTATAAATAACTACTGGTCATAAAAATTATAATGTACAAGTTATACATTACAACTATAATTTATGCATATAAAAATGTTGTAAATGTGTAAACGCTAAAGCTACTGGCAAGAGAAATGTGGGGAATGCAAATATGAAGCTGACCGTGGGGGAGAATAAATGGAAATAAAAATGTGTGAAGATTATTGTCTTAGGATGAAAGTGAAACTATTTCAGCTATTCTAATTTATTTTATCTATTCATTGTAAAGAGAATGTAGTCCTATACTATCTGACACATTTATTTATTTATTTACTTACTTACTTATTGATTTATTTATCTTTTGAGAGAGAGTCTGATTCTGTTGCCCAGGCTGGAGCACAGTGTTGTGATCCTGGCTCACTGTAGCTTGGACTTCCTGAGCTCCGTTGGTCTTCCCACCTCAGGCTCCTCAGTAGGTGGGAGTACAGAGGCACACCACTATGCCCAACTAATTTTTTAATTATTATTATCTTTTATAAAGACAAAGTCTAGATATGGTTTCCAGGCTGATCTTGAACTCCTGAGCTCAGATAATTCCTTCACTCATTGGCCTCCCAATGTGGTGGGATTATAGGTTTGAGTCGCCATGCCTAGCTGATACGTATTTATGGTAGGAGAAAAGCTGGAAAATGTGCCTCAATGTTTATAGAACATGGCCATTCGTTGTTGTCATCTTGGAAACTTTCTATATTTTTCTAACTTCTTCCCAGAATAATTAAATTTTCAGTACAAATAAATGTATGTATTGTAACCTCATACATTTTTTAAAAACATAGAACAAACACATAGAAGAAAAAGGTAAAAGTGTATTTCTCTAAGTGGTGGAATTATTGGGGCCTCATTGCCTTTTCCACTTTTTCTAATTTTCTACAGTAAATATGTTAAACAAAGGAATGAATACTTAGACACCAAAGTACCTCACAACTAATCCCCAGGAATCAATACTTAAAAACTTGACACAGTATATGTAGTTAGTAGAACTCTTTGCAAGATTATAAAGTTATTCTTACAATTTCTGTTTTTAGTTTTCCACATGCATTTCATTATGTTTATTTTCAGGAGCTTTTTGAAATCAGTTTGCCTTTGGTTGGTTCATATTTTAATAGAGATAAACTTATCTCTGTCCCCAAAGAGTTCACAGTGTGAGAGGAATGTCAACAATAATTAGACCCAAAGATTGGGAAACCGGGAAATGAAGACGCTATATCACTTTATAATGGAATCAGCTTCTCTGGTTACATCATAGACGACATTTCTAACTGCCCAAGAGGTGCATTTAGCTTATAAAAGTTTTTACTTCTTCATACGTTGCCAATGCTTTTTCCAGAGTCCTCATGTGCTCTCCAGAGAAATATAAAAGAATTTCTGGACTCTGTGCTTCAAGACTTAGGGCAAATTATAAAAAATCCAGTTGTTTCAAAGAGCTTGAGTTTTTCAAATAGAGCAGAGCAGAAATGCATGTCAGCCTCCACCACTGAACGGTAAGACATGAGTAAAATGGGGATGATGTTACCTGCTATTCACTCTGCTGTCAAGGAAGGTAAATCTCAGATGCACTGGTAAGGCATGTCCTCCACAAATAACCAACGTTACTTGTAATATCTCGTCAAACCAAGAAGGAAAAAAAAATCTGATACTTGGGCTTTATAGAGTTAAAACAAAAGGTTGAATGACTCAGGTTTCCACCTTTCAATCCCAAATCCTGCAAACAGCCTAAGAAGCCCCCAAATCATTCCTATGTTAAACAGGCGAGATGCTGGTAAAACTGGACTTTGAAGTCAAATAGTTCTTGTTTCAGTTTTAACTTCTGAAATGTCTCTGGCAATGCCTTAGAAAAAAATAGCTTAGCTTTTGAACCTCAGTTATTGTCATCCAAAATGGATACAATCAAACCTACTCTGCACAGTTTTTTGGTGAGGATTAGCAGGAATCAATAACTGTTATCATTATTCACAAGTAATAATATATTGTACTTTCTGAGTACTTAAAATGCACCAGGCACCATGTTATGTATGTTTTATCCAAGTCATCCTCACACAGCTCTGCAAAAGAGGTGCCACTCCCATCCCTGCTTTACAGATGAGGAAACTGAGGCACGGAGAGTCTAGAGAGCTCCCACACCCCTCAGTGAGCTCATCAATCATGGCTTTGTAACGGAATAGCCAGTGTTTGAAAAATACAACCGAAGCCATCACGAAAAGGTAAGGCCTGTGTTAATTTTGCTTGCAGACCAAGTTGTTCTACTTGGTCAAAGCTTGGGAAGCTACTTTAAAATGGCCTTTTCCGCTTGCAGAGATGGGTGTCCCACTAGCAACCATTCTCAGCCATTGACCAGGAGTCAGTGGGTTTCCAGCTCCTCTGTGTTCCCAGGAGCTGGTGCAATAATGCAAAGCAGTTGGCTTTACTTTAGATTGGCCTCTTCCTGCTCTTGCCCAGTATCTGACCCTGTTATGGCTGATGAAACCCTGTGGCTGGCCAGTCTCTAAGTCTGTGCATGCGGAAGTCATTATCTTGTCTCTTAATGCAAGTCATGCAGGGTTTAGTAATGTGAAATTTGGGATTTTTTTATTTTTAAAAAAGCCGCTTTATAGATGCAAAGGTAAGCTGAAAATTTGTTTTTTTTTTTTTTTAATAAGATGATTCAAGATGCCAAAACAGGGGAATGTGTTGATTTAAAGATGGACATTTTTATTTTTAAAATCTAAAAAAGAATCCCTCTGCTTCTCGTTGCCAAGTTTAAGATTCTGTTTCTCAGTAGCTCTCTGATTGCTGAGATTTTTCCAATATCTGCTGTAAAATGCTAGGGGCCCCCTCAAGTTTGTAGCCTGTATGCTTTGGGGACAAGTTGCATTCTGAGATAGATGTTAAAATAAGAACTAAGAAAGTTTTAGAGATCTACTGAAAGAGATTTTGATGGGTGGCCAGTCTATTACAAACAAGATAAAAAGAAAAAAAGATAGATTTCTTTTTAAGTGGCTTATTTTAAAGACAAAACAGAATAGTTTGGGGGTTGGATTCCATTAACCTACATTCAAATAGCATCACATTCATACTTTTTAATACAAATAATTACTACTTTCTGTCTTCTTCCAGGATACCTTGTAGATAGCTTCATTTAGGCATGACCTTACATCATTTTTGTTTTGTTTGGTTTGTTGTTGTTGGGGTTTTTTTGGGTGCATTTTCTAATCAGTGGATCTCCCAACCAGACTATGAACTCTTTCAAGAAGACATAGAATTAAATTATTTCAATTTCTCCAGTAACTACCTCAGGACCTGACACATTCTATTTCTGTACAGTATTCATTAAATTTCCCAAGTTCAAAAGATGACCTGTTAAGTCACAAGTAGGCTTTCTGGGCCTTGTCTTCTCTGAGCTCTATTCAAGAAAATAAAAAGACAGAGGAACTCTTTTAATATTTCGTATGTTCAAGCGTCTCAGCAGTTTCAGGTCCCATTGCTTATTCAGCTGCACAGAAATGGGTAGCCATAACCAGTATTGGTCAGAAGCCCCTGTCTCCTTCTAGAACCAATTCAGCCCTTTGTGAGCTGCACGTCCCTGAGAACTGCATGTCACTTCCTTGAAGCCTTGATTTCTTCATTCTTAAAATGGGAATCCTAGTCATGACCATGCCTGCCTCACGAGGATAGCACAATCGTCTGATGAGTCACTGATGAAGAAAGTGCATGACAACGATGTGGCAGAGGGCCAGAAAATTACGCACATCCACACGACTGACTCTGCTTTCCACTCAAGTGTTTGGCATCCCATAGAGGTAGGGACGGAAAATCACAAATAATTATAAAATGTGGCCCACACTTCTGAAACAACTCTTTCTGCTTTTCAGGCTCTATAATTGTATATAGTAAAATCCTTTGGCTAAGGTTTAAGCCATAGTTTCTGACAGCTCCTAGATTAATTCTTTCAATAACAACAATAATAGTTATTCAAAATGCTTATAGAGTCATACACTTTACAAAAATGCTCCCAGATATACTCTCATCATGGATGCTTTCCAAAGGTGAGCATGAGCACCACTGATGCTGAGTGAGATAATTTTGGGTGGTACACAGACTAATATTTAGGACAAAGATTAAGAAGTATCTCTTTTTTCCACAATAAGAAATTTCTTTATAGTATGGAATATCGGTTCTTCACAGACAGCAGTGATAGAATGTCATCTTTGTAAACATATTTGTTTAAGTAGATTATCAAATGAAGAAAAGCTCATTTAGAAAAAAATGTTAAGTGATAAGATTGCAAAGACATTGGATGAATGACTAAAGTTTGGCAAATGTTGCTCAAATAGATCTTCATGAAGTTGTCTTTAAAACTTCAAGACATGGTGTAGTGGCTCAGGCCTACAATCCCAGCATTTTGGGAGACCAAGGCAGAGGATGGCTAGAGGTCAAGAGCTCGAGACCAGCTTGGGAAACACAGCAAGATCCCTGTATCTACAAGGAAAAAACTGTTTTTTAATTAGCCATATATACTAGTGTGTACCTGTAGTTACAACTACTTGGGAGGTGGAAGTGGGAGGTCACATGAACCTAGGAGTTGGAGGCTGCAGTGAGCTATGATGGTGCCATTGCATTCCAGCCTGGGCGACAGAGGAAGAAGAAGAAGAAGAAGAAGAAGAAGAAGAAGAAGAAGAAGAAGAAGAAGAAGAAGAAGAAGAAGAAGAAGGAGAAGGAGAAGGAGAAGGAGAAGGAGAAGGAGAAGGAGAAGGAGAAGGAGAAGGAGAAGGAGAAGGAGAAGGAGAAGGAGAAGGAGAAGGAGAAGGAGAAGGAGAAGGAGAAGGAGAAGGAGAAGGAGAAGGAGAAGGAGAAGGAGAAGGAGAAGGAGAAGGAGGAGAAGGAGAAGGAGAAGGAGAAGGAGAAGGAGAAGGAGAAGGAGAAGGAGAAGGAGAAGGAGAAGGAGGAGGAGGAGGAGGAGGAGGAGGAGGAGGAGGAGGAGGAGGGAGAGGATGAGGATGGGGTTGGGGATGGCGAGGGGGAGGGAGGAAGGAGAGGGAGGAGAGGGAGGAGAGGGAGAACAGGGAGGAGAGGGAGGAGAGGGAGGAGAGGGAGAAGAGGGAGAAGCAGCAGCAGCAGCAAGAAGAAAATAAACTTGAAGGCTTTCAAAACATTATTAACATCATCTTTTAATTAGAAGACCACATTCAGAGAAGCCAGAGATGGCACAAGACTCTCAGTTATTAAGGCCCAAAGTCAAGAGCAACGGTAATTAAATCCAGGATTTCTAACTTTAAAATTGTGTTTATGACATCACCCTTCTCTAGACTGCTTTCATTCATTTATTCATCTATTAATCCATTAATCCATTTGGTTAACATATCCTTACTGCACATGGATTACCTTCAGCAACATCAAAAATAAACCCAAATGATCCAACATAAACTGTACCTTGCTTCAGCTCATCTTGACCAAAAGATCCTGTTTAAGGGCCATAACTTTTTTCTTTGCAAGAAAAGACACAAAGTGGTTTCATTTGAGAACCCATCTCCCAAGCCTCACAAGTTCAGGACTGAAAATATCCTCTATACTGTTGAGAGTTACGTTTCTATTTTTGGGAAAGACGATCTCCCCGGTTAAAAGAAAAACATTCAAAAAGAGGGACCAATACACACAGTACAGGCGGCATCTTGAACATCAGATATCCTACAAAATGAAATGCTGATCTATGAGTAAAGAAATCAGAACCATATGGCTTTTCCTCCCTTAATAGACATATGGGCTTTACAAAATAGGGAGAAACATACTTGGCAAGATGCATCTCAAATTCTACTCAAACCACAAAACTTTAAAAATATCGTAACATGTCTAATGAACCCAAAATATGTCCTTGTTCACCCAAATTAATCTAACACCATTCTAGTAAACATTTATACCTACTATGTGCCAGGCACATAAACACACACACACACGTTGAGAGCGGGGGATGTGAATGGATGCAAGCAAGTGTGTAGTGCAAAATAATGTATTGATACACTTTTGTGGGAAATACCATGAGGACTCAGATGAGAAAGAAAATAATTGTGTCCCAGAGTAGAGCATTGGTCTAAGAAGGCTGCTAAGAAGAGGTGACGGCCGAGCGCAGTGGCTCACGCCTGAAATCCCAGCACTTTGGGAGGCCAAGGTGGGTGAATCTCCCGAGGTCGGGAGTTTGAGACCTGCCTGGCCAACATGGTTAATACCTTCCCTTCCTTCCTTCCCTGTTAATACAAAAATTAGCTGGGCGTGGTGGCATGTGCCTGTAATCCCAGTTACTCAGGAGGCTGAGGCAGGAGAATCACTTGGACCCGTGAGGTGGAGGTTACAGTGAGCCGAGATCATGACATTGAACTTCAGCCTGGGTGACAGAGCGAAGAAGTGACATTTGCATCAGGCCTCTTTGGAAAAGTCAGAGCCTTCTAGGCAAGAAGGGAGAGGGAGAAAGTTGCCAGTCGAGTGATGAATAGGAACAAAAGTCCTAAAAATACAGGGAAGTGATGAATCTGGGGAGTTTTCCAGGAAGCTGCAGCCTAGCAAGCTGGAGCAGGTGCAGGAAGACACTGGCAGGAGAGAAGACTGATGTGGTTGACTATTCGTGGGAAATAACAACAACTTTTTTTATTTATCATGAAATAATATATCGTGATGGATTTTTTTAAGATAGAAGAGTGAAAAATGATGTGTTAAGTTGAAAGTATCTCCTCAATCCTCCCTTCCCAGCCAAAATTTGATTGAAGAGGGAACAACAGTTCTCTGGGTAGAAAGTTCTACACAGGTATCATGGAAGATGTGCGTGTGTGTGTGTGCGTGTGTGTGCGCACACTTACAGATATAAACCTTATTATATTTAATGTTGCGGGGGATGTTTAAGCACAGGTATGACATAATCAGAGACGTACTGTAGAAAATTATCAAGGGCCTCAAAAGACACTGAACAAACACCACACAAGAGCTCGGGTGGAGACTCACGGGGCACTGCAGGAATGTCTGGTTCTATTAAGTCCTATCCTTGGTGCTTGTAATATCTTTCTCAGACCCAGAGTTTTATGAAATGTCTCTTACTCATCTTTTTTTTTCCTGCTGTGCTATTTACTTTCATTCATAGAGTAGCTTCAGTTCAATAAATGATGTGTTTGCCATCAGAACAATTTGATTCTCGTTCTAATTATAGCAACAAGCTGCTTCCCCTAAGCATATTATGGGTGTTTCATTATTTTAAATTGTTATCTTCCATATTAATTACAGAAACAGTTGATCTTTTCTGATAAGCAGGCAGCTGCAAATTCCCTTTTTATGTCTCATTGTAATAGGTGAAGCATCAGGTAAAAATTAAATCAAATCCTAATGCAAGACATGATGGAAGCACATTTAGGTTGCAATCCATCGCCTCCATTTGGCTGGGACTTGCTGTTTTCCAGAGGCACAGAGCTGCCTGGCTCAGCCCTCAGGCAGGACACACCCTCCAGCTAGCTTGGTGCTGCTGACCAAGATCTCATAAAAGCCTCCTCCCCAAGGAAAATGAATAATTGATACAAGGAGTAAATCAGCTCCTGAAATGGGGAAGGCCAGAGAGAAAAATGACTCCCTGTTTTGACCCATAATTGGAGCTGTCACTCACTGGAAGGAGAGGGCAGGGTGGTGGGACATCAGTGTTCTGGGAAAGCCACTCCCTGCAAGGAGAGAGGCCAAAGGCTCAAGTGACTCAGCTTAGATGTTCCTGATTAGGATCAGGAGTGGGGACAGGTGGGGCCATCCCAACTCAGATCCCAGAAGCCTGAATTGCCCAGACATGTCTCCTGGTGAGGACTGGTCATGTGTCAAGGCCAGCCTCAGGGGCAAACGCAACATGCTTCTGAAGTAGTGGCCTTTATTTGATGTGGAGTGAGCTGGGCCATTGCTCGCCCTGCACTTCCACCTCTGACTTATGTATGTGTACTCTATCTCAAGATGTTGAAACCGGAATACCAGAAAGGAAGGAGAGAGGAAGAAAAGAAAAAGGAGAGACACAGAGAGACGTAGAAATAAAGAAAAGATGAAAGGTGGAAGGAAAGAAGGAAGATAGGAAGGGAAGGAAGGGAAAGAAAGGAAGGAAGGGAAGGAAGGAAAGGAAGGAAGGGAAAGTAGGGAAGGGAGGGAAGGGAGGAAAGGGAGGGAGGGAAGGAGGGAGGGAAGATGAAATCCTATGATATAATGGGATGAAGAATAGATAAAAAACTCAAAATGATAGAAGACACAGAGGAGATTAGTGAAATGAATAGAGAGAAAAATTAGTTTGCAGAAACATATGATAGACAGTACTTCATAATTGTTAAAGTTAAGTTAAAAATTTAACTCTGAGCTCTCTAGTCATTAAAGTACAGAAGAAAACAGTCAGCTGTGAGAACCAAATAGGAAATATAGAACAGAAGTCACCCAGAAGAATTCAAGTCTAAAATAAATTGATTCAAGATGTCCTCATAAAAAGATGTGAGGTGTGAGTAGAATCAATGATATCCCCAATGTCAATTCTACAAGATAAGACTATTTCTTAACACACCTACGTCAAGCAGAGGTTGTAACAGCGAAGTTCGGCTCCATTAAAGGGCTTCCATGAGGAAAATGCTTCAGAACCCTCAGTGGTCTGAATTAGTTTGACTCTGAATAAAGTTGAAGTCCAGGAGGTGTTTGTGGACCATTTGCGATACTTCTGCTGCACAGAATCACCAGAACGTGCAAAAGAGATTCATGGAAAAGTCTGCACTTCAGCGTCTTTGGAGAGCAATGGGAGAATACCTTAGCTCAACGTCAGTGTGTATGACATGGTGTATGTATTAGTTCAGTGTGTATGTATTAGTTCAGTTTCAGGAAAGCTATGAAAAATATTCTTCCTGCATGATGTGAATAAGCCCTCACTCTGCTACAATGCTTTATGGTCTAGCTGCAGTGCTGTCCAAATGAACTTTCAGTGATGATGGAAATGTTCTCTAACTGTATTGTCCAATCTGGCAGCCACATGTGGCAATTGAACACTTGAAATGTGGCCAGTGCAACGGAGAAACTGAGTTTCTAACTTCATTTAATTTTAACTTAAATATGTTTAAAAAGCCATGCATGACTAGTGGCTACCATATCGAATAGCACAGGAGTTCACTTTCTCCACTGCGCTGTGATTTCCCTTCTCTCTGCCTCCTCTTCCCGCATGGACAGTAAACCACTCTACTCTCAGTTCAAAGACAAACACACAGTGGGAACCAGGGGAGAACCCATTCTGAGGGAAGCCTGGCGAAAGAACAGGGATCTGGGTTGCCAGAGCCAGGTTCAAATCTTGACTCTGAAAGACCTTCAACTTAGAACATCGCTTCCCTGAGCCTCAGTTTCCCCATCTTTTAAATAAGGAAAGTAATCCCTAATTTCCTAAAAGCACGTGGAGATATAGTTGTAAATACTGACAGCCACATAAAAGTCCCAGCTATGCGTATAAAAATGTGGAGAAGCAGGTTTAAACGGTGGGTGCCAGAGTGAGAGGAGAGGACCCTCAGTAAAGGGCGCCATGAAGAAAGACTGTCTTGGTCTTGACTTTCACAATGTCAAGAAAGGATTAACGTTGTACTCTTGTACTCGTGAAATTATTTAAAAGCTAGTTTAAGAAAAAAAAAAACCAACCTGGAATATATTTGTTTTAATTTTCTTCTCCCCCAATGCACATTAATTCATTTGTTTACTCATCCATTCATTCATTCATTCAATGAATATTTTTCAAGTGCCCACCATATGTCTGGCCTTTGAGATCCTTGATTCTGGAGGACACTCCATGGGGCGTGCCTTTCTCTTCTGTAGCAGGAATGAGTCCCTTTCCACCCAGTTCTCCCTTCTGGGAAACATCCAATCCAAACCAGAGACTCCACATCGCTGGATGTTACTGAAGTGATGCTTTCCACAAGCATGGTACATGGCTGGCAGCAACGCCTGGATCAATCTTACTTGAAACAACAGCTGTTATCTCTTTATAAAAACTCAAGCAACCCTGAAAGGCAATGTTTTGCAATGTGTGATGTGTTAAATGCATAAAATATACTAAATAGAGCTAAACAACTGGCAGGGGCAAAGGCCAGATGCTGTTCCAGAGAAACCCCGGACTTCATGCCACCTGCTTCGCCCTCTCTCACAAAGAGGGGCTCATCCAGTCTTTCTGTTTGCAAGTACCTGACAGTGTGGATGCTTAAAAAACACTACCTCTAGCCGAATGGAGTCGTTCCTGTACTCTTTTTTTTTTTTGAGATGGAGTCTTGCTCTGTCGCCCAGGCTAGAGTGCAGTGGTGCAATCTGGGCTCACTGCAAGCTCCATCTCCCGGTTCACGCCATTCTCCTGCCTCAGCCTCTCGAGTAGCTGGGACTACAGGTGACAGCCACCACGCCCAGGTAATTTTTTTTTTTTTTTTTTTTTTTTTAGTAGAGACGGGGTTTCACCGTGTTAGCCAGGATGGTCTCAATCTGTATTCTTAAGTCACATAGAGGCCCCTGATCACCTATAGGAGAAAATAAAACATCTTCAATGTGACACTTAAGGCTCTTCTTATTCTAGGCTCAGCTGGGCAATTCCAGATCCATCCTCCCTGTTCCCTGTTCTGGCTCCAAGCTACCTGTCTCTCTGTGGTTCCCAAGCATCCCTGACTACCTTCTTGCTCCTGTAATCTCTACTCTCTCTAAGGCCTTCCCTACTGCCTGCTCTTCTTCCCAGAGAGCTTCCTCAACCTGCAGGCCCTGACCAAGCCTCACATCACCTTCTTTGTTAAGTCCTGAGTCACCTGGGTGGGGCTAGTCATACTACAAGCTGTTCCAGCAGCCCTGGATTAACCTCTGTCTCTGCACGTGTTTTACTCCATTGCAATGATCCATTTCCCTGAGCACTGGATAATGCACAGTTTGGGATCCAGGCCTTATAAAAAACTGTCACACACATGAGTGAAGTCTTCGTTTTGTTCTTAACCCCCTATTCACAAAATGCAATGGGGCAGCCACCATTATGATTTCCATTTTTCAGATGAAAAAACTGAGATGAAGATAGGTTAAGGAATATGTCCAGGGTAATATATTTTCCAAGGGACAGATCTGTGGTCTGACTTTAGGTAGAATGCATTTAGAATCTATGTTTCAACATGTCTCTGCTCCCAGGACCTAGCTCAATGACTGGCACACAAGAGATCAACACATGCGGTGGGCTGGACCTTAGGTCTGAAGGGATAAGAAGCCTAAAGACCCCATGGCCAGGTTTTTGAAGACCTGACTTACCCACCACGTGGGATGACTCAGCTCAGCAATATGGACCCTCAGCCCAGCAGAATCCAGTAGCTTGATGCCCAACCTGTCCCCAGCCACATCCCCAACTGGATGTGTGCCGTGCAATTCACCTAGGACATCTCTCTGCCCCAGGCCCATTTGCATCTTACTTTTTTCTCTGAGAAATCCAGTGATGTCTTACTTTCTCAGTGACATGTCTCAGTTACTCAGGGTCTCAAAATTCTTCCCCCAGCCCTCTGCATTTTCAGATTTAACTAACCTGTATTACCATCAGCCATGAGCCACAACCACAGGCACTTTTCTGCACGTTATTCATCTAGTCCTCCCCCAAATCCTAGGAGGTCAATGTTATTGTCTTCATTTTGCAAAAGTAAATATCAGAAACATTCATGCCATGCAACCAAGGTATGATAAAGTAAGAATTCAATTTCATGTTTGCATTTCTGCTCCAACACACATACAAGAGACAATTGCCAAGGTGCTAATGGCAGTCAACACATTAGACCAAGATGGATTTTTTTCACCAATTTTCATTTGTGCTTTTCTCCATGCATTTTCCCTTATACCTGTGTTGTTTTGCAATATTTTATGTTGTAATGAAAACTTATGTTGTATTCTCATGACACATAAATCTTTGTTGATTTGTATATTACTCATGTAAGAATGGTCTTTCTTTTAGTCCGGTATATGCTGTCTTCTGTTTTCCTTGAAACACTTTCCTGGTGCATGGTCTATTTCACTTTCCTCTCAACTCTGCTATGACTAAAATGACAATGCAGGTCAGATTGTAAGGGGCACCCCAACTGGAGAGACAGCAGGGGGTGGTGGGGACTGCAGCAAACTAAAGAGAATATATTAACACTTCATCTAAAGAGCAGAGCTGGGACAAAAATTCAGTGGAATGTTTCCAGATTTCCCATTTCTTCCATTTTTAAAGATAATCAGGCAATAAAGATTTTTAAGTGAAATCAGAATTTACAATTTTGTCAACTAATTCAGATGGTTTTTGTTCCTTGTTTTCATATTTTATTTGTTTATTTGTCAAGAAAAACCAAATAGCACTTGTTTACAGTCCTGAACTAGCGTGAAATTGCTAGCTGGTGACCTGTTCTACAATGGTGATAGTTGCCTCTAACACCCTACATCACTTAAGTAACCTACCTTATCTACCTGATCCATTAACACACATTTCATTAATTTCTTGCCTCTAACTACATCAAAAACTCCTCCAGGGCAGAGATGCTACCTGACTGAGCTTTGACAGCCCACAGGCTGCTTCCCGGGAAACTGAGCCATGGACATTTGTTTCTGATGCACTCTGATTAATTCACTTCATTATCTCCACATAAAATATCAGAACAAAAATAAACTATTTCCCAGTTAACTGTCAGGCACTGATCATCATACTAACAATCTGATTTGTGCATGATCTGATTTTATCTCACAAGTTCACTACAAGGCTCTCATAACCCCCACTTTAAAAGGTAAGAAAACTAAGGTGCATCAAGGTTGAGAAATTCCTATGTCAGATGTCAGCAGACAACTCATGTCTGTTTGATTCCAGAGAACACCTTTCTCTCACTACCTCATACTCACACAAAAGCCTACATTCTCCCGAGGATTTTGTTTGAAAAGGTGTGTTCCAGTTAAATGGCCTTTAAAAATGCAAACATAGAAAGAATGAGTCAAGTACTGCCGCTGTGATTAGAGTTTGTATGACTGCACAAAGCCAGTAGACTCCTCATAGACAGAGGCGCTGTGCCGATTGCTTAGGTACACAAGTGAAAATGTCTCCCTTTAAAATGCTGAAAGGCAAATCAAACCCTTTTTGGATGATTCTAATTCAAAGATGCTTTAAAGAGAATTTCTCTCCACCAGCCAGGGCACGTTGAAGAGACACGCAGAGAAGCTATGACAAGCACCAGCCCTGCTGGTCAATTGATACTTGTCCCTCAAGAGTATGTGAATTGAGGTCACTGCAGGTCAGAGAGGATTCTCAGGAACCTGTGAGCTTCTGCCTTTAAATCAACATAACTCATACTCATGAGCCCCGCCCAATGCCTCAAACCCTCCAAGAGCAGCCGCCATAAAGCAGAACTTGTTCCAGAGAGTAATGGAAGAACCTTGGTGCCATCCCGAGCAGTGTATTATTGCTGTGTGGCTTTGGACAAGTCATTTAGCTTCTTTGGACCTCTGTTATTACCCATACAACCTGCACCTGGTGGGGTGAGGGGGGAGATGCTGTCTAAGGCCCCTTTCCAGCTCTAAGGGCTGAAGATTCCGTTAACTCCTCCCAGCCCAAGTTCTGATTGGTGGTCTTCTCTATATTGGTGGTCTTTCTCAGCATGTTCTTCCTCCTGGACATCCAGGCACAGAAGCCAGGGGTCCATGTTTTGTTAGTTGTTTTATTGCTGTTTTCAGAAACTAATAATGGCAAACACTTCTAAGTGCTTTATAACCTATTCATTAGTTTAATCTTCACAACATCCCTGTGGAGTAGGTGCTATGGGGAAACCAAGGCAGAGAGTGATCAAGCATTTTGCCCAAGGTCACACAGCTAGGAAGTGTAGAAGCTGGAATTTGAACTTAGGTCTGTGGGCTTCGAAGAACTTATTCTTTATGACTCTACCAGTGGTTCCCAAGCTTGCCTCAAATTAGGATCACCTGGGAATCTGAAAATTTCCAAAGCTAAGGTCATACCCTTTACCCATTAATTCACCATCTCTGGGGTAGGATACAGGCGTGCATGCTCTTGGAAGCTCCCTCGGTGTTCCCAGTGTGCCGACAAGTTTGAGAACTGCTGCATTAGCCTATAAAGCTCCCTCTAGTCTAGGGTGCGGGAATGAGACGATCAGGGAGTGGAGACAGGTAAGCCTCTCCACTTTGAGTTTACTTCCTGGCTCTGCCTTTTGATGGCACCTGCAAGCCTTCACAAGCTACCCAATGGATCTGGGACTGTCTCCTCTCCTGCCCCACCACTCTTTGCTTCGTTATTTGCTCAGTGATCTTGAAGAAGCCACCCAATATTTCCGAGGCTCTGTTTTCTTCCCTTTAAAATGGCTTTCTAATACTTATCCAAGGGTTCTTATGAAGAGTAAAGGAAATAAACTATGTGAAAATGTCATCTGTTAAAAAATTATGCTGAATTAAAATGACCACTTACCTCCAGCAATCTCAGATAAACACACACATGTACCAGTTCAGACAACATAAGCAGACACACACACACACTTCAGGCAATGCAAGCACACACACACACACGCACCTACCTCAGACAACACAAGACACACACACACACACACACACACACACACACAGTTCAGACAACAGAGGCACACACACAGACCCACACACACTCAGTTCAGACAACACAGACAGACACACACATACACACACACACACACACCCCAATGGCAAGAAAATACATCTAATCCGATATCTGTATTAAACATTAACAACTTAGTTTTCATTTGCATTTTATAAAGAAATCATCAAAATCTCCCATTCTCCTTATACTTGATAGCTGTGTGTCTTTATTTAAGTTCAGAGAAGAAAAGGCTACATCAGCTAAAGATGTTTTTCTGCCTAGAATGACAGTGGTGGTGAAGGCTTTTTCGTAAATTTGAAAAATAAAAGTGTTTTCATTTTCTTGTTGCTATAATAACCTTTCAAGAGATAGAAATGAGAGTCTATTTTCTAACTGAAATTGTCTTCCTCAAGCGCAGGCTCACTCTTCACACTTGTTGGCTATTATTGTGGGGTTGCTAATGAATGTTGACCTACTAGCACTTGCAATAATGCATTCTTTTAAACATGACAGTGATGTCTTAAATTACAGGGAGGTTTCAAATAAGAGGATAATGTATGTTTTACTTGGGTGGCACCATTTGTTAGAATTGTCTTTTTACCAATATAGTTAATAGAATAACCCTTATTCAAGTTTAGTATTTTATCACTGCAAGATGCCAGAATATCATCGCTCACTCTAATATTGGCTCCTTGCTCCATCTAAGTTGGTCTCTTCATGCTGAAGTGTCACTCTTTTAAGAATCTCTTAAATGTATCCCCAACTCGAAAACCTCTATTCTGCACCTCTCTCTTAAGCTTCTCCTGCCTATCTCATCTCCCTGTCCCACTACACCAATGCATCCTCCCAGTGCCACCAGAATTAGTTTCTAGAAGCACAGATCCAATATCATCCTTTTGATTTAACACTTCTTTTGGCTGTCTGCTGTGTATGAGAAAAAGCATGGTACGTGGATGCCTTAGGTACTTGGCTCTCTACAAGTCTCCACCAGTCTCCTTGAGCTCCAGAACTTTTCTGCATTGCCTAACAATGCCATGACCTTTCACACTGTGATGTCTTTGCTGCTATAGTTTTTTCTGCTTATATTAGGAAAGAAGTGACAGAAAAGATAATTTCTTCAGCAATTAGTACGCACTGTGGGCTTGGTAGCACTCTACATACATTATCTCTTTCCCACTATCCTCACTCCAATGCGTCCTTCAGAATGAAATGCAATGCCTCTACCCAGTGAAGCCTTCCCAGATGTCTCAAGGAGTAACCTTCTCTTCTCCCTGCCCATCATATCCTGAGCTATATGATAGCACTGTGTTTTAAGTCAGGATTCCTAACTGCACAGCCTGAATGAAGATTCTTTTGTATGTAACTTATTGAGGGAGAGCTCTCAGGCAAAACCTGTAAGAAAAGTGAATAGCAAGATGGTGTTGGGGAAGAAGACATGGTTTCAGCTGAAGTCTAGCCTTACCCTGATACTGGGTGGAGCTCTGAGGCATCACCAGTTCTGCCTTGAAATCAGTGGCAGACTTATTTGCTCCCTATCAGCCAGTCATTGGCTAGAGGCCATGTTTTAGATAATGGATGAGGAGTCAGGACCTCCTGAGCAGCACTGGGCTGGGCAAGGCAGCCCCACTGGCCATGTTAATTTCCTGGGAAGTGTAAAGCTATGAGCCATTGGCAGCCAACACTCAGCGGCTGAAGGATGACTGCACCAGTCTGGCTGAAGTGATCGGAAAATTTATTACAAACTGTGCTTCCTTTATTTTTAGTATTATTTTTTTACAGGACTCCCTTTCATTAGCCTGGGAGACTCATGGAAATCGTGAATATGTCTTCTTTATATTAAATCCTGAGAGCCTAGCTCAATATTGGACATGCAGTAGGAGCACTATATTGTTTTAAATAAGTGATGGTATTGCTTTAAATGAATGACCTACAATCATTAGAGAATAGTTCTAGACTCTAAGAGTTTAATAAGCTACCAGATAAGACTCTAGACCTCTGGAAATTTGCTGTCCACTTGGGGAGATGAGGAACACTCATACTGAGTAATTGGAACTCTTTCCAAGGTTGTATGAAAAGAAAGGCATGTATAGTACTGAATTTCAGGCACTGTGCTAGGCATTTGGCACACGAGATATGTGCAAAAATTAGTTGGTTCTTTGACTAAAGTTGTTGACAAATGAATAATTACAGTATTACTCACTCCCCTGACTTCTATAAGAGAAAGATCTCTGCATGCTAGGTCAGGTCAAGGGCTTTCCACTGCTGTAAAGAATTTGAGAATTAAGCAATGAAGATAGAAAGTTAAAAAAAATCCATAAAGACCATAGTATCCATGCAATACAGCGAAGAAAAAGAGGGAGAAGGAAGAAGAAGAAACAGATAAGCTAGGAGTTCTCGGTTTGGAATTGCAAGCAGAGAATGAAAGTGTTGAGAATTAGGTATTGGGGATTTCAAATGTGACAGAGATCAGAAAAGAGGAATTTTTAGATGGTTGATGTGTATTCATTATGTATCCTTCCTCTTTCTTTGACATTTCTTTCACAAGATAAATAAGTTTTTAAGTACTTTCAGCTACCTTTTGGTTGCTGGGATGTATTTGTTTGAATGCAGTGCTATGTTGAGACAGTACCACAGGAGGCCTGGAATTTATTTGGGTTATACACAGAATATCTCATTGCTGTGGTGATGATGTTTGTGTCCCCCTAAATCCATATGTTGAAACCTAATCTCCAATGTGACAGTTTAAGACGTGGGGCCTTTGGGAGGTGATGAGGTCATGAGGATGTGGTCCTCATGAATACGATTAGTACCCTTATAAAAATGGCCCAGAGAGCTGCCTTGCCTTTCCACCACTTGAAGACACAGCTAGAAGGCCCCATCTGTGAACCAGGAAACAGACCCTCACCAGACACCAAACCTGCCAGTGTCTTAATCTTGTACTTCCCAGCCTCCAGATCTGTTAGAAATAAACTTTTGTTGTTTATAAGCCACCCAGCCTAAGGTATTTTGCAATAGCAGTCTAAACAGACTGAGGCACTGATTTAACGGGTATTAAACTCATTTTAATTGTAAAGTGACTGAGGCTTGAAGAGGTTAGATAAGGTTTCCAAAAGGCATGCACATTTCAGAATTTGACTCCAAGCTTTTCAGACTTCCAATGCATACTCTGGTGACTCTGCTACACAGCATCCCTGGTAAAGAATACAGTGAAGGTCAGCCCCATGAAAAACTCCTGGGGAAAACTCACATGAACCTTGACTCCACTGTCCTGAGGACTTGACTTGAGGTGGTGCAGAGCCGAGAGAACTCTCTGTGACATAGGATGAAAAGGTCAGCCTTACCAAGAGAAACGGACCTTCAGCTGGGCCCAGAGTCTGGCTCCGATATCTCCATCCAAGCTCTGTAATTTCAGAGACTGCCCAGGCCCATTTGGTAATGAACAAATTGAAGATAGGCATTCAACAAAAGAAAAAACATCACCCTGCTATTTCAGGCAAAACTATTGAAGTTATTTTTGTAGACTCAAACCAGATTGGCTGACTTCTGTGCTGAAAAATTAATTCACTTCAAGAATTACTGAGATTTATTCTTTCTTATTTGCCTTAGATGACACCAAATAACTGGTGAGATGGGACTGCTTCCCTCTTCCCTCTTTGTTTTTGAAGTTGTATTGATACAGCCATCAAGCTGTCATTCAGAGCATCTGAAAGAAGCAGTATTTTCCCTTCCCTAAACTCTCTTGTTTTGAGAGATACTACTCACCTGTTTCAACAGCTTAAAATTATGTTCAGAGCTAGATCCCACTTGCAAAATGAAATTTTTTCATTCTTCACTTGCAAGAAAACCGCAAGACACGATAGAAAGGTAAAACTGCTGAATTTGGATTCGGATGCTGAAAGTTGCCAACTGTGACATTGAGCACATCATGTCGTGTCTTACAACCTTGGTTTCCTCCTCTATCATGTGAAGGATGATTAATTCTTGGCCTTGCCGCTTTGTAGGATGGTTAAAGAGATGAAATTAAATAAGAGATAAAAGCAAAGCTTTCTATACTATGAACTGTTGTGCACATGTAAGTGGTTATTATTAATTAGTTTGGTTTAGAGCATAAAGTGGTTTCCCAAAGCTTAAATAATAAGCACCTAAAGAACCAAGAGGAGAAATATTTATAGAAAAGATGTTTGCTTTCTCTTGCATGAATTATCAATTGCTCTCATCTGGTGTTTTAATTAACAAGGTATGTGATTTTTTAATTTAAATAAGATTAAGTCCCTGGAAAGAAGAATAACAGAAGAACATGAATTATATAATAAAAAATACCCAAGAATTGTTGAGATGAAGTGATTATCTAGAAACAGAAAGAATCTTGTTAAATTCTTGGAGGGAACTACACTGATTAGTTCTATTGTTGAGGTTGCTTTTTTTTTTTCCATTTTAGATAACATTCACCTATTTTCAAATTCCTTTTAGGACTTTATATCTTTCTCACATTCTATTACATTTTTCTGACACTGCCCTATCAGGTTCTATGGCATAATCAGAAAGCAAAAGGCCCATATTGAGGGAAACAGTGACGTCTAAGGCTTGTCCCCAAAGGAACCACTGAGTTCCTTGAGAATCCTGCAAAATCTGGAGATGATTCATTGGGTCACCGGGGGCAGAAGACTGGGAGCACCTGTATTTCTTCTCACTCATTATTTACATACACTGCATCACAGAAAGGAGCTAATTTCTTAATATTTCAGATTCCTTTCCTGCTTGCCCTTCCCTATGTCCCCCAGCCTAAGGCAAATCCTCCATCCCTGGGAAGACATTGCAATGGTCTCCAAAGGAAGTCCACCCTCCAGCCTGACAATCCTAGTCCCAGATGTATGTCCCAGTCAGAGACTGTTCACAAACAACATGAGAAGACTCCCACTTCCGGCTAATTTGTACTAACGGGGACCACACACTCATTCTCACTTGAGTCAATTGAAAAACAACACCAAAATATTTAGAACAACAGTTTTAATCAAATTAACATGAGGCAAAAAAGCAGAGTTCCCTGAAATATGGGCAGCACATGAAGTAAACCCTATCATTTCCCCTCAGCATACTGCTTAGAGAGAGGTTTTAGAACACTGGGGAATAGAAGCTGAGCCCAGTGTCTTCCTGAGGTGGAGCAATGAAGCTAGGAGGCCAGGGAGGGAAGGCCTGAAGGAGTTTGCAGAATGAAGTAGCAGAAAGGAAAGAGCTACACAGAAAGAAAAACTCTGAGAAAGGCTTTTCTCTAATCTTCGACTGAATCCAGTAGTCTCCCTTATCCTTGGTTTTGCTTTTCATGGTTTCAGTTACCTGAAGTAAAGTATAATAAGGTATTCTGAGAGAGAGAGAGAGAGATCACATTCACATAACTTTTATTACAGTATATTGTTATGTGCTCCTTTTTTTTTTTTTTTTTTTTTTTTTTTTTTGAGACGGAGTCTCGCTCTGTCGCCCAGGCTGGAGTGCAGTGGCGTGATCTCGGCTCACTGCAAGCTCCGCCTCCTGAGTTTGCGCCATTCTCCTGCCTCAGCCTCCTGAGTAGCTGGGACTACAAGCGCCCGCCACCACGTCTGGCTTATGTGTTCCATTTTTATTATTCTTGTTGATCTCTTACTGTGCCTAAGTTATGCATAAAAACTTCATCATAGGTATGCATGTATTAAAAAGCATTGTATATATAGGGTTTGGTAATATTCAGGTTTCAGGCACCCACTGGGGGTCTTGGAATGTATCCTTTAAGGGTGAGAGAAGACTATTGTACTGGTCATTGCATCCATGCGAGAAAAATCCCCAAGGAGAGCGCTGCCTGAAAGGATGACAGGGAACTGTCTTCAGATACCTCCAGAAATAATTTATGTTCTCTCCAGCCAGAGTGGAAAACACACAGTTCGGAGTATTGGGTAGGATGCTCAAAGCAGTTTTACCTCTGTGGCAGAGAAAAATTAGCTCTAGACTAAACACTGCTCTGGTCCCTCCTAACAAAGCTTAAAACCAAGATTTAAAAGACTCAGACTATTTTTAAGTAACTTAGTCAGGACCTGAAACAAAGTTCAAAAATCGTTATTCAAACACAAAAATGTCTAGCACCAAACAAGGCTAAATTTACAATGTTTGGCATCTAATAAAAAATTACCAGGCATCCAAACAAGCAGGAAAATACAGATGGCAATGAGAAGAAACACCAATCAAAATTAACCTGGAAACTACACACATAATAGAACAAGTAGACAAAAAGTAAAATAGGTAAATAGAACATACAAAAAGACCACATTAAGCTTTTAGATGTAAAAACTACAGTGCTTAAGTAGAAAAATACACTAAATAGGATTAAGGAAAGATTAGATATTGAAGAAGGAAGTATTACTAAACTGGAAGTCAGAACAATACACAGTTTTCAAACTAAACAAAGTGAGCAACAAAATGGGGAAAAATTAAATCATGTATTGGTGAGTTGTGGGATGACTTCGGTCAGCCTAATATATGTGTAAGGGGTGGAAGGAAAAGAGGATTACTTTGATTATGGTGATGTGGTTTTATAGAGGGTGTCAAAACTCATCAAATCATACACAAAAAAAGATACAGTTTAATTCTAGTCAATTAAGTTTCCATAAAGGTGTTTTTAAAAACACACCCAATATTGCCCTGTTACTCCCAGTCTTATTCTTTCAGTGACTTTCTATAATGGTCAAAGTGAAGGCTGGGCTTTGGGGAATGATCTGACTATCCCCTACATCCTTTTCTGGGCTGCTCCTCTATACACCTTCACTTTCAATCTATTTGAAACTCACTCACTCGTCAGGTCCTGGACCATGACTTTGCCGCTCTTCCACCATTGCTTTATTATTCCTCTTAGAATACGCTTTGGCCACATCCTCCAGTTAACTCCTACGTACCTTCAGACTTCACTTCTAGTTTTCCTCTGCAAAAAGGTCTTGAATCCCCTTTTCTCATTCCTGCCTTGATTCTTCACAGTGGGGGATTCATACCTCTTTCCACAGCTTCCTGCATTCTCCCCATCTGTCCCATCCCACTCTACTGTGGGTTACATGAGAGTGGAGTTTTATTTATCACCGTGATCTTCAATAGCAGAAGTA
Source organism: Macaca nemestrina (assembly GCF_043159975.1). Lineage (NCBI taxonomy): Eukaryota > Metazoa > Chordata > Mammalia > Primates > Cercopithecidae > Macaca > Macaca nemestrina. Next base: position 9,265,318 of record NC_092131.1, on the reverse strand, counting down.
GTGGTGGTAGTCATATTTCTTTCTGGTCCTGCTGTGCTTAGCACAGTATTGAGTACACAGTAGGAGCAATGGATATTTTTGAAATAATATATGAAAAAGATAATTTGGAGAGTTTACCCAGAATATGTCCTAGCCCAGGGAATTTCATATCCACAAAGAAAGGGTCACATTTAGATTCTTGCAGAGAGCCTAACAGGATGGCCTGTGGAAGTTCTACGTTTCTTCTCCCAGGGCTCAAAGATCATTCTCGAGATGGAGAATCTTTGTTAATGAAAGAGTGGACGGAAAGAGAGAAGGCAAGGAGGTAATCTGGGTCTTCCCAAGGCAACTTAAAGCAAACAATGCTTTCTAATCTTCCAAACAGCTGTCAGGTTAAAAAGATGTGGTTTATATTCAAAATGTCTATTTTTAGCACACTGGTGGAGATGAGGGTTATGCTTAGGTGATTAATAGCAAAACTCTCATCTGATAAACCAAGCCCATGCTATTGCTTTCATTTTCATGGGGAAAAATGGGGAATTTCTCAGGTCCCTTTATCCAGGGAAATCTCAGTACTTTTCCTCTTACCTTTTCTCTGTAGGTGGCTCTGGCTGTGTTGCAGAACAGAGACACACTTGTGAAATATTCAGGAGCTGAAGTTCCCCCCATTCTGTCTTTTTCTCAGCTTAAACAGTAAGCAGATAAAAAAGGTGTAAGTCTCTTTTGAAACCTTTGCTTGAATTACACTGTTATCTGCACTTCAGAGCAACAGAAAACTGGGCTATTGAGCATGAGGAAGACTGAATGCCAAGCAGCCAGCACCCCACGCTGCTCTGCTGGGGTTTGGCTGCTGGGGGAGGCAAAGGGAGGAGTCTCAGGAAGACAGAGGAGATGATTTTCTCCACCAAGGACTTTCAGGAAGCGTAGAGCTCCCTGTGCCATCTGAGCACAGAGCTCCCCTACAAGACTCAACTCAAAGTTTGGGTTCAAAACAAACTCCAGGCAACTGGAAGACAGTACTTAGGCACTTAAACTAAAATCAAGCATGAGATGAGTGATTTTGTTTTCTATGGGGAGGTGGACAGTTGAATTTTTAAACATCTTTTATTGTGGTAATCTTCAAACATACATTAAAACAGAGAGGAAAGCATAAACATTCTTATTCATTAATCACTTAGTTTCAACAATGATTCAAAATTTATTTTTGTTTTAATCAGAGGGAAGGAGCAATATATATGACTAACATGTCATGGGCACCAGGGGATTGGAGTTAAAGCGACGTGAGCTTTGCAGGGATCGACTTTGTCCTCAGCACCCTCTCACAGGGTATGACTACAGCCAGTTTCTTAATTTCAGAATCTGACTTTACTTATTACACAATATGAATGAGGGTATATATGTGACAGAATCATATTGTATACAAATCAAATAAGAAGTATAGAACCAGTCCCAGAGCAGGTGCTTAGTACGACTACGACGATCACGACAATCACGACGATCACTGTCTTGAGACAGATCAGTTCATCATCTCACAGGAATAAAAGCCCAGGGGAAAGTCAAGATATTTTAACCCAGGCCAAGTCAGGCAGAGGCCTGAATCTGGCAGGTAGGGGATTTTCCCAATGTGTTTTCATGGAAACAATCTATGCCAAAAAGCCTCAAGTCCGCACATGTTACAAATAAGACTGATGCGTTTCTAATGGCAGAGGAAGGGAAAGACTGCATAGAATTTGTTTCTTTGTCTTCTAATTTCATAGCAAACAGTTAACCATTTACAATCTCTGTAAGGCCCATGGGGTTTCAGTGCTGAAACTCTAACACATATTGTCTAGGTGAATGGGCCTCAATCATGGGCAATTTTGCCCTCCAGGGAATGTTTAGCTATGTCTGGAGACAATTTTGGATGTCATAACTAGGACTGGGGAAGCAGCATGGCTAGTGGTAGCTAGTGGGTAGAGGCCAGGGATGCTGCTAAGCATTTTACAGTGCACAGGACAGACCCATCACCACCCCAACAGAAAATTACATAGCCGTAAGTGTCATTAGTACTGAGGCTAAAATAACCCTTGGATAGCCCCAAACGGATCAAGCTCTGAGGTCAGCAGAATTGAATCTTGGCTCTGCGGCTTACTAGCTTGGGCAACTTTCTGTAAATTTCTGTCTGCATAATTTCGGGAAGAGAATACCTTTGCAGGTATGCCTGCTTAATCTAAGATAATATGTAGAATGTGTTGAACTTTGTGCTTGACAACAGGTAGACACTCAGTAAGTGGCAACTACTGAAATGGCTCATTCATTGTTGCAGTTTGTGAGATTGTCAATAATAATACTCAATTTATTTTTTAGAAACTTTGATAAACCAAGTGAAGGTCTGGATCTGCAGAGAAACACGAACCCTGACTTAGGAGCCTGGTGTGAAAAATCAGAAACTGCCAAGGGAAAGCGTACTCACGAGAGCACTGGATATGGGGTCATTGAGGAGCAGGTGGACTCTCCACTGGGAAATGGAAAACATCAACTTTTAACCCTGGTTTTTCAACCATGGCACTATTGACAGGTAGGCCTAGGTAATTCTTTGTTACCGTAGGGGCCTGCCCTGGACACCATAGGATGTGTGACAGCATCCCTGAACTCCACCCACTAAATGCCAGTAGCATCTCCATGCCCTCAGTGTGATAGCCCAGATGTGTCTTCAGACATAACCAAAATCACCCCCGGTTGAGAACTAGTGATTTGAACAAATAATGGCAAATATAGAGTATTCTGCCAACAATACCACACACTGTCCTTTCAGCCTCCACCCCCACCCCACCCCTAAAACAGGTGCCACTCATCACTCCTGGCACCATATGCTGCTGAGCCCAACATAGACCTAAATACTGTGTCTACCCAACATACCAGACAGCCACTATGGATCTGTTCTTTTGAAACTTTCTACCCATTCTATTTAGGCTCCTCCTGTCCATGCCTTAATTTGCTTCTCTGCAGCATATTAAGTATCTTCTGTCTCTCAACAAAATCTCCTAGTTGCCCCCACTCCCTGCACCCTAGTTACTGATTGTCTCCAATATCCATTCCTGCCATTATTCCATTGGTCCACCTTCGACAGTCCTTCCAATGTACTGGATGTCATTAAGGTGCTTTCTCAGAGATTCCTGAATTTCTCTCCTGTTTATTAAAATGCAGGTTTCTCCAAGATGAAAGGGTTAGTCATTATTTTTCAATATTAATGTTATTGTTTTTCTGAAGCTTCTGTTGTTCCGTAATTCAAGGACCCCTTGTCGAATCCCATATGTAGCATGTTTATTAGATGTAATATTTTATCTCTCGGACTCAGTGCCTGACACTATCATTTCCTTCTTATTTCAATAAAAATGATCTCCCTCCTCGCGGTTCTGACAGGAGCTAATGGTTTTCTTTATCACAAGAGAAAGTAAGAGTGGGCAGTGCTAAAAGACAAAATGAACTGTATATATTTGTGCCTTAATTCAATTTATACCATAAACTCCAATCTTAATAAAGTAACTTCCTAGTACTAGATAGAACAAAAGGAAAAGTCACAGTGAAAGTCTAGGGGCCTCCAATTTTTCTGGATTTGCAGATGGTCGATTTGAAAAACAATATTTAAACCTAACTTTGTGGAAAGCAAGGCACCTGCCCCAAATGGCTCAAATGATTTCTGATTTTTATTCCTTTTTCCTTCCTGTCTTTTTACTTTTTGGTGTATATGGGGGTGTGGAGAGGATTTCTGTCCCTGTAGTTTAATCAAGTACTAATAGGAGCCAGAACCATGATAATTGACAGAAGCACAATATTAGTTGTTTGATGAGAATTCCTCTCTGCGTGTAAATTCCAGGTGGATTCTGCCAAACTTTGTAAATTTGTTAGGGAAAAAAAAGTAACTTCTTTTCAGTGCACAGTTGGATCTTGAACATTCCCGTAGGGAGCTAGGAGTTTTATTTCAAATGCCAACCATTGTGAAAATAGGATTGTTTAAAAAGCACTTCGTAGATACTATGTGGAGATGAAGATATGAGACAAAATTTGGAGCTTTACAAGTGCCGGCAACAGTGGATCACCCTATTGTGTAGTGATCTCTCCATCTGTCCACGTTTGTGCAGAGAACCAATGTCTTTGAGTGGTTCATGAAGGTCAAAAGCTCCAGGCATAGCCCAACTTGGTTTGGGGTTCGGGGTCTGCAACTACCCAGCTGTGTAATCCCAGCAAGCATGTCTTAACCGGGGCAAGTGTTTGATCCTATAGAATGAGGACATGAGAATCTAGCCCCTTGGGTTACTGTCAGGAATAAATGACACCTCTGTTCAGTGTTCAGTCATTCCTGGTACACACTAAGAACTCAATAAATGGCTAGTCTAATCTTGCCCTATTGTCCTGTTGCTCTCTTCAGTCAACATTGTTACATTCAGCCCTGGGGGTTCTGACATGGAGTGGGCTGAAAGTCTCCATTCAAATGTCAAATCCACCAGTACTTGCAAGGTGCCCACTGGGACAGCATCATGGAGTAGGTGCTGTAGGGAATTCAGAGATGAGTTTGACATGATCCCTGACTCCCACGGGCTCATTAGCTCTGGGGGAAGTGTTTGCAAACACCATCCATTGCATACTGATGGCATGTCTCTACACTGACAGTAGGTGCATTGCTGCAGACCGGTCTGCTGTTGTTTAGGTAGAAGTGCTATTTCACAGAGTGTGGGTCCCTCTAGGGCAAGGCAAGGGCCACTGCTGAATCACTTTTGCATCCCCAGTGTCTGGCACAGAGCACAGCTCATTCACTCATTCATTCATCATGTGTTCATCAGCAACCTGTTTATTGAGGACCCACCATGTAGCAGATGACGGTAGGGATGTATTGACGAAGAAGGCTTACTTATGATCCCTGAGCTTATAGACTTTGCATTCTGTTCAGGACAAAAGGCAGTAATTAGGCTCTAGCATCACACCTAGCAAAGAGACTTGAAACTGAGTCTTTGTTAGGTAAATAAATTAAACACATACATATACACAAAGTCAATTCAGGTAGACAGTGTCATGTAAAAGGAGCTAGGATGCTACGAGAGATTAGTGCAGGAGGATGCGAGTTGATGTCAGGATCAGTGGGAAGCTTCTCGAGGAAGGATAAAGCATTGGAATCTTCTATTGACTTGGTATGCAGGACTTCCAAGGAAGACCCTTTCAGCTTGACTGCGGTGCTTCTAGCCTTCCTAGCTCACATTTCTCCCTTCTTGCCATACAAACTCTGTGTTTTCTTTGGGATGCCTGTCATCTGGGTGTGCAGTGGAAGTGTGAAGTCTTGCCCTTTGAGAAAGCTGGGAATGACAGTATATGCATTTTCTTTCTTCAGGGAGTCATACAGTTTGCCCCAGAGGGAGCTCTTAGGAGACTTGTTCAATGGGAATTCTGCCAGTGAGGTCACACTTGGAAATGTTAACGCATTCCATGCCTCTACTAATGTATCCACTGATTCCACAAGTAATAATCTGGTTCTTCCATGTGCCAAGCTCTATGTTAGATCCTAGGCTACAAGGGTGAGGAAAACAGCAGGTGCCAATACAGTAAAGACAGTCCAGATCAGCAGTCATTCAATACCTCCTCTGTTCCATGCATGCTGCTCAGTAGGGAGATGCTGAGAGGACCAACATACAGTCCCTGCTGGCTGGACAGTCCTTCAAAAGATAGAGACAGAGGCTTGAGCATCCAAGTTCAATATTCTGAGATAGTTACCATTTTTACCATAATCCAGGGTCTATCCCTTGCTAGCAGAAGTGGCAGCTGGTGGGCCAGGTACCACCTGCTTCTCACAGAAGCAGCATGACTGTATCACCTCTCCAAGCACAATCTAGCTATTAGTAGAATTCTGTGGAATTTGAATGAGATTCACTTCAACAAATAACTGCTGCATTCTAGTAAGGACCTCTGAACCCCATCAAGGGACGAAGAACACACAAAGGAAATAAATTCAGCCTCTGGCCTCGGGAAGCTCTCAGGCTAGTTCGTCCACTGACTACATGTACATTTATTCCTCAGTACTTTTAATCTCCGATTTTTAAAAATATCAATAGCGTCTCCTAGCAAGACCCACAGACTAAAAGAGCAGGGATTACCTCATAAACAGCCATCATTTGTTCGTTCCTACAATACCCTGTCTATTTCCCTACTTACAATCCTTGCTCTACATTGTCCTGGCTGAGTGGCCTTGGGCAAGTTACTTCCCTTTGTGAGCCTTAATTTATTCATCTGTACAATGGAGACAATAACAGTTCCTGCCATGTGGCATTGTGGTGAGGATATGTGTGATCATGCAAATGAAATTCTTAGCATAGTGCCCGGCTCAGGTAGCCGCAGAGTCCCTACAAATGAGGATGTGGTCGCTTATGATTTATCATTTTACATTTTAAAAAAACAACCTAAGACTATTTTAATGGCATCACATCAACAATAGAAAAGATTCTTGAAAATTACAGAAGGGCATGGGTGAAAATTTAGAAGGTGAATAGAGATGTCATATGGAAAGTTTACCATTAGAATGTACAGGAACCTCGTGGCTGTTCTTTATTTCAAAACTCGAATTCAGCATGTCTTGGTGAGGGGCTAAGCGTCAGTATTTCTTTTTAAAAAAAACTCTCCAGGCAGTGCTAAAACATTGAGCGTGCCTTTCAGAAACAACTATCGAAAGCATGTACTATTTATCCATGTGCCCTATCCACATACCTCTATAAATAGAAGACGTGAATTAAAAAAAAAACACAAAAAAACAAAGAATGATGGGGTAGTGCGAGCATTTAAAAAAATGAAATTTATGAAAAACTATTAGAATCAATTCAATTAAATAATTTTTATCTTTAAAACTCAGATATGCATAAATTGCCCTCTCGTAGCATTTCATCTCTAGTGACCTTGGTTTTCTTCAGTCTTTGTCAAACATTTCATAATAACTTGCACTGCATATTGGTAAGATCACAAAGCATGTATTCTGTGCAACAGGTTTTCTAGGTATTTTTATATAATGTTCCGAACCATGTATTTTTCCCTAAAGTGTACCGTGAGGAAAAAAAAAAAAAAAAGACTACAGATTCTTCAGATTATTTGACTATTTTCTTGCGGCCTAAACCATAAAAACACAGTCAATTAAAATATTTGCAGAAAATCATCAACACTGTGCCTTGATTATATTCCTAGTTGCATGCAATCCTTGGATTTATTTACTTATGGATTCTTTGGATTATACTGAAAGCTGAATTGAATACTCAGTGCCCAATTTTTCTCTATTTGCAAATTTATGTTCAGTGCAAAGTATAAACAGATTTATGTTCAAAACAACGTATAAACTGAAGACCTCATTTCCCCCAGCGTGTTCATGTATAAATTTACTAAAACAACTCCCTCCCCCCACCCCAATGATACTATTTATTACAGAAAAAGGGAGCTCTCTTCTTCTGCATCGTTCCTATCTCCATTGACTTGATGCTTCATCATTTAGCAAATTCATGTGAGTTGAACAAGAGGGACAGAAATGATGTGAAATCCATCTTTTTTTTTCTTGGTTCTATCAACATAAGCACAAATGAAGAGAGAGAGAGAGAGAGAGGCGGAAACATACAAGAGGGCAGGGGGAAGGGAAAAGAAAAAAATAGGGACCCAGAGAGAGACCAAGGGACGGGGAAAGAAGCAAGCATGCCAGGAGAGAAAGCTCCATTGCAGTAGTGATGGATAACTGAAGTGAAGGTGTCAGGATGGAATTATGTAAATTACCAAGACAGCCAAGCCATGCGCTGATGATTATAGAGGATGTGAACAATGTTGTGGTCCCCAGACACCCGTGAGCCTTGTTATTTTTCTTCCCTCCAACTACCCTTGGGGTGGATTCTTCCTGACCCTGGTCCTTGGGAAAAAAAAAAAAAAAAAAAAAACTCTCAGGAAATAACTTCTCTCTAACCAACACACATATCCTAACTCCCCCAGCCAAGAAATTTAAAAAAAAAGTAGAAGGAGGGATGCGACAAGTCTCTCCAAGGATCCTCCCCCTCCCTGGATGCCAACCAGACATCTTCAAACTGCCTTTTGTTTAGATCACTGAAGCATTTGACTTTATCAAGCGCCCTGATCGTGCCTTAGTTTCAAGGACACCACTTGAAGGAGAGAGTTTGGCGGCACAGACAGTGGCTCTGAGCTCAGCTGATGAGGGGTAGCTTTTATTATATATATATATATAAAAAAATATAAATACCCCAAACTTAGGAATGTATATTTTAAAATATGCTAATTATATGCCATCTGCACTCTTACTGTGGGATGAGAGCTGATCTATGGTGCTCTGTTGATTGTAGGTGAGGGCTTGGCAGCACAGAACTAAACTTTGAAATTTGTAGAATTCCCCCCAATTAAAAACATATACATAAAATAAGCAGGGATACTTCAACTATGACTTAATATTCCTAGGTTTTTATTTATTTGTAGTTATTTAATTATGTGTAAAGTATTTATTGACAATTCATGTTGTGGCTGGTCCCTACAAGGTTTTGGGACCACAGAGATTAATACCAAGTAGTTCTGGCCCCTGAGGAGTCATCAGCCTAATGGGGAAAACAAGCATGGAAAGAGAACAACATAACACCTGGTTTAGTAGAGGGACTGTGATTAGTGGAGAAAACTACTGTCCTTCCCATGAAAAACACATTTGCCTGTCTTTCTCCCCTTTCTTACACATCAGTGCTTGGAGTAAACTGATCATGCTTGATCTCCCGGATCAGCCTCAGGTGCCAGGGATAGTGCTTCGTGCATGCCACAGTCATGAACTGGCTGATGTTAGAAAAGTCAGTTTGTTTTATAATTATAAAATTTAATAAGTTAAAGGTTTAATTTAAGTATCAAACTAGTTCAATTATTCTTCCTTTTCATCAACCCACTTTCATGGAATGTTTGCTATTTGTCAGGCTCTGTGCTGTGAGTGGGGGATGCCAAAGAGAATGAGATAGACAGTGTCAGCCACCAGGGAGCTTACTGCCCAGTGAAGAAAAGTGACGTTGATCAAATAATCACACAGATTAGCAAATATGTACTGTGATGAGAGCTGGAAGGGAAAATACGGTTTGCTATGACAGTCTCCTGAGACCTTATCTAGTCTCACTATTGAAGAAATGACAGCCCAGCTGAGATCTTGACATGAATAGGAGCCTACTTGGTGAATGCGAGGAGTGCAGATGTGTCAAGCACCCAAGGCAGAGCTAACACCATGTGCTAAGGGACTGAGGTGAGCAAGGATGTACCAGACTCAAAGAATTGAAAGGAAGTCTATTGTCTGGAGCAGAAAGAGAGAAGGGAGAGAATAGCAAGACGAGGCTGGAACGGTGGGAGATGTCCAGATCATAATACAAGGCCTCAAGTTTCACTAAGAGAAAGCTGCTGAAAGTTCTTAAGTGGTGGAGCAATGTGATCAGATTTGTGTGGATTGTAGATAGTAGGGTGGGTGCCTGCCGTCATTGAGAAAACTCAATAAAGAAGACCGTCAATAACATGACTGTTGGTTTCACAGGGACAAAGATAGCCTGGTCTACCAGGACATTGGAAGAATGTAGAGAAAGAGATGAATTCAGAATATTTTTAGTGTATGAAATGGAGAGAAGTTGGTAAATGATTGAAGTGGAGGAGAGGGGACTAGGGAGGAAAAGGCTTTAGGAATGATTTCTAGATTTCTTATTTGACCTGTTGGGTGAATGATTCACTAACAGAGCACATCATAAAAGCAAACTGAGATACTGGCTTTTTAAGCCAATCTATTATATTCCATATAGATCTGCTTTTGTTGATACATAAGAACCGTACATATTTATAGGGCACATGTGTTTTCTTGATCCATGCATACAATGCATAATGATCAAATCAGGGTAATTGGGATATCCATCACCTCAAATATATATCATCTTTTTTGTGTTGGAGACATTCCATAACTTCCTTTCTAGCTATTTTGAAATATACTATAAATTCTTGTTAACTATATTTGCCCCACTGTGCTACTGAACACTAGAACTTATTCCTTCTATCTAACTGTGTTTTTCTATACATTAATTGATCCCTTTTTCTTCCCCCATACAACGCTTACTAGCCTCTGGTAACCACCATTCTACCCCTACCTTCATGATATCAACTTTTCAGCTCAAAGATATGAATGAGAAGATGTGATAGTCGTCTTTCTGTGTCTGGTTTATTCCATTTAACACAATGTCCTCTAGTTTCATCTGTGTTACTGCAAATGATAGGATTTCATTCTTTTTTATGGCTGAACAGTATTTTGTTCTATATATGAACTACTTTTTCTTTATCCTTTCATCTGTTGATGGACACTTAGGTTGATTCCATATCTTGGCTATTGTGAATAGTGCTGCAATAAACATGGCAGTGCAGGTAACTCTTGGATGGACTGACTTTCTTTCCTTTGAATATATACCCAGCAGTGGGATTGCTGGATCATATGATAGATAAATCTTAAATTGACACCTTTATATCTAGCAAATATTTGCCACACACTCCATCATTTTAGGCTTATTGCTATCTACATATAGAGTATCTATTTTATTTGGAGTGTGGGAATTTGTCTCAATTACCTGGGCCTCCAAGACTGCCCAATGAGCTGCAGAGGCCCACATATGTCATTCATTGGAACATAAATGAAAAAGTGAATCCTTCATGGACACCAGTCAGAAACTCATGGGCCAACTTTGGACATAGATTGTACTTTGAGTTTGGGGCTAGAAGATCCCTTTGATACCATCAAGGCTCCCATGCAGCTGCAAGAACAGGTAAAGAAATGTAATTTCAGCATTTCTTAGAAATTAAGGTTTATCTTGAATATCCCTACTCTTCCTCTGCCCCAAACCCCCATGATGGCACTCTTCCAAGAGGTGGTAAATGTGTTCTTTTAGAGCTGAGAGCTCAGTCAAGATCATCAGTGTTTTCTAGGTGGTCACCTGCTAATCTTTAGCCCTTTCAGTAGAGGGAAGAAACTCATACAACACAACCACCTTGTCCAACACAACCAACTTGGTTGAACCTCAAGGGCCCAATGTCAAGCATCAAGGAGGTCATCTAGGATTTGTGGGTGATGTGACTTTTCTGATTCTCTTTTTTGTGATCTTTCTTATGGTTGGGCTCAAACTTGTGATTTTAGGACCCTGGAAACCCAGCTCCTTTCCTCGTTCTCCTTCTGAGATATGCTCTGCAACTGTCTTCTGGGTTCACACACTGATGGGCTGTGTGCCTCACAAGGTAACACCCATTTCCCCCAGGTTTCCTTTCCACAAAGGTCAGCACATTACATGTGATGCTTTAATAAGGTCTAAATTAGTAGAGTTCTACCTATCCTTTTATGGAAATGAAATATTCTCACACTTAATCCAGAAAGTAACATTGAGTGCTTTCCAAGTTTTGTTTCATTTACTTCCAAGTATCCCCCTGCCATCCAAAGCTTGGTGAGTTTCTTTGCAACAGTTTGTGAAAGGATTAGGGTTAAAATGTTCTTTTCGAAGTGTTTTTTTTCTTAATGTTGTTTATTATTTTAGAGAGCATCAGCTGTAAATCCTCATTTGTTTTCCAGTTCCAATCATTTCTAAGTAGCAGAGTATAGAGGCATGAGTGGTGTTACCAGTGGGGATATCTAGCAGTGAGTGAAGGGTACATAACTTACCATCACCAGAATAAGAAAGCACATGATCAAAAGCTTTACAAACAGGTGACTGTTATTGTGACTCCCATACCTCCCTTCTCAAACTTAGAAACTTAATATTTTATTTTCTCTGCTTAATGACCCAAGATACTATAACTTATTTTTACCTGGAACATAGAACATGCTCAAGACATGTTATTTGATATGAATGACAATAATTATACCAATAAACTACTAATACTCAATAACTGTTTACAGAAATTGTGTTTAGAAATCTTGTATTATTATTCACTGCTTACTGTATGCCAAGCACTAAATGCTGTTTAACGCATCATGTCACCTAAACCTCATGGTCACCTTAGCGAGCAGGTTCCATTGTAAGCCCCATTCTTCAGTGGAGGACTTTGAGGCTCAGAGAGGTTAGATTATTTGTCCAAGTTCACACATCCAGTTAAGTAGCATAACCAAGATTCAAGAGCAAATGTCCCAAAGTCTAGGATCTTAATCATAATGCCAAATTTGATCTTCTTTATTATCTCTTATTAATGTGATTTGTTAACTCAAATTCAATAATGATTCATATGAGTTACTATTAGCCATAAGCATGGCATTAAAATAGATGACATTTTCAAACATGAAAAAACTCAGGGAAGATAGGATCACAGTGAGCCTCTTGAAACACTCAATGATAAAATCCATCAAGGCAAAAAAAGAATCAAAACAATATATTCAGGAAAAGGGAATCTTAAGAAAAACAGTTGAAAATAAGCACTGAATCCATTTAAATAAAGAACCCTGGACAAACAACTAGGGGAATTATGATGGCAGGAGGGCATGCATAGCACCTCGGCATTGACAAAAATAATGAATTTTACCTTCTATGGAAAGGAGCTAATTAATATTGCTAAAATTAACAAATAGCGAAAGAGAAAAAAATTGTTCCCACATTTTAATATTTTGGGAGATTTACTCAAAGAGAATAATCTAAAGATGGATAAAAGTTATGTTCACAGATATTTTCACTGAAGTATTATTTGTAATAAAACAAAGACAAGGAAAATCTAAACAATCACAAAGCAAAGAATAATTACATTCTGGTAGAATGAATGATGATTATTGAAACGATGCTACCACATGGAAAACTCTTAGGCTGTTAATGTGAAATGAGCAAAACAGAATGCCCCGACATGTGTCCACCATCTTTGAAAGTATACGAAAAGTGGTATGCATAGAGATAAAAGGTTTAAAAAACACCCCTTCACACATACATGCTCACTCCAAGGCTGGTGGCAGACTTGCTCTTCATTTTTTCTGCTCTGTGTTTTAAATGTTCTGGCTGAGCTACATGGCACACACATTTGCAGCACAGAGCAGATTTTCAATGAGCACTTTTGAATGAATGAATGAATGAATGAATGAATGAATGAAAGAATGAATGAGTTGCTTTCTTTTTTTTTCTTTTAAGTTACTATGTTTTTGCTACACTGCCTGCTAAACCTGGAGCTCAGTAGCTTTCCAATCTCCCTGTAAATATTTTCTGAACCTCCTGGTTCAGTGAGTACTTGCTTTGCCTTCCAAGACTGTGGCATGTCTTCTCCAGATGGAAAACAGGTCTTTTTCAAGGAAATCATTCTACCAACTTAAAGATATCCATCCAAATCTTGTACAGAAAATTACACTCTATACCGTGGGTGTCAGATAGGAACTCCATAAAGATTGCTATTTTAATTTCTTTTGCATTAATAGCATATATCCCAATTCTTGTGGAATCAGAAAAAGAGAATCAAGGACCTGGAAGAAATAAGATCTATTATTTAATCCAGTCCTCTCATTTTCCAGATTTGTAAACAGATTGAAGGTTTTACCTGGTGTATCTAAAGCAACTCATTGTGTCAATGGCTCATTCAAACCTCTACTTTTTAAAGATCCAAAGTATTCTTGCTGTTTGCTTGAAAAAAAAATTAAGTAAGGTGTATTTGACAGTTAGATTCCAGAGTACAGATGGAGAGACCAGCAGTAAGCACAGATAATATCAGAAGAACACCCAGGGCCTGCTAGGTGAGCCATTGCATAATGCAGAAGAAGGAAAGAATCCACTGATAGAAAAATCCAGGGTCCAGGCCAGCTTCCAAATCCAAGCTGATCTCAACAATACCTCACCTACTTAATACCTACTCTGCACCAGGCAGTACACAGTCACTGGGAAAGTAGAGACAAGGTAGCACAGTCCCTCCCATGAAGGAGCTCATGGTCTAGTACGCAAGTCAGCTTCGTTCTGGCTGTGCTAAGTAATATGGGTGGTAAACCGAGGGTCTATAATAACCAGAACTGGAATGTGAACACCAGGCAAAACTCCTAGGCATTCAGGATTGGGAGAAAAGCAAGTCAAGAGAAGAAAGAGTCGCTGGTAACAGTGTCAACTGATAAAATCCCCTGTGAAAGCATCCCTTGCTACCCAGGCTGGTGCCTCAACTGAGTTTAAGGCTGCAGTACCATGTTCTTGAGGGCTGCGGATCCAGCCAGAATTCTGAGTTCTGAATATGTCAACCTTTTTCTATAACTGTTTTCAATTTTTATTCTTATGCTGCCTTTTAATCTTGAAATATCCTAGGTGGGTGTTTATACATATACGTCAGTATGTGTATTAGAAAATAAAAAAAAAAGAACGTAAGCAAGAAGGATATGAGAAATAAATCTATTTGTTAAGACCCAAACATGCGCTGTGGTTGTGCAGCATATAAAATATTAAAGTTATTGCTGGCTTTCATTTTAATAAGAATCTCTTGGACTAAATAATGGGAACCAAATACAGTAATATACTTTCCAACAGTGCTATGGGCAGCCCCCTGGGACTATCAAGGGGGACTTGGTAAGTGACACTTGTACAGGTTTAAATTTGAAATTGCATTTAATTTGTATGTCCTATTACTTAGTTGAAAACATGTACCTCTAAGGCAAATGCAGACGGAAATGGGCATCTAGGTAAAAATATTTGAGAGGCAATAATTTGCCTTAATGGCATCCACACCTAGATGGGGAAAGTAATGAAGCATCTCAGGGGAGGTATTTCTTTGGCTTAATTTGTTTTCACGCTGTTACCGAGTTGTCAACCTAAGGACTGTACTGAGCAACTACTCATGAACTTTTCTTTTGTTTCAGCTGCTAGTAAGCATACTCCATCTTCCTGTACTGTCTTCCATTTGTTCACTTCATATTCAGTGCTGTGATATGCAGTTATTGTTCTAGAAACAGAAAGACACAACGCTGGACAAGACAGGCCCAGCAATTGGTGGTCAAGCTTGTCTCATCCACATGGTCTTACCGTGTTCTCCCTCTCTGTACCCGTGTGGGTTGAAATGAGGACTGAGGTCCCAGAGCTTGTGGCCAGTAATAATGTTATCTAAAGGGGGTTAGGAATTTGGAAAAGAATGGAGAAAGGCAAGGATTTGCAAAACAGATGTCCTGAGAAAGTAGCAAAGGTCAGGCCAGGTGCGGTGGCTAATGCCTGCAATCCCAACACTTTAGGAGGCCGAGGCAGGCGGATCACCTGAGGTCAGGAGTTCGAGACCAGCCTGACCAACAGGGAGAAACCCCGTCTGTACTAAAAATACAAAATTAGCTGCGTGTGGTGGTGGGTGCCTGTATTCCCAGTTACTTGGGAGGCTGAGTCAGGAGAATCTCTTGAATGTGGGAAGCAGAGGTAGCAGTGAGACAAGATCACGTCATTGCACTCCAGCCTGGGCAACAAGAGGAAAACTCTGACTCAAAAAAAAAAAAAAGTAAAAAGGGTTAAGGCTATGGAAGGTGAATTCTACAGTCAAGTATAAGGGGCAAGACAGGAAAGATAAACCCAAGGGCCCAAGTGGAAGGAAATGGGAAGTGAAGACAATGGCCAGAGCTTCGTATACATTGCTCCATGCCTCCTACAGGGCAGGTGTGCACACAGCTCTGTTTTAGAGGCTGCCAGCCATGTGGAGTCAGGGAGGTCACCTGAATTCAATGCACAGATTGGCTTGGAAGATGTTTGTGGTTATCAAAGAATCAACTGAGCATTTAAAAATAAGTCTTCCAGACGGGCACGGTGGCTCACGCCTGTAATCCCAGCACTTTGGGAGGCTGAGGTGGGTGGGTCACGAGGTAAGGAAATTGAGACCATCCTGGCTAACACAGTGAAACCCCATCTCTACTAAAAATACAATAAAAAAAAAAAAAAATTAGCCGGGCCTAGGTGGCGAACGCCTGTAGTCCCAGGGAGGCTAAAGCAGGAGAATGGCGTGAACCTGAGAGGCGGAGCTTGCAGTGAGCTGAGACCGCGCCACTGCACTCCAGCCTGGGTGACAGAGTGAGACTCCATCTCCAAAAAAAAAAGAAAAAAATCTTCCACACTGGACTAAAATTAAAACCAAGCCTAAATGTTCCCTTCTCTCATAAGCAAGCCCTGATGGGTAGATTCACAAGAACATCTCTCCAACATTCCCCATCTACAGTTGTCTAATTGTTTGTGTGTCCATCCAAGCTGGCCCCATGGAGGTGGACACTTTCTGAGGATGGACAGCAGGTCTCATCCTACAGAGTCCTTCCCAGAGCCCGTTAAGGGTTACTGCTCAAGGTTATGTCGGGCAAGGTTCTGCTCAAAGTTATGTTGGGCCGAAGCTGGGAAAACACAAAATCTCAAAAGGACAGAAGTATCTAGCAATGAGTGGCAGGTACATAAATGCAGACAGGAGGGTTTTCACTAGCAGGAATCCACAAGGAATACCAAAGGCCAAGCAAGGGGTTCAAAGCCATAAAGGAGAAAGAGGAGGAAATCAAGGATAAAAGGATGGAACGTGTACTCCTTGATCTCCAACACATTGACTGGGGTGCCTCTCCCAAACAAGATGCACTTCCATTGTGTATTGCACACACAGCCACTCACAAGCACTTTATCCAATAAAGGTGTGTGCTGGGTTTTCTTTTCTATTGAAAGTTGAGACAAATTGTTCACCTATTATCCTCCTTCCAATAACATGAACTTACACTTTTTACATTCTAGGCCCTTACACTCCAACCTCCACCTAATAGGAGATTTAAGAAGATGTATATATACATATATATAAAATATATACATATTAAGAAGATATATATATGAGATTTTAGTGTGTGTGTATATGTGTGTGTGTACATGTGTGTGTATATATATATACACACATATATATAAACCGCCATGTCACCCCCCTTGCATGGAACAAGCCTTGCATGGAACAGGTGGTATGTCATCAATGGGGCCTGGACAGCTAGATTAGTCTCTGGCAGTAGAGTAGGGGTGGGACCTGAGCTCTTTAGTTGCTTGGTCACGGGGGTGGTTCTAGGAGAGGGGAGAGGGTCCAGATGTGGGAGATGGCTGCACTCAGAAGCTATTTCTCATTATGTTTAAATATTTAACCATGGGGACAGCCATTCCAGTGCATCCTCATTGAGACAGACCTGTGGGCCTCAATCATATTGTACAGTAACACCAGACCAAGAAATCCTGAGGTTCTCGGAACTAACCCAAATTTTCCTTCTTAATGTTCCTTCTGAAAAAAAAATCCCCTTTTATTCATTCCTATCATCCTGAATCCTTCATCAACAATCACTTTAAGAGCTGAGACTTCGGTGCTGTGCTCTCTAATGCTTTGAGAGAGGTGGGCTCAGGAGGAGACCCTGGGGTAAGGAAATGCCAGAACAAAGTGACACAAACCGGGACCTGAAGAACAAAAGGGAGCTATCCATGCCAAGAGTGGGTCTTGTCCTGCCCCTGTAGGTCTCCAACCCTACCGCCTCCCATGGAGTATACATTTCCTTTTACTTAAGCAGGTCACCTGGGGTTGCTTAGGTATCCACACTCAGAAGAGACCCAGTACAGGCCATAGACATACTGACATTTTTGACATGCTACAGCCATGGTCTAGTCATCCAGGATGCTGAAGCATTCATTTTCTCACTGGTCTGGGATCACAGATGCCACCTCAATGTATGTTGTGAGAGCAGGTACCATAATTGCTTCTCCACATGTTCCTCAAAGAGTCAGTACACAGCTTGACATAGACTGGCCACTGTTAAGTTTATAAGATTACATAAATGTTGCTTTTAACTTGATTGATAAGTATTCCCAAATGGAATCAAGTGATTCCTAGGTTCTGTGCAGACACAGAGCAAGAAGAAGAGAGGTTCCAGTCAAGAAGGCAGGGCAACATCACAGCATAACATGGGATGGGCTTTAATCAGGAAGATTCAGCTTGTAATCCATCTCCCATCATGCAGCAGATATGTGACCCAAGCAATTTACTTTCACAATGTGGAACTTCTTCATTTGTAAATGCAGATGACATTATCCACTTCTTAGTATTTGGGTAAAACCTGAGTAAGATCATCCATATTCGACTCTTAGCACAATCCCAGCTCACAGTACGTGGACAGTAAATAGTAGCTATCATCAAGAGTGGCAGGAGTATTTAATATTCAAACATAAGGTAAATTTTATTAAGATAATACCAGCTCTAATTACATACTAAAACTCCAAATTTCAGTAGCTTAACACCAGATAAATTCTTTATCTCTCACTTAAAGTCCAGCCAGCAGTAGAGTAAATATGAGAGAGAAAATTTGCTCCATGCAGTCATTCAGGGATATAGGTTCAATGTGTGGCTTCCATGGTTGCTCTGGGGCAAGAGCATTGCAAAGGAGGCTTATGAGGACCAGTCCTGAATGTTACATTCTTTGCTTCAGCTCACATTGCATTAGCCAATGTGGTTACTCATAACTGTAAAGGAGACTGGGGAATGTAGTGCAGTTGCTATATGGAAAGAAGATAAAATGGGTTTGCTAAACAGCCAGAAAAAGTCTCTGCCACTCAGAATCAACCCACCATTCTATAAAAATCAGGACTTCAGGCCAAACATCCAAATCCTAAGATAAGAACTCTTGTATAACAAAATTCCTGTTGTGCCATGCCTTCACTGTTTGAACAGAGAATGGAAATCCTGACAGGAATGATGGCGATGAGGTAGGGGTAGGAGTTTCTACATGGGGAGGAGGTGGGCAGACCAGATGCCCTGAGGAAGCCCTTCCACCACCTGTACTGTACATTGGTTCCTCCAGACAGGAGGGGTTTTTGTGCAATTGTCAAATGCCAGGAATTGTAGGAGGAATATTTACTAGAAACAATTACTGGCCTTGAGATCTTAACAAATGATCTCAGGTTCATATTTTCCTTACCTATAAAATAGAGTTGCTATAAGAGAAAATGGTAATGTGTCTGGTTAGGGCTGGTGGATAGTAAATACTCAAGAAATAGAATCATCATTCTTGTGTTCTTTTTTATCCATGAGGTGAACAGAAAGAAAAATGCTCTGTCTCACTTTCCCCTTGCTGGTAGGAATTTAACCATGATGGAGCTCTGACTTGCTGTGTAAAACCTGTTCTTGGCCCTACCCAGACCTAGGCACAAAACCAGGTTATTTCTGGTCCCAACTCTCACCTCTATTCACGAAAATTGAATTTACTCCCTTGTGTTCAAATAAACTTTATTGATTCCAAGTCAGAAAATATATACTGTGCACCCAACTCGGCAGGTGCTTCACATAGGTTGCCGGTGGCTTCTTTTACATGCTATCCAAGTCTCAGCTGTTCTTGGTTGTACATGCCAATTTTGAAGCAGAATTCAAAAATCTATTCCTGTTCCCCAGAATGAATCCATTTGCACCAAAGGCATTAATGAGAACTGTAGATTTTGCTGAAGCTTTCATACCCAATAATAAACTAAAAAAAAAAAAACACACACACACACACACATATCAAACATGTCTATTTGTCAAAATCTCCTCTGCTACATCATCAAAAGGTTTCTTTTTTCCTACCCTTCCCTCCCATGTTACTCAGCCTTGATTATTGCTGTTTCCTTTTACTTGCATCTTCTCCTTGCAAATCCTAATTGGCCCACCCTCCATCGTGAAGCGTAATGCAGCACTTTCTCTGACCCTGTATTGAAACTGCCACACCCACACCTTCCTAAGAGTCCTTAGGAAAGTAAAGGCTTGCCAGTCTTCATGATCCACCTACTTTAGAAGACATCAGGTTATTAATAAAAATTCTATGTATATAAAAGAACCACAACTAGAGAGATTTAGTGTTTGGAGCAAAGTCATCAATTTCTAAGTGTTATCTCAATTTAAATGGGTTTCTACCCCTCAGGTAGATCATTCAGTCCTTGCTTTGGAAATCAGAAATGCAGGATCTATTTGTTGTGTCTAGTTCAATACTGTCACAGTTGGGTTGGTCAGATGCTGAGTGGATCTCCTCCCAGAGAAAGTTTTGGTGTCCTCAGTCCAACCACTTTTATTGCTGTTAACTTTTAACTATTGCTAAATTACTTCACTGGCAGATTTCTTTTTTTGAAAATCAATCAATCAAAAAGAACATGTCTCTTAATAAGAATACTTAAAACATTTTAAATGCACACCTTCAGGTTCTGAAAGCCCACAGTGTACATTTTTAGCTCCATGTATTCCAGTTTGGATGGTTTGAATTTGCTCCCCAAAAAAGTTTTCCCACGTGGGAAAACTTCATCAATTTCATCATTTTTAATTCTTTGAGAAAGTGAATAATTTGATTGAAATAGATGGAACCACATACTGAAATGGAAGGATGTATGTATTTATGTCTTTATTTTAATTAAATTGGTAAATACTGGGATATATTAGATAGAGAGAAACCAAACTTAAATCACTGAAAATGCTTATGTACGAGTTAGTGATGTGTTAAAACTCAACGTTGCACTGAAAATTTCCCAGAAACTTGAATATTATGGAAAGAACTCTCAAAAGATAAAATTCAAGATCTCCAAATTTCCATCTCACCTTACTCATTGATACTCATAACTGTTTAATTATTTAGGTAGTTCACAAATCGAACTTGACTGAGGGGGATTATCATGATGCTATGAAAAATGGTTGTACAACTAAAATCTAGTGTGGGCCATGGACCCTAAGGTCCTTGACACCTTTTCAAGGGATCCATGAGGTCAAAATAATTTTTTTTAGACAGTGTCTCTCCCTGTCGCCTAGTCTAGAATGCAGTGGTGTGATCATGGCTCACTGCAGCCTGAAATTCCTGGACTCAGGGGATCCTCCTGCTTCAGCATCTACCTGGGACTACAGGTATGTACCACCATGCCTGGCTTTTTTTTTTTTTTAAGAGATGGGGTCTCGCTATGTTGCTCAGGCTGGTTTTGAACTCCTGGGCTCAAGCAATCATCCTGCCTTATAAACTCAGCTTCTCAAAGTGCAGAGTTTATGAGCATTAGCCACCACATCCAGCCAAAACTATGTTTATAATCATACCCAGGCATTATCTGCCTTTTCCCCTGTGTTGACATTTGCACTGGTGATGCAAAGCACTGGTGGGCAAAACTCTTGGAGTCCTAGCCCCGATCAAGGCAGTGGCCCCCAAATGCATTGATAGTCATTTCTCCTCCCAGGTTCACTTAAGAATGTCTTTAATAAAACAGTAAAGATTATTAATGTTATTATATCTTAACCAAGGAGTACAGATCTGTGTTAACTTTCTGCCACTGCCACACAAATTACCACAGTGGCTTAAAACAACACACACTTATTTATCTCACAGTTCTATAGGTGAGAAATCTAACAAGGTCTCACTTTGTGTTTTGAATCAAGGTGTTAGCAAGGTGACCTCCCTGCCTGGCAGCTCCATGGGAGTGTTCATCTCCTGGTCTTTTCTGGCTTTTGAGGCTGCCTGCATTCCTTGGCTCATAACCTCCTTCTTCCATCTTGAAAATCAGCACCACTGCCTCCCTCTGGGTTTTTCTTTTGTGGTCACATCTCCGTCTCTGCTCTGAATAGAGCCATAAAAAGTTCTCCAGTTATAAGGACCTACGTGATGGGACTAGGTCCATCTAGATAACTCAAGATCATCTTCTCATCTCAAGATACTTAATTTAATCACACCTTCAAAGTCCCTTGTGCCATCTAGGGTAACATTCACAGGTTCTGGATATTAGAATGTGGATATCTTTGGGGGTCATTATTCTTTCTAGCACAGTTTTTATGGTATTTTGACTGACCAAGTGGGATGTATGCCCAAAGCTCCTCTACTCCATACAGAAATACAATGGTCTCATTAATCCTAAGAACATGCCTCTGAATGAGAAGACTTAAAGACACTTTAAATGCCCACCTTCAGGTTCTGAAAACCCCAAACAACCACCGATTGTATTTGTTGCCAATAATAAAATTAGAGCTTTCAAGTTAACATTAGAATTTTGAAACACTTTTATCTACTATCATAATCCTGACAACTTCCCAATACTTAAAGACTTTTCTGATGAGATCACTGAAAATCATCTTTAATGAAGGTGAATTTTTTTTTGGTAATGCATAAAGAAAAGTGTCAGCACTTAGAAGATCTGTATAACTTTGTGAACCAATGTTGTACTTTCCAAATGACAGATATAAGATACTACAAAATTATGTATGAGTCTATTATTAATTACAAATTAAACAGACCAGTAGAATTTAATGTAATACAGCATAAAAAGCTCATTGATGTGGTTTCAAATTTTGCATTACAACTAACCTTTAAGAAACTACCACTTGTTGAATTTTGTTGTAGTATTAAATACTATCCCTAAGTATCTGAAAAAAGCTATTATAATGCTTCTCTCACTTCCAACTGCATAACTATGTGAGACTCAATTTCCTTCATACACTTCAATCAAAACAATAGATCATGACAGATTGAATACAGAAGCAGACATTAGAATCCAGCTGTCTTCTAATTTAGGCATTAAAAAAGATTTGCCTAAAAAAATGTAAAAAAGAATGTCATTTTTCTCAGATTTTTTTTGGGGGAGAACACTTCATTATTTTTCATAATAAATATCTTATTTTCATTACCAAGTAATGGGTATGTTGTTATTTTTAAATGAATAAAGATGTATGTATTCTAAACACTTGTTTTAATTGCTAATATGGTAAATACTAATAGATGTAACACACATGAGCAAAGCTTTCTGAGTCCTCAATAATTTTTGAGTCTGTAAAGTGAGATCTCAAAGTGTGAAAACCACTGCATTAAATAATATGCCAGGTAGTTAATAAAAATTTCTCATAAGTTGTTTCAGCCCAGGAAATGGTGAATGATGTTACAGGAGAAATGGCACCTGTGTTTCAGCAAAGTGAGGAATCTATTGACGTGCCAATCCCAAATCAGGTAGTGACCCTACCCATCATGAGAATGAGAGTTTGTTTCTTTTGATGAACAGTGTAGTGGCTGAACTCTGACCTTGCCAGTGGTACTCCAGGGTTTTCTTTCCTAGGTCAAGCACCAAGCCACAGCCATATCAAGAGGAAATTCAGTTGGGTATTGTCATGCCTGGCATCTCTGCAGTGAATGAACCTCCTTCTTAATCTTTTCAACCTTTGCAAAGTGGAGGTAAGAAACCTATAAACATATTTAGTCCCTAGGTTGCTCACTTGTCTTGAATGGGAAAAACCCTGGCTCAGTAATGGCACAGAAAGCTCAAAGCTGGGTGTCACTGAACCACATGGAGGTAGTGACCAGGGCCCAATATTTTATTCTGTATCTGTGGGTGGCCAAAGAGTCCATGAAAAATCCACAGTGAATCTCCAAATGGTATTCTTTGTGTACATGTTCCGGAAAGAGTATCCATAGTTTTCATGGAGGTCCGAAAAAGACCTATAGCTTCCCTCCAAAGAGAGTTTAAGGACCATTGAATTAATGTTTCATTTAAACAAGTGTTTTCAACTTATTTTTGCTCCTTCAGAGCTTTGCCTGCTGGTCCATCACCACAGTTAACACACTCTGAAGAATGCACTGTTGCAACTGGTAAGCCTGACCCATTAGCTTGAGAGCTCTGGTAAGGTCAGAGACTCTGTCTTACCTATCATTAATCTTCTGTTTTTACAAACTGTTTTAGATATAAGTGCTCAATAGGTCTGTCAAATTAAATTAAATTATCTCATTTACATTTAATCATATGTACAAGCAAAATGTATCCTTTAACTAGGTCCTCCACAAATGACATATGCTCACACAAATATGCATATACAAATCACTTTTATATATGTAAAGCAATTGGCCTACATTTATTCATTATCTATCAAGCCTGAGTGTCAAGCCCTGGAGACTGCAGTTAAAAAGGAGACATCCTCCCTGTCCTTGATGAGCTCATCATATAGTGGAGGACACGGGAGTAAGAACTCATAAGCACAATGCATTGGGATCCATGTGCTTTGGGAAACGCAGGGGACTGTGAGAACACCAGGTGGAGTAAGTCACTCAACCTGTGGATGCAAGAAGTCAATGGAGGCTTCTAAAAGGGGAAACCCTAGAAGAGAGACTTATAGGGGAAGGCAACTTATAGAAAGAGGACAAACGGAGAATGACTTTCAGAAGCAAAGAATCACTATCATGCAAAAAAGGAATAGCACAAGAAATCATAGTATACATTCACATACACACACACACACTCTCTCTCTCTCTCCTTGCTTTCACAGCACCACACATTTTCATTGGATCCTTAGGCAAGTCCTTTCTGCACATGGATCCATATGTAAAATTAAAGGGTAGTATCAAATCAATGGTTCTCAAACCTGGTTAGACATTAGACTCTCTTGGGGAACTCAAAAGTATTTTTGCTCAAGCCCTATGCCCAGAGATTCTGATTCTGTTGGTCTATAATGGGGTCCAGGCACCACAGTTTGTAAGGAGCTCTGCAAGTGATTCTGTCATGATTTTGTTGAGAACCACTGGACTAGTTAGAATGATTTTCCTGCTGGCTTCCTACATTTCTCCATCCAAGCCTTCAATTATTCTTCTATCCACTAATCACAAAAACTTCTAGCATATCAGGCATTCTATTGGATATTTTCTTAACATAGTAAATTCAGCAGTCCATTCCTGTGCTTGTAGAATTTACAATTTAACACCTCCTTGGATGGATATGTCTCTCACTTGCCTTTGTCCATTACCTGGTCTTTCCTATACCCTCCTACTACTACCACCTCAGGGTCAGATTATTTTGAATCTTTCAAAGTAGTTATCCAATCTCATGCATATACACATGTGTGTCTGTGTCTACACATGTGTGTAACAAGATCCCCATTATACACACACACAGGCACACAGATATATATCTGGTTCAAATTGGACCTGAGACCACACTGTTTTCTAATTAATTTGGGCTCCATAGCAGTGTTAACCTTTTATTTCAATTTATGTCTTGACTCTCTTCTAAATGCTGTAGGCTTGAAATCAGCTAGACTTGCAGCCTCCTAGCTCTGTGGTCATGAGAGTAGATCGCATTGTCTTTGTGCAGTTTCCTCATCAACAAGATGAGTGTGGTGATCCTGGTACCACATCTGACCGAAGCAGCCCAGGACCAAGTGAAATCATGCCTGTGGAAGAGATATGTGTACCACAGTGCATTGTGAGAGCATCAGTTCCTGTAAAAATATAAACAGGTGCCATTGACGTAGACTGAGGAAGCACCGTGTTAAGCGTTGCACATAGATTATCAGATTTAACTTCCATAATAGCCCTGTGATGTAGGTAACAAGATCCCCACTTTATAGATGAGGAAACCTAGACCTTAATGGTTGGAAATAGCTTGCTCAATGGTATGGAACTTGCCAATGGCAGAGCAGAGATTCCACTGCAGATAATCTAGTTTCAGTGGCTCTGTGCCTCACCACCACATGATAGTGCCTCCCCAGATAGGGTTAGTAGTGGTCGGTTTTTAATTTATAGTTTCTCATGTTCCTGGGTTAGATCAAAGACTCTCCATATCACTTGGGCTGCCAGAATGTGGATTCCAGCTAAAGGTTTCATTGTTCAGATCTTTGTTTGATATACTTATAATCATGTCTAAACACAATAGCTTTCCCAAATTATGGAAATCACCAATCTTTGTTATTTGTCCAATTTCCTACATTTTGATGTTCACCAACCTGGATTTTATAGTTGTAGCTCCATGGGGTAGAAAGGGAGACCACCTGGATTAATATCCAGAATCTTGCATTCACTGAGTGATCTTGAGCAAATCAATTAGTTTCTCTGTGCGTTAGTTGACTTAAAAATCAAGTTGGTTTTGAGGCTTAGAAATAATATTATAGCAAAATACTTCAACTCTTAGGGGAAATTCAATACAATTTCATAGGCATTTTTTATCTTTGTTTATTGGTATGTGTTCTATCTAGTGTGTGTTAATACTGACATGATTATTTTCTTTCTTCTACTTTTTTACTTTCTTTCATACTGACATGATTATTTTCTTTCTTCTACTTTTTTACTTTCTTTCTCTCTCTCTCTTTTTTTTTTTTTTTATGTTTTTTGAGACAGAGTTTCGCTCTTGTTGCCCAGGCTGGAGTGCAATGGCATGATGTCAGCTCACCGCTACCTCTGCCTTCCGGGTTCAAGTGATTCTCCTGCCTCAGTCTCCCAAGTAGCTGGGATTACAGGCATGTGCCACCACACCTGGCTAATTTTGTACTTTTTTAGTAGAGACGGGGTTTCTGTGTGTTGGTCAGGCTGGTCTTGAACTCCTGACCTCAGGTGATCTGCCCGCCTCGGCCTCTCAAAGTGCTAGGATTACAGGCATGAGCCACTGTGTTCAACCTGTTTACTTTCTTTTTATCATGTTCATTCCATATATCTTGTTACTGGCCTTAAATGTTGGAAAAGGGTAGTGTGCAAACCGATATGGCTTGACTATATCCCCACCCTACTCTCATCTTGAATTGTAACTACCATAATTACCATGTGTGTGGGGGGGACCTGATGGGAGGTAACTGAATCATGGGGGTGAGTCTTTCCAGTGCTGTTTTTGTGACAGTGACTAAGTCTCACAAGATCTGATGGTTTTAAAAAGGGCAGTTCCCCTCACACACTCTCTTGCCTGCTGCCATGTGAGACGTGCCTTTCCTCCTCCACCTTCTCCCATGATTGTGAGGCCTCCCCAACCATGTGACACTGTGAATACATTAAACTTCTTTTTCTTTATAAATTACTCAGTCTTGGATATTTCTTCATAGCAGTATGAAACTGGACTAATACACCAACAAATAAGTTAATTGGTTAATAATTAATTGATGAGTCTTAAATATAGCTAGAAAATAATGTTGCTATTTTGTAAAGCAAACTAGACTCATTGACATTGGCAATATGTTGTATCATAATGTTAACATGTAACACTCATCCAGGTTTACTTACCATTTATCAGACGTTTATGGAACACTTAGCGTGATGTACAAGACAAAGATCTATAGCCTTGAGATACAAACAACATGAGCAGATTGTTCAGAGGTGGAGATGTTCTGATGGTCTGAAACAATAGGTTGCTAGGCTTCAAGCCTTGGCAAGATGCTCCTTCCCCACCCATATTCTTGCGTCTAGAGTAGTATGCTGTCTCTTTGAGGGTGGCAATGAGGAATGGCTAGTGTGCCACTAATCAGGCTCCAAGTGCAAAGACCAGTGTGAAGAATCAAGGCCCTCAATAAAGAAGGAAGACTTTGCTCAAAAGCATACCCTTTGCACACAGGTCCCCCATTCTAATTAAAAGTGAAAGATACTGGGGAAGGGGTTACGGACAACCTGACCAATATGCCCACATGGGATCCCAGGCTGGGACTATGACCATCCACTAGCAGTATCCTGTTCCCTGACTCATACTGCTATCTGCCAATGCATGCCCTGCAGAAGTTGTGGCTGATTTGCCATTTCATGGAGGGCTAAGTTTGCAAATGGAGGTCCTAGAAGCCCAGAAAAACTTAGGTGGTCAGCAGAAAGGATGTGAATGTGAACCGGGAGACATTCACCTGCTCTAGTTCACCCCACAATTAAAAAAAAAAAACCCAGGTGGGTAGTTTGTGCTTGGCTTTGTGTTCCAGTGATTTTAAAAGTGCCATTTCACTTTTGCTTTTTACTATACACTGTTTCATAACATGTTTTGAAGATCTTGTTATGCCTACATAATTATTAAGTTCATATGAACAAATATGTTTTAAGCTTCTATTTCAGACTTTTTTTTACAATGTTATCTAATTTAAATTTCAGAAAAAAAAAGAACTTAGGGAGTAAATGTTATATTTCTTCTATTGTGTATGAGAAAGTTGAGACCCAGGGAGGTGTCAGATTTGTGTCTGGAATCCAGATGAGCCTAAAGCAAAGGTCCATAGGCTCTTTCTATCATGCTTATTTCAATAACTTTGCCATCACTCAAAACAAGCATGAAACTTCTTTGGAATTCCTTTAGTCAATTTCCAAGCAGGTCATTACCTTAGGAGCATGCCTCATCTTTGATTAATAGCTGCATAACTAAGCTTCCATGTTTCAACAATGGCAACCTTATTGAAATGAATATCTGGCTTCCCTTGGTGACTACTTTGAAAGGCATAAACTCATTTAGATTAATGCAACCTAAGCCAGCTCTGTCCTATAGAATTTTCTATAATGATGGAAATGTTCAATGTTTATGCTGTTTAATGCAATACTCACGAGTCACAGGTAACTATTAAACACTCGAAATTTGGCTAGTGAGACTAAAGAGTTAAATTTTTAAATTTTATTTAATTTTAATGAATTTAAAACTTAAATAGCCATCTTTGGCTAGTCGTTACTAGACTGGATAACACATAGTATAAGTTATATGTTAATAACAGTGACAACTGCAACAAAAATAACCCATTCTGTAACCTGTTTTCTTTTTTTGGAATTTTATTTTATCACGGTAATAACACTTAATATGAGATCCACCCTCTTAAAGTTTTAAGTGCACAATACAGTTAACTATAGGCACTATGTTGTAAAGCAGATCTCTAGAAATTAGTTATCTGACTTAACTGAAATTTGATTAGCAGTTCCCCACTTCCCCTCCACCAGCCATTGACAAACACTCTTTTAGCCTATTGACTGGTGTGAATACTTCATATATATGGAATCACGCAGTATTTGTCCCTTGACTGGTTTACTTCAATTAGTATATTGTCCTTAAGGCTCATCTATGCCATCCCATACGGCAGAATTTCCTTCCTTTTTAAGGCTAAATATTATTCCATTATATGCATACACCACACTTTTATTATCCATTCATTCATCAGTAAGCAGTTAGGTTGTTTTTATATTTGTCTGTTGTAAATAGTGCTGCAACAAATACAGGAGTGCTAGTAGCCCTTTAAAATTTTAATTTGAACTCCTTTGGATAAATACTCAGAAGCACATGTGTGTGCTATGAGAATACGGACTTAGCCACTAGGCTTATTGTCGCATATTGTGCACAGGCCATGTATTGTAGAGTGTTAAAATGCATCTCTAGGGGAAATGAAGACCTCAATACAACGTTAGAATTGTTGCAGAAAATGATAACATGACGGCCAGGAACAGCCATTTATGGTTTGGAAAGTGAGGCACAGAGAGACACGGCTATGCCCTGGACCAGTCAGTGAGTCAGGATCCCGAGGATAGCCTATACCAATAAAAATACATCAGGCATCACTTTTAGGAATATATTTTTTCAATTCAATTATTCATTCAAACAGAAACACACACACACACGCACACGCACACACACACACTCTCTCTGTCATAGGCAGAACAATCAAACCACAATGGATCTCAAACACCTGGCCTGGTTCCTCCACTGTCATTGTTCTTGACATCACAATCCTTTCACACTCTGTTCCAGTCTTCCTGCAGAGAAGGAGGGACTCATATTTTGTGCAAATTCTAATAAAGTAGTATTCGTTTTCATTGGAGAATTTGGGGAGGACTTTTCTAGTAGTCTTAGAGAAACTGGGAACCACACTGGCATTTGAAAAGCAAAGATCCTGATTTCTAAGGTACCCTTGCTAACACAGAGAAGATTCTGTCCCGTTTGGAGCCCAGGTTTCTAACTCTTTCCTTTCATTGTTTTCTGTTCCTCTGCGAACAGTATAGATAGACCTGTTTCCACTTCAAAAGGATGACCTGTGACTCAACACCGGCTGGTCCTTGAGCTGAGCATCCTGGAACCAGGAGGAGATACCGTGTCCCCAGACAGAAAAGTACCTAAGATCCTACAGAAGAGAGCACGTGAGGGTCAAGGCTGGGACAGCAATAACCTTTCCTCATCACCTGCCTGCACCCTTCCATGTTAACATACTGTGAACCGAGCAGAAGTGACAAAACCAATCCATCACCCCAGAGCCAACACAAAGAGGAATAGAGAGGTTAACAGAAATTGATGACATCCCCGCTGGAATTTTACACTGATTCGGCCAGCCCTACGATTGAAATAGACAAAGATTTATAGTCCGAGCGAGGACGCTGGCTGCTCTTGATTGCCTTGATTTTTTTTATGCGCTCCTGCATATTTATTCTCAAGCTCATCACCGGCTTGTAGCATTAGAATGCTGATTTGATTGTACATTCCAAGAGGAGCAGGCATTATGCAGCCATTTGCATGATGTGAGAGAAATCACCAGAACGTTTCTGATATCAGCGGCCAAAATGATCACTAATGTTCACCTGCAAAAGCAGGATTGTGTAATATTTTTTTTTGGAAATTCAGATTTCCTTCTGCTTTTTCTCAGCGTAAAAATTAAAAAGGGGAATTATTCTATATCCTGTGGATGAGAAATTGTATTTTGTCATGCCTCCGAGGGCTACAGCGGCATCGAGCTTTTATGAATTCGTTTGATATCAGGGCTGTGCGTTTCGAGTTCCAACACAAATTTTTCCCCCTATGACATTATTACTGAAAGCTTTTATCAGTTCATTGTGACAGAAAATTGATTATTATCCTTGACATTTGATGGATAACTTTCATAAAAGTACTTCTTTTTTTTTTTTTTTTGGGATTTCATGTTGCCCTATAAAGTTCCCCCCTACTCCCTCCCCAAAAAACTTTCTCAAGACACGAAAAGAATGTCTCAATTCTCTTGTAAACCTTCCTCTAGGCATCTGCAGTGGAGGATCAAGTGCCTAAGAAAAGAAGTTAAAGGGAAGCTACAGATCTGGACTTGCTGTTTCCTCTGCCCTGCACCTGCCAATGAGAAGTTAGAATGCAACCAAGAGACAGGCCCCTGGGACTCTCAGATAAGATTCTGAGCCTGATCTATTCCACGATTTTATATTTTATCGCCATGAGCAATCCTAAGTATGATCATAAATGAGAAAACATAGTGAGGACACTTTTTAAAAATTCTAACAATTTTAGTGCCTCAAATAATTATACCAAGGGCAAATGCTATTATTTTCCAAATATTTAAGCACTTTCTGAAATGTGACACTTTTTAAACTCTAGTCTGCCGTCAAAGAATGTTTAAGTAACATGTCACCTTTTGCTATATCAGTTAGAGTCTATCCATTAACTAGAATGTAATAGAACGCTTTGCTTTCTTTGCAGTGTTCGCTCTCAGTGTATCATTGTCATAACCCTGTGAGACAGATGGTTTTATCCTTTCTCACCAGAAGAGAAAGGTTTGGAGAGTTAAAGTAACTTAACACAGGTCCATGATGGAGACCTGTGCATGGTAGAGACAGACGTAGAACCACGTGGTTCTGACTTGAAATCCAGTGTTCATCCACCGCATCACATTCCCTCCTCGATAGCCTATTCCAATAGAAATACATCAGGCAAGCCAGGTGCAGTAGCTCACGCCTGTAATCCAAGGACTTTGAAAGGCCGAGTCGGGCGGATTACCTGAGCTCAAGCGTTCAAGACCAGCCTGGGCAACACGGTGTGAAACCCCGTCTCTATTAAAATACCAAAAAAAAAAATTACACGGGAGTGGCGGCGGGCACCTGTAGTCCCAGCTGCTCGGGAGGCTGAGGCACGAGAATCGCTGGAACCCGGGAGGTGGAGGTTGCAGTGAGCTGACATCGCGCCACTGCACTCCAGCCTGGATGACAGAGAGAGACTCCATCTCAAAATGAACAAACAAAAAACGAGAAATACATCAGGCATCACCTTTAGGAATATATATTTTTTCAACTCAATTATTCACTCAAACAGAAAAGCACACACATACACACTTTGTCTCTCATAGGCAGAACAATCAAACCACAATGGATCTCAAACACCTGGCCCGGTCCCTCCACTGTCATTGTTCTTGACATGAGAATCCTTTCATACTCTGCTCCAGTCTTCCTGCAAACGAGGAGGGACTCACACTTTGTGCAAATTCCAGCAAAGTAGTATTGGTTTTCATTGGAGAATTTGGGGAGCAGCTTCCTAAGAGTCTTAGAAAAATCAGGAACCCCATTGGCATTTGAAAAGCAAAGATTCTCATTTTTAAGGTAACCTTGCTAACAGAGTCAGCAGGTGTCCCATTTCACCTGCACAACAACTTTAAGAGGAGAAAGTCCAGCTTCCTTCTATAGATGAGGCCATTAAGTCTCCGGGATGTTCAGTGTCTAGTTCAAAATATTTCCATGGGAGGGCCAAAGAGTCAAATACATATCTCCAGGATTCCTTGCTCAATCTCTAGTACTGGAGAGTTACAGTTAGGGTTCATACCCCTTCAAAGAGCCTTTAGGTTTTGCTAGGCATTTAAATTACTTTCTGTGAGAAGCACTGACATTTCTAACTAAAGCAGAACATCGCTATTCCATAAAAGATCTACTTTATCTAGGACTCTAATGATACACACACGGTCATTCACAGAAGTCTTACTTACTTAGGGAAAATCACTGAGATCACGTCACAGGGGAATGAGAAAGTCACAGATTTTCCTTACTTCCCCCATGACCTCACTTTATTCCTGTTGGAGAATGCACTTGTTCCTACAGTCCCTCAGGGGTGTTATAATGAGGGCTGATAGTGTATTAGAATTAATAGGAACAGTGGGAGTCTAAGAAAAGAGAAGACTTAAAATAGTTCATTAAGTGTAGGAGGTAGAAAACTTTATTTGATGAATCAAATGGTCTTCATTAAAAGTAAACTTTTCCAAGGAACTAGAAATTCCACTTAAAAATACATTTTTTCATGATTAAGAGAGAGAAATTAATATATGATCATTATAGAAATTTTGGAATGCAAAGAAATGCATTCCACAAAAAAAAAAAAACACTTGTAATTTATGACTGTAAGATAATCACAAGAAATGTGTTTTCTGGCAAGATTATCTTTTTTCTTAAGTGTTTATATTTGCATCTGTGAACTACCAAGTTAGAATCCTATGGTATATATTGTTTTTTATATTGTGTTTTTAAAAATATATTTAGCATTGCATCTAGAGTCTAGATATTAAATAGTCTTTGAAAACTTGGTATTTAATGGCTACATAAACATCATTTGGCTTTAGCATGACATATATTTTTATATTATATCCGTTACTCCACTATTAACAAACAATTAAGTTGCTTTTAGTTTTCTTGACTGTATCGTGCTTTGATGTCTAAGCTGCATGAGTCCCCTTGTGAGGGCGACTTTTTTATTCCATTTTGGAGCAGAGGAAATAAAAGTCAAATTCATGATTTTCCTAAAACCATGAAGTATGTGGTAAGAAAACAGGCAGGACTCAAACATAAGCGTTTTCACTTCAAGGTCAATTGGCCTATGAAAGATGAAGGTTCGGTAATGGTACTTGGAAGAAATTGTCTTAACAGTACAAAACCATGAGCTTTGGAGTCAGATGTCTGAATCTGAACAAAAAGCAAAACGCTTGTGTTTAAATCTTCATTCCTTACCAGGTCTGTCCCCTTGAACACATGCCTTCACTTGAGGCCCATTTTACCATCCATAGAACAGGTATTTTTACTCTCATGGTGTTGTCATGAGGATTAAATAAAGTGAGACATATGTTTAAATACCTTGGCAATGTGAAGTGTGAAGTAGGCTTCTAATGAATTACTGCTGTTAGGATTGCTACTAATATTGCATCAAATAGTCAATAGCAAGCAGAGTAGTCTTTCTTCATTAATGTCTAATATGTGAAAACTTGAATTCTATTATGCTTTTTTTTCTCATTCAAAGCTTAAAACCTTTAAGAGAACAGTAGAATAACAGATTTCGAAACAATGAGTTCTCCACAACCCTTGGACCATGACCCCAGGACGGCAGCAGAAAGAGAATGATACAAATTGTGGGAATGGAGAACCTAAGATCAGCTCGCTCTAGCCCAGCAGAGAACACGTCAAGGGTAAGTTCCAAACAGATAAAGTGTCTGCTTCCGAAATCAAACCTACGTGCGTGGAACAGAACTGCCTGGAAATAAATGTTTCATTTCCCTAACTCACCCCTTAAAATTAGGTACTCAGTCACTTGGCAATTGTAGAATTTTTGTACCTTTGTGCAGAAGAACGACTATATATATATATATACACATTCACACACACACACACACACATATATATACACACACACACACATCTTATATCTAAAACTGCAGTTTCCAATATGTTAACTCCTAGCCACAGACACCCAGGGAGCTTTGAAATATGGTGAACCCAAACAGAGATGTGTTGTATGTGTAAAAATCACACCCGATTTTTAAGACTTATTAGGAAAAAATGATGTGAAATACCTCCTTAATATATTTCATATTGATTGTGTGTTAATGATAATATATTGTGTGGAATGAATACATTGTTAAAATTAATTGAAGCTGGATTTTTTTTTACCTTTTTTAAAGTGCTACTAAACAACTTAAAATTGCATGCATTTCAAATTATATTTCAACTGGGCAGCATTGTTCAATGGAGGATAAGTCACATCTCAATAATTTGAAATAACTTGCTCCTGTATTTCCACTGCACTAAGTTTAGTAGATTGAGGATGTGGGTGGGGAAAAGGAGGAAGGATGTTCTGAAGTGGCTCCCAGGTCAGTCTCTCCTCCCATCCCACTAACATTCTGGGCAGAAAACGCTTTCTTCTCCCAAAGATTATGTTATTATAGGATTGTTCCCCAAAGGATTATATTATTTGAGGAAGATAATATATATCCCCCAAAAATGTCCATCAGAAAGAAGAAATTGCTCTACTTTTGGGTTTTTAGGCACCTAGAAAAATGTTTCCATTGTTTAGTACAAAGCAAAAACAAATCATTTAAGCAAACTTTTTAGATATTTTGCTCATATTTGAATCTAGTTTGACTGTCCCAAAGGAGTTCTTTTGCTTATTGCAAAACAGCAAAAAGTGTGGTCAGTAGTCTCTTAAAGCTATGACAAATTTCCCAAAGCTAAAGAGGCACCTTAACTACAATTATTAAAAATGAAAAATTTCTTCCAGCAAATCATTTTGGTGGTATAAGTAGAAATCAGGAATTCTCAAGTTTTTTAAATGATTACTTTCATTATTCATGTATTACTCAAAATTAAAAGGAGTAAAGAAGAATTCTTAAGAAATAAGATTCTGAAAACATTCATTTTCCTTAAAAATTATCAAGGGGATAATACTTGAGCTGAATTACTAAAGTAAGTACTATTAAAAATTTTCTGATTTTGTAAAATTCAAAACAAATCAAAACCAAAAAATGCAAATTGACAAAGTGATTGGTAAATTCCAAGTAGTCTATTTTTAATTTATAATACCTTAAGATTTATTTCATTCACAATATTGCTGTCAGTGCTGTATTTATCAAGTATTTTCAATATGCATGTGTAAATAAATTAATGAAATAAATGTAAGTAGACATTTAACTATTTTATCTTCATTCCTAAAAGTTTATATTCTCAAGCTGACAAAAACCTTGTACTTCTATCTTTTCATTTGGGAAAAAGAGGGTATTTGGAGTCACTAACTTACCAGGTGTTTACAGAGGTGTGGGAGTGGGGAGAGCCAGAGGTAGAGAGAGATTTTAAGAAATTGGATGGGATGATTCTGGGCCCTGGCACATGTAAATTTTGCAGGACAGCCTGGTTGGCAGGCTGGAGACGCAGGGAAGAGTTGATATTGCAGTCTGGAGTTTGAAGACAGTCTAGAGGCAGAATTCTCTCTTTTTTTCAGGGGACCCATCTGTTTTCTCGTAAAGCCTTCAACTGACTGGGCGAAAATCACCCACATTACAGAATGTAATCTGCTTTACTCAAAGTTTACTGATAAAATGTTAATCTCATCTAGTGGAGAACTACGTGTGGATTGAGATAGTTATATTGGCTCTCATGGCCCAGTGTTCTAGAGAAAAAGCCTCATGCTTAGACGGGAGGAAGTTAAAGCAAAAAGTAGAAAAGGGAAGATCCTAAGGGGGATTCCAGATGGCTCCTTGATATGGTTTGCCTGTGTCCCTGCCCAAATCTCATCTTGAATTGTCGTTCTCATAATCCCCACGTGTTGTGGGAGGGACCCCATAGGAGATAACTGAATCATGGGTCGATTACCCCATGCTGCTGTTCTCATGATAGTGAGTGAGTTCTCATGAGACCTGATGGTTTTATAAGTGGCTTTTGCCCCTTTTGCCCAGCACCTCTCCTTCCTGCCATCATGTGAAGGACATGTTTACTTCCCCTTCCACCATGATCTTAAGTTTCCTGAGACCTCCACAGCCATGTGGAACTGTGAGTCAATTAAACCTCTTTCCTTTATAAATTACCCAGTCTTGGGCAGTCCTTTATAGCATCATGAGGACGGACTAATACAATCCTCTTTCCCTTGAGATCTGTATTAGTCAGGGTTCTCCTGAGGAAGAACCAATAGAATGTGTGTATACTTACATACCCTTGTACATACATGTACATCCTATACACATACAAATATATGTGTGTGTGTATATATAGATATGAGAGAGATTGTTTTAAGGAATTTGGCTTATGTGATTATGGAGGCTGGTAGGTCTAAAATCCGCAGAGTGGGACAACAGGCAGGAGACCCAGGGAGCTGATGGTGTAGGTGAAGTTTGAAGGTTTCCTGCTGGAAGAATTCCCTCTTGCTTAGGGGAGGTCAGTCTTTTGTTCTACTCTGGCCTTCAACTGATTGGTTGAGACCCTCCCACATCAGAGAGAGCAATCTGCTTTACCTAGGGTTTACTTATGTAAATGTTAATGTCATCCAAAAACACCCTCACAGAAGAACCCATAATAATGTTAGACCGAATATCTGGGAACCATGACCTAGCCAAGTTGACACATAACATTAACCATTCCAGGATCCCTTTGGGATTTCCTTGGGACCTTGTGTTGAAGACTCTGGTGATGAAAGAGGAACAAGTGTCATACATAAATATAAAGTTGCTCTTCATCCCTTTGTTCTGGCAAAACTATTGTAATGGCAATCATATTTTGAGTTATTAAAGTAGTTGTTTTCCATTCCTTTTCCAATTGCCCTGTGCCCACCCCCATTACATCAATGACATATTCACAGAGAAGGCAGATACCATGTAGATCAAAGGACTCGACTTTGAGTTTCCATTTACACTTTTTTTGTGCGTCTAAAAAAAAACTATGTTCTTAACAGGTGAATATTTTCATGTAAAAAAGAATTTCATAAACCTATAAAGAAAAATAGTCTGGTTCTATATCAACACAAAGGTCTGAGCTGAGGGGTTTACTATTAGCTGTTTGGTAGAAAATGGTACATAATAGAACTTCTGACCATTTTATCTGTGACCAGTTGCTCTGGTCTGAATGTTGGTGCACACCCAAAATTTACGTTGAAACTTAAGTCCTGATGCAAAAGTATTAAGAGGTGAGGCCTTTAGGAGGTGATTAGGTCATGAGGGTAGAACCTTCATGAGTAGGATTCGTGTCCTCATAAAAGAGGGTTGCTGGAGCCTGTTTGCCCTTTCCACCACAAGAGGACACAACAGAGAGTGAGTCCTCACCAGACACAGAATGTGCTGGCTCCTTGATCTTAGACTTCCCAGGTTCCGGAACTACAAGTAATAAATTTCTGTCATTTGTAAGTTACTCAGTTTGAAGTATTTTGTTATAGCTGCAGGAACAAACTAAGACACTGGGTAAGGAAGAAAAAAAAAAAAACCGGGGGCACAATAGAGAATAAGTGGGGGAGTTGGAGGAAAAGAGGCCACAGAGCAAACACTACCTAAAGGAGCTAAACCTCCAACCTCCCCAAGATTTGGTAAGCGAAGAGGAGTGTGAGATGATAGAAATTCCAATCGAAATGTCGAAAAGTTTGAGAAGGAGTCTGAAACATCCAGGTTGTACTCCACTTCCTGCCACGTCCAACACAGCAAGGTAGAATAAAGCACATGTTGGAAGCAAATTGTGATGTGCAATACTGTTTTATTAATGGTTTCAGGTAAACGTATTCATTGGCCATTACATTATGGTTATACATTATTTATTTATTTACCCCTTGGTTCTTTTTTCCCAGGAAGTATTTATTATTTACCTAAACCAAGCATGGAGGAGGCATGAGTACAGAGCATGTGTGGTTGTGTGACATAGTCTCTGTTCTAAAGCACCTCACTGTCATAGAACCCAAAAACATGCAGATGTGTCCTTCACTAATATACCACTTACTCCTCTTCTTGGACCCAAAGCTAGATTCCACTTGCCAACCTCCCTTCCAGTACAGCCATATGGCTGAGCTATGGAACATGGGCAGAAATTTGCACCACTTTCTGGCCCAACAAAACTTCCCACAGGATCCTTGTTAAGAAGTAAAGGAAACTAGAGTCACCAGATGGAAGAGATGTTGATCCTTGAATAACTACAACGAGCAGAGTCCCCTTACCAAGTGACCAATGCCCACTCTTAATCTATGGGTGAGAAATAAAATTCACTATGCTAAGTCACTGAGATGGGGGCTGTTGTTATGGAACTAACCCTACCTAGTTATGGGATAAAAGGGGCCATTAGAAAACAGCTTCTATCGGGATAAATAGCTAATGCATATGGGATTTAATACCTAGGTGATGGGTTGATGGGTGTAGCAAACCACCATGGCACACATTTACCTATGTAACAAACCTGGATGTCCTGCACATATATCCTGGAGCATAAAATAAAATAAAATAAAATAAAATATAAAAATAGTTCCTAATCCCCCTCAGTTAGACTGAGGAGCAAACTTTGGAGGAGCATTTTATTATGGTTGGTAAGGAGTAGGAATATGTCAAAGATGCTGGTGTAGCAGACTGTCCTTCCTCTGACTTGTGTGAGGCCAGATGTTCTGGAGTAGATGTGACCATTCCTAGGTTTCTTGAAACCTTAAGCAAGGAGGTCCTCATTTATCCCAGTGCCTGGCCCACTGAATCTCAGTAAGGAAATATGTAGTAATGCAAGGCTGGAACTCCAGAGCACTTGCCTAATGAACAAAAGAACTGCACTCAGTTCTACTGAGGGCACGTGGCAGGAAGGAATGTATGGGAGGCATGAGTGTACACATGTGGCATCAGAGAAGGAGGAGGCAAAGGTCACCAGGCTGCCTTCTGGTGGGTAAGCTGGAGTAGGGTAAGCCACTCAGAGCAGATGCAAGGAAGTGAAAATGAGTTTCCCCTCGGCTCTACCTCCTCCAGCTCATTCCACTTGGTTCTCTAGGGATACTGAGGTTGCGTTCGCCCTCCACACCCACCCCATGCCTGCAAACCCAGTTGTGCTTCACATACGTAAATTGCTGGATCCTGTGGCCACCAGACCTTGAAATCGGTTCTACAGTGTGTTTTCAAAGGTGTGGAAGACCCGGCTATCCATCCCTTCTTATCCACAGGCCCTTGGGAATGAAAGGGAAACAATAGATTCATTTCACAAAAATCATCACATTTACATATTTTTATCATGAGCTCAACGAATGATTTTAATTAAACCGTTTTTAAAGAGGGTAGAGAGGAAGAAAGGCAAGATGGTAAATATTTAACACCTAATCAAGGGGAGAGAAGCGTGAAGCTGAAGCCCTCATTAAGCTGCACAGAGGAGGGGGGCTTTGGAAGCTACCCGGGTTGCAGCCCCTGCCCTCGCTTATCAGGGAGGTGACACTGGGCCAGCCATGTCACCTCTTTGGGCCTCATGTTTATCATCTGGGAAAATGGGGAGAGTGCCAACCTTGTGGAATTATTGTCAGGAGGGCCTAATGACATTAGCAATAAAAATGGCCAGCATTTCTGGAGTAGAAACTGTGGCCAGGCATTTTATCCAGATTGTAGCGTTGAATCCTTGCATTGACACTGTAAAGGAAATGCTGTTCATTTCCTCAGTTTACTTAAGAGTAAACTGAAGTTTAGAGAAATTAAATACCTTTCTCAAGGTCTCATAGACTGGCCTTTAAACCCTGGTTGTCACAACCCAGGGCACACATTTTTCACTATTATTTTATCTTGCCTGAACTCTAGTGCCTGAATCACATATGTACACACTCTATTTCTAAAGTTCAAGCCAAAGAGCTTATCCAATTATCCAACTTGTCCAAGATGTCCAAATATCTTCCTAGTTATTTCTACTATGACCTCTAATACCATCATATATTCGTAGAGCATCTTACAAAGCATGCTTGCAAATCTTCTCCATCAGAAACACAGAGTAACCAGAGATTAGAATAGTTAGATCATTCAACCAGGGGCACCTTTTACATGGAAGCAGGCCTCATGAGACCAGCTTTCCAGCATCCAAGCACCTGCTTCAGAAATTGGTCAACCCCAAGAGGGGAGGACCTGGGGGCGAGAAGACAGCTTCAGACTCCAACTCTTGGGCATCCCCTGATCCATGGTCATTTTCAGGAGGTAAGATTTCAGTCTGTCTCATTCGGAAGGTGACTGGATGCACGAAATTCAGCCAGGATGCAGGAGATGGGGGTGAATCTTAAAGCGCGGCCCTTTCAGCACTGTGCTAAGTGCTCTGTTGAGATAATTGTATGGCTGTTTCTGCAATCAGTTCTGAGAAAATTGCTCCTCCCAAATTAGCTTCCTCTTATGCAATAATTTTTAGTTCATGGCATAGAATCACGGCAAAAAAATCATATATATATGTATATGAGCAAATACTGGACAAATCGAGAGGATACGCGAACAGAAAAGGACACATTGATTTATGTTACGGATATATCTGAATTATACTCCCACGGAAAAAGTTTCCATCCATTTTTCCTCTCTCCCTTTTTTCTGCCCTTCCTTACTCTTTCCCACCTTCCCTCTTTCTCCTTTCCTTCCTTCCTTCCCTTTCTCATTCCCGCTCTTCCTTCCTCTTTTCCTTCTTTTCTTCCTTCTCTTCCTCCTTCCCCCTTTCTTTTTTTATTCTCCTCTTTTCTCTTCCTCTGTGTTCCCCCCCTTTCTTCCTCTTACTTAATTATAATGCTATCTGGTCTACTAACTTTCTGAATCAGGGAGACACATTTGATCTTCCAGCCTGAGTTCTATGAAGAAAGAGCTTTCACAAAGCTTTCCATGTAGGTAGTTATTTAGCATTACCCTCGTCATGATTATCACTGCCTTTTCCGTAGACAGCCTCGCCAATGTTCTCAACTAGTGAGGTCTCCCTTGTCCTCCTTCCTGCCAGTGGTGGGAAGTGGGAATAGGCTGGCTCAGGTGAAATCTTCCTCACACTCTCTCATTAAATCCATTGTGACCAGGAATACAAGGTGCTTAATTGGAACCATGCAGTTTAGTCCCAAGGATTGGGAAGGACTTCCTGAATATCACTTCCTGTAACAGATGGGGAACCAGAGCCCAGATGAAACGACTCACCTGGGCCATGCACCTAAGAACATCAGAAACAATCCACCCTTGATCTTCAGAGACTCAGCCCTATGTGTCTCCCATAGTACCACGGGACCTCAGGCTACAAAATGCAGCTTCCACATGAGTCAAACTCTACGTCTCTACCTGGGGTCAACCCAGACAGGGAACAGGCCCACTTCAGTGGTTCTATGAAAAGTAAATGAGTGCAAGGGCAGAGTGCTGTTGCAAAAGATATTTATACTCAAATGACTTTTGGTATAACCTGCTCTCCAGTGCCCACTCCCCCTCATTACCCTGCATATGGCTACATCACCCTTGCATTTTACCTGCTGGACACCTGAACACTTCTGAGTTTGCAAACATTGGTTTAAAGTGTGACCTTCCTGGCATTTTTCCAAGAACACCTGAGCTGACTTGTCCAGGCAGCCCCTGATAGTAATGGTACCCTCAGTCCACCCACATGGCACCTCTACTTGTATTTCCTTTGGAGCTCATGTGAATGCATGGCTTCTATTTATGGTTTAAGGAGGCAGATTATGAGAGACAAGTCCCTTACTTAGCAACCTGGGAAACAATTAATTGGCTACCTCGAATGAAAGTAAGTAAAGTTTTAAATTGTGCAGTATGGACTATCTTGAATAAAAGAATACCAAAGAATAGAGAGGTGGTAGAGGCAGTTCTTCAAGGATGCTGAATTGTTGAATAACACAGTTTTATTTGCATTACGCCCAACAATTCTGCCTACCCTGATTTATTCTCCATACACGAGCTATATCTTTATAAATGGGTATTTTGTCCTTACAAAAAGAAAGAGAGAGAATTTTTCCCAGAGATATTGAAACAAGCCTGTAGAAAATGAAAATAACTATGTCATTTCAAATACATCATACTAGGTATACAGGTCCTCATCCTAATTTTCATAGTTACTATTTTGCTAGACTTTTAACCAATAACCAATATAAATTTGGGTTTTGGTTGTTTCTGGGTATCAGTGCTGTGGTTGGTCTTCAGGAATATCATTTTCATATCTCAATGATGTTCTCTGGGAAACTTCTCCTTGACCAGAGGACTAATTTATGACCTGATAGCAACATCTGCGTCAGATGAAATTTGTCATCATCTACCATGCAAGGTATTGGTTGCTGCCTAGCAACAGGTCAAGTATACTGAGTATTTGCTGAAATAGATTAGTTTCATTGTTGCCATAACAACTACCTTTGTTAGGTAATTAAATTGATTTGACTCAGATTTGGCATTAGGAAACTGTGTATGTTGTATGAAGTAGTGTTTGTCCTGACCCAACTACTGATTTTCACTACAGTGTTGAGATCCTCAGAAATGTGCTCTATGATTAGGGAAAGCTATTTTAGGTAAAGATGTCACTAAACTAACTCTTTCAAAAGTTCAAGAAGTGACGTCTCAACCATGTATTTATCCACTGTTTTATTAACTTAACATATGTTTATTGAGCTAAAATAATATCTTTAAAAGTATGAATAATAGGATAGTACAAGTGAGTTTCTTTGGAAGGAATAGAATACTTCTCTATCCTATTTGTTATGGTGGCTACATGAAATTACAGATGGAATAAAATCTTGTAGAACTAAACATTGAAAATAAATAAATGCATGCAAAAACTTGTAAAATATAATTAAGCTCTGTAGTTTATACAGTATTATACCATTGTCAAATTCCTGGCTCTGATAATTGAACTTTGGTTACATAAGATGTCATCCCTAGGGGTAACTGGATGAAGGGTATTCATAAAACCTCTATGCTATTTTTTGCAACTTCTCTGTGAGTCTAAAATGATTTCCAACTAAAATGTCTGTAAAAATAGAAGAAAGGGAAGATGGAAAGAACAAGAAAAGTTAGAAAGAAAGAAAGAAAAGAAAAAAAGCAGACTGACATTGTTGATGTGTAAAGTAGATTCAGGTAATTTACCTGAATGTTTGGAGAACATTGAAGGTCTGCAGATTGCAGGAAAATTTAGTGTTTTCTAGTCAATATGTTACTTCATTTGTAGTGTATCTGGCCCCTCTGTTCCCCATTCATAAACTGACTATTGCCTAAGAATAAGTGTCCCTTGCCCTCAAACACTGTGACAATCAACATGGGACACCTATATTTTCAAAATGTCTGACTTAGACCATCAAGTTCAATAGAGCAAATTAAAAAAAAAAAAAATACTATGTCATGTGTCCCTCAGGGAAACCCAGTGAGATGGGCAATGCTGGTATCCTTATTTCCATTTATCAGATGAAGAAATTGAGACCTGGAGGGCTGGCTGAAAGAGCAAGGACATGATTCTAACCAAGGTCTTCTGAGACAGGATCCATTGTTCCTTCCACCATACCTGGGTTTCCCAAATATGATGTCAGGTGACTCATCGATCAGCCTCAAACAACAATAATGACACAGGGACAAGGTGCCACTTTTCACTTCTCCTCTGTCTTTGCATTATACAAACAGAAA
The DNA here is from genome assembly GCF_043159975.1 of Macaca nemestrina. Lineage (NCBI taxonomy): Eukaryota > Metazoa > Chordata > Mammalia > Primates > Cercopithecidae > Macaca > Macaca nemestrina. The sequence continues at coordinate 9,221,581 of NC_092131.1, read as the reverse complement.
ACACTCATTCAGTGCTAACTTGTCTTCAATCTATCTCTTGCACTATCAACCTCCCCTGCTGATATGGAGCAAGCCTCAAACTTTTGTTTGCATTGTCTTTATTCCTGCAATTACCTTCCTTTCAGGCATTTCTTTTGAAATAAATATACCTATGTAAAAACAAAGGCATAATGAGTATAAAATAATTGTAGCCATACTATGACAAAGGCCCATAGAGCAGTACCCCAAGGAATAAGATATTCTAGTTGGGACTGGATGATTAAGTAGTAGCATTCCAGGTAGAAAGAGGAGTATAAAAAGCACAGAGGTGTGACAAAGATAGGTGTGGGTATGCCAGTGTGTGTGTGTCCCTCCAAGGCAAATAATAGGAATGCTGTACAGGATAACAGGAAAAACAATAAGAAAGAGGAGGGAGGATCTCTTCATTGTTGCATAGAAGAGCTCTAAGAATCAGACTCCAATTCTTACGGCGAGTTCAAAGCAGGAAAAGCAGTGGCAAGGATGTAGCAAAGGACTAAATGTTTTAAATATTTTAAACCCAATGTTTTCAAATGTGTATATTCTTATTTATTTATTTATTGACAGAGTCTTGTTCTGTTACCCAGGCTACAGGGCACTGTCTAAATCATAGCTCACTGCAGCCTTGAGCTACTGGGCTCAAGCAATCCTTCTGCCTCAGTTTCTTGACTAGCTGGGACTACAGGCACATGCCATTATGCCTGGATAATAGTTTTAAATTTGTTTTTGTAGAGATGGGGTCTCACTATGTTGCCCAGGCCAGTCTCAAACTCCTGGGGCTACCTAGACCTCCCAAATTGCTGAGATTACAGGTGTGAGCCACTATGCAGACCTTGCACTCCTTTTTAAAAATGCTTTGCTTTAGGGCAAAGTATTGATTATTTCCATCTTGGTTGCTTGATGAAGGTGAAAGGCAGAAAAGGCATCAGGATAAAGGGGTGGATGAAGATGAGCATTAGGAGAATGCAGAATTGAGGCTATGGGAGTAGACACAGGCTGGTTTTTGAAGTACCTCATTTGAAATCAAATGAATTTGGGGCTTTGTCCCAAGATTAGTGGTTTTCCAATTTCTTATGTATAAGAACCGCCAAGGAGTATGTTCACTCATGTTCATCAAATTTGAAATACAGGTTTTGGGGCCCTAACTCCAAATACTTTAATGCATTATGACTTAGCGACCATTCTGTAATCTACGTTTTAAATTTGTCTGCTAAGCATTTTGGTGCAAAAGCCCTAGTTGTACATGTAAAGAAACACAGCTATAGGAAACAGAAATCTACTGAAGAGAATAGAGGAGGGAAGTCAAAAATTTAACCTGCATCTTAGAAAGCTTGTGTCTATTTTTTTCTTAATCATAATATAAGTGTTGATGATTTTTGAAAATATAAAAAAAAGACACACAAGATAATACTCACCCCAAATGCGATCATTGAAACCCCAACATATAAAATTTGACATATTTACTTGCTATGAGTATCTAAGAAAAATACTGGTTTATAACCAGGCCAACTTCCCCACTAGATACAGCAGACACAGTACCTAGGGCCCATAATACTTTTAAGGGTCCATGAAAATAGTTTAATTTATTATAAAATTTAAGAGAAAATAAACTATTAGTTTGAAGAAATGTTTTAATGCATAATACATTATACCAATAGAATCATCAGATATGTACGTTTTATGGAGAAAGGGACCCATGGGGAAAAAAGTGCCTCAGACATAACACATTTTATCTAACCATTTCCCTATTATTGAACATTTAGGTTATTTCAGAGATATGGCTGAAATAAAAGTAGTCAATGGAATAGCCTTCAATATAAAGCACTGACTTTAGCCACGCTTATTTTTCTAGAACTATTTATATTAGGATACTTTGCTTTCTAATATTGTCTTTTTCCTGGTGGTGGTGATGGTAGCACTGGTGTTATTCTGCTTATTTCAGGTAACAGATTGACAGTTTCTTGAAGATACAAAATCTGCTCTACTAAGGCACAGATCTGAAGTCCACTGAAGTTCCATTCAGGCAATGCGTTCAGCACGCATTAAAATTTGCTTGTTTGGAGTAACTCTCAAGACACAGTTTCTGTTGGTTTCTTGTTCCTTCTATGACTCTCACAACCCACAATGCATGACTTACGGTATTGAGATAAACCCCAAAATCTCATTTCCTTAACGCAACAAAATTATTATTATTATTATTATTATTATTATTATGGCTGATATCAAATGCACTGCCAATGTTATATTCCTAGAAGCCTACCCTTCCCAAATGGCCATTCCACCTGCAGTGCCAAGTTCTCTCCATTTCTCTAGAACAGGAGTTGGCAAACATTTACTATGAAGGGTCAGGTAGTGAATATTTTTGTCTTTGGGGCCATACGTTATCTTGGAAAGTACCCAACTCTACCATTGGAGCATGAATGCAGCCATAAGCAATACGTGAATGAATGAGCGTGGCTATGTGTGGATAAAACTTTATTTATGGACACTAAAATTTGAATTTTATATCATTTCCACATGTCACCAAATATTCTTTTTTAAATCTTTCTTCAACTGTTTAAAACTGTAAAAACCATTCTTAGCCTTTGGGTCATACAAAAACGAGCAGTGGATTAGATTTGTCTGGGAGCCTTTGTTTGCCATCCCTTGATGCAGAGAGTGAGGAAAAAGAAGGTTGTCTTTACAGGTCAGATGTGTGGAGTAGCACCCATCATTTTTGCTCACATTCCACTGGCTGGCACCAGTCCTGTAGTTATCCTAACTGCATTGAGGGCAGGCACCTAGCTGAGGATGCACTGTGTGCCCAGAGAAAAGTGGGCATGAGTCTTGATGAGTCTCTGTGCTCCATCCCCAAAGACACACTGTATTAGTTCGTTTTCACACTGCTGACAAAGACATACCCAAGACTAAGCAATTTACAAAAAAAAAAAAAAAGGTTTATTGGACTTACAGTTCCACGTGGCTGAGGAGGCCTCACAATCATGGTGGAAGTCAAGGAGGAGCAAGTCACATCCTATGTGGATGGCAGCAGGCAGAGAGAGCTCGTGCAGAAAAACTTAGGTTTGTAAAACCATCAGATCTCATGAGACCCATTCACTATCACAAGAACAGCATGGGAAAGATCCGCCCCCATGATTCAATCACCTCCCACAACATGTGGGGATTATGGGAGATACAAGATGAGATTTGGGTGGGGACACAGAAACAAACCGTATCACACACACACACAGAAGTGTGTCCTTTCTGACCTAGACACAGCATATGAGGTTGGAGAATAGGGTCTGGAGGCCAGGAACCTAAGGCCAATTCACACTGACTTCCTAGAACTATATCAAAAGGAAAACCCCAACTTTCCATGGCCAAATAGCAAAAAAACAGCAGCTACTCCCTTTTGCAACCCCCCACTTTCTGTATGGCAGATGAGAAATGAAAAGTACCTCTGATTGGTCCCCTCCTGCAACCAATCAGACTGGTCAGGGGCATAGTATTCATTTGCATAGGGCTGTAACTTCGTAACTTCATTTCAACCTCTGATTTTTCCCCTCCTGCAACCAATCAGATATTTGCATAGGGTGTAATTTTGTAACTTCACTTCAGCCTCTGATTGGTTGCCTCCCATGACCAATCAGACTGCTTGTGGGCCACTCCTTCCTTTGCATAGGGCATAACCAAATAACCAATGGAAAACCTATAGAGGGTATTTAAACCCCTGAAAAATTCTGTAACCAGCACTCTTGAGCCACTTGCTCCAGCCTGCTCCAAATCTGATTGTGGAGCATTACTTTTGTTTCAATAAATCTATGCTTTTGTTGATTCATTATTTTTTGCTTTGGTGGTGCATTTTGTCCAATTCTTTGTTTAAAATGCCAAGAACCTGTACAACCACTGGTAACACATTTACACTTTATTTCCTGGAGATGAAGCTTAAATAAGGGCAATTCCTTCATTTGACTTTCCCAGGTGCTACTAATTAGAATGAATCTCTCTCTCTCTGGTTTTCTCACTGTACATTTTGTCTTGGCATTACTCTCACTTCTTCTTTCAGAATGTGCCCCACTGGAGGGCCGTTGTTTGAGTTTATTCATCCTAATATCCTTCCGTCAGGTCTCCACCCAGCGAATTACACAAAGTGAGTCTCAAAATAAGATTGCTTTATAGGCCAGGTGCCATGAGTCATGCCTGTAGTCCCAACACTTTGGGAGGCCAAGGTGGGTGGATCACCTAAAGTCAGGAGTTTGAGGCCATCCTAGGCAACATGGTGAAACCCTGTCTCTACTAAAAATACAAAATTAGCCAGGCGTGGTGGTGCACACCTGTAATCCCAGCCACTCAGGAGGCTGAGACAGGAGAATGCCTTGAACCTGGGAGGCAGAGGTTGCAGTGAGCCGAGATAGTGCCATTGCACTCAAGCCTAGGCAAAAAGAGTGAAACTCCATCTCCAAAAAAAAGAGACTACTTTATAAATTTATTTTTAATGTGACAGGGGGACTATTAAAGCAAGTTTTTTTGTTTACTTGTTAGCTATCCTTTTTTTTTTTTTTTTTTTTTGCCTATTTTGAAAAATCATGTTCACCCATGTGCAAATCAATAGAAGAGGGTCACAGAATTGCATCATGATAAAGAAGTTTAAGATCTTGGCCCAGCTACCCAAGAAGTTCTACCCACAACCAATCTTATAAATTTATTGTGGCTGTTTCCCCTGATTATCTAGAAACTTGTTTTCAAAAATCCTAATTACATTTTCTTGATAAAATATTAAATGAGTTGCTTGGAATAATGTGCAGTTTCTCAGTCTATGATTGATTGAAGACCCAAATACAGTGTGCTGCATGAATCTGCTCCATGCTAGGAGCTGGAACCGTTATAAACAATGCCAGGAAAGACAGTAAATGTGATGACTAATTCCGAATAAGAGAAAACTAGAAGCCAGGACCAAACACAATGCTGAAAATAAAGAACTCTAAATTACAAGGTTCCATGGGATGAGCTGCTCAGCACTCTATAATTCAAGATGCTATCGCTAGAATGCTAATCCTGCCCACGTCCGTGCCATTGAGCCCTCTGTCTAGGAGAAAAACAGCTTTGCTTCTATTGACTTATTATTGATTTTTCCCTTTCAAAAGATTTTGTTTGACAGATGTGCATTCTATTAAATGTCTCCAAAGTGAGTTTCGTTTTTAAAAATATTTCACAAGCCATGACTGTATATGTGGAAGGTAGTGGGAGCTATGGTAACTAGTCAGAAAATCTGATGTTGAAGACTCAGGTTGGAGGTCGAATGAAGAAGCCGCAAGAAGCCATAGGTGTTGAGGTCAAGGTGCCAGTGCCATTGACATCTCAAACATTCACCATTCACCACCCTGTTGGCCAGCCCCCACATGGCCCATCTGCTCCCAATGGCTCCCACAGAGGCCTCCTGGATGCACCTCTTCCCCTAGTCCCCCTCATGTCAGACTCCAAAGTTGCAGATTTTCCTTCTCACCTCTTTACTACCTCCTGACTCCTCCATCCCTCTTTAAGTGGCAGTCTTTTTGTTGCATTTATTCTTGCTATCCTCCATTCCAGCAATGCATTGGAACCAGATTTTTTTTTTTTTTTTTTTTTTAGACAGAGTTTCATTCTGTCGCCAAGCAGGGTGTGTGATATCAGCTCACTGCAACCCCTGCGCTCCTGGGTTCAAGTGATTCTCCTGCCTCAGCCTCCCAAGTAGCTGGGACTATAGGCATGCACCACCACACCCAGCTAATTTTTGTATTTTTAGTGGAAACAGGCTTTTACCATGTTTATCAGGATGGTCTTGATCTCTTGACCTCATGATCCGCCTGCCTTGGTCTCCCAAAGATAGACTGTTTTCTAATGCAAATCTGAGCATGCCATTCCCAGACTTTAAATGACTCATTGACTTCCTCTTCCTCTTTGTGTAAAGAGATGTGACTGTACACCCATTTTGCCCAGTACTATCCAGTCTATGCCAGCCTATCTCAGCATAATCATTAATAGCACCTGTGTTTGCTATCTTAAGTTTTTCTGTTTGAAGGATAAATATTATGATCATCCTAGTTTATATGCGATATTGTTAGTTTGGCTTACTCCTTCAGCTGCTTCCTTGCTCTGTGCCTTGTAGCCACAATGGTCTTCTGCAAGTTCCTTGAAATGTATATGCTCCCTCCAGACACAGGTGTTGCTTCCCTGTCTATATTGCTCTGTGCCTCCCCACCCAACCCCTCCAGATGCTCTCCTAACTCCCCAGCAGCCTCCAGGATGACACTTCCTCAACCCCCTGACCAGGATATGTTCTCCTATTACATCATCAACTCATTGTCTTAAGTCGTAGCACTCACCACACTTGAATAACTGTGCTAATTTTTAATATAAGTATGCAGCATCTATTATCTTTTTTACAGGGTTACAAGGTCAGGGAATGCATAAATGCAGAAAGCCCACAGGGCTGGCACTTAGATGCCCAAAAATATTTGTAAAATGAATGAACGAATCAATCAATGAGTAAATGCAGAAATGAATGAATAGATGGTTATTGTAGGAAGTGAAAAAATATAGCTATAACATCTATAAATGGGTATAATTTCATGAGGACACAACTTGCCACCTTCTGGAACCATATGTACAATGTATGTGTAGAAGGAGCTCATCTGAGAAAAAGAAAAATTAGAGAGAAGCCAGGAAGAGCAGGTAGCTGGCTGAGGGAAAAGAATGGCAGATAAGATAGGAAAAACAAAGTATAACTGTGCTGTGCAAAATTGTTTTCCCCGCCTCTGCATGAAGCTGATAAAGTTTGACCAGGTTTTAGAGTACCTCTGGAAGCCGGCTCACAGGTGAGAAAATAAATGTAAGAGATGTCAGAGGCAGCTGTGGGCACCAGCGAGTGAGAGATGCACATACTGAATCCCCCCCAGCTCCCACAGTGTCCCCAAACCAGCACCCTCCAAAGCCAGTCATTTTAACTCAAATGCAACTTAGAAAGGTAGTTTGTAAACCAACAGAAAAGCGTCCACTGTCGTGCTGAGCAAACTGAAACTTAACCTGTACATGCTGATGATCACTCTGAACTCTATTTGGAAGGTTCCTATAGTTTGGAAAGAAGATACAGGACAGCACAATCCAATAAACCTTTCTGAAATGAGTCATATTCTGTATTTCATTGCCCAATATGGTAGCCACTAGCCATGTGTGGCCATCAAGCAATGTGGCTGGTGCAATTAAGGAATGGAGTACTAAGGAATAGTACTACAGAATAGTATTGCATTCTATATAATTTTAATTAATTTAAATAGTGGCTACCCTATTGGACAGAACAGGTTAGAAGGTAATAAACCAGGAAAACCTTGAAAAGAACTGGAATTAACAGAATTCTGATTGAGTGGATCATCAGAATTATAATGCTGATTTGAATGGTAGACAAAGAGTTTGTTGGTCAATTGAAGAAGAGTAGAGGAAGACACAGAGAGAGAGAGAGAGAGAGAGAGAGAGAGAGAGAGAGAGAGAGAGCTCTGCTTAAGGAAGATTAACTCAACAACACCAGAAGGATAGGGAAGGGCCACGCAGTGGAGACAGAGGAGTGGAGAGATAAGAAAGGAAGCCCATTATTACTTTAACGTAGTCCTTTTAACTTGATAAATCAGCCCTGACATCTGAGATCAGTTCCCTAGTAAACCCCAGGCCCCAGAAGGTCCCTTTGTCAGTGGAATGGCCTGTAGGCAGACCATTAGGTCAGAGAAAGGGTGAGCCCCCATGGTAATCAGCAAGCATAAATCAGGGAACTGGCTATGAAACTGAAAGGTTAAGACCTGGTGGGAGAGGCCAAGTGCTATTTTATTGGTGTGTTAGAAAGCGTGTTAAGCCAGTTGGAAATTGCTATAGTATCAGCACGTAGCGTCATGAACTACTAAGGGGATGCTTTCCAAGTTTGTGGTGCTGAGTTAAAGTGGCCCCTATGAAGGCTGACAGATTCAGCTGCCTTCTGCTTTTGACTCTCTTTCTCTTTGCCCTTCCAAACCATCCATCTTTAAACCTCTGTCTCATCATCAATAAAATATGTGTAATAATGATATTGACCCTGTAGCGTTGTGATGACAATCAAACATATTGCTTATTTTATACTGAATGTAGAGTCACTGCTCACAAAAGTGCTTGTGTGTTTTATATTCTCTTTATAATGTCCACTCATGAGCTTTATCCTTATTTATTACTTTAGCTGTAATCCTCAAAGACATGACCAGCCCTCATGCAGCAGCGATATAAAGACGCAGTGCTTAAAGACTGTCAGCAAGAATATCCTTTTAATCTCAGTCATCATGGATTAGTCACCGGACAGGTAATTATTTCTTTGACATGTGCCAGTGGAAGTTGCTAAAAATAACAGAAAGAATATAAAGTAAGTCACAGATATCTAAAACAATAATAATAATAAATAGCTAGAATAGGAATTAAAATAAAATAAAAGTAACAAAAGTCCAGAAGGAAGAGTAGTGTACATTGGTATTTCCCTGAGCTCTGAGGGAAGGCAGCAGAGACAACGACAGCTCCAACAGCTCCATCGCACACTGAAACCAAGTGCTGTCCTTTACATGTGCTATCCCACTTAATCTTCCCCCAGCCTTCTGGGAAGCAATTAGGGCATAGAGGGTGCCCTAGGAGTATAGAGAGGAGAAATCGGAGGGAAGCCAGGGTAGACCTATAGGGCCAAAGATTTAGGATTCTGTTGGAAGACAGGCATCCTATGTCCACTGCAGAACTCTAAGTAAGGGAGATTCTGAAACCCAAGCATCATGGAAGTCTATGTCTTTTGTCTTTGTGAAAGTTGCAATCTATTGTGCATTCACTTGTGATTTCAAGTTCGGCTTGAGTTGGGAGAAGAATGAAAGTGGGAAAACCAGCTAGAAGGCTCTGGGAGAGCCCGTCTGTGAGCAGACAAGGACCTGAGGGATGTATGTACAGTGGCAAGGAAGAGGGGTGGCCCAGGGAAAAGATATTTTGGAGAAATGCACGGCAATGCATCAGGGAGATGTTTATGTTTGTTAATCATGCATTAAAATGAATGGAGAAGATTTCCTACAAATTTATGTTTTCACTCAAAAAGAAAATACTAACTCATTCCTCTCAATTTACCAAATCTTTCTTCTAGTTTAAGTCAATATTCTTTTGGACTGACAACAGGAAGGATAGAAATTTAGCCGTTTCTGAATTATAAAGATTCTGGAGATCACTCTTCCCTTCCCCAAGTGAATTATTTGCTATTTCAGCAACTCAAAGTCCTCCCTTTCTTTTCTCTTAAACTGAAAAGTTTAATCCTCAGCTCCAGGAATATCCATACACTATGAATCTCTCCACAATCCTTTCACATTTTCACCCTCAAGGTGCTTTCCTTCCACTAGCTGTCTTCCATGAAAACCATCCCGAAATAACTTTTCCAGATCACTTGCACCTCTCTTTCTGTGAGATGTTAGCACACATAAGAAAGTTCCCCGGTATTCATTTCTTATCCAGAATCTTGATTCTGATTGAACTCAGCTATCTAAAGACCACCTTCAACTCCACCATTTAAAGACTACCTTGGTCTGTAGTATTTGGGGGCTGTAGAAACTTAAAGCATCTACAGAAAGTTATAAACAGTCTCCCTAAAAAAATGTACATTTGCACTTGTCCACAAAATGTATAGACAACTTTAGGGGATTTCAAGGTCCTTGAAACACAACTGTGGATCTGTCACCAAGCCAAGACACCATATTTTATGATCTCCAGGATAATGCTCTTTCATTGTATTAGATTGCATAATACATATTGGTTAATAGCTCCAGTTAACCTTTAAGCTCATTGAGAACTGTAAGCATGTCTTTGCTACTTGGCTCCATGGCTGATTTATAGGTAGGATTTGAGGTGGTATCAACCTGAGCTGGTTTCCTAGATCCATCAAGTATCAACTGTGCCATCCTAAGCACATCAATGAACTATTCTCAGCATCAGTTCCCACATCCGCCAATATGAGTAGAGTTGTACCTCATACCCAAGGTGGCTTTGGAGAGCATCTGAGATTGTCTATTAAAAACATCCAGCCACGTGCAAGGCACATGGTAGAAATGCCTTAAATGTGAGTTTCACTCATCTCAGGAAAAACTTTTCAAATGATGTGAGACCTTAAAAACGCCTCCAGTGCCTGTGAAACTAATTGTGGAACAAACACAGAAGTAAATGGAAGAGAAATGAATGTAAGTTATTAATAGCACCGCTCCTAGGATTTGCAGCTCACTTAATATTGTTAGCATTAATTTTAAAAATAAGGTCTGTGACCAATGTTATGAAAGAAGATAAAATGAACATACAAACATATTCAATTTCATTATAACCTTTTGCAATAGTCCATACCTTGAGCTAACTTTTCCCCCAAATGATTATATAAATTAGGATTCTTCAATTGCAAGTAACAAAGCACTTAACTTGAACTGGGTTAACACAAAAAGACAGTTTATTTATTGGTTGAGTAACCCTGGTAACCTGTTTAGTTACAAATCAAATGAGGTTTTATCCTGGGCCACAATGAATGATGTGGCCGTGACTTGGTATTTTTATTCTCTCTTGTTCCATTTCCCTTCATTCTTCTCTCCTCCCTCCCTCACCCCTCCATCTCTAGCCTCTGCCTCCTGGGTCCATTCTTCTGTAGGTTCTCTCTTCATAGTCCAATACGACTGATAGCAACTTCCAGAGCTACAGGTTTTCCTCCACATTTCCCATGAAAACAAAAGAATCTGCTTCCTATAAAGATCAATTGGAATTGTCTCTCATTGCCACTGTTTGGCCTGAACAGTGTCATGTGACCCTCTCTGGTCTGGAGTCATTATGTTAGCCAAAGTATAGAACATGCTGGTTGTCTTAAGCTCATGTAAGCTCACCACTGGGCTCTGTGCTGGCCAAACCACGTGGCTTTGAATGATGGAGCCAACTTAGACTGCAGTTAAGGGAGTGTAGTGAGTTGAATGGTGGACTCCTGAAAAATACATTCACTGAGAACCTCAGAATGTGACCATATTTGGAATAAAGGCCTTTACAAATGTAATTAAGGGATGGATCAAGAAATGATGTCATTTTGGATTAGGGTGGACCCTAAATCCAATAACAAGTTGTTCTTATAAGAGAAAGAAAAGAAAGTACTGTCACACAGAAGAAAAAGCTGTGTGAAGGCAGGGATGGGAAAGATGAAGCCACCAGCCAAAGAATGCCTTGAGCCACCAGAAGATGGCAAAGGGAAGGAAAGATTCTCCTCTAGAGCCTCTGGAGGGAGTGAGGCCCTGATTACACATGATTTCAGACACCCAAAATTCAGAACTGTGAGAGAATAAGTATCTGTTGGTTTAAGCCACCCAGTTTGCAGTAATTGGCTACAGCAACCTTATGAAACGAACATGGTGATGGCAGGAATAATGGAGGCTGGAGAAGTACTTAAGAACAACCCACCAACAAGACTTATTCATAGCTGTAAAGTACGGAGAAGCCTCCGAAAGACAATTTACCAAGTGGCAACAAGCACCCCTATCCTGGGAATCATTTTAATACTCACAATAGAGTAATGAGCAAAACAACGTCCTTGTCCTCAAAATGCCCAACATCTAATAGTTAAACAAACAAAAGAACCAAAAACCCCAACACAATGGTGACAGTGCTGTCGGAAAGGGAGGGACAGAACCCAGTACAAGCATAGAGAAGGGTCTCCTAACCCAGACTTTTAGGTGATGAAGGTAGCAGGACAGAGGGAAACTATATTAGCAAAAGCTGGTTTCAGAAGATGTCTTGGTTTATATTTAATAGGCTAAGAAGGAATTAATCAGCAGACATGGAAGGTAAGGGTCTGTTCCTGAATTCTCTGGAGACCTTCCAGTTTCCCAAGAAGAAACTTGGCAAACCTTTTGGATTCTCTAGGGGATCATTCTCTCCTCATTTCTCTAATCCTTCAACAAGGACACTCATAGCTCCTCCTGGGGGCACCGTTTGTCCCTAGGGCTTCTCTTCCTTGAAGATAAATATTCTCCCGGTGCTCTGTACTTTTTCCCTGTATTTTCTGTGCACCACCAAGCTGAGGGTCTCCTTTTTCCCTCAGTTCTGACAGCCAGATTCGTTAAGGCTGGTTGCCTCCATTTGCCTTGGACACATCTTCTGCATATAGATTGATGAGCTTAATCAGCGAATCAGGAGAAAACCTTGGGCATCAATCATTGTCAGTGTGCCTTCTTCCTAACTTCTGATTTGCTGCTTCCAGTTATGAAGGCAATAACACAGTTTCTCTTAAAGGTGAAGCTGAGGTGCCCAAAGTTTTGAATTCTCATCTGAAAAGAAAGTTCTAATAACAGTGTTCAGTTTAGTCAGTCAGAGAGAGAGAGAGAGAGAGTGTGTGCTTCCTCCTCAAGGGTCATGTTTCTCCAGAGTCATCAACCTTCTGACCACATTACTCAAGATCCAGGGTGAAGGAGAAGATCATGTTAACAGTTCATTTAGAATTTGAAGGGACATGTTTCCTATTCTTTTTCTTCCCACATTGCCATCTTCTCATCTTTCATTCAGTTTTAGGAAGCATCCTGGCAGGACATATGAGAACATTCTCATTTTTTCTTTGTTGGGATAAAAGCTTATATTTCCATGAGTCCTTTTCAAAGAAAAAATAGCATGGTGCTACCCAGGGGCAGACAGCACTTGTGTTCTCTTGTCAGTTTCACTGATGCACCCTAACTACATACAACCTCTAAAATCCACCTGCCACACAGTCATCCTGCCCCATATTGAAAACAATCTGATGATGTCACTTCACAAAAGAGGAAACTGGGAATGATTTTACAACAAGAGCTCAAAATCGCTTCCCTGATATTCTTTCAGTAATTCATTCACTCATCTATGCATTCAACAAACATGCACTCAGTGTCTTGTGTGTGGCAGACACTACTCAAGGTTCTGAATAAACAGCAATAAATAAAACTGTTCTGTGATCACAGAGGTTATATTCTGATGTGCAAGGATCTCCACAATCTGGACCCAATATAATTTTGATTTAGTTTATTGAGGTATAATTTGTATTTAAAAATGCTTCTATTTTAAGCACAATTTGGTGAGGCTTGAGAAAAAATAAACCAAAGTAACCACCACTATAATAAGAAGAACATTTTTGCCACTCTAAAATTCCCTCATGCATCTTTTCAATTGACTCATTCTGCCCTAGGCAGCGGTAGCTCCAGTTTCTGACACTCTATATTGGCGTTGTTTTTGCTGGGATTCCAGATGATAGGGTCACACAGCATGTACCCTTTATGTCTTCCTACTTTATTTATATAATGTTTCTGAGATCCCCCATGTGGCTTCATGTATCAGTACTTTGTTATTTTTTACCACTCAGTAATATTCTTGTATGGATATATCACAATTTATGTATTCACTGGTTGATGGATGCACGAATTATTTCTGGGTTTTGACTACTTCACAGTAAAGTTGTTATAAATATACTGAAAATGTCTTTGAGTGGACAAATGTTTTCACTTCTCTTGGGTAAATTGGAAAATAGGATTTGCTCATAAATGTATGTTTAACATTGTAAGGAACTTACAAAATGTTTTCTCAATGTATGAGCACTCTAGTTGTTCCACATCTTTACCAACATTTGGCATTGTCTCTTTTACATTTCAACCATTCTAGTGTGTGTGCTGTGGTATCCCCTTGTAGTTTTAATTTGCGTTTTTCTGATGATTAACGTTGTTGAGCTTGTTTTTATGTGCATGTTAGATCTCTATATATTTTATTTTATGAAATATCTGTTCAAAACTTGTACCCATTTTTGAAGCAAGTTGTTTGTTTTATCATAATTTAGTTATAGGTGTTCCTTATATTGTCAGCATACTAGTCCTTTGTCAGATATACATGTTGTAAATATTTTCTCTCAGAGTGTGTCTTACATTTTTATTTTATTAATGATTTCTTCTAAACAGCAGGGTCTTAAAATTATTACTTTTTAAATTTTATTGCCTGTGCTTTTTGTATCCTATCAGTGAAAATTTTGCCCTTCTGTTTGCAAATACGTTTTTTGTGTTCTTTCTAGAAGTTTTATAGTTTTGTAGTTTACATTGATTTATATAATTTGCTGCAATTTAATTTTTCTTGTGGTGTGAGAAAAACATCAAGTTTCCAACACTTATCCTAAATTTTAAAGTTGTTTGAGCACCATTTGTTGAAAAAACTATCCTTTCCCCACTAGGATCTTTGTTGAAAATCAATTGATAAAATATATGTATATTTATTTCTGTTTTGTCCATTTTGTTCCATTGATAGAGATATTTATCCTTCTATCTTTAATTTACCATTTTTGAAGAGTATTTTTATGAATATAGAATTTTAGGTTGATTTACTTTTTCTTTCAGAATTTAAAAATGCTACTCAATTGTCTTCTGGGTTGTATAAATTCTGACAAAAACTCAATGATTATTTTACAGTTTCCTCCTTTGTTTAGTTGCTCACATTGCTTTTATAAAAAATAAAATGTTATGTTAGGACAGCTTTAAATGTACAGAATTGTTGTGAAGATAGTACAGAGAGTTCTTTTATACTTCACACCCATTTTTTTCTATTATTAACATCTTGCATTTAGTACAGTAAATTTGTTACAATTAATGAGCCAATATTGATGTACTAGCGTTAACTAAACTCTACATTTAATAAAAATTTCCTAATTTTTTCCTAATGTATTTTTCATGTTTCAGGATATTATTCAAGATGCCATATTTTACTTCATTGCCATATCTTCTTAAGCACCTCTTGGCTGTGACAATTTCTTTGACTTCCCTTGTTTTTGATGACCTTGACAGTTTTGATAAGTACTGGTCAGATACTTTGTAGAATATCCCCAAGTGGGATTTGTCTGACGTTTTCCTCATAATTAAACTAGGGTTGTGGTCTTAGGGGAGGAGGCACAGAGATAAAATGTCATTTTCATCACATCTTTTCAAGGGTATATGCTATCAATATGAGTTATCTGTTGATTTTGACTTTGATCACCCAGCAGAGATAGTGTTTATCAGGGATCACTCTAGCTCTCTCGTAGTCTGTAAATGTTGAGTCTGCTTCTATAGATGCTTGCAGATGCCCTCAGTCTGTCTAGTGCAGTGTTGAGGTTGAATGCATGTTGCTGCAGCTCTCTGTATCTGGCATCCTGTAGGAGGTCCTCCAAGAGGCCCTTGTCCTTTCTATGTGCTGTGGTTATAGAGAGGATGGTTATTTATTTTCTGCTTGGAGTTCAAATATCACAGTGTTTTCTGTGAAAAACCATCTGACTTCCTATAGAATATCAAATCAAGCTGCTGGTCTGCTTAAAATGCTTCAATGTGTTTCTGTTTTATTGGGGATAAAGTTCAAAATAATTACCACAAATCACAAGACCTTGCTTGAAGACATCCCTGTCTATCTTACCTCAAATTTTTGCCCATTATCTATAGCATCTGAATCTCCTGCAGGCCTGAAGTTCCCATGAAGGCAGAGAATGTGAGTGCCTTACTTACTGCTATGAGGCTGATATACTAATTATGACACAGTAAGATTACATTGGTTAGTAATGTCATTGTCTATAGGTAATAAGCTGTGGTTTAAGCCAGAAATAATTTATTCTTTATTTATTAAAAAATGTGCAGGTAGGTTGTTCCTATATTGGTTTGCCAGCTCAGTGAGATCACCAGAAACCCACTATGTTTCATCCCTATCTCTATCATGTTCAGCATGATGGATTTTTCATGGCTAGCCTTGTTGCCTCATGGTTCTAAGATGGCTACAGCAGCTCTAAGTATCATATCTTCACACAAGCAGAGTCAAAGATAGAAAGCAAGAGATGACCAGGGTGGTGAAGAAGAGCTCCCCTCATGAATCTCTCTACTTTTATCAAGGCAGAATTCTCTGTCTTGGGAGCCATTCAATAGGCTTCCCCATATATTTTATTCTTTATAATTGGTTGACAAGCCCCTTCTAGCAGCAAGAGTGGATGGAAATGTGATTATAAGGCTTTGTAGCCTCTATAGTTGGATGTAAGTGAGGCAAAAGGTTTGGGAAGAAATGTGTGGCAGTGTCTGACATGAGGTGCTCAGGAAATACAGCTTCAGTGGGTAAGCAAAACATTTGTCTAGAACACACTAGAATTAAGCATGATCTCATGTTTACTTCATGATCAATACTGGGTACAAATCTTTATCCCCTTTTGACACCTGGAACTCAAATAGGCCCAAGTGATAGAGCTACTGAAATGCTGAAATCTCACCCAGATCTGCCTGCCATCAGAGTCTCAGCCTTTTTGAATTCCATGAATGCAGTGTCCCTATAAGAGGCTCTGATCATCCAAAGCTAAGGTTTCACTCCTAGGTTGAAACTCAGGATGACAAGACCCTCCCAGAGTTCCCAAACTCTGATGAAGCAAATGAACACTTATAAAACAGAAATTCCACACTCTGCAACTACTCAGTTTTTGTTCAGAGTGGCTTGATTCATTACTGTTAGTCAGTTATAACATATTTCTGGCACCAGCCATGAACTGATTCAGTGCAACTCACTATAGTTGCTTGTGCAATTTATGTTTTTAATTTTGTAAATAGTTCCTAGTTGCTATGGTCAAAAGAGGGGTGTGGGTTCATACATAAGCAAATATAGTGTTCTGGTTACATCATGCCATAGATGCGAAATATGGCTTTGTTCATCAGATCATGGTGCTGACAGCTGCATTGCAATGGCCATTGAATTATAACCACTCACATAAAGGGAGAGATAAAAGGCATCAGTAATGTGTGGCATATGACACACACACACACACACACACACACACACAGGGGGCTCAAATGCAAGCCCCTGACAGGCTCAGAGCCGTACACACTGACACAAACACGGTCATGCCCAGGGCCTTGGCTTTGTTATACCAGCTCATAGAATCCCTTTTATTTTCTACATTTCCTGTTACTGACAAGATTTTGGCAAGTGTAATTTCAGTTTGAGCCCTATCTTCCAAGACAAAGATGTAAGGAGTAAGAGAATAAAGAAACTGTTTATTGTAACTATAATAATCAGAAAAACAGCAATGCCTTCTACATTTCCAGCCCTTTTCACACAATGCATTCTCCATAATGGGAAACTACTGCCTGGCACACTGTCCTGAGGGTAAAGGGGAAGGGAAAGTGGGGTGGAGAAAGAAACTCACTCAATGTGACTGTGGTAGATTGATCACACTTCTTCCCTACCTCAAGAATCCATGCCTTTTGCTGTATAACTTTGCAGTACCCTCTTTCCAAGGGTGGACTCACTCCTGGACTTAAGCTTTAGGACATATTTTGACAATGGGATATTAGAACGTTAGAACTTAGCCCAGATTTTTCAAATGCCCTTGCCCACCTCTGTTTCCTCTTTTCCTCCTCTGCAATTGCCCTGAGAACATGGTCAGGCCAGTCTGCTAAGGAGTAAGATACATCGGGCAGTGCCAGGATGCCCCAGTTGTCCTGGCTGAGGCCATTCTAAACCAGCTGACAGCTGGCTGACCCCAACCTGCAGCTTACAGTCCATACTTGAGTAAGCCCAGCTGAGACCCAAAGAGCCACTCAGCTGCCTTACGGAATTGAGAACAATCTTAAATATTATTTCAAGCCACTGAGTTTGAGGGTGATTTGTGACCAACAATGACTCAAAGAGACATAGCAGGTTATAGATCTAGACATAATTCCCTGAATTCCTGCTTTCAAATGAGTGATTTTTCCCCAATACTCCAGGTTTACAGAAGGAGAAACTGAGGTGCAGTGTGATTGAGTCACTTAAAGCTCATAAAAATCCCGAGTTTTAAGGCAAAATCCTGCTATTGATTTTAAAGACTGAGTTAATCATTAATTTTCAAGAATATAATCTAACAATAGTATCTACATTTTAGCATAAGATGAGATGCACAAAATGTCTTCCTATAGTTTCCAGGGTTCAGGAAGAATTTAATAAATCCATATTTGAGTGAATGGCAGTGTGATTTTTAACTCAGCGTCCTCTACCCAGCAGGAATGGTTTCTCGTTAATATTGGACCCTCCCAAGCTCAATTTTCACACACACACTGCCTGCTCTTCAAAGTAATTAATGACTCCTCCTCCTTCATGCCTGCTGGCGAACCCAGGCATGTTGCTTTCCAGCATTCACCCCAATCATTCTCCTGCTGAACCTGAATGGAGGCTCTCTTGAGTTCACCTGGGCCCCAAAGTGAACAGGAAACTTGCCAGACACAGGGAGTGGAAAGGTGATACAATACATGGCCATGATCCTGCTCATGGATTCAGCCCACCATTCAAGGCTGTGATGATTCACCTTTCTCTCACTTTCTCAGGCCCACACACCTCCTATTAGTTCCCTTCTCTAACTTGAGCATCAGAAGATGTCCCTGCTAATTTCTAGGTATAATCCAAGTGCCAGGCTCCAGTGCATGGTCTTCTCTGCCCCGGGTCTCCCAAATTCATCTGTCCACACCCAACCCATATTTTAATATCTACCTGCAAAACAGTCATGAATTCAGTATTGGTATATTTGCCCAGGAGGCAGCGCCCTCATGCTTTCCAAATTCCCTCCAAGTTGTCCCTGGGACACTTTTATTTATGGTACATGAGTTACAGATTAGCACTTTAGCCATTTGCTCTTAAGATAATTGTTTTTGTGCTATATTTGAGAAAACCAAGAATTGAAGACCATGTCTCTGGCCCATGTCATGATCTGGCATTGGGTAGGTCTAGAATTTGAACCCTGAACCATTGACATTTTATGTCAAATTCATTAAACCCACACCCAGCATTTTTACCCAGCATGTTATTTGCAGGTGACTTGACACAAGGCCATCTGTAGGGGTTTGAATGACAGTGGTCTTTATTAGGATGAAGGAATACCTTATTTGTGAGTTAGGTGGCTATTGGTGTAGCCTGACACTGAGCTTTTGCAGCAACAGTGTGGCCAGGTTTTACCTGCTTTGCTGCTCCTTGATCATGGTTGGACTCTCCCCTTGCAGTCTCAAAAGCCATCTCTTTTCTCAGAAATCAAAATCAAAGCAAAATACAAACAATAAACTTTCCTCTCTCTTATGACCATCTTTACTCCCTACTGTCCTACCTACATAGATCAAGTTGCTTTTTTCCCCAGGTACTGAGAAGAAAGGATTCTATTTTGTTGACCGGCGTTGGGAGGTCTTATACTTAGCTGCATTTCCCAAACATTTCAGAGAAGTCTCAATCAAATAGACTTTCACAGCTTTTCCAAACATCCAAGCCTGGTGAGTGCAAACGCATATAGTGCTTCAGGCAACTTATGTTGCCTTGTGATGCCATATAGATTGAAAATGTTTAATATGTATATTAATTGCTCCATAGATGGTGGTGACTTTATAAGAGCAATTTCATTCCATTGTTTGAAAAACATTTTTGAGAATTCTGAAGACAACTAGCTGCAACATATGCTTTCTTTTAATTCCATATGCTGGAAACAAATCCTACCATATCACGGAATGATGACTATCCAGATTTCAGGTTTTGCATCACATGAATGTAAAGCAGCAGCCCTCCCACACGATGTCCTTTTTATCTCATGCCCTAACTTTCAAAAAAACCCCAATACAAAGATTTTTATATATTAAAGCCAAGCTCAGAGCAGATTTTAAGACCAGATTAAGAAACAAAGAGTTCTTGAACTCCAAACATAATACCACGTTTGTATACATTATGTTAATTTTCCTTATTTACTTAAAAATATTATGAGGAAGATTATTATTTCCAATTTGTTCATGCAGAAACTAGCCTCAGGAAATCTAAGTGACTTGTATGTAGCCATGTGACTTTTTGGTAGTGTGAGCAGTATTCAAACCCAAGAAAATGCAACTCCAAAGACCATGCTGTTTCTGCCCCAGTGCATTGACTCTCAGCTAAAACTTTAGAAAGAAAGATACTTAAAAGAGGATTGGGGTCTGTATCTGCCAGGTGTTTGCAGGGAGACAGAACCAATATTAGATATATACACATGCACACACACAGAGTTTATTTATTTCAATGAATCAGCTCTTGCATTGGTGAGGACTGGCAAGTCTGAAACCCATAGGATAGACCAGCAGGATGGACACTAAGGCATTATTCTCCGAAAAACCTGAGCTCTTGCTCTTAAAGCCTTCAACTCATTGGTTGAGGCCCACCCACATTATAAAAGGTACCCACGTTTACTTAAAGTGAACTGATTTTATGTGTTAAACAAATACCTTCACAGCAACACTGAGATTCGTATTTGGTTAAATAACTGGGTAAGGTAACCTTGCCAAATGAAAAATAATCATCATAGGGCTCAAATGCCAGAGCCTAAGTTCCTGACCTTTGTAGTAAGTCCCTGCAGCTTTAGGATAAGCTCTAAAAGACTACCACTATATCTGGTCACACTCTATGTAAAATATGCAAACAAACGAATCTCAAACATTACTATTCATACATTTGAACATTTTAATAAGAAATATTTTGAGCATCCACTTAGAACACCAGCACTGTTTTGATTATAAATACGAAGTCAAGGAATACAGAATTATAAGATATTCTTTTTCTTCAGGTAAATCGGTTTAATTGGAGAGACAAGAAAATTAAGTTGAAGAAAATTTGGCGGTATAGTTTTTAGTTGAGTAGTATGGTCACTATGGTCAGTAAATAAAATCTGTAATTTACCTCCTTTTAAAAAATTTTTGAGGTTTCCCTTATTACTCATTACATATTCAAAATATTGAGGTTTAATAAGTGTTTTACCAGAATTTATTTTAATCCAGTAAATATATATATGTGTGTGTGTGTATGTGTGTCTGTGTTGTGTGTGTCCAAGAACCCCAGAACTAAATTTATTTTGGTCCATTTAATATTATGTACATATTCAATGGACCTAAGTTAATTTATTAAACATTATATATGCATAAGTTTGTGACTGTGTGTGTATATCTATGTATATGTGCATACATATAGACATTATATAATCTGTGTGTTTTATTCAGCATACTAATTGTGTTAGTCAAATCTTCTATTTCCATATTTATCTCTATTTCTATTTCTGAACAATGTTAACATCACCTGTTGTGATTATGTATTTTCACTTTTTTCTTTGCATTTCTAATAATTTTGCTTTATATTTCCAAGCCTATGTTGTTATCTGCATAAAGGTTTATGCCTACTATATCTTCTTAGCATACTGTATCTTATTTACATAAAATGTATCACTCTGTCCTGTGAACTACCTTTCATATTAACTTTTTAGCATGTGTTAATAGTTCTACACAAATACATTTTATTTTTATAGAATGTATATTTTCCAGAGTTTTTTCAAATAACTTATGCTTTTTTGTTTTAACTATATTAAATACTATCTATAAGTAAAATTTTCTTTTTATATTTTCTTTAACTCAGCTCCTTTCTCTCTCTTTCTATGACAAATTTAGTTTATTCACATTTTTTGTGATTATGGATATGCTTGGATTTATTACTCTGACTTTTCTTTTTTTGTGTTTTATGTTGCTTTTTCTATATATGAATTTTTACACTCTTCTGCAAAAATAACTGATTATTGTAATATTTTGTGCATATCTACTATGCCCTAGTTCAATAAATTGTTCACAGAAGAGTGGAGCATAAACTCTGAAGCCTGTTGGTGCCCACAGAACTAAGTTTCATGAATGAACTTAAGAATTGGTAAGTACACTGAAACTCAAAGAGAGCATTGAATAACCTCAAATCTTAATCCTTGCTGTATTTATGCCCTTTGCAATGTGATTTTTGAACTCTTCTTATAAACGGCCAAGGTTTCTTCAGTCATGTGACTTGCTTTGGCACATGAGTCAGAATTTGTCATACAAGCAAAGATCTGAAAAAGTATTTGCTCATTTTTGCTTTTTTATTACGCCTCGGCCTTTGTTATAAGAACACGTCCAACTGGACTGATAGAAGATGAATCACCTAGAATTATGTTTTACCACTTATTGTAGGTGAGGCTGTCCCTGATCAACTGAGAGTCAGTGACCCCCAGACAAGCAAGAGAGCCATCCAAGGCTAGTATAACTGTCCAAGACTAGCATAACTAGAAATAGAATAATTATTTCTAGAAAAGCTACTTTTAATTAGCTAAGTAAATGCTTGTTATATCAATATACTAGGTTTGGGGTGGTTTGTTACAGAGCATTTTTGTAACACTTGATGACTGATACAATGTGTATGTGAGAATGTGGATTTTCAAGAGCTTGTGAAATAATCAATGTCTCTAAAACTATCAGAGAGAGGCATCCCAATGACTAAAAATGAACTGAGAAAACAATGTTATGATTTTTATGAAACTGGTCCTACAGATAAAGTAAAACAGCTTCAGATTTTAAAAGAGGAATGGGAATATTTCATAATCCCCATAATGATCTATAAGGTAAATTTCATAACCCAATATTTTCATTATGGGCTGAAAAGGCAGATATGGCACCTTTTTTCAAAATAGCATGTATTCTTGAAATTTTAACTCATTAAATAGTGTGGTTTGGGAAGTGGAACTTCTGAGTTTAACTACAGAAGTTATTTTGAAGTGTCATAACCTGTGGGTAAATTTAGGATTTCCACACCTTCCCAATGCCATTCTTGGTTTCCTACGACTGAAGGAATCTCAGGTAATGAACTGCGTATGTATCCATTTGCTCAATGAGCACTGATTGAGCACCAGGGGCTGACAGTCCCGCTGATTATGGATTTCACCTGGTGGTAACCTATACCCTCTCCAGGCAGCTGCTGTGCCATTTATGCCCAGAGTTATGTGACTCAGAAAGCACTGCACCTGGGTCTCTACTCCTTTCCAGGGCTAACGGGAGTCATCACCTGCCTCCAAGCAGTTATGAGTGTTGCTATTTCATCCATAAATACTTGCCCCACTATGTCTCATCTGGCCTGAGCACTGCTGATTCTCCTTCAAAACATCTTCTGAGGAGACTTCTTGTGTTTCTGAAAAGAACTAAACGCTCCCTCCTTTGGATTTTATCTGTGCCTCATATATATTTATGTTAGTCAAATATCATACCAACTAAACTTATTGTTTCATATATACTCATCTGCCAGTAGTCTATTAGCTTCTTAGAAAAAGTGTCCATAAAATGTTTGCTTAAAACAGTAAAAGCAGGTGCTTGATAAATTTTTGTTAGGTTAAGCACCTGCCTGTGTGTGCTAAGCTACAAAATGCAGAAACTATAGTACTTTCCTCTCCTACAAACCTTGAAACTTGTTTTCTAATTCTTTAAAATGTGAAAAATTTCAATTAAAGTGAATTTAAATAGTTAATATTAAGTGCATTTGTCTGACACCAACATAACCCCACTTAATCAGAGCCTCACAAACAGAATCACCAAAAAAACACAGCATTGAAGGAGTGTAGTGTGGACGTACCTCACATGCTTCCTCACGTCCAAGAGGCAAAACAATATTTTTGGAATTATGATAAAAGTTATACACTCACACACGTGCACGCATACAGAGTGTGTTATAAGTCTCGCTGATTATGGGTTTCATCTGGAGGTAACCTGTACCCTCCCCAGGCACCTAATGCACCAGGTAGGACCCAGAGTTATGTGTTTCAGAGAGCATTATGTCTGGGCTTTCCCTTTACTCCTTTCCAGGACTGTCTAAAGAGAAGGTGAAGGATGCACAATGGAGAGGGGTGGGTAATAATCTCATGAGTATAAACCATTTCATAAGAGTAAACCATTTCATAAGAGTAAATAATTTCAAATTTTTAACGTATTAGAAGTTAAAAGATAATCATAATAATAAATAAAAATACAACAGTGAAATGCTCTTCGGAAAAAAATCAACAGGAGTCTCACAGTGTACTACAGTTAGGAGGGAAACCACAAGAACAACAACAACAAATGGCGTTTCAGCACCATGGACAGTATCACGTCAGCTCCAGTACCCAAACATTCTAGCCATACTATGACTATAGCATCTACAGCTCCAAATTAAATTCGCTACTGTAGTGGAGAATAGAAAGGAGAGATAGCCTTCATTTTGTGGCCATTTGACTGTCCATATCAAAGTCAGGATACCTCTGAACCATAAAACTGAGTCTACAGCAGACATCAGAATATGTGTACAGCTGTATTAAAATGGCAAGAAAAAAAATCTGTCATTTGAAGAATCACTGATTGTCTGTTACAGGGGCTGACTGAGTATAAGGTCTACAGTTAGACCTTCAAATAAGCAATGGATTCGATGTCATTTCAACATAATGAGTGAAACATTGCACAATCTCCATGTGGAAAAATAAGTTGACTATTAAAACATAAGTCACAATATAACAAAAAGAGAGTTCAGAGAAGGAAGAGAGAAGCTGGGCTGAAGAGCAGATGAAGGCTGAACAAAGGAGGAGTGTGAGCTGGGATGCAAGAACATGGCAGGATTTGGTGGAGTGCTGCCCATGCACAGAACACATCCTGTGGCATGAGGACCACAGGAGATGGTCCTCAAGAGATGGAAGAGCAAGAGATGGAAGGAGAGGTGTGTACTGCTAAGACAAATGACTCCTTTTTTCTGGTGGCTATTTTCCTTCACCCTAATTTGGACTAATTCCTTAGATTCTACTTCATCCTCAT
Organism: Macaca nemestrina; assembly: GCF_043159975.1. Classification (NCBI taxonomy): domain Eukaryota; kingdom Metazoa; phylum Chordata; class Mammalia; order Primates; family Cercopithecidae; genus Macaca; species Macaca nemestrina. The sequence goes on along the minus strand of NC_092131.1, from coordinate 9,196,907 downwards.
TCTCACCTCCTTGGAGAATCAACAACGGCTTGATTTTCCCCCACCAACCTAATTGCTCCTCCTGCCTGTAAATCAATTGATTAATTTATTTATTCAACAGATGCTTATCTAGTACCTACTATGTTCCAGAAACTCTCCTAGTCCCTTAAAAACCTCCCAAGCCACAAGATTGCCTTGCTTATTATTTATTTATTCACCTCTTAATTGAATAGTGGCTTAGTTAGTAAGACTTGCGCTTTGGAATTATAAGTGTTATAAAGTCTAAGTGTTATAAAGTGCTAAGTGTTATAAAGTCTGCCATCAAGGAACAGACAGTCAAGACAGGTTGGGGACACAGGTATGGAAAGGTAGTCATAACACAGTGTGATCACTCACTTGAAAGAGAAAGAAAGGGTGCTATGGGAACTCAGAGGAAAAACAACTCCACGTGTTGAGGATTCCGGAAGGTGCTTCAGTCACTACCTATATTGAGCATTTCACATGTGCTCAAAATTCTGCTAGGTGCTCACTTTTTAATACTCATAACAACCTTATGAAGTTGACAATAAAAGGGGAAACTGAGGCTCAAAAATGTTTAACTCCCCCTCCAAGTCACAGAGGCTACACATGGCAAACCTGGAACTCAACCTCATTCCCTTTCAGGTCTTTTTCAACTCAGCCTGGCCCCCTTCCAAGATGCTCCAGAGGGGAACGCATTTGACTTGAGCCTTGAAGAATAAGTAGGACTTTGTCACGCTGCCACCTGGGAAGTGGCAGGGATGTTGAGGAAACCAAGCCAGGAGAGGAGGCAGAGGGACTCTCACCTGGGGATGAGCAGCCCCTTGCTTCCACCCTCAGGGAGTGTTTCAGTGTTTCTGTGATGAGGACCCACGTGCCCCAGGGTGGTTTTCGTGGCAGCATGGAATCCCCTGGTGCCCTGACCCATCTTTGCCTGATTTTTCTTCATAATTGGACCGGCTGCTGCTGGCTGCTTACCTGATTAGTGGGTTCACTAACCCAGCAGAAATGGGATCTAAGAGGATTAAAATGTGAAAAAACGATAATACAAATTGAAAACAGCAGCTTCTCCAGCCGAGCTTTGGATTAAAAGTTGAGAAAGTGAATCAGAAAATTAAAAAATGTGAAAGACGAGGTTAAAAAATGCTGATTGAAACAAGTCCTTTTGTAGCCCAGCCTCCCTGCATGCTATTGTTTCTCTGTTTTGTACCAGTTCTATAGGGAAAAGTACGAGTGCCTCTGTCTGGCTTTCAAGTGCCTCTGAAGATTTAGGGGCAGCCTGGCTTTCTGCTCGCACTTTCCACACCCTCTCTCTCTGCTCCCCATTCCCAGTGCAGGTCTCCTCCTGCATTACCTTTTGAATTTTGCTCCCACAGGTTTCTTCCCCCAGAATTCCCAGCTCTGCTATCATTATTTCTCCACACCTACCATTCCCTCTTGCTGAACGCAGCCTCCTTTCAAAGTCTTCCACAGTTTCCCAGTTGAAGTCATCTTCCCATCCCCAAAGCCTGTTGCACTTTGCCTGTCTTCTCCAAACCTTGGCATTTTCATGCCTCCAAATAACATGATTTATGTCCTTTCTCCCATAGTGAACTGTGAACGCAGAGGGCTGAACAACACCTCACTCCATGAAAATAGCCTTATACTGTTATCTACAAAAGTACTTTTTGTATGAAGGAGTGAGGAAATGAGTCAATGAGTCCAATACAACAGTGAACCATCCAGGCACTGCTCCATGGTGCTGCTCCTCAGCTCAAAGCCCCTCCAAGACAAGGCAGCCCCCAGGCATGAGGCTGAAACTCAGCATCCCTGAGGGACTAGCTGGCCTCCCTCTCTTCCCCCCCCCGTGCCTCATCCTCCTCCCCAGTACCTCTTCTCTGGTTTCACCAGACCCCAGGAGATCCTGCCACAAGGACTACACAAGCCTGATTTAGCCCCTTTCAGACACTGCCTGCCTGAAATCACAATCCCAATGCTTCTTCTTTTATGGAAAATAATACTCATTCAAGGTCCAGTTTATGTATCATGTTCTTCCTGAAGCCTTCCCTGATACCTCTGTGGAAAAGAATTCCTTTTTCAGTGCTCTTTGCCCAAACACCTTTTTGTTGTTGTTTTGGTTTGGTTTGGTTTGGTTTGGTTTCTGTTTGCTTTTGCTTTTGTTTTTGTAATAGGGTCTTGCCCTGACGAGAGTGCAGTGGTGTGACCGTAGCTCACTGCAGCCTCAATTTCCTGGGCTCAAAAGATCCTCCAGCCTCAACCTCTCAAGTATCTGAGACCACAGGTGCACACCATGACACACAGCTATATTTTAAAAAATTATTTGCAGAGATGGCTTCTCACTATGTCACCCAATCTGGTCTCGAACTCCTGGCCTCAAGCAATCCTCCTACCTTGGCTTCCTAAAGTACTGGGATTATAGGCATAAACCACCCTGTCTGGCCCACGTGTGTTTTATTACTTTTAGTACCATATCAGAATTTCTGTGGCTTTGTTTTTTGTGGGTTTGTGGGTTTTGCCATCTACACATCTATTGCCCACACTGAAGATAGGCTCTTCAAGACTCAACAATTTTCCATTGTGGTGGTTGTTAACATTGATAAAGCTCTTGCTACAGGTTAGGTATTGTGTCAACATAAAAGATCCTATAAAATCTTCACAGCAAGAATACCAGGGTGGTGTCATGCCCATGCTCCCTTTGTGGCTCAAGCCTGTAATCCCACCACTTTGGGAGGCCGAGACGGGCGGATCACGAGGTCAGGAGATCGAGACCATCCTGGCTAACACAGTGAAACCCCGTCTCTACTAAAAATACAAAAACTTAGCCGGGCGAGGTGGCAGGCGCCTGTAGTCCCAGCTACTCGGGAGGCTGAGGCAGGAGAATGGCGTGAACCCGGGAGGCGGAGCTTGCAGTGAGCTGAGATCCGGCCACTGCACTCCAGCCTGGGTGACAGAGCGAGACTCCATCTCAAAAAAAAAAAAAAAAAAAAGAAAATGAGGCAAGCAGAATATAGAGTCACACAGGTAGCGAGAGGCACGCAGGTGCTCACCCTACACTGCCTGGGCCCATGGCCTGTGCTTGTAGGCACTTCATTGTGCGGTTTGCCTCTGCAGCTCTCCCCAGCACAGTGCAAAGGGTGCCTTACTGCCACCACATATTTGTGGAGATGGAATAACAACTATGATCAGCTCAATAAGCTCTTTTCAACATTTACCATGCATCTAGTACCTTGCATCACCTCATGTAATCCCTACAACATCTCAACAAGCAGAGTGCTATTATTTCTCTCTCTTTAGAGATGAAATGAAAAACTCTCTTTAGGGTTTGAAAGAACCTAATTCATTTGTCCAATATCACATGGCTGTATGTGACAAAGATCACACCCAGACCCTGATCCTGCAGGCTCCAGAAATGAGATGTTTATTATTCATCAACCTAACTGGGACTGCAGTTTGTTTTTGCCTGATTCATAGAGAATTCTAACTAAATATTCAGGAGGTTGTATAAATCAATCACAACTTGACCTCAAATGACACCACAGAATCTCTGCTCACAGCTGCCCAGAGGTGAGGCACCCCTGTCTGAAGCTGAATGCCCTATCCTAACTCTAAGAGAGCCTTCACCCAATAAGAGAAGTTGTACTCACTTGCACCCACACACAGAGGAGGGCCAGGACTCACCTATGCCTAGGCTTACGGAGCAAATTCAAAGTGCAGATACTGTAATCTCAGCACTTTGGGAGGCCGAGGCAAGTGGATCACCTGAGGTAAGGAGTTGAAGACCAGCCTGGCCAACATGGCAAAACTCTGTCTCTACTAAAAGTACAAAAATTAGCCAGGACATGGCGGCACATGCCTATAATCCCAGCTACTTGAGTGGCCTTTATGGAAAGATGCCTTCAGCCAAAAAGGCCAATCAGTTCAAAGAGCTCCTTGTAATACAGGTAGGTCAGTGTGGCTGGAGATGAAGGAAGAAGTTAGGAGAGGAACTGGGGCCAGTCCCAGTAGAGCACCTTGGGCCAAGAAAGGAGCTTACAGTGTATTGGACTTGCATTGGGAAGGTGTTGGAGGTTGAAGGCAGTGGGTGATGTGGGTGATAGAGAGCATCTTCGGGGGCTATGAGGAGAAGGGCAGGAGGCCGATGTGAGTAAAGGAGACTGGGAGTCCAGGGAAGCACTCATGGGAGTTGAGATGGTGGCCAGGAGTAGGGATTCCCCCAGGTCACGGGAGCATGTGATGAGATTCTGGCACACACACTGGAAGCAAGGCCAACTGTAGCTCCTTTCAGCACACCCAGATGAAAGCTTAATCTACCCTCACTTAGAAATGAAAGACAAAAGGATTCCTGCCTTCTGCAGTAGTGAAATGTGAGGCTGATGCCCTGTGCCACCAATGAACTCATGCAAAGGCACAGATAATTTCCTTATACATTGTTATATCTCAGAGTCATGGTGTAGAAAGGGCTTTGGAGATCACCCACCTCGTGTCCTCATTTATTACTTAGATGCAAGGCCATGTCCTAGGGGAAAACCTTCCCATGTGGCAGAGCAGAGACAAACCTGAGTCAGATTTTCAAATTGCTGGTCTGATACTGGGTTTTCAATGCTGTCAAAGGGGCATGGACAGTAAGATCTCTGAGCAGCCCAAGACTGTGTTCTATCCACTCCTTGACCTCATCATATATGCCAGCCACACTCTCGACACTTGCTGAGCATATGCATCTACCACATACCTGCCCTGTGGTCTGTGCTGGGGCACCTGGAGGGCAGGGCTGGCCTGGTTCTCACCCTCACTGAGCTTTCAGAGGATTGTCTGTTGCTTGATCAGTGGGGTCATGCAGGGTGGTCATTATGACCTTCAACATAACCAATGACATGGGACAACAGACACAGAGATATTCAGCAACCTGCTTATTCTCTACAGTGCGTCCAAGACAGACACTGCTCTGAGGACCAAAGAGAAGCCTGTGCAAAGTATCTGGTCAATGTTCAAAGGCTCTGTGGCTGTGAGTGATGCAACAGGATTTTGAAAAATTCTATCCTCTCCCAGAGTTGCAGCCTGGGGCAAATAAGTCAGACATACATACTGAGGTCAGAAAGGGAGAAATCACAAGGATCCCAGACTGCACAAGCGATGCCTTAAGATGTCCCAGTATAGAAAGGCCAGGCGCTAGGGTAAGGAGAGGAGGAGAGAGACAAGGAAGGAATGAGGAGGGGCAGGACATGGGAACGGGACAGAAGGAGAAAGCCACAGCAGTTGCAGAATGTACTCAGAGTGAAAAAGGAAGAAAGGTAATTTGAGAGCCCTGGCCTCCATCTGCTCAGACTCTGAGGATAAAAGCAAAGGGAGGATTAGGTGACCTGAGGGGCCATAGCAGGGCCCTCTCACCCCCTCAAGTGCACCCAGGATAAAAATGCCATTTATTAGCCCCATGCATGGTAATTATATTTAATACTGACCTTGATTCCTTTTGTGCATGGTAAATAATGAAAGCTGCTCTGTTTGAATTTGAGGGCATCTAAGTGACCCATTTGCAACTCCTACTTCTATCCCAGGCTTGCAGTCAAAATAGGACAACAGAAAGCCATGGGAATGAGCGTTAGGCTGTGCATGTGGCTCGCTCTAAGAGAAGTTTCTGAACCTGCATAGTCTAGTGTGGAAAGGAGATGCATGTTTAGAATTCAGGATGTCTAGGGTTTTAGAAAGGTAATATGGCGTGGACATCCTACGTAACATCCTCCACCAGGGTTCCAGAGAGGCCTCTTCTCCAATTCCCACTGTTCTCAGAATTCATCACCAACTGACATGGTAGCCTGTGTTTTGTTTAAGTAACTGTCGAGAACATGTGGCCACGAGGCAGAGATTTTGCTTCATGTGTCATTACTTTATACCTGTGCCCAGAATAGCAATTAGCACATGGTAGATGTTCCATAAATGTGTGAAGGATGAATTGTGTACCATCGCATCCTAAGACTTCAGGGACTCGGAGATCAATAACATATAACTGACTCATTATGGCTTATTACAAACAATCACACACGGATCATGCGTGTGGAGCACTTACCATTTGATGCATCCTCACCTAAGCACTCTCCTTGGATTAAATTTATTTCATCCCTACCACAAAACTTTTAAGTTGCTTTTGATGTTAATCCTCAAAACTGGGGAAAGAATACATAAGTAGTTTGGTCAAGGCCTCACAGCTATGAAGCAGTGCAGGGGGTCCTCACTCAGCCTACCTGACCTCAGAGCCCCCGGGTGAGGACTGGAGGAGGCACCGCAACCACAAATCAAGTGACCGTGGCAGAACACAACAAACGTTCCCTGAACCACAAATGAGGGGACAAAGCCCTGCATCTGGGGAGTGGGGCAGGAATGGAGGAGGCTTGGTGGAGGACAACAGCCACAAGCGTGTGACTTTTGCATCCTCTTTTTAGAATTCTCTTTTCTCACTGTCATCAGGGTGCCTGGCAGTACCTGGACTTTCTCTGCCTCCCTCTCTCAGATCTCAATTCTACATATGTGGGTCCAATTACCGGACAATTCACTCAATTTTCTTTTGCTTGACCTATGACAAATTCCACTTTTGTAACACTTGGGGCCTGTATTAATTTCTTTATGCCTATTCTTCAACACAACCTTTGAAGTAGGGATTGTTACCACCATCATTTGGGGAGGAAACAGAAGACAGGGGAGATGAAGGGCCCTGTCCCTGAGTCTGCATTGAGTACAAAGTGTGTGTCCTCCTAGCTGGCCCCTGCTTCATGCTCCAAGTGCCTTCAAGCATTCCAGCAGTGGCTGATGTCCATCTCAGGCGGGCAGTGGGTGTTCCCAACCTGTCCACTTGCATCCTCCGACAGCCACTCACTCTGCACCACCTCCTTTGGAACAATTTCATGCCTCCAGAAAAATAGATTTTGCTGTAGGATATTTTAAGTAAGCTTTTCTTCTGAATGCAAAATTAACACTCACTATTATAGAAAACAGGTAAAATCAGAAGACTGTAGATATAAGAATAAATATTCTGGCATCTAGATATTATCGTCGATGGGTTTTTAAAGTATTTTTCTCTCCTCCTTTGAACACTGTTTTGAACACAGATAAATACACTGTATATAAATGCATATCCTACTTTTTTCACCTGAAACAGAAGGCTGAAAAATATCCTATATTTCAACATATTTTGTCTGTGTATTTCACCTTTATTCATCTATATTAACAGCATAATACAATATATGAATTGGCATTTAAATTGTTTTAGAAAACGAAGATTTCTCTTAATTTTGAATGATTTACCAATGGCAGATTTTCAGCCTAATAGTTGTCAGGGGTAAATATATATGTATTTGTTGATACATACCCTAAAGCTACTTGTTAAGACCTGACCGTGTTAGCTATCACCATGCTGAGGGGTTTAGCAATATTATCTCATTTAATCAGCACAGCAGCACTCTGGGAAGGCAAAGTCATTATATAGGTAAAGAAACGGAGCCTCAGAGGGGCCCACCATGTGCCCATGACATACAGCTTTCAACTGGTCAAAATCCCTGAAGTCTGCCTGTTCTTAAACCAAACCTAGGCTGGGTGTGGTGGCTCACACCTGTGGTCCCGGCACTTAGGGAGGCAGAGGTGGGTGAGTCACCTGAGGTCGGGAGTTCAAGACCAGCCTGACCAACATGGAGAAACCTCATCTCTACTAAAAGTACAATAAATTAGCCGAGCATGGTGGCACATGCCTGCAATCCCAGCTACTCGGGAGGCAGAGGCATGAGAATTGCTTGAACCCAGGAGGTCGCAGTGAGCTGAGATCATGCCATTGCACTCCAGCCTGGGTAACAAGAGCAAAACTATATATCAAAAAAGAAAAAAGAAAAAGAAAGAAAAGAAAACAACAACAAAAACCTAACATAATCTAGATGTGGTCCCTACCCAATCTCATGTTGAAATGTAATCCCCAGTGTCAGAGTTGGAGCCTGGTGGGAGGTAACTGGATCATAGGGGTGGATTTCCCCTTTGGCCCTGTCCTCACAATAGTGAATGAGTCCTTGTGATAACTGGTTGTTTAAAAGTGTGTAGAAAGCCCTCCTCTCTCTCGATGCTCCAGCCATGCAAGACATGCCACCCCCCCTTCACCTTCCACCATGATTATAAGTTTCCTGAGGCCCCCTCAGAAGCCGGGCAGATGCCAGCACTATGCTTCCTACACAGCCTGCAGAACCATGAGCCAATTAAACCTCTTTTCTTTGTAAATTATCCAGTCTCAAGTATTTCTTTATAGCAGTGTGAGAATGGACTAATACAAAACCCTTATACTGCTTTCCAAAACCAGTCCCATTCATGTACACTGTCATCTGTTGTGGACGAAATTACCTTAGCTTATTTAGACCTTTCCAGTTGGTTCCCTTAAATATGTTGGCGGGGGGGCGGGTTTTTTGTAATAATATATTTTATTAGCCCTTCTTTGTCTCTGGTCAAAAAAAATTACACTGGACATATTAAGGATGGAAGGTGGAAGGAGGGAGAGGAACAGAAAAAATAACTACTGAGTACCAGGCTTAATACCTGGGTGATGAAATAATCTGTACAACAAACCCCAGTGACAATAGTTTATCTATGTAACAAACCTGCACATGTACCCCCGAACCTGAAGTAAAAGTTAAACAAAAAAGAAATGCCATAGTAATGCTAATGTACATTCCTTGAGAGAGGATCTCATTCTGTCACCCAGGCTGGAGTATAGTGGGCTCACTACAGCTTTGACCTCCCCAGGCTCAGGTGGTCCTCTCACCTCAGCCTCCCAAGTAATCTGGACTACAGGTGCACTCTATCACACCTGGCTAAGTTTTGTATTTTTTGTTGAGATGGGATTTCACCATGTTGCCCAGGCTAGTCTCGAACTCCTGGGCTCAAACAATCCACCCATCTCGGCATCCCAATGTGCTGGGATTATAGGTGTGAGCCACTGCCCCAGGCACTAATGTACATTTCTATAGGCTTCTAACTTAGAACATTTTGTATGCAATCTTTACTTGCATTCACTAAACAACTTTAAAGGGAGAATGGTTAGCCTCATTTTCCAAATTTTCCTTTGATCCCTCAACTGGTCAACTGCAGTGCTTGACTCATGTCCTCAGCTTTAATTCCTCCCCACTACGCACAACCTCGACCTTCAGCGCAAAAATAATTAGGAATGAAAACGTACATTCACAAAAAACCTGGACATTAATATTCACAGCAGTTTTATTCACAATATCCCCAAACTGGAAACAATTCAGAAGTCCTTCAACAGGTGAATGGTTAAACAAACTCTGATACATTAATACCATGAAATACTGCTGAGAAATAAAGAGAAATCAGCTATTATTTCAGGCAATAGTGTGGATGAATCTCAAAGGAGTTGAGTGGAAAAAAGTCAAAAACCTAAAAATTACATACCATATGATTATGTTTATATAGTGTTCTCGAAGTAGCAAAGTTATAGACATGGAAAATCAATTAGTGATTGCCAGGGCTTAGTGATGGGGGAGATGGGAGCAGAAGGGAAATGGGAATGGTGTGGTTATTAAAGGTTAACATGCGAGATCCTTGTGGTGATGGCACTCTAGTATCTTGACTGACATGGTGCATACATAAATCTATGGCATGTAATAAAATTATGTAAGAACCAGCTGAATGAAATGCACACAAGCATAGCTAAAAGTCACACTGGGGAAATGTGAATAAGACTGGTGGACTGCATCAAGGTCCATAATCTGGTTATGATATCATGGGATGGTTTTGCAAAACGCTGCCATTGGGGGAAACTGGGTAACGTCTACACCAGATCCCTCTGTATTATTCCGCACAACTGCTTATGAATCTGAAATTCTCTCAATTAAAAAATTAATTAAAAATAAATAAATTAGAAGGTTGAAGGGATATGAAGCATTTTCACCCTCAGTGAAATTGATCTGGGTTATTTATTAGAACTCTGTGAATTTCAGGGGTCCCAAGGCATCTTCTCTATTGAATCTCCTCTTGGGGAGAGACTGAGATGCGGTCAGAGTTTAGAATGCATGTCTATTTTTGAGTAGGAATCACCCAGCCAGGAGCACAGCATGATTGGAAGGTTGAGGTCACAGTTCCCCCACTTTCTCTCAATCCGCCCCCTACACTAACTTCTCACAACCTTGAATTCGAAGAGTTTTAACTTGAAAGAAAGGACAATTTTGCTTCGATGTTTTCTAATTTTGCTGTAACTGCTACCAGCTGTGAGTTAATGTAGAACATAATCCAGGAGGCATCCTGAGGCCTTTTTCATGTTTTCCAGTTGCCTGAGAACTGACATGGTTAAATATATGGAGAGGGTAGGGAACACAGAGCCTGGTTTTATGTGCTGGTTTTCCAAGCTGTGCACCAGGTTCTCATTTCAGTGTCTTAAGACGCTGGAGGTGAGCAGATTTCTGGCTCTGGGTCCAGAGCACCATGGAGGACTTGGCAGGACACTGGTTTCTGCTGTTCAGCAGTCAGCTATGTGCAATATCCAGATTTGAGCTGTGGGGAGCTGCTCTCATTAACCTTGGTCAATCTTCCTACGTTATGTTGGAAATGTCATAAACACACCAGGCCTAGAAAGAGAGAAAGAGAAAAGGCGAGAGAGACAGAGAGATGCTAGCTTATTGCCCAAGAAACTCCAGAAGGGGGTAGTTCATCTCTCTCAGAGTCATTCATTTACTCTTTTAGCTAAAACTAGGAACCCACTATGGGCCAGCTCTCCCAGGGATTGGATCTACCTCCCAGTTGCTCCTCCATTTCCAGTGGACAAAACGCATTCACATTCATGTCAAGAATTCAATCTCAGAACAACACTTTAGGGCAGTCACTTTTCGAAGCACTATCCTATTATTTATTCATTTTTGTTTTTTTGAGACAGGGTCTCTCATTGTGTTGTGCAGGCTGAAGTGCAGTGACACAATCTCGGCTCATGTAGCCTCAACCTCCCTGGACTCAGGTGGTCTCCCACCTCAACCTCCTAAGTAGCTGGGACCACAAACACTTGCCCCCAAGCCCAGCTAATTTTTGTAATTTTTGTAGAGACAGAGTTTTGCCATTTTGCCCAGGCTGGTCTCAAACCCTCGGGCTCAAGCCATCCACTGGCCTCCGCCTCCCATGCCGGAATTCAGGCATGAGCCTCCGCACCTGGCCAGCAATGCTATTTTAAACAGATGAGGAAAGAGATCCAGAACCGTGTCCCACAGAGGACCACACAATACGAAATAACAGATCTAGGAGTGGCGTCCTCAGTGTTTCATAGGCAAGATGCCCTCAATTATAGCATTAGAAAATGTGTTGGTAATTAAAAATTAAGCCCCACCTAGGAAACTCCTGTGCAATAAATAGAAAGGCCAGGAGGAGAGGCTGGGAGCACAGGCAAATAGGAGACACCCTCTCTCGTGGGAAGACAGTGCTTCTATGGCCTCCCAGGTCATTTCACGTCATCCACAGAAGGGCTCTCCACTACAGAGAATATTCCCCTCAATTTACAGGTGATAACACTGTGGCTAGTGGAGGTTAAATGTCTTGGCCAAGGTCTCAAGGAACATTAAAATCCAGATCAACTGATATGGAGTCGCAAAGTCTTAACAGGACATCCAGCTTCTATCAGATAAACAATGAGCGCTTTGAGCATTCCCTTAATGCTTTGCTTTCTAGATCAGCTGAACACACCTGTTCTCTCTCTCTAATTTTTTTTCTTTTAATGGAGAGGCTAATCCCAACCACAGGGCATTAAAGATGCCACGTGTAAAAAGCACTAAGTTGGGCCCTACTGGGCACGCGGAGCTGGGGTCGTTCCCTCCAAGCTTAGGTGGCCGAGTGCAGGCGCAGGTGCGCATGCGCAGCTTGGACTGGTGGAACAGGACGGGGGCGCTGGTCCCACCCTCCTGGGCGCCTTGGGAGGCACTGGCAGCTCTTCTCCTGTGTGCTCAGGTACCTCCAGTCAACCTCTCGGACCCTGCCAGCCCTGCAACTTCAAGCAGATCTCTGCTTCTCTTTTGGTGGTAGCCGTCCTTGGTCCTGGCCTCCCACGCCCATCGCAGAGGCCATCTGAGGGCCAGGAGGACCGGGACAGCGACTAGTCCTCCCTGCCAGCGGCTCCCCTGGGGCCTGGATCGCAGCCCCTCCACCCACCCCACATGGGCCCAGTGAGAAGCCGGGCCTGGGAAGGCAGCAGCAGCAACAGCCCAGGGCGACACAATTCCCATGGGGTCCCTGCAGTGCCACTGGGCCCTCAGGCCCCCTTCTCCATCCCCTTCCCTCTCCCTTCCAAAGTCCTGCGGGTTCCTTCCTCTTTTTCTTTTCACTCCCGCTTTCCCAGGCTGCGTTCTCTCTGCCTTTTATCCGTCACCTTTTTTCCCCTCCTTCCCTCTCCTCCCTGCCCCTCCTCTGTGTCCCTCTGCCTGGTCTGTGGCCTCCCTCTTTTTCCTCGGTCCCCTGGTCTCTGTGTCCCGCCTCCATTCATGGTGTCAGCGTGGTCTCTCTAGTTGCTCCGTCTCCTGTGCCCTCTACTCCCACCCCCCCATCCCATACACATTCCCTCCCTGGGGGCTCTTTCCCACTGTACAAGGCAGGGCCTTTCATCCAGAGTGGCCTGACCTCTGCACAATGTTTGCTTTGTCCTGGGGGTTTGGAGCCAAATGAAGACAGGGGCACGAGTGTCCCTCTCAGCCCTGGCCGGGCCTCCTCCACTGGCCCTCATTGTTCTGCTGTGTCTGGGAGCCCAGCCCCTCCACAGCTGCCTGACCCCACCAGCTCCAATCAGCTTCACATCCCACGGAGAACAGGGAGCCAAAACTCAGCAACAGCAATGCCTCCTGTCTCATTAGTATTATTTTAAGGACTATCATGGTCCTGCTGCGTGGAGAAATCTGAGTGGAGAAATGGTCAGACAGCTCTCCCGAAGAACATATATCTCTAAAACATGCATAAAACTGAAACAGACCATTAGGTATTGCCCTGTGCAGTCTACAAGTTTTCCTGATGAGTCAGGCTCTGTGCATTTGGGAAGGAAGGTCACTAGCCTTAGCCCCAGGGGTACAAGGCTAGTGATATTTATATCACTTGGAATAAAGGAAAATAAATACTACATGGAGGCCAGAGATTGTAGTGAAGAAAGCTGAAAAATATTGTGATTGTCAGAGAGGCATGGAATACAGTGTGTCAGAGGTGAGTGTTAGATGATTCTGTCCTTGGTCTGCTCAGGTGAAAACTAGAGAAATGGAGTGACCTAGGACACTATACTCTAATAGGGACAGTAGTAACCTGCACCACGTCCAAAGAAATGTGCTTAGAAGGGTATTCTTCAGTCCTCATCTTAGGAGAAAGCTCCCTGAGGAGGTGGGAACAAGCTTGTTCTGGGTAAGTCAATGAAGGCAATTTATCAACTCATTCAGCAAATATTTATTGAGGACTTTGTCCATGTCGAGCGTGAAGAGCGGCACTGGGGATTCAGTGGAAGATAGAAGACAAACAGCCTTTGTCCTTATTTGGCTCAAAGTCTCCACAGAAAGATTCAACTGAACACGCGCCAGCTGAAATGAGGGGGTTCAGGGAGCAATGGGACCCCATGGCAAGGAGTGAAGATCAGAGGGAGATTTCTTTTTTCTTTCTTTCTTCTTTTTCTACGGAGTCTCGCTCTGTCGTGCAGTGGCGTGGATCTCAGCTCACTGCAAGCTCCGCCTCCTGGGTTCACGCTATTCTCCTGCCTCAGTCTCCCAAGTAGCTGGGACTACAGGTGCCCACAACCATGCCCAGCTAACTTTTTGTATTTTTAGTACAGACGAGGTTTCACCGTGTTAACCAGGATGGTCTCGATCTCCTGACCTTGTGATCTACCCCCCTCAGCTTCCCAAAGTGCTGGGATTACAGGTGTGAGTCACCAACCCCGGCCGGGAGATTGGGTTTCAATCAACCCAAGGAGGAATGTTCAGACAGTCAGAGGCATCCAAAGACTCTGTGGGCAGTATGTGAGGTGGTGAGCCCCCCATTAATGGAGGTGTGTGTGCAGTGCCTGTGCAGTGCCTGCCCAATCTCATGACAGACACACCAAGGAGCTGCAAGCCCCAGCCAATGAAGTTGGACTGGATGAACCTGAAGATTCACTACAATTCTGGTAATTTCTGAAAATTAGGGAGCATAATTACTGATTATTGTCATTATATAAGTTCTAATAAAACATCTGCCTTTAATAGAGCTTCTCACCTGGGAGGCACAGACAGTGGGATAAGGCTACGTCCAGCATCAGACAGACCTGTGGTGTACGCCAGCCACACTGGCTTTGTGAGCCTCAGCTTCCTACATTATGTAGCATAAGCAAGGTGACCAAACCGAATTTGTAGCGTTTTTGTTACGATTAAACAAGATATACTAATATATCTAATGCATTATTTTACATATAAATATATTATTTATAAATAATATATGAAATAAAATCTAATACAGGTTTAGTATCACCTATCCAAAATTCCTGGGACCAGAGCGTTTCAGATAATGGATCTTCCCAGATTTTGGAACATTTGCAGTGCTGGCTTAGCATCCCTGATCCAGAAATCTGAAATCAAAAATGCTTTAATTTGCATTCTATTTGAGCATCATTTTTTAGATTTTGGAGCATTTCAGATTTCAGGTTTTCAGATTGGGATTGCTCAGTCTGTAATATATTATATATGCATATTATATATTATTATACATAATGCTATATGATAAAATGATAGAAATCTCTACCATGGTACATGACACTTAGTAGGCATTTGATAATGGGTTGTTATTATGATTCATCATTACTATGATCTCAGGACCAGAGTCACCATATCATAAAAAGTATAAGCTTAGAAATTATTCAATTTTATATTACTATAGATTGCAAAAAAAAAATGTAATGGAAAAATTTCCATTCACACTATCAAAAACAACATATAAAAAATCTAGGACTAAAACTAATGTGAAATGTCTAAGACGTATATGTTGAAAGCTAGAGTTGTCTAGATTGTTCAGACATAAAAAAAAAGACATGAATGAATGAAGAGACACAATGCCATGGACGAGTGGACTGCATGGTATAGAGATGTTGAGTCTCTTCAATTTAGACTACAAAAGCAATGCAGCTCCAATCAAAATCGCAATGGAATTTTTTATAGAATTTAACAAGGTGGTGCTGAACTCCTTCAGAAAAGAAAATGTACATGAATTGGCAAAGAAAATATTTTAAATAAAGAATAATGAGAGACGTAGCTTGCCCTGCCGTAAAAATGGCTATCAAGTTACAATAATTAAAATAGTGTCATATTAGCCCAGGAAGAAATGAAGGGAGAAATAAAAGAAGAGAGAGAGGAGTCCAGAATTGGTGCCAATTGTGTTTGAGAATAAAATGCATAGCAAAGAGGGCATTTCAAAACAATGAAGGAAAGATACGTTATCTCTATTCAAAGAATGAAGTTACATTGGTTACCTATTTGGAGAAAAATAAGCAAATGCCTTCTGCAAAATATATCCTCAAATAAATAATTTTTGATGGATTTGTTCATTCACTTTAGAAATGTTTATTGGACATCTATGCCTTAAGGCCTTACTAGGCCCTTGGGAACGTGATAGAGGATGAAATAGACAGGGACCCCAAATGAATGGTTCCTACAGTGGGGAACTAGACAATAGGCAAGGTAATAAAGATGTTGCAACTGTGAGAACTTCTAGGAAGGGAACCAGTCAACTTCTGTGACTGAAAAGATTGGGGTTTCATCAGAGAGAACCTTGACTCAGAAATGCAAGGTGGAGTTTGAGGCAGAAGAAAAGGTATGTGAAATGCCAAACCCAGAAAAAGGCTCATTGTGTCCTAGAATCTGAAGGGAGCCTGTTGGCCTGAACATGGTGTCTGAAGGCAGGAATGTCAAGACATGAGGTTACAGAAGTAAGTAGTATTAGAAATCCAAATGTCAAAGGGACAAGTAAGAAGAGTAGAGAAAATCATGGATGACTCTGCTCTCCAAGGGAGCAGAGGTGGGAGAGTCTTCCTAAGAAGAGAGGAAGAGGTGGGAGAGTCTTCCTAAGAAAGATGCAAAACCCAAAGCCATGAAACAGATACTGTTATGGTTTGAATATGTCCCCTCCAAAATTCAGGTGTTGAAACTTAATGGCCAGTGTGATGTTATTAAGAGGTGGAGGCAGATATGGTTTGGCTGTGTCCCCACCCAAATCTCATCTTGAACGGTAGCTCCCATAATCCCCATGTGTCATGGGAGGAACCCGGTGGGAGGTAATTGAATCATGGGGGCAGGTTTTTCTCATGCTGTTCTCATGATGGTAAATAAGTCTCACAAGATCTGATGCCTGCCACCATGTAAGACATGGCTTTGCTCCTCCTTCCCCTTCCACCATGATTGTAAGTTTCCTGAGGACTCCCCAGCCATGTGTAACTGTGAGTTCATTAAACTTTTTACTCCTTATAAATTACACAGTCTTAGATATTTCTTTATAGCAGTATGAACACGGACTAATAAAAGGGATTTTTTTTTTTTTTGACACGTAGTCTTGCTCTGTTGCCCAGGCTGGAGTGCAGTGGTGCAATCTTGGCTCACTGCAACCTCCACCTGCCAGGTTCAAGCGATTCTTCTGCCTCAGCCTCCTGAGTAGCTGGGACTACAGGCATGCATCAGCATGCCTGGCTAATTTTTGTATTTTTAGTGTAGACAGGGTTTCACCATATTGGACGGTCTGGTCTTGAACTCCTGACCCTGTGATCCACCCTCCTCGGCCTTCCAAAGTGCTGAGATTACAGGCATAAGCCACCGCACCCGGCCTAATACAGGGGTTCTAAGAGGTGATTGGGTCATGAGGGCTCCTGCATTACAGAATAGGATTAAGGCCCTTATCAAAAAGGTTCTGATATGGTCTGGCTGTGTCTCCACCCAAATCTCATCTTGAGTTGTAGCTCCCATAATTCCCACATGTCATGGGGGTTATTGGTGAGGTGGGAGATAATTGATTCATGGGGTAGTTTCCCCCATACTGTTCTCATGGTAGTGAATAAGTCTCATGATTGCTAGGCTTCCTCAGCCACGTGGAACTGTGAGTCCATTAAACCTCTTTTTCTTTAGAAATTACCCAGTCTCTGGCATGTCTTTCCCAGCAGCATGAGAACAGACTAATATAGGCTCCAAGCAGCATTCAGCTCTTTTGCCCTTCTGACTTCTGTCGTGTGAGCACACAGTGTTCGTTCCCTCAGAAAGACTCAGCATTCAAGCCACCATCTTGAAAGCAGAGACCGAAACCGGGCCCTTACCAAACAGTGAACCTGCCAGCACCTTGATCTTAGACTTTCCAGCCTCCAGAACTGTGGTAAATAAATTTATGTCGTTTAAGCCATCCAGTCTGTGGTATTTTGTTATAGCAACACACACAGAAATAGACAGAAATTCTTCAGAAAACAAATACTACCACCATTACACTTTTAGATGACAGAATTCACCATACACAAAGTTAAAAAATGGAGAACATATTTGCAGCATGTCTTAATGAGGATCATAATATTATTAATGGTAAGCACCCATAGAGCACTGGATATGTGCTTTACAAAAGTTAACTACATATAGTCCATGAGGCAAGCACTATTTTCATCCCCATTGCACAGATGAGGAAACTGAGAGACAGACAGAAGTCACTTAGTCAAGATTGCTCAAGTAGGTAGAAGGACCTGATCCCAACCCCAGCTGCCTGGCACCAGAGCCCATTTTCCTCTCCACCAGGCTCTGCTGTTGTGCCAATGCCACCTTTCTGTGTATTTAATTCAAAACAAAGACGGTCGGTGGACTCATTACCAAGAGTCAGCCATGGGCCCTTCCATGGTATTTTTATCACACAGGAACCTGTTCTGGGCAATGGGGCCCAACCCTGGGCCTCCCTGCAAGGTGAATGAATGCTGCAGCCCAGTTCCTGGCTCAAGTCCGCATGGTTCAATTCTAGGACAGGTAATTCTGATTGACTTCCTCCTGCTGTCCCAGGAACAGCAAGGGCTCCTAGGCCACAGGGCCAAGGACTCAGGACTCCAACAATGAGGTCTTCCATGCCAGAGGGGTTGTTTTCTCTCCAGATCAGGTTCCTACCGCTCAGGAGCCTGTAACCCCTGTCCTGGGGGAATTTTCCCTCCCGTTCTCAAGTTGAGCTTTTTACCTCTTCAGTTCTCAAAACATCAAACCTTTGATCCCCTGCCCCATCAGACAAATCCAGCTTAATTGCCTCAGTGGGCCCAGGCATGGAAATCAAAGACCTGTTTAGGGAGGGTGCCTGCCACCTGGCGTGTTCTCCTCCCTGGGCCTGCAACGCACAAAACCCTCCCAGCCATGGGATTAGGGAGGGCCCGGACACCAAGAGCAAAACCTGGCACCATGCCTGGTAGAAACAGAAGCCTGAGGGTGGAGACACAATTTGGGGAAATATCTGTCATTTCTTTAAGGAGTGCCTACAGGTAAGAAACATAAAAGTTACTTTCTCAATAGATTATTTTACTACATTAATAACTCAGTAAATTATAAAGCCCCTTTATGTACACATAAAGTTAATACAAAAGGGCAAATGAGAAAGGAAAAAAATGTCCAAAAGTTATGTACAGTCAATGCAAGGAAAGTAAACACAAGTAGCCAATAAAATTATTAAAAAGATTAATAGGCCTACTATTAACCAGATAAATGAAAACTTAAAAGTTGTGGTACAATTTTCAACCCTCTGATTAACAAATAATTTTTTTAAATGCAGTTGGCAAAACCTTTGGAAAGCAGGCACTTCTTAACAAACTTTATTGAAGTGAAAACTGGTACCATTTTAAAAGGGCCATTTGGCTTTTTTATAATAATTTAAAACATACACATACTATTGACCAAGAAATTGTATATTTTGTAATATGTAAATACTCATGCATTTAAACAAGTATATTTAAAATAATATGCAACTTGCTATACAATGATATAACTTAAAATGCTACTTAGATGATAGTTTTAGCAGTATTTATAAAAATATAAAAATTTTACAAGTGGGGAATCAGTTAATTAAATCTAAACTATGGGATTTTTTTTTTTTTTTTTTTTTTTTTTTGCTGCCATTAAAAAATGTGCTTCAAGCCAGGTGCAGTGGCTCACGCCTATAATCCTAGCACTTTGGGAGGCTGAGGCAGGTGGATCACCTGAGGTCAGGAGTTCAAGATCAACCTGGCCAACATGGCAAAACCACGTCTCTACAAAAAATTAGCTGGACATAGTGGTACATGCCTGTGATCTCAGCTACTCAGGAGGCTGAGGCAGGAGAATCTCTTGAACCCGGGAGCCAGAGGTTGCAATAAGCTGAGATCATACCACTGCACTCCAGCCGGGGCAACAGAGTGAGACTCCATCTCAAAAAAAAAAAATGTGCTTCATGGAAATTGGCATAGAAAGACATTTGTTATGTTATTAAGTGAAAAAAACTAATATAAATTAAAATACGTACAAACGAGAAAAGCAATTTAAAGGAAAATATAAAATATATACTCTTGAAATACATTGATATATGTGCATCGATCTATGCATTGATGAATGCAAGTGTATGCATTATATTGCATGTGATATGATATATATGCAGAAATATATCCATGCAATTAAAGCATATGTAAACATGCTTATTTATTCCTACTAAATATATGCCCATTGAATATCTCTGTTTCCCAGGTATTTGCATATCTCTTTTTCCCAGGTTGATCTTTCTAGAAGGGCATAGAAATATAGATAGGGGCAGCTCAAAGAGTAGAAGAGGGAAGAGTAGAAAACATAAATAATGAAAGACTTTTCCTTCTATATGTTTTTGTATTGTTCTTTTTCATTTTTGCAATCCAGTGTTACTTTTTAACTTTAAAAAATTTTATAAGCTGGGTGCGGTGACTCACACCTGTAATCTCAGCACTTTGGGAGGCCAATGTAGGGGGATTATGAGGTTAGGAGATCGGGATCATCCTGGTTAACTCGGTGAAACCCTGTCTCTACTAAAAGTACAAAAAATCAGCCGGGTGTGGTGGCATGTGCCCATAGTCCCAGCTACTAGGGAGGCTGAGGCAGGAGAATCGCTTGAACCCAGGAGGCGGACATTGCAGTGAGCCGAGATCACGCCATTGCACTCCAACCTGGGCGACAGAGCGAGACTGCGTCTCAAAGAAAAAGTTTTACAGAGTCTACTCCATTCCCCTCTGTGAGGAAGTGCCCGCTGCACAGGTCTCATATGTGTCCGTGCATGGTGCGCATGAGAGGTGTTTGCCCCCCTCTCAGCCTCTCAACGGTCTCAAAGGGTGCAAGCCAGGTCCTCATGAGCAGCCTTCTCCATTCTCTACTAGCTGAGTTACAAGAAAGTTCTTCCCTTCCACAGAGGTCCTAGGTCCCCTGCCTGTGGGCACCAGGTGTACACAGCCCTCTCTGGCTGGAAATCAATGGTGCATGGACTTTTGAAAGCCCTTATGGGAGGTGGAGTCGGGAGCATTATTTTAGGATGTGAAGAATGTCCCAATTCAGGACAGATTCCCTGTGTCAACCTAAACTCTGCAAAAATACAGCTTTCTTATACAAGACTCAAAGCCAATGTCTACATAAGAAATGCCCACTAGGAGCTGGTGGTTTCTGCTTCTGGAACACTGCTTGGAAATTTCTAACCCACTGCCTGTCTTGCCTTCAGGCAGGAGGTGCAGATCGTCCTGTTTGCAAGACCTCCACAAGCCCAATAGCACCTGCTCACGGGGTCCATTAGAACCACAGGGCATCAGCTTCACAAGGTGCAGTTGGGAAGTGTCTCAGCATGAACAAAGTTGCTTATCATTCTACAGACAGTGGATCTTTCTGCACAATGTAACTGCCTGAGGGTCCTTTTTGAAACACACATCTCATCCTGACACCCCTGCTTCAAGCCTTGCGGCCCCTTGGCCCAGCAGTTCACCGCTATTGCAAATACAGCCCCAAGTTCAGTCAGACTCCCTCACATACCCCCACACGCGGTTCTCTCTGTCTGCAAAGCCCTCCTTCCTCGGCATTTCCATTTAACCCTTATCCTGCTTGTTTAAGACTCACTTCAAACGTCATGTCTTCTAGAAGTCTTCCCCGGCCCCAGCCTCCCCAGGGTGGATTGGCAGTCCTCCTCTGCCCTCTGCCGCACTCTATCCTGCCTTCTGCTGCCTTGCTGGTCTCAACCACAAGATCAGAGGCTCCATGAAGATAAGTCCCCATCTGCTTCTCCCCATCTACCCCATGCAGCCTGGCCACTGTGTCTGGCGTATCTTTGTTGAACATGTGATTGAATGAATAAATAAATGAATGAAAAAATGAACGCACCCAATGGAAGGAAACACCTATGGAAGTCAGAAGCAACTTACTGAAAATACAAACAGATACCAAAAACATCTCTATAATACCAGAGGACTCTAGTTTGTACACCATGGAATAGAGGAAGCCACAGGTAAAAAGGTATCACCAGGCAAAATTGATCAAATTTCTCTCTTCCCCTTGCGCCCCTCTCCCTGCACCTGTGACCTTGACTGCTTCCTAGGTTTCATCCACGGGTTCCCACTTTCCCGATTGCTGGGCATCAAAGTTACTCAAGACACTTGGAGTCTCCCAGGAACTTAAAGGTTACAGCCCTGATCACTCACACACTTTTGCCTCTTCGGATCTTGGATTAAATTGGAGGCATCAGAACCCAGTATTGACTCTGAAATCAGGCCCCCATTCTATCCTCGGAGAGCCTGTGGTCCTGTGGACATTTCACTCCACATTCCTGGACTCGCTGAATATATCTGCCTGTGGTTCCCTCTGGACAAAAGAACACAAGACAGGAAACACACAAACCAAGAAATGCCTTCATCGGTCACTGTCCTCAGGAATTTCACAGTCTATGGAGGAACAGAGACAGGTAGACAGAACAAGCTAGAAAAAAAGAAGTGTGGACAAGATGGTACGGAGAGCAGAAGGACTCTCTCCAGCTGGGAAACTGCAGGAAGGACGTGTGTGGTGTGAGCTAGCTGTGCAGCCCATGGGGAAGGAGAACAGCAGGCAGAGGGGAGGGCCCAGTAGCCAGAACACAGTCAGAGACACAAAGTGTCACTAGGTGCACAGGGTGGCCAGCGGGAGGCTCCACGTGGTTTAGGGTCGAGTAGCGAGGGCTGAGGTCAAAAAGGAGTCTGCAGAGGGCCACATGGAAACAGGCTTCGGGTGGCCATCCACAGGAAGTGGATTTTAATCTCTTTAAAACCACCTAGAAGGCATTTAATGGACAGTCAACCTGAATGTCATTCAGTACCGGTAACATGTTAGTGCCAAATAATCAACATCACCCTGAAGAGTTACCAGAATGATGATAAGGAATTCCATGCACAGAGTCAGAGCCTCATGGGAAAATACTTGTGCTAAGCCTTGGGCTGGTGCTTATTTCTTGGCACAAGCATCCACCATACATATCAAAATGGAAAACCATCTTTTGAGATTCTACACTTTAGAAGTAATGTGAATTGTGACTCCAGGTTTAAGATATAACTAAATTCCCTGTAATCATCATTATCCTGTGTTTAAATATACACAGACCGCAAAATAATTTTCACATTGAAATGAATTTTTAAGGGAACGTTTCAGGTAAAATGACATAGTCTTCACATCTTGGAGCCTATGACCTTTTGTGTGTTTAATTTTCCAATTGCAAACCTCTCTTTTAGTGAATTGCTAAATTCTCTCGGTAAACGGATTTTAACACCTAGCTTCGAAAACTACCAGCTAAGTCATCTCGAATATCTGTTTTATATTCACACATACATTTAGTGGGTCTTTTTTTCCTCCTAAACTCAAACCCTGTTTAAATGGAGAGTCCAGACTGATTGACATGGAGTTTACTGAGTTTACTCACCTCTAGAGTCAGATGTGATGGTAACAGGTGGATGAACACATATTTTGGAATTCCTTACTGAATACTTTATTTTTGCTGCACACAGAAGAAATGTCAGCATTAGATGTGCAATAAGAACAGGCATTGCAAAAATTATTCCAACATTCAAGATTCAACAGAAGCAAAAAATGCATTTTTTCAAGCACTTCTAAACTTCATAAACTTGGGTGTACATTCCAGAACATTCAATCCCAACATAGGATTTACTTCAACTGATCAAAATGATTTTGAAGATTTACTTGCTATCTAAGGGACTTTGTTACTTACAAAATAACTTTCCTAAAGATCTGTTTGGCCAGCTGTAGATACAACGTATGCAGAAAAGGAGAGCTTTGCTTCTAAAAGGTTAAACTTCAAAAGAGTTCAGACGGATTTCCTATTGACATGGCTTCCACCAAACTTTTCAAAGGTGAAGGCCATGACCTGGCACTGAGGTCCAGACAGAACCTCTTCGAAGATGGCTTCAGTGCATTAGAGTACTTGGTCATGTGGGGCAGGTGGGGAAACTAAATTAAGGGTCTAAGTGGCAAATGCACAGGGAAGAACTTCACCAGGGCCAGAGCCAAGTGGGATGGGGATGCAGTTAGAGGGGAGCATTACAATGGCAAGATTCCTAGAAATTAACAAGACACCTGTGCCTGCTTTGAGAACATTCTCCTTAGCAGTGACTCTTTGCTTCTAGACTTATACTCAGGTCCTTCTCAACTGTGGGGGTATCTCATCTTCAGTATTAATAAGCTGACTTCTTCAACAACCTAGCAACACAGCAATGCACTAAGATTCAGGAAACAAGTACCAAGATCACGAGCATCCCTGAAGGATGCCTTCTTTCTGCTCCCACCCCAGTTTTCTGGCTGCCTGCCTCTATGGAAGGGATGGTACTCATGGCCAGAACTCCAAGTGTGACACAGATGTCTCCTGCATCCTGGAGCAGAGTGGGGTGGAGTTTGGGCTTACTACATAGATAGCCTATCTTTTTTCTGAGACTCGGTTTCCTTGTCTGTGAAACAGGAATAATAACAACTTCTGGAGAAGGTTCTAATAAGTAACTGATGAGCAGAAATGTAGGAAGTAGACTATGAATTATAAAACACTACTGAGATGCAAATTAACATGATTATTTATAAGGACCCAAGAGTTGTCCCAAGACATGTTTTTTTCTGCATCTCCGTTCTTCCATCTCTTCTTTGGGACACCTCATCTCCCCCTAAATGCTTCCCTTTGCTGGGATACAGCCTGCTGGTGTCTAAATTAGCCCATCCTCCTGACACTTCCCCTTGAGAATTTCAATTCCTTTAATCCAATGAAATAAGAAGTTCAGGCCATCATCTTCAAAGAATAAGAATAAAATTTGGGGACCAAAATTATACCCATTGGGATTGCTTCTGTAGAAATACTTTGGAATTCCTTTTCATGCCCTATTAAATAATTAAAATGTTTCTTTTCTGCATTCAATGTTAGTTATTTAAATCCTAGTCCTAAGCTCCATTAGCAACCTTATTAGCACAAAACTTTCTTTGCCAGTTGGATTAGTTTTATAGATTTTTGCATAGAAGGAACGTACGCAGACAAATACAAGTGCGTGGCTATTGTTAACATCTTACAATCCTAGGAAATAGGTTGAATTTAAGCTGACATGACCAATCTCACTCCACTTAATAGCTTATTAGCTTAATCAATGTCCTCCATTTGTGTTAGGAGCTGTTAGCACATCAAAATCTTTTGGTGGACTCCAGCAGATTTAAGTCACACCCCACCCTACCACCCCATCCCAGAATAGATGCTTAATGTTAATGACTTGAAATTTCGTAGTGACGCAGAAAAACAGAGTCACAAAATCTTAGGACCAGAAGATAATCATATACATAAAGTCATAAGGGCCAAACAATAAACCTGATTTTGGCCATTCCTTCAGCCTCTCTCCCAGGCCATATTCACTCGGACTTCACACCCAACACCCTCCCTCTAAGATAAACCCGGAGACCGAGAGTTGTTAGTGAAAGTCTAGTGTCAAGACCAGCATCAAGTAAGGAGAGAAAGCAACAGAGAGCTCGTGAAGCCCACCCTCCAGAGCCAGTTAGGATGAGGGGAGACTGGCTGTGCATGTCCAATTTCCTGCCATGGAGGCCAGGACAAACCACCAACCATGAGGAGGGGCCCCAAGGCTGGGAGGCAGGGATTGTCTGGAGGCTGTTGCAGTGAGATTCAAGGGTTGGGAACACAGCAGGCCACCGTCAGAGCCAAAAGAAGGCCAGGCCTGTGTGGGCCAGGCCAGGAAAATAATGACCAAAAAATCTGAGTGGCCGAGGAGACTCAGCACAGTGCTTGTGTAGCTGGGATGCTGTCTTACGAGGGCAGTTCTTGGCTGCACAAAACTCCCAACAGCCTGGAGCTGGGCTGGTGCCTCAAAGAAAAAGGCCCAGGCTTTGTTTTCTACCTGAGGAGCCCTTGCCAGGGAGGTACCCCTTCCCTCTCCCCCTGCTGGGTCTTATTAGCCATCCTCAGCGGTATCTTGCTCGGGGCACTGTCGTGGAAGTGGGGCTCTAAGTGTTCTTCATTTCAAGTAACATTAGCTCCCGTGTCTCTGCTTAGCTGAAGCTCCATTCTTTCCAATTACACAGAGGCTGTCCGCATGGGAGGAGGTGACTGCCTTTGGAGCAAAAGGCACTGAGAATGTAAGGAGAAGAAATTGCTATTGGCTTGTATGTCTTTGTTAGAGCTAAAGGAAAACGTGGATCGGGCGATTCTACTCACACCTTCCAATACATTCCGTTCCTTTATTTAAACAGGGAGGATGCCCTTGTGTCACTGGGAAGATACTGGATGCTGGGACTGTTGGGGCATGGTCCCGGCGTAGGCTGGCAGGGAGGCCAGGGAAGGCGGAGCACAAGAGGCCAGGGCTGGAGGTGCTGGCCAGGTGGTAGGCCTGGACGGGGGCAGGGTGCAGGTGCAACCCCAAGGGGCCCATTAACCTCAGGCCAAACATGCTGGGTGGAGGAAGAAGAAGTCCCAGGAAAATGGCCCGGAAGTCTTAAGAAGCATCTGTTTCCACTGGGCAACTCAGGAGGCAGAGTCTGCTATGAGGCTGGGGGAAGAAGACAAGATCTAAGCACCATGTTGGGACCAACCAACGGGGAGGGGAATAGAGCCAGATCAGAGGGAGGGAGTCAAAGGCCACCTGGAGAGGGGCTGGGTGCAGAGCATGGGGTCAGGGTGCAGCTAACCCTGGGCCACTGTGCCCAGGTGTCTGTTCAGTGTGCCAGCTTCCGGGAGTGCTGTGGGCCCTTGCAGAATTGCCTCCACCTCAGAGGGCTGCTTCGAGCAAGATCACAGCTTTATTGGGCTGACTCCCACCCACAGGCTGGTCACAGGGGTGGAAGGGTGGGACAACTCAGTAGTCCTGGTGCCCGCCTCTCAGCAGGACTCTTCCTCTGTCCAGTTCTGCTCTCTTCCTCCCTTCCACAGGTGATCCGTGGTCCCTACTGAACCTCCACACATTACCCATCATCTCTTAGTCAGTTTACTGGGGAGCCCAAACCTTGACAGGTGAGAAGGAGAAAGTGCATTTTAATCAGTGTTCTGCAGTTCCCTGCTCAGCACTCCCTGCTTTCTTCCTCGGGCACTTCCCAGCAACCTTATAAACTGGCAACTTTGGATCCTGTTACTGAAAAGGGAGCTACCGGGGCAGGTGGACCTGCCCATGGTCAGTCACCCGGCACGGGGCAGAGCTGGGACATGAGGCTCCTGAGGGACTCCAGGAAGGCCATAGCTGGGCAAGACAAGCTGGCAGTTTGGGCTTGGTAAGGTGCAGGTCTCACTGATCTTCTGGAGAAGCACAACACGGGCTCAGGAACCCCGGATCTGAATTCCAATTCGCAACTGACCAGCTGGTAACCTTGGGTGACTTACCGAACCCTTCTGAGCCTTGGTTTCTCCACTGATTAAAAGGGGCTTAAATCCACTTTGCAATATTTTCTAAGTACTATGGCTTTAAAAATGTATTGAGGTATGCAGCATGATGAAAGTTTCATAACAAGTGCTGAGAAAACAGTGGCTCCCATCCCACCCCAGTCCAGCTCTTCAACCTCACCCCAGGGCTACTGCTCACCTAGGCTAAGCCTGCAGGGTCCCTGTATCTCTGTCTGCAGCTGGGCAAGGCCAGGCTGTCCCCAGGAGCCCCACCACTTGCCATCTGTGTCCTACCTTCCTCTGTGAAGAGCACTTCCTGACCTGCCCTTGCCCGCTCCCAGAAGGGAGAAGGAAGGATTCCTAGGCAGACACACATGGCTTCCAGCAACCCTGTGCGTTGTGGGCCACACCAACCTCCCCCAGGCTGGCCATCAATTCCTGCCCAAAGTCCCCGTCTGTGCAACTGCCAGCAATGTCCTCTCCACTGCCCTCTCTTCTGGGCCCTGGCAACAGGCTTCCCTGTGAACCTGTCAAGTCTTATGCACTGAAAGTACTACACCTTGAAAGAAAGGTGATTTCCTCCTCAGAGCACAGTGGGAGGAGGGCCTCTATGAAGAGAAGTAGCCGTCCTCCCAACTCCTCTCCTGGGGACCAAAGCCAGGCTCAGTACAGGCTTCAGACTCTCCCTAGGGACTGCCAGGGATCATCTGCCATCTACCCAGATTATGGAGGCACCAGGAATGATGCTGGTCTTCACTTGCGGTCTCTCCACCAGAGAGGCCTAAGACCTGTGTCCCTGGAACCAGGACCGCATGGATCAGATGAACCCCTGAGCTGCCCTGGCAAACAATCCTGCACTATGGAAGAGAATGGGCTGCCCCAGGGCCTGCACAGGAAAAGATCACAGGGCCCTGAGCTCTGCTGTGGGTCTGGTGTCCCCCAGAGTGCTTACTTCTCTCATAGACTCAAGGCAGGTAACAAAACTCTCGGTTTCCAGAGAAGGAAAATGAGGCTTTCAGAGGGGCATGACCTCCTCAGTTGCATGGCATGCCCCTCAGGGATGTCAGATCCCCACACTCACCCTTTCCACCATATCTGACATCTGTTTGCAGAGCTTTGCAGCCTCCAAAAGACTTCATTCATCCAATGTACAAATTACCTTGACTATATCCCTGTGCGCCCATGTTAAGGAGGAGGAACCTGAACCCCAGGCCGTTTGGAAGACATCCCAACGTCACACATGGGCTGCCATGTGTGCTATGAGTCGGGTGTCCTGGACTTTGTCTTGCCCCTGCAGGCTTGGGCATCAACTCTTAGAGCATGGAGGGGGTTATGTGGAGGTGGAGGGCAAAGAGAAGAGCCTCTTCAGACTTTCCTGTGGTCAGTGGGTCATCCAGAATAACAGCTAATATTCACGGAGTCCTTGACTATGCCTCAGGTACCTTGCTAAGCACTTGAGCTGTATTATCTCATTCAATCCCCTCGAAACTCTGCAATGTAAGTGTTATTCTTCTCCTACTTTACAGAGAGGGGATCTGGAGTCAGAGGTGCTAAGTCATGGATCAGCACCCATCAGGGAAGGGGTAGCAGAAGAGGGGTCCCACTCCACTTCCATCTGCCTCGGGCTGGGGATCTGAATCTCCAACTTGCTTTCACCTGTCCTGCCTTTATCCATCCTGCTTCCTCTCTCTCTCTCTCTCTCTCCCCCTCCCCCAACTTCTTCTCTTCCTTTCTTTCTTCCTCTTTTTCCTCTCATTTTCTTTATAAAGAGAATCTACTAGGTACAAGGAAAATCATGAACCTGCTGACACCTCAGGGGCTGCAGTTGTAATTTTTTTAATATACTTAGATGGATCTTTTCTTAAATATAAGTGTGAGAAAAAGCTATTCCCTGAGGGTTTATTATTAAAATAAAGAACGGAAATAACCTTTGTGCGATCAGGGCTGCTAAGTAAATGATAGTTTTAACGTGATAAAATATTATTCACTGCTTAAAATAATGGTCTTGATGTGTCAATGGTGATTTTCTCAGGGTTATGAATGTCTAGGAGATTTTAATTTTTTTCTTGAATGTTTTGTGTTTTTCTGATTTTTCTACAACAAGCATGTGGTAAGTTGGTAATCAGAAAAGAAAAAAAAAAACCTAAAATGCAATGGTTATGAAGCTTACGTAGGAACTCATGAAAAAAAAGGTACTTATGAGATACCTGTTTCTGGGATTTATGGAGCAGATGTCATCAAATAAGGTGAACTTCTGGCCTTCTAGCAGGCTGAACCCCAAAGAAGGGCAGAGTGGCGAGTAGGGAGAAATTCAGACTAAAATTAGTCAGCTAGAGTAAACAAGGAGTAAGGACCGAGGGTGGCTGGAGAAAAAACTAGTCAAAGTGGAGAATTACTATCTAAAGGACTTTGGGATAGATAGATTACTTTGCTATCTAAAGGTGGAGACTTGGGGAAGGAGGAAGCCGGGGCCTGTTGAAAGTCAGGAGCTGTAAGAAGAGACAACAGCCTGTGCCGAGATCCGTCTGCTGATTATAATGAGCCTTTGAAGTACACCTCGCCTTCTCTAGAGTGGGCCAGGAGCCCCAGTTTCACCTCACAGCCTAAGGTGCCATAGAAAACTTTATCCAATAAAGAAGGTGCTGTTTCCAGAACATTCCCATGAGGCTACTGCAGCCATGGTGGCAGGTCTTCCACCGTCACCAGCAACACTCCTGGGGGTAGGGCAAGAAGCCACTGCATATGTTGGGGAAAGTGCTAGCTAAGAACATCCTAGCTATTAGAGATTAGTGACTACAAGTATTCCCTGTGCAAAATGCTTTCTTTTAGAAATGTTCTCATGTGTGGCTTTCAAGAAGGGGCTGTATCGCTTAAGTGTAGTAATAACATCACATCTTCACAGGGAACAGAGATGGGCGTGACTGCAGCTTTCTCCTGTGGAGCTCCCAAGCGGCTCTCAACTGCTCCTGCAGGAAGCCATGCCCTGGCTCCTCTCGCACCCTTTCCATCCTCTCCCTCAGTCACGGTGTCTTTCTGTACTCACTTCCCTTGAGATTTTCTTCCTGCAGGAAGCTTTGTGGACTCTCCAGCCTTGGGCATCCTGTGTATTCCCTCACCTCCCTGCTGTTTGCACTGGCAAAGTCCTTGTCACGCAGCACTGCTCCATCTGCTTACTTGTCCCCTTGCCACCACCCCCTTGTAGGCCATAGCACCTTGAGGGAAGGTTCATGGGGGTCTTCTCCTTCAATCACCCAGCACAAAGCTTGGTCCAAAGTAGATGCTAGGTAAGTAAATTTTAAAAATGAATGAATGAATGAACAACACACATTTTTCTCCTGCAAGGTATTTTAAGATTAGAACACTATTACCCAATTCAAGAATAGAAACTCATTTTGAAATGTTTGGGAAAATGTGCAGGATGGCATTTAGTTAAACCTGTTATGTTGTATTTTGCTCCCTTTTCCCAGCCTCTGAACTCACTGAAGGAAGGTCCTTTTTCCAGTTGCTTTTACATCCTGCCAGTGTCTAAGGTCTCAGTGCATTTTTGTGGCCTGAACAAATGAACCAATGAGTGTGTGCATGTCACTTCTCCGGGTCCTTCCTGTGAAAGTCTGATGTTCTAAGGACCTTCAAAGTAAAGTATCAGAAAAGAATGTCACCTTTCAACAAATCGTGAGCAATTCTGGAAAAAAAAAAAAAAGGCGGGGGGAGCCATCAAGGGACAGGGAAGTACCTCCCAGCATTACAAGGCATTACTGAAGCGATTGAAGCTATTGTTGCCCTGAAATGCATGCTTTGACTAAGAATCTCAAACCCATATAAGCAAACCAGGGAGTGAGCTGGAATTCTGGGAATGACAGTCAACCGTGCAGTGCACAAGGGAGCACCTCACAGTCCCTGACAAATATCTTCGCATCCACAAGAAACTGGTCTACAATAACATTTGGCAAATAACCTTTGGGGATAACATTTGGCAAAACCTCTTCTTTAAAGCTCAATTTCCTCTACGCAGTGATGGTCTAGTACCCACTGAAGCTGAATGACCCTGGACAAGTTCCTTAAAGCCCTAAGACTCCGTTTCCACATCGACATAATTAGGAGAGTGGAAACAGCAGTGTCTGCCTTGTACGTAAGATAATGAATACAAAGCCAGCACAGGGCATGGCATTTAGTAATCAGTCAACTTATTTCAATGTTTAAGCTGGTTTGACTCTTTCATGACAATAACAATAATTCTAACATCAGTACAGGTCAAGCATTGAGCAGGTTCTTTACTTACTTTATAACACATTTTTGCAACAGCACTATGTGGCAATTATCATTATTCCCGCTTTACAGAAGAGAAAACCAAGGTGCCGAGGGTTCAGAAATTCACCAAGTTTACACAACATATAGTGACTGGCCTGGAAATTAAACCCA
The DNA here is from genome assembly GCF_043159975.1 of Macaca nemestrina. NCBI lineage: Eukaryota > Metazoa > Chordata > Mammalia > Primates > Cercopithecidae > Macaca > Macaca nemestrina. The sequence continues at coordinate 9,165,620 of NC_092131.1, read as the reverse complement.
GATGAAGCCACTGTTCTGTGACCACACAGCTAATGGCAGGGGAAAGCTGTGAGACAGGGTTGAGCTGAGGCAGAAGCTCAGAGACCATGCCTATCACTTCAGAAACAGGTATTCCACTGGAAAAACAAATGATAGTTGTAATAAAATGGTTGGTAATTGTGGCTTGTAAGGTACATATTCAACAGCAATCAGCGAACTGGAATACAAATATAATAAACCTTTAAGAAGCTCTAAGCCTAGGCTGGAAGGTGGGGCATGGTAATCACTAGGTAGTAGGCAGAAAGTACAAAGCACATGTTAGGAGCTAGAGCTGGGAAGGTGAGTAGGGTTTCAAATGAAGTTAGACAGGGGGATTTGAAGAGATGGGCTGCAGAAGCCTGACTGATGATCCAGGTCAGAGCTGGAGGAGATGGGAGCCACGGTGAGAGGGTGCTGAAGAGGACCAGCACCAGGGGAGGCCAGGGGAGAAAGCCCTTTGAAAAGTCAGCTAAAGCACTTGGACTCTGTGTTAAAGGTGATAGAGATCCCCAACAGAACCTGGAAATCAGCTGGCCATGGTAGGAGTTGCTGGGGACAGCAGATATCAGCATGCCACGCAGAACTGCATACAGTCTCCTTGAGCTAAGCCTCCTGCTGAGGCGGAGACTCGGGGAAGGAGGAAGCCAAGGGCCTGTTGAAAGTCAGGAGCTGTAAGAGGAGACAACGGCCTGTGCCAAGATCCGTCTGCTGATTATAATGAGCCTCTGAAGTACACCTCGCCTTCTCTGGAGTGGGCTCCAACACCCCAGTGCCTCTGTACACTGTGTTATCTGAGACTATTTTGGGAAATCAGATTTGCAACTCCATGAGCTGGTGAACAACCTGCTACATGAGCAGCCACAGCAGCAAAACGGGGCTGGGTCTGGTGGCCAGAGGTCACTCAGGGCGTCCAATTGTGCACAGCCTAACAGGAAAGTCTCCCTGCAGGGACCCATTCAGTCATTCAGGCATCAGTGCCTGGACTCAGCCATGCATTTACACACTCTTATTTACTCATGCATCCATGCTTTCAGGGTTCCTTCACTGGATCAGCTGTTCATCGCCATCCACTGGGTCACTCCTGCACTCATGTGCTCACTCTCTCCTCAGGCCAGCAGTCGTCCCTCAATGCCTCGCCTACTTATCCACATCCTCCTTCCCTCCTGTGTCCTCTTGCATGCTGTGAGAGAGCGTGGCTTGGTGGTTACAGGCACTGGCTCTGGAGCCCAGCTGACTGGCTTCAAATCCCAGCTTGATCATTTTCCACACACAACTTGAGTGGCAATTAAACTGTGCCTGTGTTCCTAGTCTGTAAAATGGGGATAATCCTAGTACTTGATGTGCAGCAGCTGTGAGCATTGAACAAGACAATACATGCAAAGTTCATGTAAGGCCTGGAGCTGCAAGGTCACATTGTACAGGGACACAGATGCAAGGAAATGACTATTATTTTCCCCATTTTTAAAAATTGTGTCAAAATACACATAACAGAAAATGTATCATCCTAACCACTTTTAAGTGTACAGGCCCATGGTATTAAATACACTCAAAGGTTATATGACCTTCACTAACATCCCTCTCAATAATAACTCTTTGCATCAAGTGGGACCATTTTTGCAGACAACCTATCCCAGGTGCATTGGAGTCCTGTTTGGGACTCAAGGGCCATGAACTAAATCTTCTGAAGACAGCGAGTGAACATGGAGCTCAGGGCATGGTATGCCCTTGAAAGCACAGCCCATCTCAGCCCATCCTCCTGGCACCATGGATGTACCTTGGGGTGAAATCACTATGTTTTTGTGTGAACTAGAAGAGCTAAAAAAAATGGGCCTGCAAGGTGATGACATTCCATTAACCAGGATGCTGTGATCAGAAATGTGCTATGTCAGATATGGAGTAGAGGCTTAGTAAATCAGACCCAGCATCATCTATAGTATGACCTCCACAGGGTGGTGTTTGATTTTCTGTTCCTGTGTTAGTTTGCTGAGGATGATGGCTTCCAGTTTCATCCATGTCTGTCCCTGAAGAGGACATGATCTCATTCTTTTTTATGGCTGCATAGTATTCCATGGTGTATATGTGTGACATTTTGTTTATCCAGTCTATTATTGACAGACATTTGGGTTGGTTCATAGTTTTTACTATTGTAAATAGTGCTGCAATAAACATATGTGTGTATGTGTCTTTATAGTACAATGGTTTATAATCCTTTGGGTAAACACCCAGTAATGGGATTTTACAGATCATTTTGCTATGATGGGACACCCCACAGTGTTACTTGAAGGGAGAAGGAGAAGGAGTACAGGAACCTTCATGGCCTGGATGGCTTACAGGGGAGTGCAGCTGGAGTTAGGAGTAGTGGGCTACTCTAGGCCAAGGTGTTCAAAGCAGCAAAGCCAGCCATAGGGCACACTCTGCTTGGAGCAATACGTTTGTATGACCTCGGGGACTGTGGACACCAAAACCCAGATTCAACAGCATCCAGCCTGCAGAATTACAACCTGGCTTCTATCATGAACGGCTTGGAGGTGGCTGTGCTTGATCTGGTAACACTGTAGAATGGGCAAGGCTGTAAGAGCCAGCAGCAGGTCATGTGGCCTCAAGGGGCTCGTGGCCCTATGAGGCCACAGAAGCAGGTGAACAGACACACAGATTGCTCCATGGACACCTGTAAATATCCACAAGGAAGCTTGGAACCACCTGGGGAAATGAAACCTGAGCCCCACGAGGTGGAGGTGACACCTGTAGAAAATGATTATGTAAATTTAAAGATCTAGAGCTGTGCTGGCAAATCAAAGCCGAACTCAGCACACAGTAACACGGACAACACTAGCGCTCAATGACAGGCATTTTTGAGACGATTGGTGCTGGATCTGTATCTCTAACACTTTGAAAATGTTCTTTTGTGGCTAATACGATCCTTCTGTCTGCCTATAGAGGCTGTGTCAGAGGTGGGCATTTTCCAAGATTCGGGCTTATTTCACCTAGAATTTCTTCAAGCATCTTAATTTCATTTGTAAAATGGGAACAATACTCCATAACTCATAGGGCTGTCATGTGAATCAAGTGAAATCACGGATTAAAAAGTGATGATTATTGTTCATATGGACTTACCACTGAACTTTTTAGTTATTATTACTTTTATTAATATTATTGTTATTAGTTCATAATCTTCTTCTAGCTGCAATTTTTCTTTAAAAGATGTTTTTGATGGTTCCCATAATAGAGAACAAAATAATATTCCAATAATTATAAGGCACTTTGAGATCCTCTGGTAAAGGTATCCCTTTAGTAATTAGACCTACAGCAGATTTACATGATTGAGGATATTAAAGCACATTCAATTCCATTATGGTTCTGATAGTGTTACTTAACATTCTTACACCTAATCATAAAGCATTAAAACTTATGACCGGTTGCAGCAGCAAGTCTCTTCCAGAACAGGTCTTGAAAATCCTCATCTTCGGCTGGGTGCTCACGCCTGTAATCCAAGCACTTGGGGAGGCCAAGGTAGGCGGATCATAAGGTCAGGAGTTCAAAACCAGCCTGACCAATATGATGAAACACCATCTCTGTTAAAAATACAATAATTAGCTGGGTGTGGTGGCACATACCTGTAGTCCCAGCTACTCGGGAGGCTAAGGTAGGAGAATTGCTTAAACCCAGGAGGCAGAGGTTGCAGTGAGCCAAGATCGCGCCACTGCACCCCAGCCTGGTGACAGAGAGACTCTATCTCAAAAAAAAAAAAAGAAGAAGAAGAAGAAGAAGAAGAAGAAAAAAAAGAAGAAGAAGAAATTCCTCGTCTTCATAGGCAAAGTTCTGTCATGGAGAAACACGTCATTTAATGGACAACAATCACCACATCTCCTCCCCTGTCTCATCCAGGCCAAACGATAGTTTGAAGCACAAACTACTAAGGAATTGCCATTCACTCCCATTTCTTGCATATCTGACCTCAAGCTGCTTCTCCCCATAGCAGTGGAAGTTAAAGTGGAAGGAGTGAAACCCCACAGGGCTCCACACACTGCACTTTGAGGGCCTGTAGCATCCATATGTGAGAAAGGGCAGGCAGAAGGAAGGAAATTGGAGTCATGCCCCCCACACAGGCACACGACTTTGGTTTTCACTCATTTATTTGAACTTGCTTATTGGATGCCTGCTAAGATCTGTTCAGTCTTTGGGTAATGAGTGAGATGCAATTCTTGCCTCAGGGAGAGCTCAGAGTAAGAAAGTGAGGCAGAGAAACACCCTCAAGTGTCCAGGAGCTCTCCGACTTGTAAGGGTATTTAAATGAGCCACCTAGAAATGGGAAAATGAATAACGAGCACCTCAGATTCCAGTCACTCAGTGCCAGAGCTGGGAGCTCCCAGAGAGAGGGTCCTGCGGTTAAGGAGTATTATCCTGTGGCCGGCAGACTGCCCGGTCCCATTATTTGCAGGTGGCTGTAAATGGGACTGCACACGTGGTCTGGCACATGCCTTATCGTTGTGGTTTTGTGGTCACATGGAGAGCCAAGCTCTTCCCAGAACTCACCCTGCCCCTTACCCTTCTTCCAGCGGACCTGCTCCAGAACCACCGACTGTTGAAAAACCCACAGGGCTATTACTGTCTAGGTTACTTAGATATGGTGGGCAGTGAGCAGCCCATGTTTTCAAAGTGCTCAGAAACCCTTCCTTTCTAAAAAACACATATTTTATTGACCAGAGAGGTCTGAGTTTGAACTATGATAATTACTTCCTAGTCCTGTGCCATGGAGTTTTATTTCTCTAAAACTTAGCTTCTTAATCTGTAGGAAGCGGTGATAGGACCACCCAGGAGGCAGTACTGTTGTGGGAATTCAGTGAGATATTGCATGGATAATGCCTGTAATATAGAAGGCTCTGGAAAATATGAGTTCCTTTTGGTCGCCTTCCCTAACGGTAAGTAGCTCAAACTTCACACAGAAGCTCTAAGTTTGTATTTTCTCCCACAAAATAAAAGGCCAAACGTTGATTCCAGTGCCATCAGACCCTGAAAAGATTCTTCTTAGTTCAATATTTACCCCATCCCTACATCTGACCCCATGGTTCAGCCACACCATTTTCTTACTGCTGTAGGATACATTTCAGGTCCAACTGTCACCCACCTATTACTTCTTCAACCTCAATACCTGTAAGTTTTCGCCTTCAACGTGATCCAGCCACACTAAACTGGTCAGTTTCCTTAATTCACACCTAGTCAATGTTCAGAGCAAGCATTTCTACCCCCACCACCACCTCTCTGTGCCCTACACAGCTCACACCACTCCACGCTCCTCTCTACCTGGGTAATGAGTTCTTATTGCCCATACCTAAGTCTAAGATTCACTTAGCATAACCTATCACATTTATTTCTGTCTCTCTTATGGCAGGAAGTTCCTTGATAATTACCACTATGTCTTATTAAATATCTTTCACTTCCTGGAACCTGGAAATGCATGTGGTACATTGCAGATATTCAAGACTTTCATATGAATGAATTAATGAAAACCTACTAGTCTTTCTTGTTAACAAGTGTCTTACTGTGATTCCAATGCTCACCATGTTTTTTGTCCTTAAAATTCTGTTCCTCACATGCCATGATCTGATTTAGTCCACCAAACTGTTCTTAATTTCTTTATGTTATGCATCAAAAATTGCTTAAAATCAGATACATATCTTCCAATACCCTAGAAGAAAGCAAATAAGTGAAGAATACTAAACCAATATAGCAAACACATTTAAAAAAATAAACAATGAATGGAAATTAAGAGAATTGGTAAGTATAACAATACCAATAATTGCAATAAATGTGAATGGGTCAAATCCCCCTGTGAAAAGATAGAGATTTTCTTATTGGGTTTTAAACAAAGGAAAATTTAAGAAAAATTTATTTATGTAATATTTATAAGGCATACCCCTAAAACAAAATGACAGGGAAAGCCTGAAAACAGACAGATGGAAAAAGAGAAATCAGCAAATGCTTAAATAAAATAGGTGAAGAAAAATATGTATCAGAAAACATAGAATCCAGCTCAAAAATATTAAATAGGACAAAAAGGGATTTCAATATTATTAAATATTACACTCCATCAAGAAGAATATTCACACATCCAGTAACAAAACTCCAAACTACATAAAACAAAACCTGTTGGAGAGACAAGAAAAGAACTAATAAATCACAATCATAATAGAAGATTTTAACACATTCCTCCCAGATCAAATGTCACATCAAGTAAACAAAAAATAAGTAGAAATACAGAAACATTGAATATACCACTAACATGCAGTGCCAAACAGAAAATACAAACCTTTTCAAATTCCTCTAACAGAGACAACAGAATTGAATATGGATAATGTGTCAAATAAAATATCAATATATTCACAAAAGCAGAAAATAGAAAGAAAAATATCTGACTATAGTATTTGTATAAATAAGAACGATAGGAAAAACAAACTAAAAGTTTTCACATTGAATTGAAAATTTATCCCTCTGCATATGTCTTGAGGTACAGAAGGTATTAAAACAGAATAAAATACATTTTAGAAATAAATAAAATGAAAAAACTATATAACAAATCCTTAGAGCTATGACCAATGAAATACAAAGAAAAATTTCTAGTCATAACTGCATTTATTAGAAATTGAAAACTGGAAAAAAGAAATTGAGATTTCAACTTAAAATGCTAAAAATACAATAAAATTAAACAAATTAGAATAAAAAAATCAAGTTAGAGGTAGAGATGTCTTACATAGGGAACAAAAAAAGGTTATAATTAATAGATTTAAAGCATATTATTTGAAAACATCAGTAAAATAGTTAAAAGTCTTATCAAGAAATCTGAAGTGAAGAAAAAAGAAGACAAAAATAAGCAAAATTAGGAATAAGAGATTATATAAAATCATAGAATCAGATGATAATTTTTAAATGACATCATATACAAACTTATTGCCTATAAATTTTAAAAGCTTAAGCAATGGACGATTATTAAAAATATGTGAATTTCAACATTAATGTAATCAACATATTTAAAAACTTCTGTTCATCAAAAGACATTAAGGAAATGAAAAGCCAAGCCATGGACTGGGAGAACATTCCTGACAGTACATAATATATCTGCAATATCTGTATCTACATCTACAATAGAAAAAGACATTCTAAAATTCAATAGCAAAAATGGGCAAAGACTAGAACATACATTTTACAAAAGAAAATGTACAAAGAGCCAATAGGCACATGAAACAGTATTCAATATCATTAACCATCACAGAAATACAAATAAAACCATAATGAGGCACCACTACATGCCCATGAGAATAGTAAAGTTGAAAACGATTGACAACACCAAACATTGGTGAAGATGTGGAGCAAACCAATGCTCATACATTATTGGTAAAAGGGTAAAATGGTGCATGACTTTGGAAAGCCTTTGGCAATGAATAAATTAATCGTTTACCACCTGTCATGATCAGTAGTTCATGGTTAGCTCAGGCTGCTTTAACAAATTACCATAGACAGAGTGGCTGAAACAATCAACATTTATTTCTCACAGTTCTGAAGGTTGGAAAGTCCAAGATCAAGGTGCCAACCTGCTCTGATGATCACCTACTTCCTGGTTTCCAATAACCACTTTTTACTATATCCTCACGTGTTGGAGAAAAAGAGATCATCTTTCTTCCTGTCTCTTCTTGTAAAGGCACTAATCCATTCATGAGGATTTCACCCTTATGACTTTATTCCCACCTAAAAGCCCCACCTCTAAGTGCCATTTTTTGCCAACATTTGTGGCAACCCCGCATTGAACAAGTCTATCTGGGACATTTTTCCAAGAACATGTGCTCACTTTGCGTCTCTGTGTCACGTTTGGGTAATTCTCACAATATTTCAAGTTTCATTATTATTATTATATCTCTTATGGTGATCTGTGATTAATGATCTTTGATGTTATGATTGTAATTGTTTTAGTGGTGCCATAAACTATGTCCACATAAGACAATGAAATTAATCAATAAATAGTTTGTATGTTCTAAATGCTCCATGGGCTCACAGTTCTCCCATCCCTCTCTCTCTTTCTCTCCTTGCACCTCCTTACTCTCTGAGATACCAAAATATTGAAATCAGGCCAATTAATAATCCTACAATAGCTTCTAAGTGTTTAAGTGAAAATCAGAGTCATTTACCTCTTACTTAAAGTCAGAAGTTAGAAATGATTAAGCTTAGTGAGGAAAGCATGCCAAAAGTTAAGGTAGGCTGAAAGTTATGTCTCTTGCACCAGTTAGCCAAATTATGAATGTAGATGAGGAGTTCTTGAAAGCAATTAAAAGTGCTATTCCAGTGAACACACGAATGAAAGATAAGAAAGTGAATTAGCTTATTAGTGATCTGGACAGAAAAATCAAACCAGCCATAACATTTCCTTAAGCCAAAGCCTAATCTAGAGCAAAGTCCTAACTTTCTTCAATTCTGTGAAGGCTGAGAGACATGAGAATACTCTACAAGAAAAGCTGGAAACTAACATAGGTTGGTACCTGAGGTTTAAGGAAAGAAGCCATCTCCAAAACATAAAAATGCAAGGTAAAGAAGTCAGTGCTGATGTAGAAGCTGCAGCAAGTTACCCAGAAGATCTAGCTAAAATCATCAATGAAGATGGTTACACTAAACAACAGATTTCACTGTAGATGAAGCAGCCTTACACTGGAAGAAGATGCCATCTAAGATTTTCACTGTTAGAGAGGAGAAGACCATGCCTGGTTTCAAAACTTCAAAGAACAGACTGATTCTTGTTAGGGTCTACTGCAGCTGGTGACTTTAAGTTAAAGCCAATGCTCATTTCTCATTCTAAAAACTCTAGGGCCCTTAAGAATTATGCTAAATCTAATCCTTGATAATTACCACTATGTCTTATTGAATGTCTTTCACTTCCTGGAACCTGGAGATACATGTGGTACATTGCAGATATTCAATAAATACTTTCGTATTAAAGAATTAATAAAAAGAACTACTAATCTTTCTTACTAACAAGTGTCTTACTGTGATTCCAGTGGGCCAAGAAGAATCTTTTCAGGGCCTGATGGCATTGGAATCAATAATCAAACGGAACAACAAAGCCTGGATGACAGCACATAGGTTTACAGCATGGTATACTGTATATATTAAGTCCACGATTGAGACCTACTACTTAGAAAAAAAACTATTACTGCCATTGACAAGGCACCTGGTCACAAAGCACTCTGATGGAGGTGTATAAGGAAGTGAATGAGCCACCGCACCCAGCCTGAATGTCGTTTTCATGCCTGCTAACACAATATCCATTCTTCAGCCCATGGATCAAGGAATAATTTTGACTTTCAAGTCTTATTATTCAAGAAATACATTTTATAAGGCTATAGCTACCACAGATAGTGATTCCCCTGATGCAATCAGAGCAAAGTAAATTGAAAACCCTCTGGAAAGCATTCACTGTTCTAGATACCATTAGGAACATTCAGGATTCATAGGAAGAGGTCAAAATATCAAAATAAACAGGCATTTGGAAAAAGTTGATTTCAAACTTCATGGCTGACTTTGAGGGGTTCAAGACTTCAGTGAGGGAAGTAACTGTAGATGTGGTAGAAAGGGCAAGAGAACTTGAATTAGAAGTGACTGAATTACTGCATTCTCATGATAAAACTTGAACAGATGAGGAGATGCTTCCTAAGAGTGAGCAAAGCAAGTAGTTTCTTGAGATGGAATCTACTAGTGGTGAAGATGTTGTGAACATTGTTGAAATGACAGCAAAGAATTTAGAATATTACACAAACTTAATCAATAATTCAGTGACAGGGTTTGAGGGGATCAACTCCAATTTTGAAAGAAGTTCTACTGTGGGTAAAATACTATCAAAGCAAATTGCATGCTATAGAGAAGTCTTTTGTGAAAAGAAGAGTCCATCAACGTGGGAAACTTCATTGTTGTCTTAAGAAATTGCACTATTCACAATAGCAAAGACTTGGAACCAACCAAAATGTCCATCGATGATAGACTGTATTAAGAAAATGTGGCACAATATACCATGGAATACTATGCAGCCATAAAAAAGGATGAGGTCATGTCCTTTGTAGGGACATGGATGAAGCTGGAAACCATCATTCTGAGCAAATTATCGCAAGGACAGAAAACCAGATACCATATGTTCTCGCTCAGGTGGGAATTGAACAATGAGAACACTTGGACACAGGAAGGGAAATATCACACACCAGGGCCTGTCGTGGGGTGGGAGCAGGGGGGAGGGATAGCATTAGGAGATATATGTAATGTAAATGACGAGTTAATGGGTGCAGCACACCAACATGGCACATGTATACGTACGTAACAAACTTGCACGTTGTGCACATGTACCCTAGAACTTAAAGTATAATAATAAAAATAAACAAATAAATAAATAAGTACATTTTGCTTTAAAAAAAAAAAAAAAGAAATTACTACAGCCACCCCAAACTTCAGTAACCACCATCCTGATTAGTCGGCAGTCATCAACAGCAAAGCAAGACCCTCCATCACTAAATAAATATACTACGACTCACTGAAGTTTCAGATAATTGTTAGCATTTTTTAGAAATACATTTTTTAAAATTAAAGTATATATATTGTGTTTTCAGACATAATGTTGTCATACACCTAAAAGACTACAGCATAGTGTAAACATAACTATTATATACACTGGAAAGCCAAAGCATTTGTGCACCTCACTTTCCTGTGATAGTCACTTTATGTGGTCCGGAACCAAACCTGCAATATCTCTGAGGTAGGTCTGTATGTGAGTTTTGGGAAGATACAAGCATTCGGTCCATGACACCACCCAATAACTGAGCCACTCCACTTCTAGGTATTTACCCAACAGAAACTTCCAAAATGATTTGTCTTTTTTATTCATAGCAGCCACAAACTATAAAGAGCCAGTTTTGAAAATGTCCATCCACAGAAGAACAGATAAATTATACTATATTCATACAATGGATTATGACTCAGCAACAAAAATATTAACTACTGGCACACAACAAGATCATGAGTCCCCAGATCATTATATTGAGTGAAAGAATCAAGATATAAAAGAGCACGTACAGTATGAGTCCATTTATGTGAAATTATCCATCATTCAAAGGTAATCAGTGGCAAAAGAAATCACAACAGTGGTTGCAGGGCTGCACGCGGTTGGCAGAATTTCACTGTGAAGGGAATATCATGGAGCTTTCTGGGGTGACAAGAATATTCAAAATGTTGAAAATGGTGTGAGCTATACAGGTGTATCAATCTGTCAAACCACACAGCACTTTATACTTACAATCTGTGCATGTTTCTGCATGTAATTGTATACTAACTAAAAAAAAAAAAAAAATTGTTAATGTCTTAATTCTCAATGTTATTAAAAGATTAAAAAGAGATTCTCCCTGTAAACTAGTTATGTTCAAGGTGTTTGGTATTTAGCACATACCCAATGAATTAGATCTTTTACACACTAGAATGCTGATTAAACACATATAAACAAAATAGTGTAGACTATCTATGATAATGATCATTTTGAGCAAGCTTTTCCCCACCTAAACAGCAAGATAAAGTCAGAACATAACTGTTCTAAAATTTAGACTCAGCTGGCATACCAGGCCTCATAAACAACCTCCCAGTGACCTCTGAATCCCAGGTAGGGACCAGGTGAGCAGCCTGTGGGACTGGTTTAATTCAATTGTCTGAGTTATTAACTCTGTTTCTGAAGGAATTTGTGCAATTCGAGTCCTGATGTAGCTCCATATTTTTTGTTTGTATCTGGTTGATAATGTGCATCTGACATTTCTTCATTTTGCAATATCTGAGAACCAGGGAGATTTTAATTAATCCTTTTCTGCCTTCATGTCTAAAAGCTAAAAGACATTTTAATGAGAAGGCAGCGGTGGCAGCAGCAGCAGTGGCGGCAGCAAAACAAAAAAAAAATCAGTAATAAAATAAATAACCAAATAAAATTGGTGGGTCTCATAAACAGCCCCACAGATGGAAGCATTCAGCTCAATGAAATAAAAGATGAATTTATTTGGCTAATGTAAATAGAGAGAAAATGAGGCACTTGCATGGAGCTCAAACCCACTATGAATAGATGAGTAATGTCAGGGTGTCAGACCTGCGGTCGTAAACTCCCGGGCGCCAACAATGGTCATGCCCGATTTAATGAAAAAACAAATGAAATGCTACATATTACTGTTTGCTTCCCCCGTCAAATGAGATGTCTGAATATTTTATTCAGTAAGGAGTGTTGTATATATGAAAGATAATTAAATGCTGTATAAAGGAAGTGGGTTACATGACGTTATGCTGGGGCGCCACGAGTGTGGGACGGAGCTAGGGAAAGCTGGCCTTCTCCAGTGCGATTAAAATTATGATGGGTGACATAGAGCAAGAGCTTCCCATGTGCCTACCACTGTGCCAATTAAACCATCAAGGATGAGATTCAATTGCAGGCATGTGGTGAGTACTAGGAGGCACATAAAAATAGTCAGAGACTAGCACTTGGAGACATCGTAGTCTCAATGGAAAAGTAAGACAAGACAAAGCTTTGTGCACTGCAGTTGCCCCAAATGCATATTGAATGAATAAGTGACTGAATATAAAAAGTGATCAAATAAATACGTAAAGGCCGAAAATGAGATCATCATACTCTTATGTGCCCCAGGGTCACTCTCTGTACTCAGGACAAACTCACCACTTCTCTCTATTTAGGGGAGCTGTTTAGACAGAACAGAAAGAGAACACACCCCCTCCACCTCAACACTATTGACATTTTGGATAATTCCGTGTCCTGGGGGACTGACCTGCACACTGTAGGGTGTCTAGCGGCATCCCTGGCCTCTACTCACTAGACACCAGCAGCAACCCCTCTCCAACCCTCTCCAACAATGTGACAAACAAAAATGTCTCCAGATATTGGTCAATATTTCCTGGGGGTGAAAGTTTTTCCTGGCTGAGGAACACTAAGTTCGATAGATTTAGAATTTAGTCCAAATTCTATCATTTTCTAGCATTTTGATGTTGGACAAGTCACTTTACTCTCTTTCGACCTCAATTTCCTTATCCATATGATGGACATAATTCTGTACATATGAGTGTGGTAGACTGAGTGTCTGGCTCCAATTTTCATCTCTCTCTGCACCCCTAACCCTTGACTTTCTCTGACTCTAAACCTTTGGTCATGTGATTTGCTTTTCCCAAGTCAAGTCAACAAGTTATCACATCCTACTGTTCCTGCTATCTGTCTTATGCATCTGTCATCACCATGACAAGAATAAGCCCCAACATGCATGCTTGTCTAAGAAGAATGAAAATTACATGGAGAAGACCCAGACCTACATAGCTGCAACCTGTAGAAGAGCTACCCAATTCTACGTCAGAGAAATGGGAATGATTGCTCTTTTACACCACTGAAGATCAGGATAACTTGTTATACAGCATTATTTTGACAACAGCTGACTGATACATTGGGAATAACTCTGTACAGATCCAGTCATATATCAGATGATCAACACAAGTTAGCTGTCTTCTTCCCTCTCCACTTCTACTTCTTTCAAATATCATTGTTCCTGGTTTCCTTTTGGCTGCAAGTATGATCCAGTATTAACACAAGAACATTTCCTCCATCATTTGGGGGTGATTAAAACAAAGAAAATAACAGCTACTAGAACACTACAAATAAAAGCTATACATTGATTTTCTACCTCCTGTAAGGCAACTATAGCTTGGCATGCACTAATTCCTGAAAACAAGACTTAATTAACAATGTGTTCAAGCATTTAAACCAGGTGCTTGTTAGAAGAATGTTACTATATCTTATTCATTCATTCAATGTGTTCTATGTTTACAGTCCCAGTTGGAAACCCAGAGCAAATAAAATGTGCAGAATCAGTTCAGTCAAGGCAAAGGACTTGATGAACAATTGCATCAATCCTGCAGATGTCCAAATGGGAGCCTTCCTTTTCTATTGGATTTCTGAAGAGCTCCATGGCTCTGTCTTTTGTAGTGTCCCAACACTGGAGGTAACTTCTGTTTCAGCACTGTCATGGCAGGATTTTTGCTAACTAAGCCCCCTGGCCTTGTCTCTCCAACTGACAGTCCAGGAAAATTTTCCAATAGAAGAGGCTATAGGATGTGCGTGAGACTTCATTCATGCATCAATCATTTTTGGGACCTTGTATAGGATGAAAACTATGATAGTCTCTGGAGATACGGTGATTAATCATCCACTGTTTCTACCTTCAGGATATCATGGGTCCATGGGAAGGAAGTCCCAAAAATTATAACACAGCATAAAAATGTATTAAAGATGTCCACATTCTAATCCCTGGAACCTGTGAATATGGTACCTTTCGTAGCAAAATGGACTTCACAAATGTGTTCAAATTAAAGATTCTGAGATGAAGGGACTATCTTGTATTATCTGGGTGCGCTCAATATAATCACAAAGGTTATTTCCCTTATAAGAGAGATACAGGAAAGGGTCAGAGTCAGAGAAGCAGACATGAAAACAGAGACGGAGATTGTAGGGATGCAGCCACAAGCTGAGGATCACAGGCATACCCTAAAAGCTGGAAAAGGCAAGGAAGAGATTCTCCCCTAGAGCTTCCAGAAGGAATACAGTCCCCCTGACCCCTTGATTTTAGCCCACAAGGCCCATTTTAAACTTCGGACCTTCAGAACCCTTCAGGACAAATTTGTGTTGCATTAAATCACAACGTTGGTGGTAATTGATTACAGCACTCACAGGAAACTAATTCAGAGGGAAAGTACATGGTGAGATCCTCACTTATTCTGGAGGTATCAAGGACTTCCGGGAGCAGATGTCGAGAAAGCTGGAGAAGAGGAAAGACAGAGCCAAGGAAAAGGGCATTTCTTACAGTGGGATTGGTATGAATGAAAGCTGAAGAAGAGAAAAATATTTTTTAAAACCTGATTTGTTATGACTGCTCAGAATTTGGCACATGAATGGTGCTCAGTGTTTACTGAATTACTTTGCTTAAACATGCATATACACATATAAGTCATACATGTCAGAATGCACACAGAGCAGAGCAATGCTAAATGCAAGTGAAGAGGCCAGCAAAGTCCTAATGGGGAATTAATATTGTTAATATTGGAACTGAACCTTGGAGAATGAGGAGGGACTTAAGGAGCTGTACCTTTATCCCATAGGCAATGGTCTATTTGAAAGATTTCTAAAAGGTGTGACCATGTTAAAAGGTAGGTCATGGAGCCATCACTATGGCATGAAGATTATAGGGAGGCAGTACCCAAGGCAGGTGACCAGATAAGTGGCTACTGTAATAATCTAGGTAAGAAAGGCAAAACTTTTTGTTCCCACCAAGGACAGATCTGCCTCTATGCTATTGTACATTCACCAGTTCCTACATTCAAGAGTGTGGCTTATTATGAGGTGGCCTGTGTGCCTTGGGCTCTTTTCAACTGCCACCCCTCCACACCTCACACCTTGTATTCCATGCCTTGGGGAGCTGAGAAGGCACTCTCTTCTTTGCCAAAATTAATCATTTTACACATTCAATGAATTAGCTATCTAGCTATATTATAAATCTGTTTCCTTTTCTGTCTACCCAACTATGTTTTATTCATTTTGATAACCAGAATCCTAACGTTCTTAAATAACAACTGTAATAGCTACCATTCATTGAACACTTTCTATTTTCCAGGCACTGAACTAGACTGTAAACTGCAAGTGAGCAAGGGCTGTCTCTACGTTGTTACATGTTTAATCCCTGGTCCCTGGCATAGTACTGCATCAGTCAACTATGTGTGTTAGTGGGGACAGGCCAGACTATACTCTGGTTACAAATAAATCCCCAAATCTCATTGGTTTAATCCAACTAAGGTTACTCTCTCACTCATGTTACATGTCTAACACAAACTTGGAGATGTTATAGGTGTTATGGGCTGAATTGTGGCTCACAAAAAGATAAGCCAAAGTCCTAATCCCCGTATCTGTGAATATGACCTTATTTGGAAATAAGGTCTTTGCAGATGTAATCAGGTTAAGATGAGATCATTAGGGTGGGCTGTAATCCAATATGGTGGGTATATTTATAACAGGAGAAGCATGCTATGTGATGACCAAGGCAGAGGTTTGAGCAATGCAGCTACAAACCCAGGACACAAAGGATGAAGGCACACATCAGAAGCTAGGAATAGGCAAGGAAGGATTCTACCCAAAGTCTCAGAGGGAGTATGGCCCTGTTGACACCCTGACTTCAGACTTCTAGCTTCTGGAACTGCTAGAGAAGAAATTTCTTTTGTTTAAAGCCACCTAGTCTATGGCACTTTATTATGACTGTCCTATGAAACTAACGTAGCAGAAGAAGCTAATACAGCTTAGCTCCACACAGTGACTCAGGGACCCAGACTGACTAAGACTCATCCTTATTGCAACTATATCATCCAGAACAGGTGACCCTCCAGTCCCCTGCTGATAGGGATTAAGAGATAGAGAGGGCTCACTTCTTCTCACATTCCCATTTGTCAGAACTCAGGCACATGTCCCCAACCCAACCATAAGGAAGTCTGTGAAATGCAAGAAGACACATAGAAACTAGGAGAACACTGATGGTCTCTGCCATGGTGTTAAGTAAATATTTGTAGAATAATTAAATATATCTCCATTCCATTTAGACCTCCCAATGACCCTAATGTGATTGGGCTCTGTTACCTTCCCTATGTCAGGAAAGAAGAAACTAAGGCACAGAGACATTAAGTGACTTCTCCACTGTAACACAGCAAATGGGGGCAAGGCCAGGATTCAAGGAGGATCAGCTCTGAAGTCTGTGTTCTGGTTTCTCAGTAAAGGAGGCCTGAAGGAATGAAAATGGAGTCCTTCAAAGCAAGTAACCTTGTATTACATCACTTAAAGGTGTTCCCCCAGGCTAATGGCTTAACTGTTTCAAAGTGTAGAGAGTTTCCCTCCAATTAAGATGTACCTTGTGCATAAGTGCCCCTTCTGTATACTCAAGAGATGGTCTTCTCACCACCACCTGAATTTAAAGCAGGCCATTTGGCATACCTCCATTTTATTGCCATTAACTGAGTTATTTTGCAGGAGAAAAATATCTAGCCTTCAAGAAGAGCTATATTTCTGACTGGAAGGTGATGAGAACTTCAGGTCACAGCCTGCACTTCAGCCTCATCCTGGATCTTGAGAAAGTACATGTCATGTTGTTACGTTTGATGCTGCTCACTTGGCGAGATATCTTAATTCAAATTGTACCAGCTGAGTTGGACATCTCCTGGTAGGAGAAGACCTGTCGCCGAAATCTGGCAGAGTTGCTGCATTGCCAGCCCTTTTTGACTTGACGAAAGAACGCTGGTCTGGTGGAGGCTGCAGAAACCAGGTTTGCAACCTAATGCTGATTTTGCCCAGAAGTAATTAGTTCATTAACTGTGAGCACACGAGCTCATTAAAGGGGGAGGTGGATGATGCAAATCAGTGGTCTGTGTCAGTCCATCAAAAATTAGAAGGAGCTAGAAAAGGTCTGGCTCAAACCTGCTCAACACCTTCATTAACCAAAGAGGCTTCTGAAAGTCCAGGAGTCCTTAGAGGTCAGCAGATCTGAAGGCACTCTCTACGTTAGGTGGCAGGAAGGTGGGTGGCTGGAGAGAGAACGGAGGAATCTATTATTGATACAGCACTTTCCTGGGGGCAGACCTCACACTCCTACTCACAGTATCTAGGGTAATGCTTATAGGCGTGACCTCCATGTATTTTACGTATAAGAAGAGAGGCTTGGAGGGTGTTTATGATTTGCCAGACATCTCAGTCAGTCAACGGCAGAGTGGAATCAGGCCTGTTCCTTTTACGAACCATGAAACCAATGCTTTTTCTACCACACCAATAAATTAATGAGCCCAACTTGCGGATTCACCATCACATGATCAGCTCTGGTCTTTTAATCATCTAATCTCAGCACACATTTGGAAGCATTCCTGGTCAGTGCTATATTAAGCTGAAGTTTGCAAATGTTTATTTACAGGGGATTAATTAACTTTGCTATTTGCAAGTACTGAACTAAGGGAAAATTGGCTTTCTCTCAGAGTAGGTATGGTGACATTCCAAAGGCCCTCATCGTCATGCTCAAAATGTCAAAATTCTTCTAGGCCAAACCCTGAATAAAATATGGCACATGTTGTAACACACAAAGAAGATGGCCTGGGAGGCTCAGAGTACTTGGGCTGGCACTGTGGTTTCAAGTCCCTGCCTGTCACTTAAGGGCCACAGATCCTTGAGCAAAACCTGTCACTTCTCCAGGCTCCAGTTCTCTCCGCCTGTAAATAAGAAACAAAACAGAGTGTCTGAAGTCCTGTCTGGCTCTGGGAGTCTCTGAAAAAAGTCAGGGAGGCTGACTTGATTCATTATCCACAGCATGAGTCCAGGTTGGGGAGAGGGCTCTTGGTGGAAGATGAAAGATTGTGTCAAGGGGTCAGAAAGAGGGGCCTCAGAATTCCTGGCCTCTGGCCCGTTCACACCCACATCAGAGGAGAGACCCTAAGAGAAATGGAGAGTAGAGTTGCCCAGCAAGGAGGCATAGTGGTACCTGCAGTTTCATTCCAGGATGGCACGAGGGCAGTAGGTGAGACTACATGGAAAGAAAGTCTCCATCTTCCGTGAGAATGGAAGTTCTCCCAGTGCCTAAGAGGTCTGGAATATCCAGGGAAGAGTTTGGATGATGCAACAGACAGAAAGAAAACTCTGAGAAAGGGACAGATAAGATTCTGGTGCCAAGCACAATCAAACAATGAACTTGTCAACCTACAGCATACATGGAATGGAGCATTCATTCTTTCTTTCTTTCAGCCACTCATCCATCCGTCCATTTATCCATCCATTCATCCATTCATTCATTTATTCAACACCTGCTCACATGTAAGTCCGTGCTAGGCCCAGGAGATACAATGCTGAATGAGAATAAACAGCCCCTCCATCATGGAAATCCAGCATAGCGGGGCAGAGTCCTTTCTTTAGGGAGCATTGTCCACAAAAGACAAATCCAAGGGTTGAGTATAAGGTCAGTGGAGAATGGAGTTAGACTTTGAACATCAAGGGAAACACAATTCTAATCTCCTCCCTCCACCCTGTGACTGAGGCATATTAACATGCCTATGGACTTGGAGAGTTGAAAACCTTAGGCTTGCTTTCCCCCCTTTTTGGCAAAATAGGTTGGTACAAAAGTAATTGCGGTTTCAGGCGGGGAATTTTAAATCATTGTAACTAGGCTCAAACACATCTTTATTAGTCAAAATGGGCACCATTACAATCAACACATTTTTGCCAACGAGAAATAAGTTTGTTTATTCCTATAGTGTGAAAATCCTTGCTTCGGGATTTAACAAACTCTGGGAAAGCATTTTCTGCATCCTGCTGGTTGTGGAAGCATTTTCCCAGCAAAAAGTTGTCAAGGTGCTTAAAGAAGTGGTAGTTGGGGCCGGGCGCAGTGGCTCAAGCCTGTAATCCCAGCACTTTGGGAGGCCGAGACGGGCGGATCACGAGGTCAGGAGATCGAGACCATCCTGGCTAACACGGTGAAACCCCGTCTCTACTAAAAATACAAAAAACTAGCTGGGCGAGGTGGCGGGCGCCTGTAGTCCCAGCTACTCAGGAGGCTGAGGCAGGAGAATGGCGTAAACCCGGGAGGCAGAGCTTGCAGTGAGCTGCGATCCGGCCACTGCACTCCAGCCTGGGTGACAGAGCGAGACTCTGTCTCAAAAAAAAAAAAAAAAAGAAGTGGTAGTTGGTTGGCAAGAGGTCAGGTGAATATAGCAGATGAGGCAAAACTTCCATAGCCCAATTCATTCAACCTTTGAAGCATTGGTTATGGGACATGCAGTCAGGCCATGTCAAGGAGAAGAATTGGGCCTTTTCTGTTGACCAATACTGGCTTCAGGCATTTCAGTTTTGGTGCATCTCATCAATTTGCTGAGCATACTTCTCAGATGTAATGGCTTCACCAAGATTCAGAAAGCTGTAGTGGATCAGGCCAGCAGCAGACCACCAAACAGTGACCACGACCTTTTTTTGGTGCAAGTTTGGCTTTGGGGAGTGCTTTGGAGCTTCTTCTCCAACCAGCCACTGAGCTAGTCATAGCCAGTTGTCACATAATATCCACTTTTCCTCTAACATCACAGTCCGATCGAGAAATGATTTGTTGTTGTTGCATAGAATAAGAGAAGACAGCACTTCAAAATGACAATTATTTTTATTTTTGCTCAGTTCATGAAGCATCCACTTTTGGAGCTTTTTCACCTTTCCAATTTGCTTCAAATGCTGAATGACTGTAGAACGGTCAACGCTGAGTTCTTCGGCAGCTTCTTGTGTAGTTGTAAGAGGATCAGTGTTGATGATTGCTCTCAACTGGTCGTTGTCAACTTCTGATGGCCAGTGACTACATTCCTCATCTTCAAGGCTCTCTTCTCCTTTGCAAAACTTCCAGCACCACCACTGGAGTATATGTTTGTTAGCAGCTCCTGGGCCACATGCATTGTTGATGCTGCAGGTTGTCTCCGCTGCTTTACAACCCAATTTGAACTAGAATAAGGAAATCACTCGCATTTGCTTTTTGTCCAATATCATTTCCATAGTCCCTAAAATAAATGTAAAATAAATAGCATGTAATAAGTCATTAGCAAAAAAAGTAAGAAATGCCCATTAAAATTATGTATAACATAACCACATTTATTTAAGAATGTATCCCAATGTCAAATGGCAAAATTCAACAATGTAAAAACTGCAATTACTATTGCACCAACTTAGAGATAAGTTGAAAGCTCACTTCAACTTACCTCTAAAACATAGATGATAAGGTCTGCCTGGTCTGCCTCACAGAGAGTGTGAGAAGCAAATGAGAAAAGGAGTGGCACAAAGCTTAGAAACCATTAGTTCATGAGTCATTAGGAATCCCCGCGTGAAAGCTAAATGCTGTGATCGTGACTGATCTGGGAAAGTGCTCCTGATGGAGTTCTAGAGCCTGTGGATGTAGGATGGTGCTTTGCTGTGGCTGGATGGAACGTCAGGTCTGGATTTCAGGCCAAGTGCTGGTTAAGCAGTTGGAGACAGATGCTGTACAGGGTACACATAGGCCAAGGCTGCAGACAGAGGCTCCCTGACCCATCAGGAAAGAGCAATAACAGGCAGCAGATCCCAAGGTACATGGGAGGCAGGATCCAATCTCTGTGCAAAGAGCCAGGAGCTGGATATCTCAGGAACAGGTCAGAAAACACAGTTCAAAGTGGGAAGAGGAGCTGAGGACACACGGATTGCTATGGACAGATTTAGAAGGCTGGAGGCTTCTCTGTTTCTGACTTGGAGGTACAGTTCAGGTTGGACTGGTGGCTTCAGAAGTTGTGAATCCCATCTCCATGTGCAGGCTGCACGTCCAACAACCGATGAGGCTATTTCCTAATAAATATCGTGTTAGTATGGTCCGTAATAAGACAATACCAGGCAGTGGGGCCCAGTTTCCCAGATTCTGGATATGAGCCAGAGCCAAGTCAAGGGTGATACTTTCAGCTCAGTCTACTCAAAGCCCAGGTTGTAACACAGGGGTTACAGGTCTGTGAGTGTGGCAACCAGTGAATGTTATCCAGGTGAACATCAGGCTCTTTTACAAAGTTCTGAAGACAAAACTCAGAATGGCATTCCTGGGAAGCATCACTTCCCAGGGAAGACTAAGCCTTGCCAACATTGTTCCAAACACTGGTTCTGCTACCATCCTCTCACAGCTGGTCTGTGGTGGTGATGCTGTACCCTAAGATGTGGAAACAAAGAACTGTTAGCCATTCCTTCCTTCATTCCATTCCCTTTTAAGGATTCAGAGTAGTGATACGTATTTTCCTTGCAGCCCTGGTCAGTGCAAAAGGAAAGAAAGGAAGAATAGATAACCCAACATTTGGGACAGACGGGTGAATTATTTAGGAAACATAGATAGCGCATCCAGTTTAGTCTAGGGCTGGGCAAAGTGTTAGTGATTCTTTTGTTCTCGCAGCTGGCCTTTGGAATTGCAGAGAGCCAGTGCAGTAAATAATACCGCTATTGTCTGCCTGTGTCAGAGACAGACAGAAGGTGCATTTGGCCCACGTCCAAACACTGCAAGGGCCACTCATAGTCACAGTGTCCAATTACTGCTGGCTTGACTATAAAATGCACTTCTTTTTTTTTTTTTTTTCTGAGCTAATTTAAGAATGGGCAGTCTTAATGGCCCCTGCACAAAGAAGGGTTTTGCTACATCCTCCAGTGGGGAAAAATAAAGTTATGTTCAGAACAGAAACCAAACTGGCGTGGAGTAAAGATTATCCAAACAGCAATCTATTCATAGAAGGGTAAATTGTGTTTTGGTTTCCCTTTAAGAAGAGGTAGAAAAAAATCAAATCTGCTCAGTTTTGAGTTTTCTTGCAGGCTATATGCAGGATGTCAGAGAAGATTTAATAAGAAGCAAGGGAAAATCAAAGAACTGGACAGCCCTGGCCATTTGCACAGAGAGCCGCAGGAAACAGGAGGAAGGGCGATCTCTGTCTCTAAATGAATCCACGAAGACAACAATGGTGACTGTAATAACAATAACAAGAGGTCACATCCAATGAGTAATTATTTGCTGACATCATGATAAGCACTCTTTCTCTTTTTATATCACCAACCTTGCTATAAGGGTTAACAACATTTTACAGAGGAGGAGAAACTGAGGCTTATATCATTCAAATGACTCATGCAGGATTACGTGGTTGCTTAGCAGGTTGTCAGGACTTGGAGACTTTGTCTTTAGGGGTTTTACGAGTGTTCAAGGATGTGTGCTTATACCTGGCACTGGGTGGAGACTTATCATATTCACTGGCAACCTGGGGATGGTCTGCAAACGGGGATGTCCCTTCAGGTGAAGCTGTGGAGAATTCCCCACTGACTTGCAGCAGAGCAGCTCTCTCATTTGGTAAGATTCAGTCCATCCTTTGTTGGCTCCACTCATCTGAGTCCCCTGTCTCTGCCTGGGTTTGCTTCTTTGTCCCTGGGGATCCTCAGGTCTAGTGTAATCCACTTATGGTGCTTGTGAGGTCAGTAATTTCCAATAATCTCCCTTTGTCTCCCATTTCCCCAACAAGGAGGTGTTAATTTGTGCTCTGGATAAAGAAAGGAGGAGAAAAGGGTGCTATTATATTAAAAAGAAGGAGGAAGAAAGGAAGCTTTAACACCTTCTTTCTCCAGCACCAAACCTGCCACTTGCACACTGAAAGGTCAGAAAAATAAACCCGAGATTTATGTTCAAGAATGTTAGAAGGTGGCACCTGACCTTGGTCTTTCTTTCCTTGCAGGAAGAAAATCAGATGCATCTCTCAGATATATTCACTCCAAATTTCAGAGGGCTTTTAAATACACATGTCCCTGACACAGCAGAGTTATCAATCAAAATGTTAAATCCTTGATAGGCTCGGTGACGGAGAGTTCGACCACCGTCCCTTTCATCTTGCAATGTCTCACCGAGGGCTTCATTTGGAGAAAGACCAAAAAGCCACATCGGGGTAACGAGGAGGGATAAAAAGGAAAAACCGTCTGTTCCGATTTGCCGATCAGCAACCCAGAGAACACAGCACGTCGTCTGTCAAGGAAAATGAGGACTTTTTTTTTCCGGCCTCTTTGAATCCTGAAAAGATACACATTCTTTGGGAAGAGAAAAGTGATGTCTCAATTCTTAAGGCAAACTTTTCAAAGAGCTGAAAGTTGGATGGAGCCAACTTTCCTTGTGAATTGCCGACTTTCGGGCTGTTTGATATCTTAGCATGTAGGGGAAGGTTGAAGACATTGATTTTCTACAGGTGCTGTGGCCATGGGGTCTCCATGGAGCATGGGCCAGGGCCTGACAGCAAAGCTGAGGGGCTGAGAGGCTCTGCTGAGTTACCAGGAAGGCTGACCTGACTCACAGGTCATTTCCCGGAAAACACCAAAACCCCTCCTGCCCCTTATCTTATTCTAACCCCGGAGGCTTTCTTATAAGTCCTTCTAAGATCAGGACTCAGATAGTGTTTATTTTTATTCATAATTCTTATCCACTGAGAGCCAGGAAAGATCACTTAACTCTATGCACAAGTGGCTCCTTGGCTCTTGGTTTGCCCCCCAAACACCCCTAGATTTACCCATTAACTCATTCCTTCAACAACAGTATTGGGCACATGACATGTGCTTGGTCCTGAGGACAGGTGAGATAGGTGTGGTCTCTACCCTTGGATACAACCTGTAAAGGAGGAGGCAGCCATATTTTGAACAAGGGATAGTAAGGATGAAGACAGAGTGCACAACCCTTTCTACGGGGGCCAGGGAGACCTCCCTGAAGCGGAGACTTGAAAGATAATTAATTAGAAGTCACTTGAGAACAGCACAGTGCAGTGGCTCACACCTGTAATCACAGCACTTTGGGAGGCTGAGGTGGGTGGATTGTTTGGGCTCACGAGTTTGAGACAAGCCTGGGCAACATGGCAAAACCTCATCTCTACAAAAAATACAACATTAGCTGGGTGTGATGGTGCTCTCCTGTAGTCCCAGCTACTCGGTGGGGGTAAGGTGAGAAAATCACTTAAGCTCAGGAGGTGGAGGCTGCAGTGAACGGAGAAGGCGCCACGGAACTCAAACCTGGGTAACAAAGTGAGACTCTGTGTCAAAAAAGTAATAATAACATAAATAAAATAAAAATGAAAATGAAAAAGAAGTCACCTGAGATAAGGTGCAGTGCTTATGTGGGTGAGGCTATATGTATATTTTCAGGCAAGGGCCACAGAAATGCATCCTATAAAGTCCTAGAACTTTTGTAAACATCCCTGCACATGTCACAGCCCTCGGTAGGCCCATCACACCCGTAATATGATAATTCAGACTCTTTACTGGACCACTCAAGACCCAGCCATGCTTTCACTTTTTGCTCTGTATCCCCACAACACCCACCATGGATACTAGGGAATGCTCTGGGGACACCTCACCAATCACAGAACCTGCCACAGGTGGCTGCTCTCAAACATTTTATATTGTCGTCTCTGCCTGGAATGTTCTGCACACCCACCTTCTCTGCCTGTCCATATCCCTCCTATAAATTTCCTGCTCATGGTGTTTGTGTGTGTGTGCACACACACACAGATTTACAGTAAAAATGCCAAGATAGTACAGAGCCCCCAGAGACCCCTCTCCCATTTTTCCCTACTACCAATTTTACATTATTACTGCCCCATGTTTGTCACAACTAAGAACCCAACATTGGCTCATTAATGCCAAGATAGTACAGAGCCCCCAGAGACCCCTCTCTCATTTTTCCCTACTACCAATTTCACATTATTACTGCCCCGTGTTTGTCACAACTAAGAACCCAACATTGGCTCATTGCTGTTCATTAAATTCCACGCCATACACAGATTTTGTTAGTTTTCCCGCCAACGTCCTTTTTTTCCACTCCAGGATCCAATGTGGGACACAACATTGAAACTAGCCATCTTCGTGTTTTTATGGAACTTTGCTTGTATCTGTGGGTTGGCACTGATCACAGCCTGCTTTGTGCTGGGTTTGGTAGTGAGAGTCCTAGAACTGCTCAGTGTGGAATTCTGGCAGATATCATCTCATAGGTGTCCTGTGGAGAGGGGCGTCTCTGTGGACACTAAGTTCCAATCAATCTTCTGGAAGACACTGTGGAATTGCCTGTTGGTCATATGGCCAAGGCTTTCTGAGAAAAAGAGCATGACAACATGCCAGCAACCCCATAAGTCACTCCATGTAGTCATGGAAATCACACTGAGGTTGAAAGAAGCAAGGTGCTGCGCTAGTTGTCAGTTAGCAAAGGTGGACATGCTTGGCTCTTACCCTGAATGGCATCATCCCAAATAATGATCTACAACTGACATCTTACATTTTGGAGTGGCGAGCAAGATATATATTAAAACAAGTCAAATGAAAGATTTTTAAGCATTGCCAGCTATAATCTTATTTCTGAGTCTTGTAAAGTAATTATGACTCTGGTAGAAGGAACTCACTTCCCTCCTGCAAGTAAGGGAGCAATAAATGAAGGGAGTCTCCAAGACAGCATCAACACCAAAGTTGCATGAGGCTAATAGCAATACATACCCACATCATATCTAGATGAGCCCAGACTGCCTTCAAGGATGGCAACATGGCAAAAATGACTCCATGGAAATGGGGAGAAGACTGCCATCTGGGTATGCAGGCAGAGAACTTCAGAATTATCTCAGGAACTTGACCAAGCAATCAGTAGTCTTGCAGGGGCATGGAGAGGAATTCACAGCAAGAGACAACTATTACTCCCTCTCACACCCAATCGGCCAGTTGCCATCTGTATTAGTTATTTCTTGATGCATAACAAATTACTCCAAACCGAGTGACCTAAGAAAACAAGCATCTATTATCTCACAGCTTCTGTGGGTCAGCAGTCAGGAATGCTTAGCTGCGAGACTCAGGATCTCTCATGAAGCTGCAGGTAAGCTGTCAGCTGGGGCTACAGATATCTCAAGGCCCAAATGAGATAGGACTCACTTCCAAACAAACTTGCCTGGCTACTGACAGGTCTCAGAAGGTCCATTTCCAAGTACACTCATCGTTGGGCCCTAGCTCCTCACCATGTGGGCTTCTCTGCCTGCTGCCTGGGGTACTCCCCACACAGCAGGTGGCCTCCATCTCCCCTGGATCACTTCCTCTATGGCAGATGACTTCTCCCAGAATGACTTAAGAGAGAGGGATGGAAGCTTCCAAGATGGAAGCTGTAGTTTTCTTTATAACTTAATCTCAGAAGCGGTGTCCTCTCACGTCTGAGATATTCTGTCTGGTAGAAGTGAATCACAGCCTAGCCCACACATAGGGGAAACGGAAATGTTCACCTATTTGGGGGAGGAACATCAAATAAGCTGAGGACATATCTTTAAAATCACCCTATTCTTCATGGTATAGACAAATGGGATTCATGTTTTGTAAACATTAACCATCTTCTATACTCCAGGCACTAGACCAAGAGAGTATCACAAAACTTGGTGGAGAAATAGTGCTGAGTAATGTTTTGAAGAATTAAGTATAACATTCCATTCATATTAAAACACAATAAATACAAAATAATGAGAAAATAAGACCTTCTCTCTGAATTACACCAAATCTATGGGAACTGACAATGCTAATTCATGCATATTTGGGATTTACTGAAGTAGCCCCAGAACCTTTGAAATTGTAGACCAGGGATTGGTGATGTTTATCTTCAAGGTCCAGATCATAAATACTTTCAGAGATGTGGTCTATGCAGTCTGTGTCACAGCTACTCAGTTTAGTTGCCATAATAGAAAAGCAGCCATAGACAAGACATACATGAATGATTCTGCCTGTATTTCAATAAAACTTTATTGCAAAGCTGGCAGCTGCCCTGTGAGCCATAATTTTCCAACCATCATTCTAGACTGTGAACTTCTTTAACCTTTACATGCTACACTACTTGAGGGCAGGGGCTGTGTTCAATTCACCTTTGCAGCCCTATACCTAGTACAGCACATGGATGAGTAGGCAGGCAAAAATGATATCAACAAATGAAGACATGAAGGAGCTAATAACCAAGGTATTATTAAAATATAGATTCAATGTAGTAAAAAGTCTTAACTTGAAAATTTTCAACTGTATGTTTGATGTGTAAGGCAACTGTTGAACAACTACTGTTTATTATGTAACTCAGCTGTCAATCATATCTACACAGCACACAGACTACATTGGATACCAAAAGCCTACTTCCGACAAAGGCCTGTCATGTCTAAATTATTAACACAATAGGCCTTTGTAACTCCTTTGGGCTCATTAGGCTTAATTATGTCAAGGTCTCATTGAGGACTCTTTAAATCTGAAGATTCGTGAGATAATAAAGTATAATAGCTCCTTCGGAGCCATAAAGGTCTCTTTATGTCATGGGCTATTTGGAGATTCAATATTCCATAAGATTAAGATCACAATATTGTAAAAATGACAACAATTACCACACCCTCAATGTCTACCAAGTGTAAGTTAATCATCAGGACTTAGATAGGCCCACCCCTCATTCACTCCTTGGATCTTTGTCAAGGAGGAAAGGTGAAGGATTATGTGAGTTCACTATTAGCCTCTCTCATGACACCTAATTCCTGGCACACAGCTCTGTCTGCTCCTGGTACAGTGTGCCTCTGCTTCTCACCTGACAAAGACATGCCCAGATGAAATGACTACCTTTGCCGTTTCTGTCTGTCTGTGTTTAGGTACCAGCTGTGCAGTAGGCTGTATACAACTGATACTGAGTGATCACAGGAGAACCAACAACCTTAGAATAAAAAAATACAAATAGTGGTTTTTTTCCAAAGACTAACTCAGAAAATGCTGATAATGATCTGTATCTGAGAAAATGTACTTTCTTAATGAAAGTACCAGAAAAGGGGACTATTGCTTTACTAGTTAAGAGACAAAATTTAAAAAATAATAAAAACCAAGGATAAATGGCTGTCTTAAAAGAAATAATGGCATCATTAAGATAAGATAGGTTTGATAACAGGTAAATTAGAGAGTAAATGGTTAGCTATGGCCTCTGAAAATTAATATGTGTTAAATTAATATGTGTTATTAATTAATATGTGTTAAAAAAAACACTATTTGTATTTTTTACCACATTTACCATAAATATTAAAAAGTAGGCTAGAAGCATGTCTGTAGTACTCCAGCCCTAACATTACAGTTACTTGCTATGACAAACAGACTTTAAGCTGGCCCTCTATTACCCTTGCCTTCTTGACTATGCCCTTGTACAGTTGCCTTGTATTGTTGAATGTAGCCAGGACCTGTTGAAACCAGCCCAATTTTCCCGCAGAACTGATGTTTATGGTTTCTTTGAATAAATACAGATATTGATCCTCCCAGTCTTAAAACTTGAGAAAGTTACAGTTGTTTTATCTGAGTTTCCTTCTCAGGAAACCAAGATTTAGGCCTCCCAAGTAGTGTCAAAGAGTTGAAACTTACCAGATCACTGCCTCTGGACAGTGAGATGCCAGACCTCTCACCCATCGTGATTGCTTAGATGACCGCTTGCTTCCTATTGACCAACTTCTCATCCTTACCTCTCCCTAATTCCTGCTTTCCCACACATGACTACATTGTCTTGCCTGCTATATGGACCCCTAATTTTACTCAGTCAGGGAGATGAATTTAAGATTGATCTCCCGTCTCCTCGACTGCAGCACCCTATTAAAGCCTTCTTCCTTGGCAATACTCGGAGTATCAGTGATTAGCTTTCTATGCAGTGAGCAGCAGGACCTAAACAGAATCCCTGGAGTTTCAGTAACACTGTGACTCTCTTCTATTCTATAGAATAGGGCAATGGCAATGGGATGTCATTCTAGTGATTGTTTTACATCTCATGGTAAGGTAATGGGATGTCATTCTCATTATCCCATTATTACTTTACATTAGTAAGACTACTTTGCTAGCAGATTTCCTCTAGAGTCTTGCTCTCCTTGCTGGCTTTGTAAATGCAAATTGTAATAAATCCTATAACAGCTAGAAAAAGAATTCTGCAAGCACACTAAGTGAGTATGAAAGCAGGTCCTTCCCCAGTTGAGCCTCCAGATGATAATCCAGCCCCCTAACATCTTGATTTTTGTCTTGCCGAAAACCAAGATAAGCTGTGCCTAGACTCCTGACCCACAGACCCTGCAAGGTAATTAATGTGTGTGATGTTTAAAGCCACTACCTGCAAGGTAATCTGTTACATAGTTTTTTTTAAAAATACATTATTTATGTTCCAATTATATTTTTATATAAAAATTAAAATCATAGAATCAGAATTTATTTTATATACTCCTTTTGAAATAATGCTAGCTCTTATGACATTACATTTGCATTATAGAATATAAACCTCTTGAGGGCAAAGAATTTCTCTGTCTTGTGTACCATTATATCCATAATGTCTAGCACAATCCCTGGCACTTATTTTTTAATAAATAAACATCTGTTTAGTTAACAAATTAATAAATAACATTATTGTAGTGTATGAATAATATTTCAAAGTGTTGGTGTACTATAGTTCACTTAGCTAATGAACAGTTGATTTGTTTCTAATTAATTTGATAGTTATATGTGACATGATAAATGTCTTCACTCATATAATGTGAGCCACACGTGTATTATTTCCTTAGGGATATAGACCAAAATTATGATTAAGTTCCAATAGAACAGAATGTTTTCTTCAGTAAGAGGTTGTATCCCCATCACATTTAGCACGGTGTCTAAAATGTGATAGATACTAAAAAATATGCTGAATGAATGCATGAGACTTTTTATTGCTCTTAATTGATGTGGCTCAATTGTTTTCAGCCTGCATTTATTTATACATTATTAAAATCACTTAACACTGTTGCTATCATTGTGTGAGAGTGTAATCACACTGTACCTTTCCCAGCACTGGTTATTAAAACTTTAAAGATATATTAGTCAATTAACAGACAAAAATATGCACAGTTGTTTTATTTTATAGCTCTTGATTACTACAAAAGTTTAGCATGTATCCTTATGTTTCTTTACTGGTGGAATTTCCTCTTTGGTGAATGGTTTCTCATATTCTTTGCATATTTGTGTATGGAGATTTCAACATTTCACTTATTTATTAAATTTCATGAACTCTTTATGTAATACTGACATTTATCATTGTTCCATTATATATGCCACAAATATATTCATTTCTAGATACTTGCAATGACTTTACATAATTATAATCAGCTAGGTTGTTATTAGATTTAATTTCACCTAAAATGCATAATGTTTTCATTTCCTTAATATTGTATGTGCATCTAGTAGCAGAGCTTCAAAACATATGAACCAAAATCCCACAGAATTGAAAGTAGAAATAGATAAATCCACAATCATAGTTGGAATCTTTTTTTTTTTTTTTTTTTTTTTTTTTTTTTTGAGACGGAGTCTCACGCTGTTGCCCAGGCTGGAGTGCAGTGGCGCGATCTCGGCTCACTGCAAGCTCTGCCTCCCGGGTTCCCGCCATTCTCCTGCCTCAGCCTCCTGAGTAGCTGGGACTACAGGCGCCCGCCACCGCGCCTGGCTAATTTTTTGTATTTTTAGTAGAGACGGGGTTTCACTGTGGTCTCGATCTCCTGACCTTGTGATCCGCCCGCCTCGGCCTCCCAAAGTGCTGGGATTACAGGCTTGAGCCACCGCGCCCGGCCATAGTTGGAATCTTTAACACAGCTCTTAGTGACAGACAATACAAGAAAACGAAAAGTCGGTAAGCATATAGCAGACCTGAAAAACACTACTAACTTGATTTCATTAATGATTATATTACACTCCACCCAACAACAGCAGAATACACCTTTTATCTTCAAGTATAAATGAAACATTGACCAAGATAAGCCATATGATGGGCCATAAACCAGGTCTCCATAAATTTAGAATTTTCTCTCTAATAACAATAATATAAAATTAGAAATATCACCAGGAAAATAAGTTAAAACAACTCAAATAATTTAAAATTGAACAAAACATTTCTAGATAAACATGGATCCAAAAGAAAGTATAATAATAATTCTAAAAGATTTCTTAAATATGAGAATAAATGAAAATGAATATACAACATATCAAATCTTGGGGATGTGGCTAAAAGAATTATTAAAGGAAACTGTATGGCATTAAATACTTATATTAAAAAGGAAAAAAAATCCAAACCAATATTATTATAAGCTTTTACAATAAGAAGGTAGGCAAAGAAGAAAGTATTAGGAAAAAAATAGCAAATAACAAAGTAAAAGAAAAAGTAAGAGTAAAAATTAATGAAATACAATGTGGACAGACAATAAAGTAAATCAAGAAAAAAGAGATAAGGTACAAATAGCAAGTGTCAGGAATAACAAAGGGGAATTTGCTACAGATCCAACAGACACCAAAAATAATAAGAGAACATTATGAACAATATTATGCCAATAAATTATTAAAATTGATACAAGATGAAATAGAAAACACAAATAATTTTATATCTATCCAAGAAATTAAAGCTGTAATTAGACACTTTTCCACACACAAAATTTTGTTGCCCAAGTGACTTTACTGGTTAATTCTATCACACAGTTAAAGAAGAAATTGTAATTAAATTCCCTTATAAAAGTAAGGTTAAAAAAAATACTTCCAAATTAATTTGATGGGGCCAAGTTAACTTTATTACCATAATAAGACAAAAACAAAGATATTATAATAAAATAAAATTATGGAACAAAGTATCCCTGTTGATTATCAGTGAAAAAATCATTTACAAAATATTAAAAATTGTTTCACATGCATAACCATGCACACACATAAATGTGGGTGCATGTGTACATATATACAATTTGGTACATATGATAACATATATATAGACACACATAACCTATGTAAACATGACAAAATACAGTAAATCTAAGGAATGACACAGTTTAACATTAAAATCAAAGAGTAAAATTTCCTATGTTAATTTACTAAAAAACATTTAAATATGATTATCTTATTAAATGCAGAAAATCATTTGCTGAAATACAAAACTCATTCAGTATAAAAACTCTGCAAACTAGGAAAAAAAAGGGAACAACACCAACTTGATAAAGAGTTCTACAAAGCTAAGATCATACATAATAAAAATTGTATATTTTCCCTTTATATTTGGAAACAAGGTAAAGATGTCTGCTCTTACCACTTCCATGTAACAGTGTGTTAAATGTAGTAGCCAGTGCAATAAAGCAAGAAAAAGAAATAAAAGGCATAAAAATGGGAAGGGAAGTTAAACTATCTTTACTGGCAGACAACATCATAGAAAACCCTAAGTTACATATAAAAAAAAATAACTCTAGGATTAATAAAGAAGTTCAATAAGGCTTATATACAAAAGTCATTTCATTTCCATATACTAGCAACATATAATTGCAAATTTAAATAAATATAATTGCATTCCTTAATATGACATAACCTGAGACAAGATTAATAAAACACTTGTAAGACCTATACATTAAAAACTATAAAATACTGCTGAGAAGCAAGTAATGAAGACATAATCAGAGAATTATAAACATGTCAACTCTCTCCAAATTGATTCACATATTCAACACAATTCCAAACAAAATCCCGGTAGACTTTTATTTAGAAATTGACAGACTGGTTCTAAAATTTATATGAAAAATATATGGGACCTCGAATACCCAGCAAACTTCACAAAAGAAGAATACAATCAGGTGGTTGATATGGCATGATTTTAAGATCTGCTATAAAGCTACAATGCTCCTGATAGTGTGTTGTTGGTATGAGAAGAGACATGTAGAACAACGGAACATATTAATGATTGTTCAAAAATATACCAAAAGTATTCAATGGGGAAAAATTCTATTCAACAAAAGAGAGAGAAATAAATATCCATGTGAAAATGAACACTTTCATACACAAAAATAACCTCAAAAAGGATTTACACTTAAACATGACAGCTAAAATTAAAAAGGTTCTAGAAGAAAACTTTAAGACCTTGAAATAAGGAAAAATTTGTTAGAAGACAAAACACATGAACTGTAAAAAAATTAGTAATAAATTAGACTTCATTATAATTAAAATCTTTAGCTCTTCAAAAGACACCACTGAGACAATGAAAAGGCAAACCATACTCAAGAGAAACTATGTTAAATATATATTTTGACAAAGAATTTATGTCCAGAATATGTGAAGAACTCTAAAGCAAGAAAGCAAACAGCTCAATTTTTAAAATAGGCAAAACATTTAAGGAGACCCCACTAAAGAAGATAAACAAATGGCAAATAAGCACATGAAAAATATGTTGAACGTTACTTGTGGTAACTTAAAACTACAATGGACCCTACACTACACCCCTTAGAATGCTAAAATTAAAATGGCAGACTCTGCCAAGTATTGATTAAGTCTAATATGAATTCTAATATGTTGTGCACGAAAATATAAAATGACACGAATTTTTTTTTTTTTTTTGAGACGGAGTCTCACTTTGTCACCCAGGCTGGGATACAGTGATGTGATCTTGGCTCACTGCCACCTCTGCTCCTAGGTTCAAACGATTCTCCTGCGTCAGCCTCCAGGGTAGCTGGAACTACAGGCACGTGCCACCATGCCCAGCTAATTTTTTGTATTTTTAGTAGAGATGGGGTTTCATCATGTTAGCCAGGATGACCTTGATCTCTGGACCTTGTGATATGCCTGCCTCGATAGTTTGATATAAATTTAAAATTACTGTTACTATATGACCCAGAAATTCTCTTGCTAGTTATTTACTTAAGTGAAAAGAAGACATGTCCACACAAAAACATTTACAGACATGATCAGAGCAAATTTCTCCATAATAACTCCAAGCTGGAGTCAACCCAAATGTCCATCAAGAAGTGTATGGATAAATAATGTTACAGCCACACAATGAAATGCTACACAGCAATAAAAAGGAATAAATTACTAAGACATGCATCAATGTGGGTAAATGTTAAACATCATTTTGCTGAGCACAGAAACATTAACACAAAAGTGTTCATAACCTGGGCTTTGTTCTCAAGGAGCTTGCATTCCCCTAGGGAAAATCAATATGTAAACCAATAGAATAATTGTCCAAACTAGTGGGCACTGAAACTGAGAGTTCCCCTGTTTAGGGAACATACATGAGAAAGCTACTGATTTGACATGGCATTAAGTTGGATGTTAAAAAATGGGGAAATTTCTAAGTAGACGTCAGGCATCTTTAACCAGGCCTGGCCCGTGTCTCCTCCTCCACATCCCTTCACACTCCTGTTTCCATTTCTCACAATGCTGCAGGCGTCCAAGATGCCAAGATCTTTTCCACTTCCAGGCCCTCATACCTTCTGCTCATTCACTATTCAATAGGCATGTAACAAGAGCTTACCATGAACCAAGTGCCTTTATCTCCATCTGAAATTGAACAGTCAGCCACGTTCCCGGTCTCATGAAGCTCATGTTCTGGTGGAGAGAGACAGAGAAAAATAAATGAGTAAAGAAGTGAGGAAAGAAATAAGCAAGATCATTTCAGATAGCCGTAAACGCTGCAAAGAAAATTAAAACAGAGTAGGTTAGAGCTCCATTGCCCAGTACGGTAAGCATTAGCTTCATGTGGCCATCAAGCACTTGAAAAGCGTCCAGTCTGGATTGAGATGTGCTGCTGTGTAAAATACACACCAGATTTCAAAGGCTCAGGATGAACAAAAGTGCAACATATTTTATTAATAATTTTCTTATTGATTACATGTTTAAATAATAACATTTCTGATATATTAGGTTAGATAAAATATATTATTAAACATTAATTTCAGCTGTTTTCTTTTACTTTTTTAACGGGCCTACCAGGAAATTTTGAATTGCCTATGTGGCTTATATTCTATTTCAACTAAAGAACACTGTTCTGGAAGGCTGGTTCGGAAAGATTATTCTGTTCCCTGTCTCGGCCATGTGTTGCCCTGGGCTTCTTCTGGCTAGCTCCTACCTATCCTTTAGATTTCATGCCCAGAGGAGTAATTAATTCATTTTGTCTCTCTTCCACCATCAACAAGCTGTTAGACACAGGGACTGTTGCAGGGTAGGCTAGCTGACTGACAATTCAGTGTGCTTGGAGGTTAGGGCATGAAAAGAGATTGATGTCCAAGGCCAGACAGATGTGAAACTGTCTAAATAAAATGGGGAGATGCTGTGGGGTCTTATGCAGGGTGTGGACCCACCAAGGCACTATCATACAACGATGCTGTGCACAGTCATCATTAGGGTAGAGATAAAATAGTTGATGCAAGACCTTGTAGATTCTGATGGATCCTGTTGGGTACTGACAGGTTTTTCCTGCAGTTACTGTGCATCCTTGTTTGGAAAATAAATACCAGTCAGAGTTTACTCCCAGAGTTCCAAAGTGTTGAGACTGTATCCTAGAATCTGCTTTGTACTCACCTATAATTAATGTTGCATTGTCTGTAAGAAAATAGTAATGATTAGAATATTCTCTGTATCCTCTGTATTTTTCTAAATGTTTGAAGTATTCCAGAATAAAAGTGATATATAAATACACATAATCTATATTAGATTATATCTATATTATATATGGATGTTAGATATATTAGATATAGATATCAATTATATCTATATTAGAAATAGATTGAAAACTATGAAAGATCTCTCAGAATAACAATTCTGCCATGAGTAAGATGATCACGCCATATTATCATAAGCTCTTCCACTTGATGCATTAGGTCCTCATTGATTTTTCATGCACACTTTTCCTGGGGCCGCTTGCAAATGTAGAGCTAATACAATAGTCCTTAAAATATGTAAAATTATGTTCAGGTGCCATGCTCCTGCTATCATTCCCAACACTGGTGCACTTGAATCAATTATCTGTTATTCTTTCATGTTCATCTTTCCAACTGGGAACCATCTGTATCCCAATCACTCATGGGTTGACCCATTTCCTGATCAAATTTGTCTTACTTATGGCACCATTAAGTAGAAAAAAAATCAACATCCTCGCAATCTCCCACTCACTTATTACAGGGTATTTAGACCGAACATCAAAAATGCATACCCCACAAGAACAGGTTCTTTACTGCACACGGGACTTTCCAGAGGGACATGATTGCATGGCTTTTCACTATCAGTTTAAAATGTTTCACTCCCAGTGTCAAACACAGGAACAGAGTTTGGAAGTTACATCACTGAAGTAAGAATGTGAGGCCATTCCTACCCTTTCTAGACTAATAATCTGCTGCTTGTCTTCATCTAGCCAAGGAAAACTGACATACACAATAATTAAAATTGTATTAACCATCCCCATGCCTTTGCAGACACTTTAACCTCCAACAGGAAAATCATATCTGCCCATACGTATCCCTGAAAAATCCTATTCAATGTGCCGGCTCAGCTTAAATGTCATGTGTCCTCCGAGAATTCATCCTTTAACAGGAGAAATTGTTGGTCCCAATCGTGCGTTCATAAAGTATTTGGTTTGCAAATCTGGTTCATTGCTGTCAAATTTCGAGGGAATATGGTCCCTGTAGCCTGAACTGGAGAGCAGGTTGCATAGATTCAAACCCTGACTTATCATACTCTAGCCTGGAGAACTCTGTTAGTTATCTAACTGTTCTCTGTGTGTCAGCAACTGAAAATGGGAACAATGGTCCAAGCCTGCCTGGGTCATTACGGAGACTAAATTGGTTAATTGTTTAATATTTTTTTAATGCTTACAACAGAATCTGCCATACAGCGTTTATTAAACTTAAAATAAAATGTAAAAAGCTTATTTGCCTCTATCCACCTCTACCCTAGGAGACGTTTAACTGTAGGAGACAGATCATCCACATTTCTGTTTCCTACATACCCAACACTGGGTCAGAAACACAGTTGATGCTCAAGCTTTAAAACACAAAACAGCACAACACACTGCCGAGTTATTTTCTATAGCGACTCCCACGTGCCCCAAATCAAGGGGATATATTGCTGTTTTCAAAAAGCACGTTCTCATTGGAGCTCACCTTCTCTCATCCTGGACTTCGACTGTGAGACCACCACATGAATGAGTCTAACCTAGCCTGCTGGAGGATGAAAGGTCACAGTGAGAGAATCAGGGTGCGGCCAGCCCTTAGCCAACAGCCTACCAACCACCAACCACGTGAAGAGGCTAGCCTAGATCATCAAGCCGGCAGCCAGTCAGCCAGCTTTCCAGAGGGTCAGGAGATACACCAACATGCCATCCCAGACAGAAGCCATGCAGCTGCCTTACAGAATTGTGAATTACATAGAATGGGTATTTTTTTTAACCACTAAATTTTGGATTGGTTTTATTACACAGCAAAAGATGTTAGATGTTAAAGCAAACTAGATATGTCCTGAGAAGGATTCCTAAGAGATGTTACAGCAAACTAAATATGGCCTGAGAAGGATTCTGTTCTTCTATATTTGACTCCTTGTGGACGAACTGCAACCTGATTTAGTAAGTAGACAAGATTGAAATCCTGACTTAGGAGTATGCTCCAGTAACAGTGGCTGAGTCTTGGCCAATCCCAGCATCCATACTTCAACCAGTTATACATTGTGAGTGTTCAAACTATTCAAATAAGGCAAACGCCAACCTGTAACCTATCCAGCTCTTTCTTACCTCACCTCCAATTTCTGTACGTCACTTCCCTTTTTTTATTTTTGCCTATAAATTTGTTCTGACCACAGGCATCCCTGGAGTCTTTATGAATCTGCAGTGATTGTGTGGGCTGCCTGATTCGCGGATCGTTCATTGCTCAATTAAACTCCTTTTAATTTAATTCAGCTGAAGTTGTTCTGTTACCAGAGATATAAGCATGAACCTTTTCTTCTCCCTCAAAACTTATGTAACTAGAACAGTAACTAGGACATAAGAAGTATTCAGTAAATATTTGTATCAAAGGCAGCATAGCTTAGTAGTTAAGATAATTCTTTTATTTTTTTTTTTTCCTTTGAGACCGAGTCTTGCTCTTTCACCAGGCTGGTGAAAGACACCAGGACAGTGGCACGATCTCGGCTCAGTGCAACCTCCGCCTCCTGGTTTCAAGCGATTCTCCTGCCTCAGCCTCCCGAGTATCTGGAACTTCAGGCGCACACCACCATGCCCAGCTAATTTTTGTATATTTAGTAGAGACAGGGTTTCACCATGTTGACCAGGATGGACTCCATCTCTTGACCTCGTGATCCACCTGCCTCAGCCTCCCAAAGTGCTGGGATTACAGGCATGAGCCACCATGCCCGGCCTTTTCTTTTCTTTTTTTTTGACAGAGTGTCACTCTGTTGCCCAGGCTGAAATGCAGTGGTGCAATCAGGGTTCACCCCAGCCTCAACTTTCCAGGCTCAAGCAGTTTTCCAGCCTCCGCCTCCGGAGTAGCTGTGACTATAGGTGTGTACCACCACATCCAGCCTATTTTTTTTTTTCATATTTTTGTAGAGACAGTGTCTCATTATGTTGCCTAGGCTGGTATTGAACTCCTGGGCTCAAGTGATCCTCCTGCCTTGGCTTCATGGGATTATAGGCATGAGCCACAGCACCTGGTCTTAAGAGACTTCGTGTCTGTGAAACTACACCTCAGTTTCCTCATCTGCTACTAATAATTACCATCTTATAGGATTTTTTTGAGAATTAAATGAGTTATTGGTTAATATATATTTTGAACAATGCCTCACACATAAGTACTCAATATTATTTCTGCTTTAATAGGATGATACTTACATTATTTTTACAAGGCAACTTATTTTGAAGTTGGTGATAAAAATAAGAAAAAATCACAGCCAACATTATAAATATCATTTATTTTACATTTATTATGTGCTAGGTGCTATCCTAAACTCCTTTTTGTCCTAAACTTTTGTTCTGCATGTTTTTATTTACTTATCATAGTTATAATGTTCTTCCAAGGTATTTCTTCCTTTTTGGAATTTAAACTGCTGGAGGAAAAAATGTACAAATTCTATTTATTATTATTATTAAGAACTGGGAAGCGCATTTTATTGTCTGTATTGCCTATAGTTCACCTTTATATAATAGACAGAACGATAATTGAATAACCCCCTCTTGATTTAGAAAACTCATTTCAGCTTTTTCTACCAATAAATGACCTAGTGACAGATCTACAGTATTCTGTTCACAGCATATTTGAGTTTCAGCTATTGTATAACATACTCTAGTTGTTAATTATGGTTGTATTTGTTTTCTTATTTGGAACACAGAATTCTAGAAATAAACCGTTGTTCCTTTTTGTCCAGAGCATGCTAATCCCTGACCTGACATCTTTGGTCTATGCCTACGGAGGTAAGCTGGGAATTCGAAAGTGTGTTTTTTTATGTACAACATGTAAAGCTGAGACCTAAGTAACTTAACAATAATGATACTACAGGCATTACTCTCCCTATGCAGATTTATGCAAATTGTTGTAAATTTCCAAGGACCCCTAGACCATGGCCTCAAAGCATTCCTGCTGTGGGCAAGCAAGGTTTTGAATAATAATGGAAAATGTGACTGCATTGCACAATGTCAGCCCAGTAAAGGTGACTCCTTAAAACCACCCTCTCCCAGGTATTTCCTGCCAGGCAGTCACATTTGATGGCATCCAAGCCACACAGCATATCTCCAAGGAAGACATTGTTTCCTTTTTTTTAATTATGGGGAGTGAGGCCCAGAAGAGTAAGTGCCTTGACCAAGGCACAGCTGGAAAACAGATTTGCCCTCTCTCCCTAGAGTGTGAATTTCTCCAAGCCAACTTGACCTTCCTTTCAATCTAGACCCATAGTACCCGGTGAAGTGTTCTTGCTACAATAGAAATTTGTTAATGAATTCATTCAATAAATATTTATTATTTATCACATGCCAGTTAAATCACCATTTATGAAACAATCCAACACACAAACACATTTGTATCTAAGAACTTGTATTACAACGTTATTTTTAATAATGAAAAACTGTCTAACGGTGCAACAATAGAGAATTCGTGAAATGTACTGTAAAATATTCACAGCCCGGACTATCCTACAGCCATTTTTATAGAAGATCTAATGATGTAGAGTAGGGGTCAGCACTTTCAGCCTGCCACTTGTTTCTTAGGTAAAGTTTTATTGGAACACAGCCATGATCACTCATTTACGGCTGCTTTTCACTGCAATGGCAGCGTTTGAGGATTCGGGACACATGCCAAATAGCCCACAAAGTTTGAAATATTTATTATCTTACCTTTTACCGAAAAAGTTTGCCAACCCCGATACAGAGAAATGTTCATAAAATGATAGGTGTAAAGGGCAGAACATTAAAAAAAAAAATGCTTACAGATATTATGACTGCAATTTCCTTCCAGCTAGTTTTGATCAGCCACTCATGTTATTCAATTTGATAATGGCTGATGAGTGTCGCTGCTTCCTGTACTGCAGTCACTGCCCTGCCTACCTCCTGGGCACTGAGAACCCAGGGGTGCATCAGGTAACCCTACCTTCGAGAAGTTCACAGTTTAGGCAACTGGTTTAAATATTACTGGAGAGAAAATAAACTTATTTATACCAATTTCTTTGAAAAGAAAGCAGAAACTAGAAAATTACAAAGAGTACCCTTTATCATGAAAAACTATAAAAATGAATTCCAGTGATAGAACTATAAAGAGAAATTACAAAATCTAAATTTTATATTATATTATGTGCTCTATCAAAAAGTAACAACCCAAGAGGACAAAAAAGATGGAAAATAAATGATTAGAATAAAATACACTCTGTTTAAATGAGTGTGTATGTATGTATGTATCCATTGGTAGTGTATACATATACACAAATAAATAATTCTATAGGTAGAATGAGAAAATGTCTATTATTTTTCATGTATATGGAACTCTAATATATGTTAGTTTCCAAAGTGTATTACATACAACACATTTCAAAGAATCAATATAACACAGCCCAAGTTCTCTGATTACAATGCAATTACAATTTTAAAGCAGCCATAAAAATATCGTCAATGCCTCTTTCCCTTAGTATACTTGGAAATATAATGGGCCAAAAGTGGAATCAAAATTAATTTTTAAAAATTATGTATACTTAGAATAAATTAGAAATCAGTATACTATGTATCACGACCTTTGTGAAAAGCTAAATTAATATTTAAGACAAATGCATAGCTTTACTGAATTTATTTTAAGCAATAAGAATTTAAAATAAATTGGTATGATTGAAAATTTGTAAACAACTTGTTAACATTAATAAAAGAATTAAGCAAGTTTGTTTTAACAAGATTAATACTCAAGAAAGTTGTTTCTTATTTTCCGAAAATAACCAATTACTAAAAAACTTAACAAAAACATTCTATTAACAATAGCAACAATTCTGTAAGATACAGTAATAATCTATCAAAAGATATGTCACATAGCTATGAAAATAATTACAAAAATGCCATTGAAGTACTTAAAAGGAGACCTACGTGAAATATAGTCAGGTTTTTAGAAGAACTAGCATCATAAAGATACAAATTTTTCCCAAAATTATTATATTACAATTACAATCCAACTGTTTGGCTTGGCTTGTCAGAAAACTTGCCTTGATGTGTTACAAACTTCTGGTAACTAAAACCATGAGGTCAATGCAGGCAATAGAAAATGGACTGAAAACTGAAGCCCAGAAATTGACCTATGCAAGTATGGAGGACCAGAACTGGCCCAAGGGTGGCAATAAATTGTAGTGTAGGGGAAATAGGATCACACAATAAAATGTAAAGAACAATTTTACTTCCCCATATGGAAAATAAAATGTCACATACCTACCTTATAGTATCCTCAAGAAAGAAATTTCAGACATAATAAATACCTAAATCTAAAAAGGAGAAACTCTAAAATTGTGGGAGAATGTATAAGAAAATATCTTTATGATATAAGGGCAGTGAAGAATTTCTTGAAAAAATCTAACAAGAAGCCTTACATAGTAAAAAATTAAATCTAGTGGAATTGACTGAAAAAATTAATTCTACATAAGCAGTTCTGCGTAACAACAACAAGAAACTCTCAACTATAAGAAAAGACAGGCCAGACTGAGAAAAGATGTTTATAAAGCCTAGAACTAAACAGAAAAGGTATCTAGAATACACAATAAACTACTACAAATGTAGAAAATTTAAAAGAAAGAAGAGGAAATAAATTTCTGAAAAGTGTTGGCGAATGATCTGAAAGGAAAGTCACAAGAAGATATTATAACGATTAATATAGAGAGAAATTGTGTTCACCTTAATCATCTGAGATGTGCAAATAAAAATAGTAAGACACCATTTCATTTCACACTCATCAGACGGTCAAACACACAAGTGTCTAATGATACTTAGTTACAGTGAATATCCGAAGAAACAAGAACTGTATGCTGTTGGTGGGATGCAAAGTTGATTTGATAAATTTGAAGAACAATTTGGCACTGTCTAGGAAAGCTGAACATATCAATGCCCTTCAAGTTAGAAATTTCACTTCTAGGCATATACCTAAAATACACTGAACTATCTATAAAAAATAAGTAAATATAGAAGTTGCAAAATGTTCATCTCAGTATTTCCTGTAAGAAACACTGGAAAGCTAAATATCCATTGTATGAAAATTGGATTTAAGATGTTTATAGTCCTGCAATGAGAACATTGGACAGCAATTAAAAAAAAAGAACTGGAACTAACATGCCACCATGAGTGATTTTCAAAAGCATATTGTGTTTGTGTGTATGTAAAACGCAAGTTTCAGGATCTGCTGTGGTAATGAAGGAGTAAGATTCTTTTGAGCAGATGACCCCACAGCAAACAACTTTAGAATAGGTATGTGATAGTACAAACAGCTGTTTGAAGTCACTGGATAGTGTGCAGAAGTAGATGAACTCTGGCAGGGAGTCTATGCACAGAGAAGAGGAAGGAATAAAGTCAGTCCCCATTTTCATGGCTTTTAGCCTAACACAAGTCAGCAAAACATTTGAGATAGCAAGGAGGGCCAGTGGGAAAAACACAATGTTTCTGGTTTGGAGAACCAGAAAACTATATACAGGAAATCTATGGCTACTGAAGAAAACTGAAGAATTCTAGAAAGGAAAGAGCCAAGGGCGGATCCTTAAATTCTACCTCCCTGTATCTCTGACTGACAGAGACTCACACTCAGATCACCCAAGCACACAGATTCAAAGCACTCCAGCTAAACAAAAAATATGTGAAGAGAGACGAGATGCCACCCAAGAAACAGAGTTTGCAGTTCAATTCTATCCAATATAATTGACTGCTAAAACAAAGGGACATCATTCACCAGAAAAAAGTGAAAGAATAAAGAATCTCCACAAATTAGTATCCACAATGTCTCAGTTACAGTCCAAAACTGTAACCAGATACAGCTGGGCACAGTGAGTGGTTCATGTTTGTAATCCCAGCATTTTGGGAGGCTGAGGCAGGAGAATAGCTAAAACTCAGGAGTTTCCGACCAGTCTAAGTTACATAGTGAGCCCCTGTCTCTACGAAACATCAAAAAATTAGCTAGATGTGGTGGCACATGCCTGTAGTTCCAGCTACTCAGGAGGCTGAGGTGGGAGGATTGCTTGAAACCAGAAGTTCAAGGCTACAGTGAGCTGCGATGGTGCCACTGCACTCCAGCCTGGGCAACAGAGTGATAACCTGCCTCAAAAAAAATAAGTAAGTAAAATACCAGACACACAGAGAACCAAGAATACAAAACGCATGCAAAGGAGAAAAGAAAATAAACTGAGACCAGCCCTAAGATGATCCTAATATGGAAAACAAAAGACCAAGATTTTAAAGTGGCTGTTATAATTAACAATTAATTAATTTTTTAAATAGACTCATGCTAAATAATAAGATAGGAAACATCAGATGAGAACGAGGCCTAAAAAAATAATCATAGTAACAGAGACAACAAAGGAAAGATTATGTAAACTGGAAATAAATTGGTAGAAATTATCCAAAGAACCAAAGAGAAAAAGAAATGTAAAGACGAGCAGCGACTCAGGGAGCTGCTAAATAATACCAAGTGTTCCAACATATGTGTAACTGGAGCTCCAGAGCGAGAGGAAAGAAAAAACTGGGCCAAAAATAATATTTGAAAAAGAAAGGCTGAAAATGTTCCAAACACGATGACAGACAGAAGTTTACAGATATAAGATACTGATAAA
This sequence comes from Macaca nemestrina, assembly GCF_043159975.1. Taxonomy (NCBI): domain Eukaryota; kingdom Metazoa; phylum Chordata; class Mammalia; order Primates; family Cercopithecidae; genus Macaca; species Macaca nemestrina. Next base: position 9,120,862 of record NC_092131.1, on the reverse strand, counting down.
CATCAGTCAAAATAAACATGAAGGAACATCATAGTTAAACTGTTGAAAGCCAAAGGTATAAGTCAAATATGGAAAACACTGAGAGAAAAACAAATATGTATTAAAGTCAACAGTAAATGAATAAATATCAGAAACTATAGAGGTCAGAAGACTGTGGAAGATTTTGTTACTGAAAAAATGAAAACAAAAGCTCTCCACCCAGAATTATATGCAGCAAAAATATTCCTTAAGAATAAAAGTAAAATAAATATATTTTCAGATTAAAGAAAACTAGGAGAGTAACCACCCAAAAAGCTTCACTGCAAGAAATGCTTCCCATCAAGCTGAAGGAAGAAAGCTCAGATCTTCAAGATTAAAAAGAAAAAAAAAAGGCATTTCATCACAGCACACAGCAGCCTTGACCTCCTGGTTTCAAGCAATCCTCCCACCCCAGCCTCCCAAGTAGCTGGGACTGCAGGCCTATGCCACCGCGCCTGGCTAATTTTTTGATGTTTTGTAGAAACAGGGTCTCACTATGTACCCTAAGCTGGTCTCAAACTCCTGAGCTCAAAAGGGCATTTCTGCGCCTTTTTTTTTTTTTTTTTTTTGGAGATCTGAGCTTTCTTCCTCAGAAATCTTTGTAAATCCAAAAGTCTATATTTTTTGTTTCATTCTTGCTAATTTTTTATGATACATATAAATATTTAAAACAACATATGTAATGTTTCTGGTGAGTTTTAAAATGTATGTAGATGTTACACATACAATGACTATAGCCTAAAGCACAGGATGGGAGATATGAGACTAGTGCAGTTTCAAGTTTTACTATTTTACATGAAGTGGGATACTGTTAACAATATATAAACTGTGAAGATGCAAACAGGTATATTATAATTTTTACAGCAACCACTGAAATTATAATGTAATTAATGGTAGCGAAAAAGCCAACATAAACATTAAAGAGGGAATTCTAAAACATGTTCAACATTATTTTTTAAAGGCAGAAACGGAGGAATAGATAATCCGAAACCAGAAAAGACAAGTACAACATAAATTAAAATGTAGCTCCAAACCCAATCTTATAAATAATTATATTAAGTGTTAAGGGATTAAGCACTCCCATTAGAAAGAAGATACAGGCACATCTCATTTTATTGTGCTTTGCTTTATTGCACTTCACAGGTTCTGTGTTTTTTTACAAGCTGAAGGATTGTGGCAACCCTGAGTCCAGCAAGTCTTTTGGCACCATTTTTCCCAAACAGGTGCTCACTCTGTATCTCTGTGTGACATTTTGGCAATTCTAGCAATATTTCAAACTTTTTCATTATTATCACATCTGCTATGGTGACCAGGGGCCAGTGATCTTTGATGTTACTGTTGGAATTGTTTTGGAGCACCACAAAATACCCATTTAAGATGGTGAACTTAACCAATAAATGTGTGTGTTCTGACTGCTCCACTGACCAGCTACGTTCCCCTCTCTCTCTCTCTCCTTCAGGCTTTCTATTACTTAGGACACAACAATACTGAAATTAGGCCAAATAATAACCATATGATGGCCCATAGGTGTTCAACTGGAAGACAGAGTCACGTTATCTCTCACTTTAAATCAAAAGCCAGAAATGATTAAGCTCAGTGAGGAAGGCATGTCAGAAGTTAGGTATCTTGTGCCAAATAGTTAGTCAAGTTGTAAATATAAATGAAAAGTTCTTGAAGGAAATTAAAGGGGATATTCCAACCAAGACTCAAATAATAAAAAAGCAAAACAGCCTTATTGCTAATATGGATAAAATTTTAGTGTCTCCATAGAAGATCAAACCAGTCATAATATTTTCTTAATCCAAATCCTAATCCATGGCAAGGACCTAACTCCTTTCAATTTTATGACTGCTGAAAGAGATGAGGAAGCTGCAGATAGAAAGCTGGAAGCTAGCAGAGGTTGGTTCATGAGGTTTAAGGAAAGAAGCCATCCCCATCACATGAAAAAAAACAAGGTGAAGCAGCAAGTGCTGATGTAGAAGCTACAGCAAGTTACCCAGATCTACTTAAGATTATTGACACATTAAACAACAGATTTTCACTGTAGATGAAGCAGCCTTATATTGGAAGAAGATGCCATCTAGGACTTTCATTGTGAGAGAGGAGAAGACCATGCCTGGCTTCAAAACTTCAAAGAACAGGCTGATTATTGTTAGGGTCTACTGCAGCTGGTGGCTTTAAGTTGAAGCCAATGCTCATTTACTATTCCAAGAACTCTAGGGCCCTTAAGAGTTATGCTAAATCCACTCTACCGGTGCTCTACAAATGGAACAACAAAGTCCAGTTGATGGCACATCTCTTTACAACATAGTTTAGTGAATATTTTGAGCCCACTGTTTAGACCTACTCCTCAGAAAAAAAAAAAAAAAATTGGAAATGTACTGCTCGTTGACATTGCATCTGGTGACCAAGAGCTCTGATGGAGATGTACAAGGAGGTGAATGTTGTTTTCATGCCTGCTCACACATCCAATCTGCAGCCCATGGATCAAGGAATAATTTTCACTTTCAAGTCTTGTTATTTAAGAAATATATTTCATAAGGCTATAGCTGCCATACATAGTGATTCTTCTGATGGGTCAGGGCAAAATAAATTGAATCCTCTGGAATGCATTCACCATTCTAGATCCTATTAAGACCATTCATGATTCATACGATGAGGTCAAAATGTCAACATACACAGGAGCTTGAAAGAAGTTAATTTCAACCCTCATGGATGCCTTTCAGGGATTCAAAACTTCAACGGAAGAAGTAACTGCAGATATAATAGAAAGAGCAAGACAACTGAAAGTGGAAGTGGAACCTGAAGATGTGACTGACTTACTGAAATCTTATATAAAACTTGAATGAATGAGGAGCTGTTTCTTATGGATAAGCAAAGGAATTGGTTTCTTGGGAAGGAATCTACTGCTGGTGAAGATGCTGTGAATTTGTTGAAATGACAACAAAGCATTTAGAATTTTACCTTAACTTAGTTGATAAAGCAGTGATAGGGTATGAGAGGATTCATTTCAATTTTGAAAGAAGTTCTACTGTGGGTAAAATGCTATCAAATAGCCTTGTGATGCTACAAAGAAATTTTTTTGAAAGGTAGGGTCTATCAACATGGCAAACTTCACTGTTTTCACTATTGTCTTTTTGTTTTGTTTTGTTTTGATTTGATTTGGGTGTTTTTTTGAGAAAGAATCTTGCCCTGTCACCCATGCTGGAGTGCAGTGGTGTGATCATGGCTCACTGCAACCTCTGCCTCCCAGGCTCAAGAGATCCTCCATCCTCAGCCTCCTGAGTAGCTTGGACTACAAGCATGCACCACCACATTCAGCTAATGTTTTATTATTTCTATAAAGATGGAATTTTATCATGTTGCCCAGGCTGATCTCAAACTCCTGGGACTCAGGCACCTGTCTTGGCCTCTCAAAGTGCTGGGACATTGTTGTTTTATTTTGAGAAATTGCTACAGCCACCGCCACCTTCAGCAATCTCCACTGTGATCAGACAGTAGCCATGAACATCAAGGCAAGACCCTCTACCAGCAAGAAGATTATGACTCACTGAAGAATGAAGATTATTAGTATCCTTTAATAATGAAGCATTTTAAAATTAAGGTGTGTACATTTTTAAGATATTATTGCACACTTATATTACAGTATAGTGTAAACATAACTTGTATATGCTTTGGAAAACCAAAAAATTACGTGATTTGCTTTATTGTGATATTTGCTTTGATGCTGTGGTCAGAAACCAAATGTATTGTGCCTGTACATATAATTGAAAAGTACTCAAAAATGAAAAGAAACAAACACAGATAAATCTCAAATAATTACAATGATGAAAAGAAGTCCGACTAAAGAATCATATATAGTTTAATTCCATTTATTCAGAAAAAAGTATCTAGTACATGTAAAGTAATATATAGCAAGAGAAGGCAGATCAGTCATTGCCTAGTGATGAGGGAGAGGGTCTGGCAGGAGGGGTTACAAAGGAATATAATAAAACTTTTTGGAATGATGGATGTGTGCATTATCTTGATTGTGGTGATAGCTTTACTGAAGTATGCATATTTCAAAATTTTTCAAATTGTACACATTAAACATAGAGGATGTGTAATATGTTCATTATACCTCAATAAAGCAACTAAAATATAAATAACAATAAGATAACTAAGGAAAATAGAAATATTTAGAAATTGCATATCACATTTCTAAAGAATCCATAGTCAAAAAACTCACAAAAAATGAGAAAATATTTTTAACTAAATGTTAATGGAAATACAATATCTCAAAATTTGTGAGACATAGATAAAGTCATACATAAGGAAATCTGGTGCCAATATATATTACATTTCAAAGGACACTTACAATCAATTATCTGAGATTTAACATTCAAGGCAAGGTAAAGGAAGAATTAAATGTAAACTAAGAATAAACAAGAAAAGAATGATAAAAGCAGAAACAAATGACATAAAATTTTAAACTAATATATGATTCTTTGGAATAAATAATGTAAATAAGCCTCCACATAGACTGATAAATAAAAAAAAGAAATAAGACATAAATTCCTAATATTAAGGGTGAGAGGATGGGCATCAGTAAGGATTCTGTGGACCTTAAAAGGAAATTATGGACAACATTTCGCTTATAAATTTTAAAACCTAAATAAAATGGGCAAATTCCTCGATAAACAGAAGTAACCAAAATTCACCCAATAGGAAATAGAAGCTCAATAGCCCTATATAAATGAAATCATTGAGTAAAATTCTTTCCACAAACAAAATTTCATGACCAGATTGTTTGATTGGTGAATTCAATCAAACATATATCAGAGAAATAATATCAACCATACACAAACTCATTCAGAATATATAGAGGAGAAGAGAATTCTTTACAACTCATCCTACAAATCAGAGATTACTAAATCAAAAGTAGATAAAAACATCACAAGAAGAGAAATTATAGATAAGTATTCATTCCTCTTGAATCTGGATGCAAAATCCTTTACAAAAGTTTAGCAAATTAAATAAAACAATATGTAAAATCAGTGATATTTTATGACTCAGTGGATTTTACCTCAATGGTGCTAGGTTGATTTAACATCTGAAACTTAATCAATGTAATGCACTAAATAAAAGCATATAAAAGGGAAAAAAAAATTTATGACAATGTAATAGATAAAGATAGTCTTTGAAAAAATTCAAAATACTTACGTGATTAAAAAAAAAAAAAAACCCTCACCAAACTAGTAATTGAATGAGATTCCCTTAGCCTAATTGAGGACATCTACAAAAGCTCTATGACTAACATCATTCACAATGGTAAAAGACTTTCTGCCTATCACCAGAAAAAAGACAAGGAGGTCTTCTCTCTTTACCTCTGTTCAGCACTGCATTGGAGGTCCTAGATGGCATCATAAGGCAATAAAAAGAAAAAATAAAAGGCATATAAATTGAACAATATCTTAGTCCATTTTGTGCTGTTACAACAAAATACTATAGATTGGGTAGTTTATAATAAACAGAAATTTAGTTCTCACAATTTCTGGAAGCTGGGAAATCCAGGATCTATGGGTTTTGTCTGATGAAGACCTTCTTGCTACGTCATAATACAGTGAAAGATCAAAGAGAGGGAGAGAGAGAGACAGAGCACACAAGAAGAGAGGAAACCCATCTTTATATATAAACCCACTCCCAGGAGAGTGACATTAATCCATTCATTAGGGTAGTGACCTCATGACCTAAACACCTCTTAAAGAACCCACCTCCCAGCACCTCCACGTAGGGAATCAAGTTTCCAACACATGAACTTTAGCAGGGACACATTCAAACCATAGCAAAGGGCATAAAATGAAAACTTCTTCATTTGTCGATGATAAAACTTTGTATCTAAAATCAAGCCATGAAAGAAAAAACTGATAGAAAGGCCCTAAGAAGATCCTTAAAAATCTACAAAATAAATAAAACGCTAGAAGCAAGAAGTGAACTGAATAGCATGACAGAATAAATGGTCAATATAAACATCAATATAATGCATTTCTACCTACTAGGAATAAACAGTGAATACATACCAGGAATAAAACACCGAGAACTACAAAATTTCGCCAAGAGGAATCAAAGGTGACCCAAGTAAATACAAAGATATTCAATGCCACCTCAATACAAAACCTTTTAGGCAGCTTTATTTTTTTTAATTAGCAAGTCAATTCTAAAATTTATATAAGAAAAACAGAGGATCTAGAATAATCAAAATAATTTTGAAAAAGAAGAGCATGGATGTTCATACCTCCTACTTTCAGCATATACTAGAAAAGTACAGTAATAAAGACAATGTAGTATTGACGTAAGAATAGGCATATAAATGACTTAAATAGAATTAAGGTTTCAAAAATACATCCACATTTATATGGCTAACTAATTTTTCCAAAGATGTTAATACTAGTCAATGAAGAAATGACAGTCCTTCAATAATAGGAACAACTAGATTATCTGTACAAAAAAAAAAAAACCCTAAATGAACACTGATGTTTATCTCACACAATAGAAAAATATAACTTAATATAGATTACTGACTTAAATATGTGAGCTGAAACAAGTATCTAGAAGAAAAACTAGAAGACAATCTTTGTAACAATGGGCCAGGCAACGATTTCTAAAACAAGAACCAAAGCACAAGCCATGAAAGAAAAAACTGATAGAAAGGACTTAATCAAAATTAAAAACCTTTCATCTTTCAAAAACGTGTTAGGAAAATGTAAAGCTATGCCACTTACTAGAAGAAAATATTTGCAAATCATATATCTGACAAGGAACTTATGTGGAGATTCTATAAAGAATTACTATCAGTCGATGACAAGAAAACAAACAAATCTATTTTAAAAACTGATATAACATTTGAACAGATACTTCACTAAAGAAGATATATCAAAGATCAATAAGCATGCAAAAACAAGCTTGACATCAATAGTCATCAATAAAAAGTAAAGATAATTACTGAAAGATTCTATTCATAACACTTAAAAACATGTAAAGAATCCCATATATAAAACAATTTTTATGGAGTTACAGGAACATATAAATATATACAAGTATGTAGATGTTTTATGCAGGCACATATATGTATATAATGTGTTGATATTCATAGCATATGTATAGATGTTAAAATTAATATATGTCGTTGTATAGAAACTTGTATGGAAATAATAGATACCAACATTCAAAATGGAGATTTTGAGGAAGAAAGAAAAAGGACATTGGAATAGTAGAGTAATATATGAGATTTAAACTATTTCTCTAATATTTAATTTGTTACAGTCTGTTAGAATTTTATACAGTATAGGGGCATACTCATAGGATATGTATATTAATATAAAAATCCATAATTCCTTGGCTGGAACCTTTGGGGCAGATGGTTTCATATTTCAGAAGTTTTTTAGATTTTAAAAATGTAATATGATCCATGTACTGGATATGACTTAACAGCCCCAGCAGGATCTGAAGCAGCAACCTGTAATTAAACACATGAATATTTCTGCTACAGAAGACATGAATATTCACACAAAGAGGGCTCTGATAACGACTATAAATAGCCTCACTTCAGTTTAGGTCAAGGTCTGCTGCCAAGTGAGTTTGCCACAAACTTTTCTTAAAATGTGTTTTTCAGAACTGTTCAGATTTTGGTATTGCTGATAAGGAATTGTTGATCAACAGTAGTTTGGGGGAAGTTTAAGATATTTAAAATAATTATAAGGAATAGATCGAACTCAAAATTGAGCTCTCTTTGGTTACCTACACAATTGGCTAAGGCATAAAAATAAACAATTAACCATCTTCCTTTTTACTCTCCCTAAACAGCTACAGAGAATCCTCCTCTGACACACCCCTGATTTTATTTTCTCTGCAGTGTTCAGATTCAAGCTCAAGTGGGCACCCCTCATTCTCACCCTGTAGTGTTACGGGCTCTGACATTGCTTTCTCATCTCATGACCCACACTTCTGAGTTTTTAGTCTTTACTTCTGCAAATGCTCAAAGCTAAATTTATATTAAGCTTGTTCTGCTTCCTTCCAATATGCTCAGCAAAATACTGTCTGCCTGTTTAACTCTGTAACTTAGAAGTGGATTCTATCTAATGCCTGATCTGGCCAATTTGCCCACAACCTGCATGTGCTGTTCTGCCTACAGTCGCTGTTGACATCAACATACTCTGGTTGCTGTGGTGATGAAGGGGGCATTGAAAATTCTTTTCAGATTAAAACTCACTTTCTGTGTGGGGTTCAGCCTGAGGATGCTTCCCACCCTTAGTCCATGTGATGAGACTTCCTGCGTCTCATCATCAAACCTCCCCCAGGCAGCAGCAGTAGCACTGAAGGCCTGTCTACACACTTGTTGCCCATACCATGTGAGTCCGTTGCTCTTAGATTTGAGAACTTTCATAGACCTGTAAAATTTTATGAAAAGTTTTTGAGATGACCATACGATTGCCAAGTTTTGTCTTCAGCTAAATTGGTCATGAACAACTACACAACCTACTACCACCTCTCACCATCATTCCTAAAGGGGAATACATTCAGCTCTTTGGAGTATTTGCTGTTGGCCTCATTTTTCTGTTTCTGTCGTAGTTCAAGGAAAACTTTTTTTTTTTTTACAAAGGGTTCTGGTGCATGGACTGCCTTTATAGAGTGCTGGATGAACAGTTAGGGATAAATGTGTACCAATCCATAGACTCATAGCTTTACCCTGAAACAGCCACTAAATTTTCCCCTGCTACTCAGCAGTTTGTTGACAAGTCAGAAAATATATAGCAAAAGATAAACATTTATAGAACGTTCAACACCTTTTCCCTTGAGGTGAAAAAAAATAGCATTCACACCAATGATCCAAGTTTTTAAATAGCTCTGATTGCATTCCTGCAAGCCTCCTTCCAGTCACTTGAAATCACCTTTCAGTAACAGGAATAATCGGAGATGTAACCAGAGAGTTATGTGTGTGAGGCTGCTCCGTGCAGTGTCATTCACACACACGTGCACACACACGCAGCTTCTTAAATTGCCAAATTTGCAGAAATGGGTGAATACATTTTAAGACATTTTATCGTGGGAAATTACACGGCCATTGAACATCACACTTTCAAGGAATCTTTACCCACGTAGGAAAATGGGGATGATTGACATAATGTAAGAAAAGTAGGACACAAAGCAATATTGAGGTGACCCTTGAACAACACAGATTTGTACTGCACGGGTCCACTTATCCACAGATTTTCTTCTGCCTGTGCCAACCCTGAGACAACAAGACCAACCACTCTGTTTCTTCATCCTCCTTAGCCTACTCAACGTGAAGATGATAAGGATGAAGTCCTTTATGACAATACACTTCCATTTAATGAACAGTAAATATATTTTCCTTTCTTATGATTTTCTTAATAGTATATTTTCTACCTTACTTTAATCTAAGAATACATTATATAACACATATAACACACATAAGATGTGCTAATCAACTGTTTATGTTATTGGTAATGCTTCTGGTCAACAGTAGGCTATTAGAAGTTATGTTCTGGGATAGGCATGGTGGCTCACACCTGTAATCCCAGCACTTTGGGTGGCCAAGGCAGGTGGATCACCTGAGGTCAGGAGCTTGAGACCAGCCTGACCAACATGGAGAAACTCTGTCTCTACTAAAAATACAAAATTAGCAGGGCATTGTGGCACATGCCGGTAATCCCAGCTACTTGAGAGGCTGAGGCAGGAGAATCGCTGGAACCCGGGAGACAAAGGTGACAGTGAGCCGAGATCACCGCCACTGCACTCAGCCTGGGCAACAAGAGTGAAACTCCATCTCGAAGAAGAAGAAAGAAGAAAGAAAAGAAGAAGAAGAAGAAGAAGAAGAAGGAGAAGGAGAAGGAGAAGGAGAAGGAGAAGGAGAAGGAGAAGGAGAGGAAGGAGAGGAAGGAGAGGAAGGAGAGGAAGGAGAGGAAGGAGAGGAAGGAGAGGAAGGAGAGGAAGGAGAGGAAGGAGAGGAAGGAGAGGAAGGAGAGGAAGGAGAAGAGAGGAAGGAGAGGAAGAAGAGGAAGGAGAGGAAGGGGAAGTAGTTATGTTTTGGGGGACACCAAAGTTTCACTGTGCAGGGAGGTTGGGTCAGCATCTCTAATGTCTACGTTGTTCAGGGTCAGCTGTATATATAAATATATATTAAATTTGTATATACATTATATAATATATTTTTTATATTTTAAATATATTATATATGTTTTAGAATATAGTATATGGTCATATATAAGCATACATATAGTGATGTCAGTGAGGCCTATACATACATATATACATGCAGTTGACAATTCTTCCCTCTAAACTACAATTATTATCTATATGCTTTTCTGTTTATTCCAAATTTTCAAACATGTATAACTTTTATAAACAGGAAAGGATGCACTTACCTTAATTTTTATCAAAGAATTTCATGATTAGAAGCTGCCTTAGCTGTTCTTGGAGTTGAGGTCCAGAATCCCTAAATTTGTCTCTATCTGCCACACTATGTCCACTCATTATTATAGTCTCACCATTTAATAAATAACATTTGCAGTGAGTCTTTTGGTCACTGATGGAATAACAAATCAGTTACAGCTTGATTGATTTAAAACCCTCTGGTAAAGATTTGAAAGAATTCAGATAGTTATTCACATTAGCTTTTCTCTATATAAGGGTTTGGTTAGCATATTAATAGTGTAAGAATTAATGAGGAGATATATCCAAAACATTTTACTCAAGTACTGGAAGGCAATTCTGAGGCCTAAAGTCATATGTGAATCGTATATGGCTCTTCTCTATCTATTACATTGGATCCCCCATGTTGGCCTCCTTGGATGGCATCTTCTCAGACAGTTCAAGAAGAAGTACAGCAAAGTAGTTGAGTTCATGAACTCAGGGGTCCTCCTGCTTAGGTCTGAGTCTTGGTTCCATGTGTTAGTAATTGTGTGACTTTGGCAAAGCTACGGAATGCCCTTATGACTTGGTTTTTTATTCATAAAATGGAGGTACTAGAAACGGTTTTTGGGTAGGGTTTTTGTGAGGCCATTCATTTACTTATTCAGAATCTAGAACAAAAATATCCTGGGCACTGAGCCAGTCATGAGAGGGAGAACAGTGAATTTAACCCATCAAGTCCTTGCCTTCATGGAGCTTAAATTCCAATTGAAGAGAAAGACAGTAAACCAATAAGCAATGCACACTGTGGTTTTAAGGGCTGTAAAGAGTCATAAAGAAAAGTAAAGCAGAATGAATAGACAACAGGGGAATTGTGTGCGTATTTTAGATAACGTGGTTAATACAAGCATCTCCAAGCATAAATTGCAAGGAAAAAGTTCCAGAAAGCCACCTCATAGGAAGGTTTATATAAGCAGCAGCCTCATACAGGTTTCATAGGAATAATTCACTAAGGTAAAGGATGTAAAGCATTCAACACACTACCAGAATTATTGAGTGTTCGATAATTATAATATGGTAATATAATAGCCAGAAAGAAATTTTTGGTATTGCATGAGAAACACAAACTTTGTCACCTGCCGGTTTCTGTTATCTGAGTTTCCTTCTGAGGTTGCTCACCACCCTGTCTGTCCATCCTTCCTTTTCCTTCCTTCCTTCTTTCCTCCGGCTCCCTCCTTCTTTCCTCCCGGCTCCCTTCTTCTTTCCTTCCTGACCTCTTTCCTTCCTTCCTTCCTTCCTTCCTTCTTTCCTTCCTTCCTTCCTTCCTTCCTTCCTCCTTCTTTCCTTCCTAACCTCCCCCTCTCTCTCCCTCCCTTACTCCCTCCCTCTCCTCTTCCTTCCTTCCCTCCCTTCCTTCCTCCCTCTCTCCTTCCTTTCTCCCCTCCCTCCCTCTCTCCTTCCTTTCTCCCCTCCCTCCCTCTCTCCTTCCTCCCTTCCTCCTTCCTTCTCTCCTTCCTTTCTGTCCTCCCTCCCTCACTCCTTCCTTTCTTCCTTCCTCCCTTTCCTCCCTGTCTCCTTCCTTCCCTCCCTCCTTTGTTCCCTCCCTCCTTTCCCTTTTTCCCTCCCTTTTTTCTTCCTTCCTTGCTTCCTTCTTTTCTTTCTTCCTCTTTTCTTTCACCTTCCCTCCCTCCTCTGTTTTTATCTACTTAAAGTGCACAGAACTGAAATAAAGGTAACGTTTAGTTCATGACACACTTTCATTTATTTAGCTAGCTATATAGACGTCTTTAAACATATGCAAACATAAACCTACCTTGTGAAATGAAAGCTAGGACCTTGACAATAATTCCATCTAACCAAATGTCCCTATACACCATCCCAACCCCTGCCTTTTTTTATCCAAGGTAACCTTCATTCTCAAGCTTCTGTTCATCTTTAACTTGCTTTCTTTTTTAATACATTTGTAGCATTTATGTGTATCCCTTAAAAATGTCTTTTATTTAACTGGTTATAAACTTTATAAAAATAACATCATGCTGTTACATGTATTCAGGACTTCTTCATGTAATATTATATTGCTAATATTCAGCCTTTAGTTATGAGTCACAGTAGTTTATCAATTTTGACTGATGTCTAATATTTCATTGTGTGAATATATCTAATATTCCATTTATTTATCCACTCTCACTGACATGAAATGCTTTTGTTCCTATATTTCTGTAACCATAAGCAGTGCAGCTGTAGTGTTCCTGTATATGTGCAAGAATTTCTTTCAGGAATATTCCTAGAAATAGCTATCAAGTTTATTGATTTACTAAAATCTCCACTTTAGAAAGTAGTAACAAAGTGGATTTCAAAGCATTTGCACCAATTTTTCCTCTCATCAGTGATACAGAGAAGATTCTGCAGATTCCATCATATCCATCACTTGCAATGTTCAAAATTGCCAATTGAAAGTATATAAAATATGACTTTGTGGTCTTGGCTCATCAAGTATGCTGAACAGATCTTCATATGTTTATCAACCTTATTGTTCACATGTTTGCCTGTTTTTCAAAATTTATTGGATTTTTATACTATTTATCCATTAGATGGTTATTGCAAATATCTTCTCTTGGTTTATAACCTTTCTTTTCACTTATTTAAGGTGTTTTGGTGTTAATTTTAATATGGTAAAATTTTTGCCATTAGTTTCATAGTGAATACTTTTATGTCTAGTTGGAAGGTCCAGTCAATCTTTGAGCTCTAAAGCATATTTCTGCAAATAGTTTTAATTTTTTTTAATACAGAAGACCTTAATCCTTTAGGAATTAACTATATACGTGGCATAAAGTAGGGGTTAAATGTTCTATTTTTCAATTTAGATAGCCATTTTTCAGAATGATTTTTTAATCTGTTCTCCCCTCCTTAATCTCCCATACTGCCCTGATGTATACCAAACTCCCCTGTACGTGTAGCTTGGTTTGTTTCTTATAGCCCGTTGGTCAATGTGTCTATTTCTGCTCTATTTTTATTCTCCTGTGATGTCTGTGGCTTCATAATAGATGTTAATAACTGATATCACTCCTTCCAGCTTTTCTCCTTCAACAATGTCCTGGCTAAACTTGCAGGTTTAATCTTTCACCTTTAGAATATATTTTAGAAATCACTTTTCAAGTTCCACAACTGGAACTACGTTGAATAGAGAGATCACTTTGGGAAGAATTGATACATTTATAATATTAAGATTTCGTATCAATGAACATAGTATATTTCTCCTTCTATTTACATATTCTTTCCTATCTCTTATTAAAATTTATCTAAGGCATTTCCTGCAGTTTTTTTTATTTTCCTCTGTAGCTCCTCTAGAGTGTTCTCAGGGAAGGAATTCAGCAGTTATGTTTCCTCAGACTCTTGTCCACAACAAAACCATAAGTTCTTCCATCTCCTGCTCTATCTTTTTGCCTCTGATAATGCTTGTCACTGTCAGCACATGTCATGCCATTCACACTTAAATGTATGTTGCTTCCTCTGTTTTTAATGCCCTCTGTTCTCTTCTATTCCTGGCTAATAACTATTCATTCTCTGTCATTTAACTCACACATCACCTTTTCCATGAGCTTTTCCTGACCTTCTGCCCGGGTGAGTTTCCCATAATTCCTTGTGTTTACATCTCACACGAGCCTTTCAGAATTCAATTAAAGTGATCAGTTCAAATGTTTGTCTCACCCATTAGGCTATGAGCATAGGATTTATTTGTTTTTGGTTTTCCAGAGCCTAACATGGAGTCCTTCACACACAGAATACTCCTTAAATGTTTGTTCAAGTAAGCTTCGAAGTTATCTTAATAACCCAGAGGTCACAGGGTTGGGGTCTAGGTTAAATCAACATCATTAAATGAAAAATTATTCAAAAGAATAGCAAAGGGATCCAAATCCTAGTCCTTCTTTTTTCCTTAAACAATGTGAGACCCCTGATGGGCATTTCTCTCTGTGCATCAGCCTTCTCATATATATCGTGGGCATAATTCCTGGCCTCCACACCTAGTTGGAAGTTTTTTGAGTTCTAAAAGAAGAAAAAACTATAGAAAGTGTTAAGTGTTTTCAAAATACAAGTATGATTACTATTCCCCAGGGATTTATTTTATCTCATCCCATCACAACTCTCAGCCTTTTCAGAGAAATATCAGGATACATTTACAGCATTAATGTTCTTGCTAGATATTAAGAAGATTTTATAAAGACTTTAAGAAGATATTATATATTTGTGTGTATATACACAAATATATGTATATATAAAACCTTAACTGATGGTAGTCTTTGGTAAGGAATCAGTTAAAATATGGTACAATGCAAACTGTGCTTTTTAAAATTTCAAACATGTAACAACTATCTTAAGAGTAAAGATTCATTGTATTCTAATATTTAATAACATTTATAAGGACTTCTTTATATTGCTTCAATGAAACAATGGTTAATCCATACATTAAAGATTCAATTCTATTATATCCTGTTCTTAATCCCATTTGGGGTGTAAATTTCCTATCACTAAGACCATTTAACATTTTTAAGAAATGCCTGATTATTTTGACAACCAAGGCAGCAGTAGCTATAACCACAATGACCACATTTTTCCAAAGAGGGAGCAGGTCCTTAACTTGAACCAGCAGATTCCAAATTCAGCTCTTGAAAATCCACAGGTCCTGAGTTGGTGGCTCTGGTTGGGGGTCACTGTGGAGGGCAGAAGTAAAAAACATGTCTAAGCTCTTTTAATAATTATGAAATATGTCGAATATAAAGAAAAGATAATAAGTTTACAAATGTAAACTTATTTCCTTCTCTTATTCTCTCATTTCCCCCTCTTTTTCCTAGAGGTCTTCAGCATTTTGAAGATGTTGCATGTACTTCCCGTTATCCCATTATATTTGTAATGTTTGTACTATATATCTTTTTATCTATAAATAATAGACAGTATTTGGGGTGCATATATTATACTGCATATATCATTCTCTAACTTGTTTTTGTCCACACAAAATTGTTTTTAAGTTTTATCCAAGTCAATATCCACAGATCTGGTTAATTCCTTTTAATAGCAGTCCCTCTGTCATCATCAGGGGTCCTGGTCACAAACAACAGAAACTGACTCTTATTAAATTAAGCAGAAAATGATTTAATTAGAAGGTTGTTGGGGGCTTGACAGGAGAAACATTAGTCTGAAGATACAGGCTTTGGAAAAGGGCAGTTGGGTGAGAGGCTGGGCAACTGAAATCACATACCTAGTCTTACCAAAGGAAGTGCCATTGGGTACCCCTGGTGGCACCTCTGCAGTTTGCCTGCCACCAGCACAGCCACCATCAGTGGCTATGCACCAGTGAACCATGCATGTTACCCCATCTGTCACATTTGCTGGTACTCACTGATGCTGCTGCCTCTATCTTCATTCTAGTAGTCTGTGGATTCCTTCATTTCTCAGGCACTGTCTTATGCCCTGAGAACAGAGCACTAAATAAAACCAACTGTTTGCCCTCAAAGGGTTTACACTATGGAGAGGATGATGGACAATAAATGAATTGTATTTATATCTGCATCTATATCTATATCTACATAATTGGTGATGCTTGCTCAGGATTCAAGAGGAACACGTGATTGTTTAACTTCAGATCCTATGTATACTACAGGTGCCAGGAAGCCAGAAGAAATATCTACTCTCATCTACAGCATGGAGTCACAAAATATTTGCTACTTTATTGTATAAATTTTAATTACTCCAAAGGGAGCAAAGTAATGTCAGATGTTATCTTAATTTGCATTTCCCTGAAACATGGTGAAAATGTGTTCACTGTCTGTAGGATTTTCTCTTCTATAATTTGTTGTTCATAATCTGTGCCTGCATTTCTCCTATTTTTCTTGTCTCTTTCTTATTACAATGTAAGAAAAAAATGCATTTTCTTATTCCAGTATGCTAATCCTGGTTAGGTAAATATGCTGCAATTATATTTTCCCAGCCCTTGGCCTAACTTGTTACAGTGTTTATGCTACTGCTTTTAAAAAATCAGCTTTATTGAGATATAATTTACAGAAAATAAAACTCACCAGTTTAGAGTGTACAGTTCGATAAGTTTTGACAAATGTTCATAGTCACAATGATGGAATAGAACATTCTCATTACCCCAAAAGCCTCCTGAATGTTCATCTGTTGTTAAGCCCCTCCCCCACCCCGGGCAACCACTGATCTGCTTGTCCATATACTTGTTTTAAATTTTTAATTATGTATAATTAATCATACAGTATGTAACCTTGGTGTCTGAATTTCTTCATTTAGTTTAAAGGTTTTGAGATTCATCAATGTTGATGCCTGGATCAGCAGCATGTCCCTTTTTATTGCTGAGTAGTATTTTCTTGTGTAAATAATACCACAATTTGTTTATTTATTCATCAGTTGATGGATATTTGTTTCCTTTTTTTTTTTTTTCCGCATTTACAAACGAAGCTACTGTGAATATTCAAGTGCAAGTTGAAAGAGAGACAAAATCCTACCCTCATCCTTTTAGGGTCCCAGCTGGGTTGGGGAATTAAATTGACGTAAGATAGATTAACGGGAGAAAAACATACAAATGTATTTAACACAAGTGTTGGGCAGCATGGGAGCCCTCGTAAAGAAATGAAGAACAAAAGAAGCAGTTAGAATCAGTTGCGTAAATATGAGCTGGACAAAGAATAGTAAGTCTGAAGAAGCAGCTAAATCATGTAGGGAGATTTAAAAGAGTTATTTTAACGAAGCCTGTGTAGAAGTCTCTTGGTCTCAATTTCTCATCCTTGAGGATAAAGATGTTGCATCTGGCCGGGCGCGGTGGCTCAAGCCTGTAATCCCAGCACTTTGGGAGGCCGAGACGGGCGGATCACGAGGTCAGGAGATCGAGACCATCCTGGCTAACACGGTGAAACCCCATCTCTACTAAAAAAATACAAAAAACTAGCCGGGCGAAGTGGCGAGCGCCTGTGGTCCCAGCTACTCTGGAGGCTGAGGCAGGAGAATGGCGTAAACCCGGGAGGCGGAGCTTGCAGTGAGCTGAGATCCCGCCACTGCACTCCAGCCTGGGCGACAGAGCCAGACTCAGTCTCAAAAAAAAAAAAAAAAAAAAGATGTTGCATCTTTCACAAAGGACTTTCACCTTTTGCTTTTAAGAAACAGCACAAAGGTCAGAGTAATCTTTTTGCACCTGCTGTTTTCCAAGTGCCTTCAACTTAAATAGTCAATATGCTAGAGGGTTATATTTTATATATAAAATATATATTAAAAAGAGGGTTATATATAACTCCTTCAAAGTCTTTGTGTGGACATACATTTTCATTTCTCTTGGAAAACTACCTGCAAATAAGGTTGACAGGCAGTATGGTAGATATTATAACTTTATAAGAAACTGTATTTCAAATTATTGCACCACTTTGCATTTTTAGCAGCCATCTATGAAAGTGGAAGTTACTCCACACCCCCAGCCAACGCTTGGCATTGAAAGTGCTCGTTTTAAAATGATACTTTCAACCGTTTTTCCCTAAAGACAAATAATTTTGAGTGTTTTTTCATGTATTTATCTGTCATCTTTGTATTTTCTTTGGTGAAATGTCTGCTCAACTTTTATAACCACAATTCTTAAAATCAGGTTGTTTTTCTTATTATTATGGAGTTGTGGGAGTTCTTTGTATATTCTGAATACTAGCTCTTTGTCAGATACTTGTTTTGCAAATATTTTCTCCCAGTCTTTTTAATTCTTTAACACTATCTTATAAAAGGCAAAAGTTTTAAATTTTTATGAAGTTCCAGTGATTATATTTTTCTTTTTATGTTAATTTTGTGTATTCTAAGAAATATTCACCTAACTCAAGGTCACAAATATTTTTTCCAATGTTTTTAGCTAGAAGCTTTACAATTTTAGCTGTTCTTATATTGATATGTCTAATTCATTTGAAATTCATTGTTTATATAGTATTAGATAAGGGTTGAGCTTCATTGTTTTCAATCTGGATGTCCAATTGTTCAAGTACCATTTGTTGAAAAGACTATTATTTCCCTTTTGAATTACTTTGGCAGCTTTGTTGAAATTCAATTGACCATATATGCGAGGGTCTATTTTTCTACTTTGGATTATTTTCCACTGATCTATTATGTCTGTGTTTACACCAATAGCACAATGACTTGATTACTGTAGCTTTATAGGAAGCTTCAACTTAGTACTATTAGGTACTTCCTTATAAAATGCTCTCTAAATATTTTGTATTTTCATATAAATTTTAGAATCAGCTTGCCAATTTAAAAAATTCTACTGAGATTTTGATTGGAATTTTATTCAGTCTATAGTTGAATTTAAGAATACTAAGTGATACTCTTCCAATCCTTAATGTGTTTCATCTCTCCTTTTATTTTAGTTTCTTTAACTTATTCAGCAGTGTTTTATAAGTTTTAGTGTACAGATCTTTCAAATATTGTGTGAAATTTTTCCCTACATATTTCATATTATTTTATGTTCTGGTAAATGGTATTATTTATTTCAATTTCAATTTTTTAACTGTCCATTGCTGGTGTGGGAAATACATTTGATTTTTATATACTGATTGTGTATCCTATGGTCTGGCTAAACTCACTTTTCTAAAAAATTATTAAATTTTTAAAAATTATACTACTCTTAGACTTTTCTACACAGACAATCAAGTTTCTATTAATAATGACAGTTTTACTTTTTTTGTTCCAGTGTAGGTAGCTTTTATGTCCTTTTTGCTCTCTGGTTGCAGAAGCTAAGATCTCTGGTATATTAAATACAAATGGTGAACATGGATAGTTGTGCCTTGTTTCTATTCTTTTGGGGAGAACATTCAATTTCTCACCATGAATTATGAGGTTAGCTCGAAGTTTTTGTTCGATTCCCTTTAGCAGGGTGAGAAAATTTTCTATTCCTAGTTTATATAGAGTTCCTAGTTTGCATAGAGTTAAGTAGGTATTGAATTTAGTGAATATATTTCAGCATCTATTAAAGCATATTTTCCTTTTTAGTCCGCTATTACAGTGAATTGCCTTGATTGATTTTAGAAAGCTAAACTAAATTTGCTTTACTGGGATAAACTTCTTTTGATTATGATACATTAGGACACTTGTATGTGTGTTGTTGGATTTGATTTGCAAAAACAAGTTTCTTAAAGATTTTTGCATCTATGTCTTTGAGGGATATTGCTCTGTAGTGTCCTTTTGATGCAGGTCTAAGCCCCAAGATTGAGGCTTAGCCCAGGAGGTTTCTTGGCTTTACCCAGGAAAGAATTGAAGAACAGGCTGGGCATGTTCATCAGCAGCTTTTATTGATGCAACGGCGTACAGCGGCAGCCGAGAGACTCTTCCTTGCAGAGCAGGGCTTACTCCATAGGCAGAGTGCCCAGGGCAGCAGATCAGAGGCAGGTTTGCACTCATATTTATACCCACTTTTGATTATATGCAAATTAAGGGGCAGTTTTTGTAGCAATTTCTAGGATGAGGGTGGTTAGCTTCTGGGTTGCAGGGTTATTGCCATGAAAAGGGGCAGTAACTTCTGAGTGTTGCTGTGGCAGTGGTAAACTCACATGGCACACTGGTGGGCATGTCTTATGGGGAGGTGATTCCACCCCAGACCCGTTTTATCTAGCCCTCAATTTGGTCTAGTGTCCAAGCCCCACCTCCAGACTCTAGTCCGGCCTCCTACCTCACTTTTTTTGTTTTGTTTTGTTTTGTTTTGTTTTAAGAAAGGGCTTCCCTCTGTTGCACAGGCTGGAGTGTATGATCTCTTCCCACCACAGCTTTAACCTCTTGATCCTCCCACCTCAGACTCCTGAGTAGCTGGGATTACAGGTGCACACCAGCATGCCCACCTAAGTTTTGTATTTTTTGTAGAGATGGGGTCTCACTATGTTACTTAGGCTTGTCTAGAACTCCTGGGCTCAAGCCATCCTCCTACCATGGCCTCCCAGAATGCTAGGACTACAGGCAAGGGCCACCGCACCTAGCCTGTTCTTTAAGTGTGCTATCTTTGTCTGATTATCGTATCATGAATTATCATGGACTCATAAAGTGGGTTGAGAAATAATTCTTCTCATATATCCTGAAATAATCCCATTAGAATTGGTTAGATGTCTTCTTTAAATATATGGCAGAATTCACCTCTGAAATATTTGGGCTGGGAGTTTGTGCCTGGCTGGAGGGCATTAAATACAAATTTAATTTATATAATAGACACAAGGATTTTCAGGCTATCTTCTTGAGTTAGTTTCATACTTTGTGTCTTTCAGTGACTTTGCCCATTTCACCTAAGTTGCTGATTTATTTGACATAATGGTATTCATAATACTTCATTATGCTTTTTCTCTTTTTAGAGGTATTAGGGATGTCACCTCTTTCATTCCTTTAATGGTAATTTGTGTCTTTCTTGTTTTTATCTTGATCATCATGTCTAGAGAGTCATTAGTTTTATTAATCTTTCCCAGTAATCAGATTTTGACTTTGTCATTTTTTTCTATTACTTTTCTGTTTTCAACATCATTAAATTCTGTTCTTCTACTTTATTGTTTCCTTCTTTTAATTGCTCTGGGTTTACTTTGCTCTTTCTCTTCTTTAAGCCTCTTTTATGGACAATTAGCTCACTGATTTGAGGCACTCCTTTTTCAACTATATGAATTTAATGCTAAACATTTTTCTCTAAAAAACTGCTTTAGCTGTATGTATCCCATAGATTTTTATAAATTGTGATTTTATTTTCATTCAGTGTATGATATTTTCTAGTTTCCACTGCAATTTCTTCTTCAAACCATAGTTAGTTACAGTTACAGTTTAATTTCTCAGTATTTGAAATTTTTCTGGAGACTTTATTTTATTGGTTTCTAAATAATTTTTGGTATGTTAAACAACATAATTTGTATCGAAATTTGTATTTAAATCTTCTTAAATTTATTGAGGCTCCTTTATTTTAATAATAGACACCGTTATCTTCTTAGTTTATCAAGAGTTTTTATCACAGAGATGTATTGAATTTTATCCAATTGCTTTTTACATCAATTTGTTGATACCCTGATGTATTTTAATAAACTTTGTGATTTTAAGCAAATTATGCATTTCTGAGACAAGTCTAACATGTAATGATTTAATTCACTATTGAATTTGGTTTCCTAATATTTTATTTATGATTTTTTTATCTGTCTTAGTAAGAGAAATCTGTAATTTTTCTCCTCTTGATCTGTCCTTTACCAATTTGAAAATCAAGCTAAAATTAGCATCATAAAAAGTTGAGTAGATTTCTTCCTCTTTCTCTATTCAGAAACAAATAGTACAAAAAAAAAAAAACAAACAAAAAAAAACTACAGTGTATTGTCTCCCTGATAGGCAAAATTCATTTATAAAAAAACAAGGTTTGGTGTCTTTCTAAAAGAGATGCAACTGATGTAATTTGTGTATCAGTAAGTTTACTTTTTGATGGTAATTTGTGTATCCATATATCTTCTTTCATTTCACCTGATTGTAATCACTCATAGTTTTAAATAATTATCTATTTCATCTAAATTGTTATATTTACTGCAATAAAGCTGTTCATAAAAATCCTTTCGTATCTATCACAAATATTTTTGCTCCTAATATTTTTATTTTTGCCTTTTCTCAATTAATTTTACCAGAGGTTTTTCTGTTTCAGTAGTCTTTTAAATAGTTACCTTTGATTTCTTTAATCCTTTAATTCTATTTTTTTGTAATATTTGCTCTTCTGTTTATTACATCTTTGCTTCTACTTTCTTTGGACTCACTCTATTGTCTTTATTAATTTATTGAGTTAAGTGCCTATTTAATTTTTAAACTTTAGTATTTCCTAATGTGTGCCTTTAAAGTTACAAATTCCCATCTAAATAACACTTTAATTTTATCTGACATTTTTATTGGTAATGATTTTCTTATTTAGTTTTCAATATTTTCTTATTTACATTATGCCTTCTTCTGTGTTCCATGAATTACTAAACATAGCATTCTTCTGTTTTAGTGTCTAAGCAGATGATCAGATTGGGAGAGATTATTTCACTAATCTCTGAATTTCTTGCAATAGGTTTAGGGATTGTGGTCTAGTTGGATATACAAATCAAATAGTATTGAAAATATTGGCTGAAACTTTCATTCAGTTTATTACATGGTCAGTGTTTGAAAACAGTACATAGATATTATTGAAAATGAGTATTCTCTGTGTTTTTCAGAATTTTATATATAGCTTAAGTTTTTCAGCATGTTGTTCACATTTTCTGTATCTTTACTAACAGTTTCAAAAGAGTGTTACTAAAATAATCTTACTCTGATTATGAATTTGCTAATTTCCCCTTACCACTCTGTAAACTTTTGCTTTACATGTTTTGTATTGTGTTGTTAGTTGCATTCAGGTTCATGATTTTTGTATATTCAGATAAAATATTATTTTTTATTATAAGTAATGACTAACCAAATTCCTATTAATAATTTTTTGTTTTGAATTTTTTTGATATTAATTTGAATACCTATTTTTAAATGTACTCATTTTTAATTTCCAATAATTATATATATTTATTGGATACAACATGATTTTTTAGTCTATGTGTACATTATAGAAAGATTCAGGTGGGCGGAGCAAGATGGCCGAATAGGAAGAGCTCCAGTCTCCAACTCCCAGCGCGAGCGACACAGAAGACCGGTGATTTCTGCATTTTCAACTGAGGTACTGGGTCCATCTCACTGGGGAGTGCCGGACGATCGGTGCTGGTCAGCTGCTGCAGCCTGACCAGCGAGAGCTGAAGCAGAGCGAGGCATTGCCTCACCTGGGAAGCGCAAGGGGGAAGGAAATCCCTTTTCCTAGCCAGGGGAACTGAGACACACAACACCTGGAAAATTGGGTAACTCCCACCCCAATACTGCGCTTTAAGCAAACAGGCACACCAGGAGATCATATCCCACACCTGGCCGGGAGGGTCCCACACCCACGGAGCCTTCCTCATTGCTAGCACAGCATTCTGTGATCTCGCGGCAAGGCAGCAGCGAGGCTGGGGGAGGGGCGCCCGCCATTGCTGAGGCTTAAGTAGGTAAACAAAGCTGCTGGGAAGCTCGAACTGGGTGGAGCTCACAGCAGCTCAAGGAAACCTGCCTGTCTCTGTAGACTCCACCTCTGGGGACAGGGCAATAACAAACGCAGCCGAAACCTCCGCAGACGCAAACGACTCTGTCTGACAGCTTTGAAGAGAGAAGTGGATCTCCCAACACGGAGGTTGAGATCTGAGAAGGGACAGACTCCCTGCTCAAGTGGGTCCCTGACCCCTGAGTAGCCTAACTGGGAGACATCCCCCACTAGGGGCAGTCTGACACCCCACACCTCACAGGGTGGAGTACACCCCTGAGAGGAAGCTTCCAAAGCAAGAATCAGACAGGTACACTCGCTGTTCAGAAATATTCTATCTTCTGCAACCTCTGCTGCTGATACCCAGGCAAACAGGGTCTGGAGTGGACCTCAAGCAATCTCCAACAGACCTACAGCTGAGGGTCCTGACTGTTAGAAGGAAAACTATCAAACAGGAAGGACACCTACACCAAAACCCCATCAGTACATCACCA
Organism: Macaca nemestrina; assembly: GCF_043159975.1. NCBI lineage: Eukaryota > Metazoa > Chordata > Mammalia > Primates > Cercopithecidae > Macaca > Macaca nemestrina. The sequence continues at coordinate 9,096,835 of NC_092131.1, read as the reverse complement.
TCATCAAAGACCAGAGGCAGATAAAACCACAAAGATGGGGAAAAAGCAGGGCAGAAAAGCTGGAAATTCCAAAAATAAGAGCGCATCTCCCCCGGCAAAGGAGCGCAGCTCATCGCCAGCAACGGATCAAAGCTGGACGGAGAATGACTTTGACGAGATGAGAGAAGAAGGCTTCAGTCCATCAAATTTCTCAGAGCTAAAGGAGGAATTACGTACCCAGCGCAAAGAAACTAAAAATCTTGAAAAAAAAGTGGAAGAATTGATGGCTAGAGTAATTAATGCAGAGAAGGTCATAAACGAAATGAAAGAGATGAAAACCATGACACGAGAAATACATGACAAATGCACAAGCTTCAGTAACCGACTCGATCAACTGGAAGAAAGAGTATCTGCGATTGAGGATCAAATGAATGAAATGAAGCAAGAAGAGAAACCAAAAGAAAAAAGAAGAAAAAGAAATGAACAAAGCCTGCAAGAAGTATGGGATTATGTAAAAAGACCAAATCTACGTCTGATTGGGGTGCCTGAAAGTGAGGGGGAAAATGGAACCAAGTTGGAAAACACTCTTCAGGATATCATCCAGGAGAACTTCCCCAACCTAGTAGGGCAGGCCAACATTCAAATCCAGGAAATACAGAGAACGCCACAAAGATACTCCTCGAGAAGAGCAACTCCAAGACACATAATTGCTAGATTCACCAAAGTTGAAATGAAGGAAAAAATCTTAAGGGCAGCCAGAGAGAAAGGTTGGGTTACCCACAAAGGGAAGCCCATCAGACTAACAGCAGATCTCTCGGCAGAAACTCTCCAAGCCAGAAGAGAGTGGGGGCCAATATTCAACATTCTTAAAGAAAAGAATTTTAAACCCAGAATTTCATATCCAGCCAAACTAAGTTTCATAAGTGAAGAAGAAATAAAATCCTTTACAGATAAGCAAATGCTTAGAGATTTTGTCACCACTAGGCCTGCCTTACAAGAGACCCTGAAGGAAGCACTAAACATGGAAAGGAACAACCGGTACCAGCCATTGCAAAAACATGCCAAAATGTAAAGACCATCGAGGCTAGGAAGAAACTGCATCAACTAACGAGCAAAATAACCAGTTAATATCATAATGGCAGGATCAAGTTCACACATAACAATCTTAACCTTAAATGTAAATGGACTAAATGCTCCAATTAAAAGACACAGACTGGCAAACTGGATAAAGAGTCAAGACCCATCAGTCTGCTGTATTCAGGAGACCCATCTCACACGCAGAGACATACATAGGCTCAAAATAAAGGGATGGAGGAAGATTTACCAAGCAAATGGAGAACAAAAAAAAGCGGGAGTTGCAATACTAGTCTCTGATAAAACAGACTTTAAACCATCAAAGATCAAAAGAGACAAAGAAGGCCATTACATAATGGTAAAGGGATCAATTCAACAGGAAGAGCTAACTATCCTAAATATATATGCACCCAATACAGGAGCACCCAGATTCATAAAGCAAGTCCTTAGAGACTTACAAAGAGACTTAGACTCCCATACAATAATAATGGGAGACTTCAACACTCCACTGTCAACATTAGACAGATCAACGAGACAGAAAGTTAACAAGGATATCCAGGAATTGAACTCATCTCTGCAGCAAGCAGACCTAATAGACATCTATAGAACTCTCCACCCCAAATCAACAGAATATACATTCTTCTCAGCACCACATCGTACTTACTCCAAAATCGACCACGTAATTGGAAGTAAAGCACTCCTCAGCAAATGTACAAGAACAGAAATTATAACAAACTGTCTCTCAGACCACAGTGCAATCAAACTAGAACTCAGGACTAAGAAACTCAATCAAAACCGCTCAACTACATGGAAACTGAACAACCTGCTCCTGAATGACTACTGGGTACATAGCGAAATGAAGGCAGAAATAAAGATGTTCTTTGAAACCAATGAGAACAAAGATACAACATACCAGAATCTCTGGGACACATTTAAAGCAGTGTGTAGAGGGAAATTTATAGCACTAAATGCCCACAAGAGAAAGCAGGAAAGATCTAAAATTGACACTCTAACATCACAATTAAAAGAACTAGAGAAGCAAGAGCAAACACATTCGAAAGCTAGCAGAAGGCAAGAAATAACTAAGATCAGAGCAGAACTGAAGGAGATAGAGACACAAAAAAACTCTCCAAAAAATCAATGAATCCAGGAGTTGGTTTTTTGAAAAGATCAACAAAATTGACAGACCACTAGCAAGACTAATAAAGAAGAAAAGAGAGAAGAATCAAATCGACGCAATTAAAAATGATAAAGGGGATATCACCACCGACCCCACAGAAATACAAACTACCATCAGAGAATACTATAAACACCTCTACGCAAATAAACTGGAAAATCTAGAAGAAATGGATAATTTCCTGGACACTTACACTCTTCCAAGACTAAACCAGGAAGAAGTTGAATCCCTGAATAGACCAATAGCAGGCTCTGAAATTGAGGCAATAATTAATAGCCTACCAACCAAAAAAAGTCCAGGACCAGATGGATTCACAGCTGAATTCTACCAGGGGTACAAGGAGGAGTTGGTACCATTCCTTCTGAAACTATTCCAATCAATAGAAAAAGAGGGAATCCTCCCTAACTCATTTTATGAGGCCAACATCATCCTGATACCAAAGCCTGGCAGAGACACAACAAAAAAAGAGAATTTTAGACCAATATCCCTGATGAACATCGATGCAAAAATCCTCAATAAAATACTGGCAAACCGGATTCAGCAACACATCAAAAAGCTTATCCACCATGATCAAGTGGGCTTCATCCCTGGGATGCAAGGCTGGTTCAACATTCGCAAATCAATAAACATAATCCAGCATATAAACAGAACCAAAGACAAGAACCACATGATTATCTCAATAGATGCAGAAAAGGCTTTTGACAAAATTCAACAGCCCTTCATGCTAAAAACGCTCAAGAAATTCGGTATTGATGGAACGTACCTCAAAATAATAAGAGCTATTTATGACAAACCCACAGCCAATATCATACTGAATGGGCAAAAACTGGAAAAATTCCCTTTGAAAACTGGCACAAGACAGGGATGCCCTCTCTCACCACTCCTATTCAACATAGTGTTGGAAGTTCTGGCTAGGGCAATTAGGCAAGAGAAAGAAATCAAGGGTATTCAGTTAGGAAAAGAAGAAGTCAAATTGTCCCTCTTTGCAGATGACATGATTGTATATTTAGAAAACCCCATTGTCTCAGCCCAAAATCTCCTTAAGCTGATAAGCAACTTCAGCAAAGTCTCAGGATACAAAATTAATGTGCAAAAATCACAAGCATTCTTATACACCAGTAACAGACAAACAGAGAGCCAAATCAGGAATGAACTTCCATTCACAATTGCTTCAAAGAGAATAAAATACCTAGGAATCCAACTTACAAGGGATGTGAAGGACCTCTTCAAGGAGAACTACAAACCACTGCTCAGTGAAATCAAAGAGGACACAAACAAATGGAAGAACATACCATGCTCATGGATAGGAAGAATCAATATCGTGAAAATGGCCATACTGCCCAAGGTAATTTATAGATTCAATGCCATCCCCATCAAGCTACCAATGAGTTTCTTCACAGAATTGGAAAAAACTGCTTTAAAGTTCATATGGAACCAAAAAAGAGCCCGCATCTCCAAGACAATCCTAAGTCAAAAGAACAAAGCTGGAGGCATCATGCTACCTGACTTCAAACTATACTACAAGGCTACAGTAACCAAAACAGCATGGTACTGGTACCAAAACAGAGATATAGACCAATGGAACAGAACAGAGTCCTCAGAAATAATACCACACATCTACAGCCATCTGATCTTTGACAAACCTGAGAGAAACAAGAAATGGGGAAAGGATTCCCTATTTAATAAATGGTGCTGGGAAAATTGGCTAGCCATAAGTAGAAAGCTGAAACTGGATCCTTTCCTTACTCCTTATATGAAAATTAATTCAAGATGGATTAGAGACTTAAATGTTAGACCTAATACCATAAAAACCCTAGAGGAAAACCTAGGTAGTACCATTCAGGACATAGGCATGGGCAAAGACTTCATGTCTAAAACACCAAAAGCAACGGCAGCAAAAGCCAAAATTGACAAATGGGATCTCATTAAACTAAAGAGCTTCTGCACAGCAAAAGAAACTACCATCAGAGTGAACAGGCAACCTACAGAATGGGAGAAAATTTTTGCAATCTACTCATCTGACAAAGGGCTAATATCCAGAACCTACAAAGAACTCAAACAAATTTACAAGAAAAAAACAACCCCATCAAAAAGTGGGCAAAGGATATGAACAGACATTTCTCAAAAGAAGACATTCATACAGCCAACAGACACATGAAAAAATGCTCATCATCACTGGCCATCAGAGAAATGCAAATCAAAACCACAATGAGATACCATTTCACACCAGTTAGAATGGCGATCATTCAAAAGTCAGGAAACAACAGGTGCTGGAGAGGATGTGGAGAAATAGGAACACTTTTACACTGTTGGTGGGATTGTAAACTAGTTCAACCATTATGGAAAACAGTATGGCGATTCCTCAAGGATCTAGAACTAGATGTACCATATGACCCAGCCATCCCATTACTGGGTATATACCCAAAGGATTATAAATCATGCTGCTATAAAGACATATGCACACGTATGTTTATTGCAGCACTATTCACAATAGCAAAGACTTGGAATCAACCCAAATGTCCATCAGTGACAGATTGGATTAAGAAAATGTGGCACATATACACCATGGAATACTATGCAGCCATCAAAAAGGATGAGTTTGTGTCCTTTGTAGGGACATGGATGCAGCTGGAAACCATCATTCTCAGCAAACTATCGCAAGAACAGAAAACCAAACACCGCATGTTCTCACTCATAGGTGGGAACTGAACAATGAGATCACTTGGACTCAGAAAGGGGAACATCATACACCGGGGCCTATCATGGGGAGGGGGGCAGGGGGAGGGATTTCATTGGGAGTTATACCTGATGTAAATGCCGAGTTGATGGGTGCAGCACACCAACATGGCACAAGTATACATATGTAACAAACCTGCACGTTATGCACATGTACCCTACAACTTAAAGTATAATAATAATAAATAAATTTAAAAATATATATATATATAAAAAAAAAAGAAAGATTCAATCAAAGTAACTAACATATCTAGCACCTCACCAACATTTTTGGTGAGAATTTTAAAAATCTACTATTATAGTAATTTTGAAAGAGTACCTTATTATTAACAGTGTTCACCATGAAGTGCATTACTTATTCTTTTAGTCTAACTGAGACTTTGCACCTTTGGATCAACATCTCCTTTTTCCTTTTTCTTCACCCTTACCTCAGACTCTGGAAACTACCTTTCTACACTCTGTTTCTTAAAGATTGACTTTTTTAAGACTCCCCATGTAGGTGAGATAATAAAGTATTTATCTTTCTCTGCCAGGCTTATTTCACTAAGCATAACATCTTCCAGTTCCATCCATATTGTCACAAATGACAATATTTCCTTCTTTTTCAAGGTTGTATAGCATACCATTGTGTGTACATACCACATTTGCTTTATCCATTCATCCATTGATGGACACTAGCCAAAGCCATCTACAGATCAAGGCAATCCCTATCAAAATTTCAATGTCACTTTTTACAGAGAAAAAAATCTTAAAATTTGCAGTGTAGAACTCCAAATAGCCAAAGCAATCTTGAGAAAAAGAACAAAGCTAGAAGTGTCATACTCCCTGGTTTCAAAATATATGATGGAGGTATTTTAATAAAAAAAGTATGACACTGGCATGAAAAAACAACACATTGACCAATGAAACAGGATCAAAAACCTTGAAATAAGCCCAAGTATTCAAGGTCAATTACTTTTTGATAAAGTTTCCAAGAATACATGATGGGGAAAAGGTAATTTGTAATACATGGTATTGAGAAAACTGAATATCCACAGGCAAAAGAATAAAATTGGAACCTAATCTTGCACTATCTACAGAAATAAACTCAAAATCAATAAAATACTTAAATGTAAGACCTAAAACTGTAAAGCTACTAGGAAAAAAAAAAAAAAAAAAAACAGTTCCATGACATTGATTGGAGCAATGGTTTCTTGAATGGGACTCCAAAAACCCAGGAAACAAAAGCAAAAATAGACAAATGGGATTGTATCAAACTAAAAAGCTTCTGAACAGCAAAGGAAACAATTAGAGTGAAGAGACAACCCATGGGTTGGAAGAAGACATGTGTAAACCATACAAATGTATAATATTGAATATCTAATAATGTCTAATAGCTAATATCTAAAATATTTAGGAAGCTCAACTCAATAGCAAGAAATCAAATGACCTGATTTTTAAAATGGGCAAAAATTCTGCCTAGATATTTCTCAAAAGAAGAGATACAAATGGCCAACAGATACATTAAAGAATGCTCAACATCTCTAATTATCAGGGAAATGCAAATTAAAACCACAATGAGACATCATCTCACACCCGTTGGAGTGGCTATTATCAAAAAGATAAATGATGGGCTGGGCACAGTGGTTCATGCCTGTAATCCCAGGATTTGGGAGGCTGAGGTGGGTAGATCACTTGAGCTCAAGAGTTTGAGACCAATCAGCCTGGGTAACATGGCAAAAATCTGTCTCTGCCAAAAAATACAAACATTAGCCAGGCATGGTGTTGCACACCTGTGGTCTCAGCTACTTGGGAGGCTGAAGTGGGAGGATCACTTGAGCCCAGGAGACAGAGGTTGTAATGAGCACTGATTGTGCCACTACACTCCAGCCTGGGTAATGGAGCAAAACCCTGTCAAAAAAAAAGACAAAGAATAACAAGTGTTGGTGAGGATGTAGAGGAAAGGAAACCCTTGTATATTGTGAGTGAGAATTTAAACTAGTACAGCCATTTCAGAAAATAGTATGCAGACAGTTCTCGAAAGAAGACATTCATACAGCCAACAGACACATGAAAAAATGCTCATCATCACTGGCCATCAGAGAAATGCAAATCAAAACCACAATAAGATACCATCTCACACCAGTTAGAATGGCGATCATTCAAAAGTCAGGAAACAACAGGTGCTGGAGAGGATGTGGAGAAATAGGAACACTTTTACACTGTTGGTGGGATTGTAAACTAGTTCAATCATTATGGAAAACAGTATGGCGATTCCTCAAGGATCTAGAACTAGAAGTACCATATGACCCAGCCATCCCATTACTGGGTATATACCCAAAGGATTATAAATCATGCTGCTATAAAGACACATGCACATTTATGTTTATTGCAGCACTATTCACAATAGCAAAGACTTGGAATCAACCCAAATGTCCATCAGTGACAGACTGGATTAAGAAAATGTGGCACATATACACCATGGAATACTATGCAGCCATCAAAAAGGATGAGTTTGTGTCCTTTGTAGGGACATGGATGCAGCTGGAAACCATCATTCTCAGCAAACTATCGCAAGAACAGAAAACCAAACACCGCATGTTCTCACTCATAGGTGGGAATTGAACAATGAGATCACTTGGACTCGGGAAGGGGAACATCATACACCGGGGCCTATCATGGGGAGGGGGGAGGGGGGAGGGATTGCATTGGGAGTTATACCTGATGTAAATCATGAGTTGATGGGTGCTGACAAGTTGATGGGTGCAGCACGCCAACATGGCACAAGTATACATATGTAACAAACCTGCACATTATGCACATGTACCCTAGAACTTAAAGTATAATAATAAAAAAAAGAAAAAAGAAAAAAGAAAAAGAAAATAGTATGGAGTTTCCTCAAAAACCTAAAAATAGAATTACCCTGTAATCCAGAAATCCCACTTCTGGATATATCTCCAAAGGAATTGAAATCAGTATGTCAAAGTGAAATCTACACTCCCATGCTCATTTCAGCACTATTCACAATAGCCAAGTTATAGAAGCAACCTAACTGGAATACTTATCTTTATAAGTATCTATATTTTATTCTATATATAAAACATATATTTTATACCTAAATGGAACACCTACTTGTTATTAGCAATTGTCTGATATATCTTTTGCTATTCCCTCATTTTCAGACACTCTACATTACCTTATTTTTAGATGTGTCTCTTACACATGGCGCATAGCCAGATTTATTTTGGGGGAGACTGTCATTTATTTACCTTCACCATTTTCCAGGTAATAAGCTAAATATTGTTCTTGATGCACAACAAGCACAAAGCCATGAATGTCTAATACAGGCATATCAACACCTAAACTCATGCATGTAAGTAGAGGGAGATTGGACTCTAGAACTCAGATCTCCCGTATTTCATTCAGGGGACTTTTCCTTTATGCTATCTTTCCTCAGATGTAGAGAAAAAAAAACTTCAATGTGAAGAAAATATACTAAAGATAGAGATGCTGCCTAATAAAGTAGAAAGAGCTACTTTAGGAAACCGAAAGCTTAAGCCTAGACTTTGTCAGTTACTCTGTGTGAACTCGGTCAAGTCATCACCCTATCTGATCCTTAGGTTTTCATCTTGCTGGACAAACCACAGCATACATGTGATTATCCTTCATGTGACTATCCTTACATCCACCTTAAAGGTGAAGAAATTCATATTCAGTGAAGGAAATTGACTTGCCCAGGTGGAAGATCTCGAATGTATTTCAGAGAATAGTTTTTTATATCACATAATCTCTTTTAAACGGAGCCTCACTCTGTTGCCCAGGCTGGAGTGCAGTGACGCAGTCTCAGCTCACTGCAACTTCTTACTTCCGGTTCAAACGATTCTGCTGTCTCAGTTTCCCGAGTAGCTAGGATTACAGCTTCCTGCCACCATATCCGGCTAATTTTTTTATATCTTTAGTAGAGATGGAGTTTCACCATGTTGGCCAGGCTGGTTTCGAACTATTGAAAAACGCATCTTTTGTGGCTTGAATTGTGACTCTCCTCTCCCACTCCCCCACCTCCCCCTCAAAAAAATTAGTTTGTTGAAGTCCTAATCCCAATATTTTCAGAGTGGGACCTTATTTGGAGATACAAGTCATGGTAGATGCAATTAGTTAAGATAAAGTCATTAGGCTGGGCCCTACTCCAATATGACTGGTGTCATAGTAAAAAGGGGGAATTTGGCCAGAGACACACGAAGAATGCCACATGAAGATGAAGGCAGAGGCTAGGGTGATGCTTCTGCAAGCTAAGGAAGGCAAAGGTTACCAGAAACTCCAAGAAAATAGGGGAGAAGGCCTGGAGCACAGTCTTTCTCCAACCTCAGAAGAAACGTGTTGATCCCTTAATTCAGACTTCGGACCTCCAGAACTATGAGAGAAGGTATTTCTGTTGTTTAGGCCACTTAATGTGTGGTACTTTGTTACTGCAGCCTGAAAAACCAATTCGGCATCATTCTATTACAACTGAACACCTTCTGGCCGAGTACCCACACATGTCCTCTGTACATACACACATGCGTGTGTCTCATATGTGTACCACGGAGAAGTGTTGCCCTGTACACAACATTTTAAAAATCCCTTTGTCTCCTTGGAAGATCTTCCCAGATAGTGGAGAGTAAAGCATAAGGGCCCTGGCTTGGGTCAGTAAACTTGAGTTTGGATATCAATTTAGACAAAAAATCTTTCCTGCTGGATCCTGGTCTCCTCATTTGGACACTGAGAGAGTTACAGCTCTAATCGGGTCTTAGTTGACTGAACTTTACATTTTCAAAATATTTTGCCAACCAATCTGTTCTTAGGCTGACATAATTAATTTGACTGCCCAATGTTTATTAATCAAAGACATATAAAACAAGATATGCACAAAAATCACTTCCCCCAGATTCCTATGATGTCACCAGCAGCCAATCAAAGCTGAAAAGGACATTCTTGTGGATTAGTTCTAAAGCTTATGCACAGCTGGGCCAGATGATCGAGGGGTCCAGCAGGGTGGACCCATGTGGCTAGGGGCCAACATCTGCCCGGAAACACCCCCTGTGGCCTCCCAAGCGGAGGCTGGTGGTAGAGAGGCTTTGTCATCCAGCCCAAGTGTCAAGCATTCCCTGGAAAGTGGTGAGTGAATATGGGATTCTCTCTCCTCGCTGCTTCAGCCTGGATGTGCATTCCCACGGAGGGCCTTGTAAAGGGGAAACTGACGGGATCAGGGCAGATCCAGGAAGACCAACAATTGGGTGGGCCACATGCTTGCATGAAATGCAAGGCCCCATCATCGCTACTGGGGAGAGAAGAAAGGCAGGGTGGGGCAGGATCAGGGGCTGAGTTGGTGAAAACCTTCAGCATAGACCCCACTGGCCTTTCCATCATCTTTGCACAAGCAATGGAGTTGGGTACCAAGCCCCCTTAACAACCAGTCACTAGCATTTTGTCCTTGAGTAAGTCACCTAAACTTATCTAGACATCAGTATTTCTCTGGGTCAAATGGAGATGATAAGTTCCCATCTTCCACTCTGCCTGATTAGGGTATCTATGAGAGTTGAGTTAGGATAATAGGTATGAGAAGTGTATTTAGTGTTCTGTAATTCAGCAAACATATTCTGAGCATTCCTCCTTGTTGTTCATTTGTTCAATCAGTAAAGACATACTGAGGGCCTAAGACGTGCCAAGAAGCAAATCAGGTGCCAGAAACATTGAGAGGAATGAATTGGCTGTCTAATGGAGAACAGAAACAATTGCACTGCTTTGCAGCATGTGTTTTGAGCTCTCACCAGCACAGCCTGTAGCAAGAGGGAAGCCTGAGCTCAACCCCTCAGAGCAGAGAGGTTCCAGGGCAGCAGCTTGCAGCCTTGCTGTGAGCCGGAAGGGATGTCCTTCCAGGGATGGCCAGCTCTCCTTACTCAAGTCTCAGCCCAGGGCTGGAAAGCCAGGGCCATGCTTCACTTGCTGTCCCAACTAGAGAAAACTGTGTTCCTTCATCCCTGTTCTGTAAAAAACAAAATAAACCTGCCCCCCACCTGGAAGAAAACCCTAAAACTAAACTTCTATCACCGTTTTTGTTAATTTTTCTGGAGCTGTTTGGCCTGCAACCTTTGGGATGTTTCTAGAAGGATGGAGAGAGGAAAAATGAGTACAATTTTCTCAACTAGATTTTCATGAATTCACTTCCCCTTTCCCCTCAATTCTAAAGTCACAGGTTTTCCAGGCCCCAAAATGACCCTCACTTTCTCCTATTTCCTTTGCCCTATACCTATATATAAAAAGAGACTGGAAAGTGCACAGCCTGATTCCCTCCTGGATCAGGATGGACAACTGGATGTTTTTAATCCACTGTGAACTGGATTTACAGCCGCTCAAAGCCAAGGTGATGAGTCCTGCTAGTTGAACCCCTGCAGAATGAATCTCCCACAAAAGATGGGGTTGGCATTCTCTCCATGATCTTCATGGGAGCCCTCAGGGAATTTAGAAATACAATAATCCTAAAGAGAAAGAAAGAATATGGGAGTCGCTTTCGGATATCACCCTTCAGTGTTTCTGAGCCTTCATCGATTGGCATGTGCGTCCGTGGGTTGTCACGTTCTTTTATCCTGTGATCACATTTTTGCACCAGCAACACAGGCAGGGATCTGGCGTCAGCCCCATGGGACTGATGAGCAAAGTGAGGCTGGGAGTGTGTAAGAAAAAACTGGAAAGTAGAACCGCAGCCCAAGCAGACCAAGCTCCATGTGGGCTGGCCTGGCACTGACCTGACAGCAGAGCTTTGCCACGGATGCTCAGGTGCTGTTCGAAATGCAGGGAACCGCTCTCCCTCCCAGGGGGCGGGGTGGCTTGGCAGAGAGGCGGCCAGTCGCTCTGTTGGCTGCAGAGATAATGATGTTTAGAGCTGGTTATCAACCACCTTTGAATGGCAGGCTCCGAATTCCTAATTAACTAACATCCGTGGTCTGGTAGCTCTTGTAAGAGTCCAATTGTATCAGATCTCAGGCATTCTACGTGGGTCTATCTCTCCCCAAAACCTGTGCTCGGTGCCTGATAAATAGAAGTTCCCCACAACAATAATTAATGAATGGAAGGAGAGAAAGGAGCAGGCTTTGTGAACTGTCCCAAATCCCAAGAGCTCCCAGGAATGAAAGTTGATTTTTCTGCCAAAGGAGGCCTGTGTGGACAATGCGCTTCGAGGAAAGGGCCAGGATGCTCAGCTGTTCTGAATTTACCCAGGAACGCAGGGGCCTGCAGTCCTGGGCCACCTGGCACCCAGCTGTTCATAGCATCATGGTCCCAGAATCCTGCCCTGGAGGGGCGTGGGGAGACCAGCCGACATAACCCTTCATTGTCCACACCTTACTGGGTCCATCCCGCTCCTTAAGGACAGATGCACAATGGGGATCCAGGCCATCCTGGATGGGCCTGTCTCTCATCCAGTTCCTCTCCTCCCGTGCTCCAATTACAGCTGACTCTATTGATACTATCTTAGTGTAGGGGTCGTTTTCCTGAAACATGCAGCCCCGGTGGGGCATGGTGGCTCACGCCTGTAATCCCAGCACTTTGGGAGGCTGAGGCAGGTGGATCACAAGGTCAAGAGATCGAGACCATCCTAGCCAACATGGGGAAACCCCATCTCTACTAAAAATACAAAAATTAGCTGGGCGTGGTAGTGCGTACCTATAGTCCCAGCTACTCAGGAGGCTGAGGCGGGAGAATCCCTTGAACCCAGGAGGCAGAGGTTGCAGTGAGCCGAGATGGTGCCACTGCACTCCAGCCTGGTGACAGAGTGACATTCCATCTCAAAACCAATCAACCAACAAACAAAAACATGTGGTCCCTCCTGCCTGAGCACCCTTCCTTTATTTTCCTCCTGGAGTATCCCTAGTCTTCCTTCAAGTTCAGCCCAACCTCACTTGCTCATGAAAGCTGTCCTGGACTTGCTTTCACTCAGTGGTGAGTACATACCATTCCTCCATGCAGCTTGTCTGGCGTCACTACCTTCACTGCAACACGTTTCCTGCTGCATTGAAGGTTTCCACATCTACATCTGAGCAGTACACTAGACCATGAGCTTCTCAACGGCATGACCAGAGTCATATCTATCTTTATCAGAGCAGAGCTTAGGGGAAAGCCGAGCAGAAAAGAATGGGTGCCCAGATAATACCTACCGAAAAACAAATTAATAAATTTCTTTGTATAAAATAATATTCTTTAACTCTCTAAGGACCGGGATGCTGTTTGGTGGTAAATAAATTCCTTCATTGGACTTGGCTCCTGTTAAAAGGGTAGGAACTGAATTCAGGCAGTAAGTGAAGACACGTGGAGAGGACCCTCCTGATGTATCGAAGGCCGGCTGAGGAATGGCAAGGATGGCCCTGGGCTCAGCCAGACTGGGATGAGCAGTGACACACCCTCGCCGGTGGATAAACCTCTCTGAGCACTCAGAAAATCTGGCCAGTGTGGTGACCAGCTGGCTTCTGTCTGTGTCCAGGCCAAGTGCCAGGAACTCAGGCCTGAGAATGAGGCTGTTATTTAGTACTCAGATGGGAGCTCAACGACCACGGGCTGTCTTTGCCATCCGTAACAGTTTGCTGCTGTGTCTATTCCCAACAAAGCTCAAAAAGACATGCGTCTGCTGGAGAGGACCGAGTTTTGGTTGTGCTGGAGAGTCCATCCCTCCGATCAAACGGCCACTGTGTTTGCTTAGATCCAGAGACGCGGGACCCAAGAGGCAAATAAGGGGCATCTTCTAGGTGGTGGCATTTCACAATCACGTGATGAGGGGAGTTACTCAGACCGTCTGAGCCTCAGTTTCCTTACCTGTGGAACCTAGTCTGCAGGGGACGGGCAGCTCATGCGATGAATAGTTGTGTTGGCATTGTCCAGGAACTCAGCAAATACCCACTGCTTTCCTCCAAGGCTGGATGAGGGGAGGCACAAGAAGAAAGGAAGCTCTGTCTCTCAGATATGTGTCTCCTTAAATGCCCCGCCCTGGGCGCGCTGCTCAGTCAGAGCTCCTCCTGCCATGGCTCTTGGCACAAGGTCTTTTTATTGAAGGCTTCCCTCGAAGGCAACAGAACACCCATCTCCATCAGCCTGTAGCTTTTCTTAAAGACCATATAATAAAATACTTGAATTCAATAAATCTTCCTCACAGGAAAATCTCAGATACCTCCACCCACCTAAAACTCAAATGAGGCAAGTTCACCAACTCTCTTTGTTTCCTTATAGGTATTTCTAGAATAGAGTTTAATAAGCATCATAATATCTCACATGTATTTTCAAGCCAATAGAACTTTACATCATGAACACACCTGGAGGGTCAATAAGAACGATCACTTATGAGGATGGAAATTTCTTCATGTAAAAACTTAACAGAAAATCCCATCTGCCACAGCGCATCTCTTCCCAGAACCACACGGACATGCTCCTGGTACTCCCCATAGTGGGAGACACAAGGTAAGATGCCTTCAGGATGAATGACAAGATGTGAACCCTGAAGTTACAAGAAATGGAGAATTGCAGCAGGGGACATGAGAGCACTCATCCCTCTGAAAGTTATTTAAATTTTCTTTTTAAAATTTTTATTAATAATTTTTTTAAACACAGTCTCACTCTGTTGCCCAGGCTGGAGTGGAGTGCTGTGAGCTTGGCTCACTGTAGCCTCGGCTTCCTAGGCTCAATCGATCCTCCTGCCTCAGCCTCCTGGGTAGCTGGGACCACAGGCACATGCCACTACATCCGGATAATTTTTGTAGTTTTCGGAGACATGGGGTTTTGCCATGTTGCCCAGGCTGGTCTCCAACTCCTGGGCTCAAGTGATCTATCTGCCTGCACTTCCTCATGCACTGCATAAGCCACCGTCCCTGGCCTCTTCCCCCCCCCCCCCGCAATTTAAATGGCTATGACACGCCCCAACACACACTCCCATTTAAGGCCTAAATCCTTGCCGTCGCCCACACACTTCATGAGGCTAAATAGTAGGAAAGTCCTACTCCTTACCCTGATATCATCTGCCCTCTGAGCTCCATCAGAACAAGAACTTGCATCTCAGTTCACGATTGCCTCCCTGATGGCTCCCAGGCACAGTGCCTGGTGACACAGGAAGCACCCAGTCATTTTGTCGAGGAAGCCAAGGAAGGACTAATGTAAGGGGAGTGAGCTCCCTTCCTGCGCAGTGATATCTTAGTACAAGCCGTGACCTCATCCTCGAATGCCTCGATCGCCCACTGGCAAACTGTGGTTCCTCCTTCCCTATGTGCCTGTATCTGGCTGCCCACTGCAGCCTTCCCATGCATCCTGGGCAAGCCTCCCAAGTGGTCTCCTCCATGCCATTCTGCACTCTGCGTGTCCTTTGTCAACTCAATGACCACTGCCCCAGAGTGGTTTCTGTAGACACCTGGCTCATGTCCTCCGTCAGACAGCCCATCCCTCACCACACTCTGCATCCCACCTCAGGGTTCATCTCTGCTCCCATCTGGGTCTCCATGCAGGGTGTTGCTCAGCTGAGGCACTTTCCACTCTGGCTCTGACGCAGTTTGTCCTCCGAAATCCCCCCCTAACACTGCTCTGCTCCACCAGGGTCGCTCGTCAGCTGGGTGAGGTGCACTAGGGTGATCATGGTCTTTGTTTCACAGCAGCAGATTTGGGGGAGGTGGTTCTAAAAGGCTGAGAGCTTTTGCAACGCCATGCTTAGCTCCTAAGTGGTGCAGACGAGAGATGCAAATCCAGCCACCAAAAGCAACAACTGAGCCCCGGTGAGAAAAATACTACTTTTGGAGCTCACTCCGTTATCAGGCTCCAACACGGGGTTTGGTGATAATAAGAAGTCCAATCACCCACGTCACGCACAAAGAAAGCCTCATCACTTTGCAGCCGTCCTGAAAGATGCTTTGTTGGGGGCATTCATTCACTTCAGGGAGTATTTCTGTGGGCCCTACTCTGGGCAATCAGTGTTCTAGGTGCAGGGCCTTTGGTGAACGATTTAGACAAGCTCTCTGCTTCTGTAGAGAGAGCGAGCGGGGCAGGCAATCAACAGAACCAATATGTTGTCTAATGAAGTCAGCTAGTGAAGAATTCAGGGCAGAAAAATAAAGCAGCTTTAGGGTATGGGGAGGTACAGGAGCATCTGCCTTAGCCAGGCCCAGTTGGGTGGGCCCCTCTAAGGGGCTGACATTTCGCAGCAACTGGGTAAGCATAAGGGTGAGCCATGAGGCTGCTGAGTTAGGCATCCCAGGCAGGGTCAAGGGCAAGGGCAAGTGGGCAGTGCCTGGCCTACCTGAAGTGCAAGGGGGCTGGGGCCTTGAATGAAAGGGGGAGGGGGCAGTGAAAAGGGTTTGGGTTTTCACCAAGAAGGAAGCAGAGGAGTCTGAACACCGGGGCCTTGGGAACCACCACGACGGCGCTTCGGCTTCTACTTGCAGGTGGGAGAGTTATAAGCAAGGAATGATGTGATTTAACTTACGCTTTTGGAGTATCACTCAGTTGCAGTGGAAAAGTCTTGGCAACTAGGCACAGCTGAGCCTAAAATCCTAGCGACATCACTGTTTCACTGCATCCAAAGGAGAGGTCTTTATGAGCTGCTGTGCAAATGTCTTACCTGCTGTAGGTATCTTGCCTAGTGGACCACAACAAACACTCATTTCCTTCCTAATGTGTATTTCCAAATCCACATCTCCCTTCTCCCAGCTTAGGGACAGTGAGACAGTTTGGAGGTGTGTACCATACAAATTTCATGTTGAAATGCAATCCCCAGTGCTGGAGGCGGGGTCTGTTGGTGGGACCTTGATGGGATCACAGGGGCCGGTCCCTCATGAATGGCTTAGCACCATCCTGTTAGTGATGAGTGAATTCTCATTCAGTTCCTTCATGGGAGATCTGGTTGTTTAAAAGTCTGAGACCTCCCGCTCCTCTGTCTGTTGCTCCCACTCTCACTATGAGACACACCAGCTTCCCTTCCCCTCTGCTAAGATTGGAAGCTTCCTGAGGCCCACACCAGGAGCAGATGCTGACACCACACTTTCTCTACAGCCTGCAGAATCGGGGGCCGAAATAAAACTTCTTTCCATTATAAATTACCCAGTCTCAGGTATTCCTTTATAGCAATGCACAAAATGGCCTAATATATGCAGTGAAGAGTGTGGTGAAAATAGCTTCTTTCGGAAGGCATAGTTATTTCTACGTGTGCTGTCTAAACCCCGATATTCAACATGCAGTGCGCACGTTCTCTGGGTCCATCACATACCATGGCAGAGACCATTTAAACTCATGCCATATCATATGAGTTTAAATGTCCATACAGTTCAATGCAGATACACTGAGATCTTCTGAGAGTAATTTTCCTGGACGCAGGATGCATGACTCATGCACTTACTCAATTAAAAACAACAACAAAAAAAAAAGCAGCATACATGTTCAGATAATGTAGGTCATCTCTGTTTCCTGCGAATAAAAGTTTTGGTTAAGACAGACTCATACCCTGGAACAGAGGCCAGGCGCACTTGTCTTAGGATGCCGGCAAAGCTCAAGCCTCTTGTTCTGTCAGGTCCTGTTTAAGAAATTGCCTTTGCAAGTCTAACACATTTAATTGAGGGAGTAGAGAGGGGGGTATTCGAAAAGATTATGGAAGAAGGTGGGGCATTTGTCCAATTGGTTCCACTTCCAGGGGCCCTTCGTTGTTCTTGGAGGAGAGCCAGGCCTGTAGCTGGGGCATTTGCATCTGTTTATCCTCTTAGTCAAATGCCTTTTGTCTAAGCCGTTGACTTGGGAGCAAAAATGTACTGACCTCCACAGACCATTCTCAAACTTGGGATAAAATAAACTCATTTTTTTTTTTTTCTCGAAGAATGAACTTAGAAGATCCACCTCCTCCCTCATCCCTTTTGCCAGAGACGCCCATTGGAGGCTATGGCTAGAAAGAGTGGCCCAATTCAGCAGAAGTGTCTAGTTCAAGCCACACACAAGCTCAGACTGCCTTTTAGAGGGAACATTATCAATAGTTTATTCAACAGCTGCTAACCTGGTTGCACCATGGGACTTGAACTTGCCAATGTGACAGGCAAGTTGGGAGTCTAAACTTCAGTGCCTTCTACATAGTGTCACCACAGCTACTATTTATTGGATGCCCACTACATGTTAGTTGCTCTCTGTGAATTTTGTACGTGCCCAGAAACAATCCTACAAGGATTCTCATCCTTATGAGTAAACTGAGGCTCAAAGGAGCTATGTAACTGGCCCAGGATCACAGCCAGCACATTCCCAAGCCGAGGCTTATACCCAGGACACCTGTGCACCCTCTACTTTTATCTGCCTGTCACATGCAGCACTTGCTGGGCACCTCCTCTTTTCCAGGCACTGTGCCACCTGCCAGAGCATCCAAGATCAACCAGACAGCCCAGAACTCTCCAACAGCTCAGGCTTGGTTTGAGTTCTCACAGAAGCAGGACTTGGGACAATGATTGGTGAGCAAGGTGTTTATTTGGAAGGTGATTCCAGAAAGCACTAGTGAGGGAGTTAGGACAAGAGACAGAGATGGGAAATTTGTGACAAAGGGTTATGCCACCAAGCCAAATACTTTGGAGGGCAATAGGCTCAGTCTTAGGGACTCTGCGGGGGTGATATTCTGCACCCCCAAATCAGGTACTAGGGAGCTAGGGTATTTAGCCACCAATGTGCCACCCATCAGTGCTTGATGGTTTTTTCCAAGGGCATTGAGTATAAAGCATTTTTGTCTCCCCATGCACGTGGACAGACTGTGTTCTTTCTTCCAAGAAAAAAGAGTCCTCAGACAGACATTAACTGCAAATGGGCATTTTTTGAGCATCTCCTACACATCAGGCACAGGACATCTATTTACCTACCTCATAGAGAGACAGGCAGCGTGTATTTACAATAATTAGTGCAGATATCTGGAGTCCACATTTATAAGCTGTAGGATCTTGAAGAAATTGCTAAATCTAATGTCTGCTGCAAGAAGGGAATGGTGATAATGCCTACCACAAAGAAGAAACCATGGACTGAAAGAGATTGTGTGTGTAATACAGTCAGAGTAATATCTACAACCCAACGAGTTCTCAAAAACAGTTTATATATTGGTAAGCCCTAGTATCCTTAGCTCATTAAATCCTTACGATGACCTGTGATGAAGTAGAGTCCCATGGAGGCTGAACGATGTGCCTAGTATCCTCAAGGCATCAAAAGCAAAACTAAGCAGTGATCCAGCCTAGGTGCAGTGGCTCATGCCTGTAACCCCAGCACTTTGGGAAGCCGAGGTGGGCAAATCACCTGAGGTCAGGAGTTCAAGACCAGCCTGACCAACAAGGTGAAACCCCATGACTACTAAAAATACAAAAATTAGCTGGGCATGGTGGCAGGCACCTGTAATCCCAGCTACTCAGGAGGCTGAGGCAGGAGAATTGCTTGAACCGATGAAGCGGAGGTTGCAGTGAGCCGAGATTGTGCCATTGCGCTCCAGCCTGGACAATGGGGCGAAACTCCTTTTAAAAAAGAAAAAAAAAAACAAAAACTAAGTCTGTGTGACAGCAGATCCCGGAGGCCACACGGAGCTCCCTGGGACGCACGGCACCATGAAATTCCGAGTGTGAACTCCTTTCTCCCTACTCCAAGGAGTACATGACTCAGAGTAAGCTCCTTACCCCACCGGCTAGCGTCTCTATTGGAAGCAGTGAACTTCGTGGCTGAACTCCCTTCCAGCTGTATAATATATCCATTCCCTCAAGTGCTTGACATGGATGCGTTAGAGAGCTGAAGACACTCTTTAATGTTCAATATTTCTGTGATTAACGTTTTATTGGACGGTGGGCAACAGAAATGCTATCCCCGCACAAAAGAAATAATTCAAATAGGGACATTGTCTGTTGCATAAAACCTCCATTTAAAGATTTTTTTTAAAATATTTTAAAAGTGACTTTGGAAGGAAGCTTCAACCTAAGGAGAAGGATCAAAAGTAAAATTGATGGCTTCAGGGTGGAATTTTTCCCTTCAGTAACTTAGCCGTCCTGATAGAGATAATGATGTCCACCTGTCAAGGCGAAGAGGCAGGCGCGCTGCAGAGAAAGATAGCAAGGACCTTCAGAGACTGCTCAACTCCGCAAGCTTTGTTAAGGGGCTGGGAGGGAAAAAGCAATTGCCTTCCCTCTTGTCCTTCCCCTGTCCTCTTTCTCCAAGCCTGAGAGAGGACTGCAAGGCCACTGGTCCCCAGGAAGCTGATGAGGATGAGTGGCTCACAGTTCTGCGTGGCTTGTTAATCACATCAGCTAGCAGTCCTCTTCCTATGTGCCTGCCACTGTGCAAAGCTCTTTACTTCAATTAACTGAAGCTTCCCAGTGACCCCTTGATATTTGTATCAGCATCCTTACTTTACAGATGAGGAAAGTGAAACCCCAAGAGTTCAGTCTTACTAATCCACAGTTACTCAATCAAGAACCGGCACACTGAGACAGCCCGAGCCCTAAATCACCATGCCACTCTGCTCCACATTTCTCATCTCCTGTGACCCTCACCACAGTGCTGCTAGGAGATGAGTTTTTGTCTCATTTCAGACTAAGGTGATCAAGGGCCAGAGAGAAGTAGTGACTTGTCCAAGGTCACACAGCCAGTGCATGGCACAGCTGGATCCTGAACCACAGTGGCCTGACTGCAGACTACGTCACAACTGGTGAAATATAGAGAGACGTTTAGCTGATTTTTCTTCCTTAATGGTTCACTTAGTTACTGAATAATGTATCCCAGTAGTTTTTTGCTACAATTAGCTTTTAATGTTTTATGCTACAGTGCTAATAAGAGTAGTTTAAATAGACTTGAAAGTTGTATTAATTCCATCCTTTTTCTTTTAAAAAAAAAAAAAAGGAGCTAAAAATTAAGTCACCTTGAGAGAAATTGATATCATTGTTACAGACAGCAGGTATAAACAAATCTGTATGTGTGCCTAAACTTACCTATAGGTATTGTTACAGATATGTTTTATATCTATAAATATGTTGCATATGTGCAGTTAATACACGTCCATGCATATCTCCTTATACTGCTTAAAATTATTAATTCTTGTCAAATAAACTGACCACTGACACTATTCCTGACCATAGTGTTGCTCACAAAAGAAGCAACTTGGTTACAAAGCCATGCCTGAAGTTCAAAGTTTTGCCCCTGTGACTTTTAATTCAGAGCCCGTTGTTGAAACCACTATTCATCTTCTTTGTCCACAGCATCTTTATGCTGTGGTCTGTCTTTCCCCATAAGCCGACACACATACTTCTCATTAAACCTCAAGGTCAGCTGGAGCTACCTGCTTCTCTCTTAGAAAGGCCATCAGGATCCCCAAAGTGAACGTTACATATGCCGTAGAGCTCAAGTTTCCTGTCCAGGCACCCCAAACGCAGTGCACAAGAATCTGGCCATTTTTGCTTGATATGGTGACAGAAAAAGAAAATGTGAAATTTATTATATAGTTTTATTTATACTTCCATTATATTCTACAAAATATCAAAGGTGGTATAAGCAAGATGTAGACCTAGATGGCTAATATATCGGCTTTGTTCCAGAGGGTTTCATATTTCGTTTATTTTCAAACTGAACATGATCAGGTCATTACATAAATAATAAAATGTGGTGTATCATTTATATGAAGAATAACTGATCTGTGATCATTTTGGTATTGATTAAGTTAATAGAATGAGCACTTACTTACCTTATTACAAACCCTGTATATTAAAAATATGCCTTAAAATATAAGCAAGGGTCTGACAAAAGGTTTGATCTGGAGTGGTGGGAGTGAGTTCATTTGACCTCAGCTTTTCTTCCCAAACCAGAAGAGACTGAGAACAGGCTGCTGGCCTCAGGGCCTCTGTTCTTTTTCAAACACCAAGTTGGCCTACCATTCTTACTAAATCATTGCCACTCCCTTTGAAACCCAAGCTGATATAATGACGACATTGTACCAAGTAATAACTTCAATTACATTTTCCACTTGTAATTTCACATCTACATCTAAAAGAGGCTCTGTCCCTTTCTTTTTATTACGACTTACATTTCTAAGTATGTTTGGAGCAATTTTAGGCAGATTCATTGTTAGTTTTTATTCTTGTTTTCCATGTGTGAGAAGAATGACGGATTTTAATGGTTGGCCTCCTCTCTTCCTCAAAGTCTTCAGTTGAGTTAATGTTTGGTTTGTCTTAAAGCCACTAGTTTCATTCATTCTGTTTGAATCCATTGATTCAGAGATGTTGCACGATGTCAGTAATATGATCATTACGTTGCATCCCTTTGTTTTTCAGATGGTCTATTTGAAAACCAGAGATGGAGAGTGGATAAGCCAAGGTCACACAACAAATTCATGGCAGAGCTGGGACTATGAATCTGAGACTGGGGTGATCTTCTATTTTGTGTAGAGTGTCTCTGTAAGAGGGTAGTGTTGGATGTATCTGCTTGTCTGTTCCCATTTTTGGCCATGGTCCATATTGCCCAGGGTGACTATCTACTCTTTCACCCCCTAAAACCTTATCCATGATGAGCTTCTCCAGCTAACCATTGCAAACACTGCTCCAGTGTTTCATTACCATTCCATTTCCACAATGTTTATGTCTAGAAGAGCTACCAAACCTAGACCTCATCTTAGAGGAGAGTTTACATTTTGTGTCAGTGCATTTTACCAGGGACGAGATTAACCTGGGTGTGGCTCAGATAAGAAGGTTAAAATAATTACAAAATGAAAAATTGAGCATTGGCCTATCGAGCATTGTCTTCAAATATCTGAAGAGCAAGTTGTAGTGTACAGTAATCAAAATTGTCTCCACAGAGTAAAGCTAGAATCATTCAAGTGGTCAGTCTATTTATATACTAATTGAAGACCTTTCTGCCAATGATAATGTATTAGCTTTTTCTCACACTGCTATGAAGAAATATCTGAGACTGGGTAATTTATAAAGAAAAGAGGTTTAATTGACTTATGGTTCTGCATGACTGGGGAGGCCACAGGAAACTTACAATCACGGCAAAACATACCTCTTCACAGGGCAGAAGGAGACAGAATGAGTGCAAGCAAGGGAAATGCCAGATGCTTTAAAAACTGTCAGATCTGGTGAGAGTCACTCATTAACATGAGAACAGCATGAAAGAAATTGCCACCAAGATTAAATTACCTCCCCCTGGTTCCACCTCTGACATGTGGGAATTACAATTCAAGGTGAGATTTGAGTGGGCACCCAGAGCCAAACCGTATCAGACAAGTAGGCCAAAAATAGATGTCTCATCTTGTGAAGGCTTTGCCCAAGTGCAAGACAGCGCATTCCATCACAGCACTCAGGGCAGACTTGAGTTCATGTCGTAGCTCCAACTGAAAAACCATGAGACTTTTTAGCTGCGTAAAACGGTGAACATGCTGAAGATGATGACGATGATGGTGAGGATAATGATGGTGGTGATGATGGTGAGGATAATGATGGTGATGATGGTGATATTGGTGATGATGATGACGATGATAGTAATGGTGTTGGTGACAATAACAGTGGCGATGGTGATGATAGTGATGGTAACAATGATGATGATGAAGATGAAAATAATGAGCAAAATGGTGATGAGGAAGACAAGAGTGTGATAGTAATATAAACACAGGCTGCTTCTGCCAAAAATGTTAAGAGATCCTCACACTGGATGGGAAGTGGAGGAGCCAGGTGATTTCAAAGATTTTCCACTTCCCCTGTGATTCTATGACTCTTAAGTAGTTAAATAAAAACAACAAAGCTTTAGTGTTAGATCAATAATAGGTCAAATCCAGTATGTATGAAATATACAACCTTGTATTTGTCAGATTATGTATATTCTTAAGGCCTTTTATTCTTAACCCTGGAATATGGTGATAAAATATCTATCATGCAAAATAGTGGACATGGATAGTCTTATGGGGTAGTCTCTTTGTTAAGCATCGGGGATGCAGTAGGAGAAAGAGATGCACCATTCCAGCTCTCCACTGTTCCTAAGAGAGGAAGCGGAAAAGTGAAATGTGGACAGGTATGTAGGTGGGAGAGAGGATGGGTGGTTACACATGACAAAAAGCTAATGCAGTGAAGAAGTAATATAACATATGAGGAAATGAAGATAATGAAGGAGGGCAAGGATGCAGAGAGGCAGGAGTGGAGGTGGCATCATAGGGAATCATCAGGGAGGCCTCTGTGCCCCTGCTTGCCCTGGAGAAATTGTGAGCCATGACCTACACAAAGCCCCAGGCAATTTTTTTCTGGCACATACCAAAGACTCATCAGAGGTAGTTTCCTTTAGCTACTCTGGCTGCATTCTGGACACACAGATTTAAGGAAATAGGAGTGATTGTTCTCTAATCGCTGATATCTGAGATCTCCAGACATCAGATGAGGTGATGTGTGTGTGAGGAAGGGAAGGGAACTAAAATTTTTGCAGGTGTATATGCAGCAGGTGGTCTGCAAGGTGCTTTGCTCACATCCTCTGACCTTTCTGTCACTCTCCTGACCCCATGGGGGTACACAGGTTTTGTCTCCCTGACACAGGGAAATTCTCAACCATCCTACTTGCATTTTGGTTTGCTCACCATTTAATGTTCAGCCTGTAGCACACAGACTACCACATAGAAATACGTGATGATAATTGGATGGATGGATGGATGGATGGATGGATGGATGGATGGATGGATGGATGGAAGAAAGTCATAATGAGAATGGAGTATTCTTGTTTTTCAGATGAGGAAAGCTCAGAGAGGTTGTGTGACTAGTATGCAACCATGGACCAATAAATCTGCAGAGGTGGAGTCAATCAACAAGTTATTCATTCATTTACTACTCCTCTCACAGGCTCTGTTAACAGTGTAGCCCACTCTTCTGTCAGCTGGTAACATAAAGACAGATAAGGCTCATCACTGTCTTTAAGACACTTATCATGTGGAAAAATGAATGGGCTGCAAATTTCAGAGCCCAAATTTCAGTAATTTTCCCAGTACATAAGATGAATTTGTGGAAGTTACAAGAATAAAGGTTTTGGTGGCACATAAAGAAGATGATTTTTGCATTTCTGTTTCAATGCATGCTTGTTGGTGAGTTTCTCTTCTCCGGGAATATTCAAGGTGAGGCTGAATGATCCCTGGTCAGGCGCAGGAGAGCGCTGATTCAAGCTCAGGGTAGCCTGTTAGATTGGGTGGGCAGTCACGGATAGGTCTCTGCCACCCCCAGGAGTCAAATGCAATGCAAATCTGCAGACCATTTCTCCATTCCCAGTGTGGCCACTGGCATGGGGTCCTTGAACTGGTGGGCACTAAGTATCTGCGCAGACCACCTCCTGAGCATGCCCAGGGACTTCTGTATCTCCATGAATGGGCACCCTCACCCAGAAAGAGCAGTCAGTGAGCAATTTGGGACTGGGAGAAGATTTCCAGCATCAATCACTGCAGAAGACTCTCACTTTTTCCCTTGAGTGCAAAAATGCACAGGAACCCACGGAGACTTAGTGAGACTCTAAGTGGAACTTAGAGGTGATGAGGACAACTTCTGTGCACTTCATGCTACAGAAAGAACAAAAATCAGAAAAGCCCTCTGAAAGGCCTCCAATTTCTCTGGTCCCACAGCCAAAAGAACACAGGGGCTGAAGCCAACACCTCCTGTGTGGGATGCCTGCTTCCTATCTCTCCAAAAGGTGACCCTTTAGCTGTAGTTCAGAATACCTGAGCCACAGCTAGCATTCACGGTGTGCTTCCTCTAGGTCTACTGCAGACCAAGTGCTTCAGAAACATGAGCAAAGGTCCTTCAAATAAATGGGAAGGTTGATCCTCATTTCACAGAAGAAACCACAGGTTCCACGAGGTGGGGTGTATTAGTCTCTTTTTATGCTGCTGCGACATACCCGAGACTGGGAAGAAAAAGAGGTTTAATTGGTCTTACAGTTCCACACGGCTGCGAAGGCCTCAGAATCATGGTGGGAGGCAAAAGGCACTTCTTACATGGTGGCAGCAAGAGAAAATGAGGAAGAAGCAAAAGCAGAAACCCTTGATAAACCCATCAGATCTCATGAGACTTATTCACTATCACGAGAATATCACAGGAAAGACCGGCCTCCATGATTCAATTACCTCCCCCTGGGTTCCACCCACAACAGATGGGAATTCTGGGAGATACAATTCAAGTTGAGATTTTCGTGGGGACATAGTCAAACCATATCATGGGGTAACCTGTTCACAGCCACCCAGGTTGTAAAGACAAAAGTCATGGTTATGAGTCTTTCTCCAGCCACTGACTCACTCTCTCACCTTGTTCTCACTGTGTTTATGGAGGCCAAATAAAAGGGGCAACTTCAACTAATAGGTTAGAATGTCACTGGCCCTGTATTCTACAATATGAGATGGGCTAACCCATTTAGTCAATGTGCACTCGGTGGAAATTTACCTGTCTATAAGTTTGTTTCTTCCAATAGATTAGCTATTTCATGGCAAGGAAAATAGTTAACCCATGCTTCTATTTCTAGAACCTAGCTGGGACATGGAACTTAGCCAGCTCTCTAATGGAGGCACCATGACATATGAGATGGTGGTTGCATAAATATTTAGCAGGTTCTCTAACCTCTAAACAATCTTCCCTTGCCTAGGCCAGTTCTACACCTTTAGGGCAGCCCTCAAAGCATGTCCAAGGTCATGTAGCTATTCAGTGGCAAAGGCAATATTCAAACTCTGTTCATTCCACTTCACCATATCACCACCTGGAATATCTGTGTTATACACAAACCAGTGTGATAGTCTGAGCTGCCCAATGTGCATTGATTGTGCACTTGCTGTACGTCAGTCAGTGGACAGTGTCCTAGACTGGGGAAAAGATTACCTTACTGAAAACTAGGGGACCAGTATCCTAGTGTGGAAACAACTCAACAGTTTCAACCAAGATTCTGCATTGGGGTGAATCCTGACTACAAACTGCCAGCAGTGCATCAAATGAGGAAGATGTGATATCATACCAACAAGGCCCTAAGAGGATGGTCCTCCCCATCATTTGCCTGTGTGATGTTGCATGAGCTGCAATGACTTGGTACTGGAAACTCTGTATTTGCAGGGCCCAGAGAATGGGAAAGAAATTGAGGCCTCAAGGGATGTTTCTAGGGTTACCCAAAAGCCTGCAAGTCCTAAGCTGAGTCCTGTGCACAGTAAGGCTTGGTTTAGAAACAGAAAAAATATACTGCATAGCCCACTACTCAGAAAAACTTACAGAGACATGGTACAGAAAGACACATGCAGAGTGTTCACTGCTGGGGGCACTGGGAACAGCTTCCAGAGAAAGGTAACTGGAGTTGGATTTTAATGAGGGAATGAAATGCAGAGATGGAGGAAGGGTTTCCAAGTAGGGGGTCTCTGCATGAGCAAAGATGTGATTTGTTCTAGGAAAACAAGTCTAGTCTCAGAAAACCTTGCTGAGCACCTGTCAGTGCGAGACCTGTGTAAGGCTTAGAGGAGACAAGGAGAGGAGCAGTTCCAGCCTGTCCAGCCCTCCAAAATCTCCTGGTTCACTGGGCCAGGTAACGAGCTCCTCTCACATGGCAGGATTAAGGCATATGGTTAAACAGACGAGAACCTGTAGGTGGAGCAAGATGAGAGTGTGAGGTCTCGAAGACCAGATTTAGGATAATGATCTATATCAGGGCATCTCTCAGAGCTAGCAAAGTTACACAATCACCCCATTCCCTAATTGAAAACAAAGGCAAACAATATATATTTCCAAAGAAAGAACTTCTAAACAAATATATTGGGGAGAGGGGATGCCAAAGGCAAAGTTTGGAATAGCCACTTGCTGCCCTCTTTGAATGACCTCAGATCTTTAAAATTCCTTATCTTCCCTCTAAGGACATTGGACAGATAAAGTCGGCTGGGTATCTCAGGGTCATTAGCACAATCTACTGAACCAAGCTGCGTTTTGTGTTCAGAAGATCAGCTCTTCTGGAGAAACTCCTCTGACAAGCTGTCACGAACATCCATGTGGAGTTGAGAGAGCTTGGGGGAAAGAACAACACGTACACAGGGTATTTTATTTGGAGATTGTCAGGTTTCAATCAAATGCTGCATCTTCACCTGTGATTGATTTTCCTCTCTGTTTGAAGACAGAGATTTAAATCAAGTGAGCGTATCAAACTCCCTCACTATCCTGGGCCACGTCAGCTGCCAAATGTGCTTCTCCTGCCTTGGAGCCTGCCTCTGAGCTCTGCACCTAATGCTTACCCTCTTCCCTTCTGGAGGCTGGTGGACTCCTTATGCTAGCAATTCCAACTAAGAGATGCCACCTCCCATGGCCTCTGTCCCCTGCGGTTTGTGACTCTGCAGAGGACACCCATCCGTCGTGGCTCAGGATAGAAAGTCGGGCCTTTCTTCTGTCTCCTGCATTCCTAGCATCCTAAAGATTTTATCTCTAAACTTTTCTTGACTCTAGTCCTTTCCCATACCACTCCAGCTACTGTTCACTCTCTTATCACCTCCCAGCAGCTCCTTTAAAAAATTAAATTTAAGGAGTGCAAATGAAGTTTTGTTACATGGATATATTGCATGGTGGTGAAGTCCAAGCTTTTAGGGTATTCATTATCCCAGTAATGTACATTGTGCCCATTAAGTAATATCTCATCCCCTATCCTCCTCCCCCATCCTGCCTTCTGAGTCTCCAATGTCTATCATTCTACACTCTATGTGTACACATTACTTAGCTCCCACTTGTAAGTGAGAGCCTGTAGTATTTGACTTTCTGTTTGTAAGTTGTTTCACTTAGGATAACGGCCTCCAGTTCCACCCATGTTGCTGATATGATATCTTTCTTTTTAATAGCTGTATAGTATTCTATTGAATACACACACACACACACACACACACACATATATATATACCACATTTTGTTTACCCAGTCCACCCACCCACCCCCTCCCCACCAAAACACACACCACATTTTCTTTATCCAGTCATCCATTTATGGACACTTAGGTCAATTCCATGAGATACCTGCCCTTGTATGTTTATTGCACCACTATTCCCAATAGCAAAGATGTAGAATCAATCCTAACAGTTCTTTTCTTCCCCAATAAAGTCCTTTCAAACTCACTCTCTCTGGGATATGTATTTTCAATGCACATCTGATTCTGTCGCCCTTTCTCCCACTTAGAGCTCTGCTCGGGTCACCCTGCACCAGTCCCATTCCTTAGCAAAATTTAGAAAGTCCTTCCCCACTTTGACCATGCCTTTCTCTGTGTCCTTGTCTCTTTCAACTTCAGCAAACCTGAAGAGCTTTCATCCCCCAGCACAGACTGTACATCAGGCAGACTCGCACCTTTACCTCCTTAATTCGTTCATGTCCCTGATGACTTATATCAGGTTTCAGCTCCTTCAGAGTCTGCAGATTCCTCAACTCCCCATCCCCAGTCCAGGAGTGGGGGACAGTCCCATTTCCCCATGGCTAGAGCTTCCCTGGCTCTGCACTTTACTTTTGCACTCACCAAGTCTTGCATAAAATATCAGTTGGGTTTTTCTATCACCCATTGGACTGTGGACCCTTCAGGCTCAATCTCTCTCTACCCCAGTACCAACTTCAGTTCATGGTACTGTCAGTGTTGAAAAAGTGTCCCATAAATAGATAATTAATTAATTTTCTCTCTCAACAACTGCACTCATAGCTCCAGAGTCCCAAAACTGGAGGGAAACTCCCCCACCCCCACTTTACAGATGTAGAAACTCAAACCCAGAGAGGGGAAAGCTATGTAGTGCCAAGCCAAGCCTGCATGTGCCCAGGACCCCGACACTGGTCCAGGACGTCTCTCCCAGCAGCAGCATTCCTTTCCCTCCCGCTATTCTCTGCTGATACTCACCACTGGCCAACTGGAATTAGTGCTCATAAAACGCTAGCTTACTCTCAATCAGCTTCATTTGTACTAAGAATCGACCTGAGATAAAAGCAGAAACTCAGCTTATTAAGCTTGAAACCATGGTCAGAAAATCTCTACAGCGTTTTGAGACCCTTGCTGTCAGTGACTTCTGGAATCCAGGACATTAATTTGAAGCCCAGCTCAACTCTAAACCCTCATTCCACCCATTCTTATCGAATTCCAATTCTGTTATCTATGGGGACAGAATTTGACTTACCCACTAGACTATCTGATCCTAGGAATCCCATTTACCTACCTATCACCACTCTCCTACCTCGAGGCAAAAATCAAGCATACAATAGATACTCAGGAAATAGTGGATGAAAGAATTTAGTTCTGACTCTAAGAACACAGGCAGACTAAGGCTTCTAGCAGGCAGGAAGCACCAACTACGCAGCCCTTTGGTGCCTGCCACTGGGCTACACCTTAAAATTCCATCCCATTTACTCCTCCTCATCATCACAGGAAGTAGTCGCTGTTCCCATTTTAGAACTAAGGAGACTGAGGCTGAAGGAGGCTGTGTAACCTGCCTAAGATCACCCAGCCATGAGCATCAGAGAAAGAATTCTAGCTGAGATCGACTTGACCCTAAACCCTAAATTCTTACCCACCATGTGCTGATACACTTACAGGTCAATTTGTGCTCCCCTTGCCCACAATTTGTCATTTCCAGGTGTCTGTTGGAGGAATGAGACCACATCATATTCAACCTCATGAGCTTATTTCTGTCAATCTGTGATTTAAAAAAACAAAAAACAAAAAACAAAAAACCCTGGAAGACAAGAAAGAGACATACCTGAAGCCAATGTGTGAGCTACCCAAGAGGGCAAGGAAGTTGAAGCCCAGGGATGGTGGCTCCAGAGAGATTTGGATTACACTTAATTAAGACAAGTTCTTTTTCTCTTATTCGGTTTTTTGTGTTTTTTTTTTTTCCTTTTGTCGTGGCTGCACTATTGGCTTGTGCTGTCTAAAGAGAAAATAGTTAATTGGTTTATTTAGCCAACTATAGATGGATTCAGTATTATTCTTCATCGTGTGAATTAAATTAAATAGTTTATTTACCCCCATGCAATCCATTCAGTTCATTTAATTTAATTTCATAGTTATAATATGGGGAACAAACTAACTAGATTTCTCCCTTTGGGATGGAAATGGGCAAATATTTTGGTTCTGAATTAACAAGCAGCAAAGCTGATATTTATAATAAATCATCCATTGTTAGCCATCCTGATAATTATTCTGTGAATGGTCTAAAACAGACATGGGCATGTAATAGACACATTGTTGGCTTTTACTGCAGTTTAGTTCTTTGTGTTAATGAACAATCTAAACTGAAAACTCAGAGATGATTCCAGAGCAAATAGGTTTGTTTCACAGACATGAATTGAACACCTACTAAGTTCCTGGCAAGGTGAAACAGCCACGAACACATCACACCAACCCCTGCCAAAAACATGTCTGTGTCTCCTGTCTCCAACAGGAAGATGTCCCAGTCCCCGCAGGACCTCCCCTGACCTGGCTCCACAGGCTTCCCACTCTCAACTCCTTCTCCTTCCTTCCTGCTCCCCACTTGCCCCCCACTTGCTGTAAGCTTTTGCAATGCTAAACCACGTGTAGTTGCATAAACACGCCAAGCCACACAGTGATTGTAGGTCTTTGCCTCCTCTGTGCCCTCTCCCTCCTTCTTCCCACTCTCCCTGGTGAACTCAGACTCATTATTCAAGATTCAGTTTACTTTGCACCCCCTTCTGGGCAGGTTGCCCTAAAACGTCACTGGTAGAGTTGATACCATCCTCCATCATGGGGTCCATTAAGTGTGGCAAGCATCACACCCTAATGCAAGTGGCCTTATTGCCCACGCTAAGTGTATGGCTTTGGCCATCCCCAGATCAGGGAATGAGCCTGCCTCTACCTCCTACACTCTCACCTGCAACTCTCACATCCCTGAAATTGGGCTGATAATAATACCTTCCTCGTATCGTTGTTTGTTTTGAGGATTAATTGAGGTTACAGTGTGTGAAGGACTAAATGGCAATGTGTGTAATAGTAAACCTCCAATAAATATTAATTATCGCTATCTGTTTATATATCACACTGAGCTATGAGTTGCTGGAGAATCAAGACTTTGTCTTTTTTTAATCTTGGGATTCCCGTTGAATAGCACAATGCTTTGAAGAGATTGTTTTCTTCCATCAATGCATATTTCATGATTTATAAAGAAGGTTAGAGAATTTCAGATGACGAATAAGGTGCCGCTGGTCAATGGAAAAGGGGAGGAGAAAAAGAAGAAAAGCTTTGTTATTTGAGAAGCACCAAAAATTGCAGCAAAGATCTTCTTGACTTTTGGTAGATTCTGGAACCTATCAGAAAGGACTGGCCAGGAATTAGGAAAATAGGTTGATTGGGAGAGCATGGGGAAAGCCTGCTGCCTGCAACTTACCAGTCAGGAAGCTTTTGAGCAGACATACAAATTCCCACTGGAAAAAAAGGTGCAAATCCCCGGAGTTATACAGTCTTTTAATCCCTCATCACCTAATACTCTCCTGAGCAGTCCTTTTCAGGAAAAGGAGCAGAATCCTAAGACAGAGTCTAGGAGATGTTTTCTTTGAATGAGGGGAGCAGATCTAGGAAGAAAAGAAACTCAAAGCCTGACAGCTCTGTGTCTGCATCTCTGCTCTGTCTGTTAAGAGGTGTGTCAACTGGGACTGTTCACCACCTCCCCTGGGCTTAAGATCCCTCACCTGCAAAATGGGGAGGGCAGCAGGAATGTGAAGGTGAGGAGGAGAGGATGGTGGGAAAGAGTCCGGGAGGGAAGAGGCGAATACGCAGAAATGGCCGGGGTTGGGGTATGGTCCTTCCACCCTGGCCCTGCACACACAGTGCTACGATACTGGCTCTCCAGGCATCACACTTAGAGCTGCATATCAATTAGTCACAGGCCTTAAAGCTGAATGTAATTAATTCTATAATACACTGCTGTTCCTGCTACATTCCAGTAAAATCACATCATGAAATTGGGGCATGATGAAGGATTTCTGACAAAGGGAACGGCAGATCTGAGTCAACCCTCCACACGTCCTTCATGTCAGGGTGGGATCCAAGACTGTGGAGCCAAATGCAGGCCTGTGGATGTCCTGCTGTGCGCACAAGGAAACAGGGTGTCCTCAGCCGTGCCCCCACCCCCCACCATTCTAAAAGAATGCACACAGGGCAGAGAAAAAAATGGTAGGAGGCCGATGAGTGCCTAACAACTTGTCACATTCCACCTCAAAGTCCCATCCGATTACTTTTGCCTACAGATGTTGGGAAATACAATTTTAATAACTTTCTTATTGTGCTTAGTAGAAATTTACCATCTGAGTTATTTTTAAATGTACAGTTCGGTGGCATTAAGTATATTCACAATGTTGTACAACCATCACCGTTACCCATCTCCAGAACGTTTTTACCATCCCAGACTGAAACTCCATGCCCATGAAATACTAAGTCCCCCGTCCCCCTTCCCCAGCCCTTGGGAACCACGATTCTACTTTCTGTTTCTATGAATTGACTACACTAGGTACTGCATGGAAGTAGAATCACATAGTATTTGCCCTTTTGTGACTGGATTATTTCACTTAGCTTCATGTCCTGAAGGTTCATTCATCTTGTAACGTGTGTCAAAATTCCCTTACTTTTTAAAGGCTGAATAAGATTCCATTAAATAAATATGCCACATTTTGTTTATCATTCTTTTATAGACAGATAGTTAGGTTGTTTCTACATTTTGGCTACTATGAATAATGATTCTATGAACACAGGTGTACAAATAGGTGTTTGAGTTGCTACTTTTAATATTTTGGATATAAGACCCACTAGCGAGATTTCTGGATCATATGGTAATTTTATGCTTAATTTCTTCTTTTTTTTTTTTTTTTTTTTTTTTTTTGAGACAGAGTCTTGCTGTGTCACAAGGCTGGAGAGCAGCGGCATGATCTTTGCTCACTGCAACCTCCATCTCCCAGCCTCAAGCAATTCTCCTGTCTCAGCCTCTCTAGTAGCTGGGATTACAGACGTGTGCCACCACGCCGGGCTAATTTTTGTATTTTTAGTAGAGATGGAGTTTCACCATGTTGGCCAGGCTGATCTCCAACTCCTGATCTCAGGTAATCGGCCCACCTCAGCATCCCAAAGTGCTGGGATTGCAGGCGTGAACCACTGCTCCCTGCCCTATGTTTAGTTTTTTGAGGAACCTCCTCCATACTGTTTTCCACTGGTGACTGAACCAGTTTATATTCCCATCAGCAATGCCCAAGGGTTCCACTTTCTTCACATCCTTACAACACTTGTCATTTTCTGTTTCTTGGAAGAAAATATCATTTCTAAGTTAGGCACATTGCTCCTTCCAAGGGGTTATGTTAGTAAGAAGTGGCGAGTGGATCTTGGGAGGAAGAACGCTTTTTTAGTACCTAATGATACAATTCCCGAAACACAGAAAACAAAAGCTTAACAGAACCACCACAAAGAAGGGACAAATCCCCAACACAAGCAAGAATCTCTAACTCACTTGACTCAGAAAATGATAGAACAGTCATAACACAAGTAAAATATATGATAGGACTGAATATCACTATTGAGATGCTGATGTACAGCACATAAACCAGGATGTGCAGGTAGTGTAACTGATAGATGCATGAATGTGTACACTCAATAGGGAATATATGCTCTTTTTAAGTACACATGGAAGATTTATAGAAATTGATCCTGTACTAAGTCTAATCCTCCTCCCTCCTCCCAAAACGGGTATCATGCAAACCATGGTCACAGCACAACTAGAAATCAATGACAACAAAATAACCAAAAAGCAAGGAAACTGCTATTGAGTGAGAAAATGCTGTGTATGCAAGCACCAGAGGAGGATAAAGGGTGGTGGGGAACTGGGACTCCAACAGCAGCCTCTGCCCACCAACCCACATCATCTGTCTCAAGTCAAGTTTCATTCCCCGACAACCTCTGGGTTTATATCTGGGGTTAGTTCTCGTTTTCATAAATAACAAAGGAGGATGTGCATCTGAAAGTTTCAGCTGGGTAAATCTTCTCTTTTTTTGAGTTTTTAAGTTTAACTTTTAATTTTTATTTTTGTGAGTACATAGTAGATGTATATATTTATGGGATCCATGAGATGTGTTGATACAGGCATGAAATGTGAAATAAGCACATCATGGAGAATGCAGTATCCATCCCATCAAGCATTTATCCTCTGTGTTATAAACAATTCAATTACACTCTTTGAGTTATTTTTAAATGTACAATTAAGTTATTATGGACTGTAGTCACCCTGTTATGCTATGAAACAGTAGGTCTTATTCATTCTTTCTAACTACTTTTTGTACCCATTAACCATCCCCATCTCTTCCCCAGTCCCACACTACCCTTCCCAGCCTCTGGTAACCATCCTTCTACTCTCTGTGTCCTTGAGTTCAATTGTTTTGATGTTTAGATCCCACAAATAAGTGGGAACATGCAATATTCTCTGCCTGGCTTATTTCACTTACTCAGAAAGAGAGCTGAGAGTCTTCCACTCCACACCCTTGTCCAAGCAACTGCTATTTATTTATGTTCCTTTTTTCTTTCTTTCCTTCCTTCTTTCTATGTTCTTTCTTCCTTTCTTTTTTCTTGTTCCCTTCTTCCTTTCTTCCTTCTTTTCTTTCTTTCTCTCTCTCTCCCTCCCTCCCTCCTTCCTTCTTTTCTTCCTTCTCTCTCTCTCTCTCTCTCTCCTTCTTTCTCTGTTTTATTTTATTTCATTCTTCTTAGAATGAAGATCCTATTACTGAAAAAGCCACCACTTAACAACCCTGAGACAACCATGAGCAGAAGCTTCACAGATCCAGACCACAGGCTGTTTTTGTAAAGGCGGTGAGCTATAATAGTTTCTACATTTTTAAAAGGCTCTGAAAGTTCATAACTTATACATTAGTCCTTTTATCAACAAGTAGCATTGTTGTCCCTTTTTCCATTTTAATTCTCTTTTATGAATGTTAATAATTGACACCGCAGCCTTCTTTAGGTGAGAATTTTGCTGGGATATCTCTTTCCATCCATTTTTAGTCCTTGGAGCTCTTTGTTTATCTGTGTTTCCTGTAAACAGAATTTTGCCATATTTTAGTAGGTCTGGTTTTGATGAGTTTAACTTGTTTTATATTGGAATTATTAAAATTTTGGATTTATTTCTGCCTTCTTAGTTAATACTTTCTGTTTACCCTACTTTCCTTTTTTAAAATTTTTCCTCTTTCCTTCTGTTAGATGATTGAAATTTCATTTAAGCAGTTTTTTTTTTTTTTTTTTACTTCTACTCATTTGGAAACTATACATTTTCTTTATTTATTAATGGCTCTGAAAAAATTTAAATCACCTATTAAGTGCTTTTTCTGGAAGGCAGAGCTATCGTCAGTATCTTGGCATCTTCCCGAGCAAGACAATCTGCAGAGCTCACTGCCTCCAAATAACGCTCCTCCCCATTTCATTGTTGTCTAAAATTTAGCTCCAGCTTGTTTTCACATTTTGTTTTTACTAATCACTATTACATCATGATTCAAATAATACACTCAGCAAATATTTTGGGGATTCCCCAAATATTTATTGAGTATATTATTTACTTTCATTTTTAGCATCTAATTCCTTTCTCCTGGGTTCATATTTCCTTTTGCTAAAGAACAACCTTCAGGATTGGTAATTTTCTGGTTAAGGGCTAGATAATAAATAGTGCAAGCTTTGCCAAACATTTGGCATCTGTCACAGCTTCTCAGCTCTGCCCTTGTAGCAGGAAAGCAGCCACAGGCAACCGGGAAGCCAGAGGGCATGCTTATGTTCCAACAGAACTTTACTTATGGACACCGAAATTTGAATTTTATGTAACTTTTCATTTGTCAGAAAATGTTAATCCTTATTTGATTTCATTTCAATCATTTAAAAAATTAAATCCATTTTAACCCCAGACCATACGAAAACAGGTGCCGGCTGGATTGGGCCCACGGGCCATGGTTTGACGACGTCTCTAGGTTGTGCTGTTCTTCCAGAGAGGATCTGTAGTCAATGTGCTGGTTTGTCTGTCTTTGAATTTCTCTATTTTATATTATACTTACTCTTGAAAACTACCTGGAATGAGTAAAGTATTTGTGACAGAAAACTGTTTTCTTTTTGAATATACTACTTAATTATTCTTCCGGCATCTAATATTCCTGATGAGAGAATGATGTCAATGTTCATTTTCATTCCTTTGCAGAAAATGTGTGCGTGTATCTGTGTGTGTGTCCGCGTGTATCTGTGTATGCCTGTGTGTGTGTTTCCATTTTCTCTCATAGCTTATAGCATTTTCTTTTTACTCTTTATGTTTGGAGGTTTTTCTAGATGACATCAGTCAGTCCTTGGAATATCCACATGGCACATTTGTAGAGGTCTCCTGTGCTTTCTTCTATTCATTTGCTTTTCCTAGAAACCCCACTGAACTTGTGTCACAGGGCCACCCATCTTCTGTCTCCTGACTTTTCTAATGTGTTTTCTCTTTGTACTGCTATGGTCTTGGAGGTTTCATCTGTCCAGCACATCTTTAAAGGTACTTTTGTGATTTTCAAAAATGTATTTTTATATACGTAATTCATCACTGCCTTCCCTAACTCTCTGTTATTATTTCAAGACGTCTTTTCCTCCAGAGCCTTCTTTCCTCCTGCCATGGTTGCTTTCTCTCCTTTCTTTCAGGATATTAAAAAATGTTTCACATGTCTTTTCAGATTCTCTAAGTTCCCTTCTTTTCACCGGATATATATTCCTCTGTGCTATGTTTTTGTTTGTCTCACTTGGGCTCTGTCCTCCTCCAGTGTTGTGTAATTCTCAGTTGTGAGGTCATCACCACCCGGGGTGATTTCGCTTCTTTGAATTCCAGGAACCCCCAAGATGCATTATCACGGCTCTAAACATGGGTTCTGCACATGTCTAAGTTCAGTCCCAACCCCACATGAAGAACTTATTTCCAGACACCTCCTACTCTTATGGTGGCTCCAGACCCTGCCCCATGCAGAAGGCACTTCTCAAGTTCCAGGACCAGGGCTTCAGCCACAGCACTCGGTAGGCAGACACAGAGCAATTGCAGCGCTAGAAATGAGCGGGGGCAGATTTTCAGTCCCCACTGCAAGTTTGCAGTCCTTTGCCACACCTCCATTGCCAGATGTGGTCCCCTGCCCCTCCTAGGACCTGAAACCCTCAGCCCAGCCTTGTGCATGGCTCTGGGCTCTTTTCCCGGCACCCTCTTGGGCCCCAGTGATTCAGCCTCTAGTAACCATCCTAAGCACCCTCCTTTTCAGGAAATATTTCCATTTCTGGTATCTGTAGTTTGCCCATTCTTGTTTCAGCACACTGCCATGCATTTAGTATGGCTTACTAATATTGTTCCTATCTTCCTTATGTGTTCAGAGAAGTGGGGAAAAGTTGTAGTATTTATTTGGCGCACCATTCTAAACTAAAATTCTCACTGCTTTGTGAATACAATGGAGTAATCATATCCATCTCTCAAGATGGCTTTAAGAACCATATGAGATAAATGCTTTGGAATCCGTGAAGTGTCTAAAATATAACAAATAGTCATTACTCCCTTTTACACTGCAGCAAAACCCCACAGATACAGTGCCAATGAGAGAAATTAAGATTAACTGGGGGCAACACAGACTTCTGTGAATACCAGTGCTGCCAGATGCTCCATGATAGTACTTTCTAGAGTAAAAGACTTTGGGAAAAGTCAAAGAAGCAAATGGTAACACCCTCATGGAGATCTCAGATACATGCCCGTGCATTACAGGATGCAAGAGGCCCTGCTGTAAAGGCACTACCCTTACTTTGTTTAGTCATATTTCCAAAACACATTGATCATGAAAGCCTCTTTAACGTAGTGACTAATGATGTTCAAGAATGAACAAATCGGGGACTTATTAAAGAGTCCTGATTTTCTGAAAGACTGAATTACAGAAGAGCTCTAAATGGGGCTTTACTGAGGCACAATACAAGCGGTAGACCTCACTCAAAGGCAGTCCCAAAATATCACATGAAGTGGTATACTGAAATAATAGCAATCCAAAATATTAGGTTGGTGCAAAAGTCATTGCGGTTTTTGCCATTCTTTTAATGGCAAAAACCGCAATGACTTTTGCACCAACCTAATAGCTTACTTTATTTAATAATGTACCATAAGTAAGAACTTGTTTTACACTGAGGAATGACTTGAAGAATCAGTAAGTTGAAAGCCTACTATGGGAATGCTTATTGAGACTAGGGCCCTAAGATGAGCTAAGTAGAATGAACCAGTATTATAGGTATGAGTATGAATAGTAATTCCAACTTCACTTAACCTCAGTGTTATCTTCCATAAAATGAAAATGATGCCAACCACGATGGCAGATCCTAAACATTTGGTCACTGAATAAATAAATGCATATTTCCCTTTGCTGTGGCCACAGCACCTACCCCAGAGTCTATTGAACATGGCTGGGGCACCATGGGTCATGGGAGCCTGTAATCCCAGCACTTTGGGAGACCAAGGCAGGAGGATCCCTTGAGCTCAGAAGTTGGAGACCAGCCTGGGCCACAGGGAAAAATCCATTCTCTACAAGAAATACAAAAATTAGCTAGACATGGTGGTGCACACCTATAATCCCAGCTACTCAGGAGGCTGAGGTAGGAGGACTGCTTGAGCCCAAGAGGCAGAGGTTGCAATGAGCCAAGATTGTGCCACTGAACTCCAGCCTGGGTGACAGAGCCAGACCCTGTATCAAGTAATAATAACAGTAATAATTTTATTTAAAAAGAGTCAGCTGGACGTGGTGGTTCATGCCTGTAATCCCAGCATTTTGGGAGACCCAGACAGGTGGATCACTTCAGGCCAGGAGTTCGAGACCAGCCTGGCTAACATAGTGAAACCCCATCTCTATTTAAAATGCCAAAAAAATACCTGGGCGTGGTGGTGCATACCTGTAATCCCAGCTACTCAGGAAGCTGAGACACAAGAATCACTTAAACCCAGGGAGCAGAGGTTGCAGTGAGCTGAGATCGCACCACTACACTCCAGCCTAGGTGACAGAGCGAGACTCTGTTTCAAAAAAAGAAGAAAAAGAAAAGGAAAGAAAGAAAGAGCCTATTGAATGAGAACTGTAGGCATCATCCTGCGAAGTTATAACTATTAGTAGTAAAAGAAATACTGTTTCTAAACCCATATTATGCCTTAAATCATACTAAAAATTCTAGCTGATCTACCACAGATTTTTACAGCTAGAAGTAATCTAATGGGTCACTTAATTAACGCCTCTACATTTTGGGTAAGGAGACTGAGGTTCAGAGACAACCTAGGACTTGTTAGAGGCGGTGGCAGTGACAATGAGAACCTCATCGTGCTGGCTCCCCACCTAATGATTTTGCAGGACTCCAGACTACCTCTCTTTGGGTGAAACAAAAGTTTATTCGAGTTCAGGCAAGAAACCTAGGGTTTAAAAAAGGCAAGAGTTTCAACATTTTTTATTTCCTTGAGCAGATCTTAAAACACAAAGGAGGAGCATGAATCATATTCTACCTTTATTTACATCATCTGGCTTCTTCCAATTTCTAAAAATAATTGAGAGTTCTACAGCATTGAGAACGGTCAGAAAAAAGGGCAAATTGTTGCTCCATATCAAATGCTACTGCCCCTTAACTAGGTGCCTGTCTGGAAGGCTGGGCCAGGAGTTCCCCACGCTGGTCCCAAGGAGGGGCACAAGCTCCGGGTTTGTTTCCGTCACCTGGAAGGCGATCGTCAGAGCCTGCCATGTGTGCATGTGGATGCATCTGTGTATTTTTAGAACGTTTTTAAAAGGGAGGCAGCCAAAATATTTTTACTGCACAGCAGGCACTTTTTCATGTTGGAGTGTTGGAAAGAAAAAGAAGAGAAAGAAAAGAGAGGGAGGAGAAGATTTAAGACCAGCGCACAGATTGAAATGGTTAATGCCTTCTCAGGCTGGAGAACAAACGCTTTGAGTGCTGAAGACTCCTCCCGCCTCCATGTCTCCAAGTGTCCCCATGCAGATTCCAGGATCCACACATCGGAGGCACCTGCCACTGAGCTGGGTGTGAAATCTAAAGACCAGGTAGGGCTCAAATGCAAGACGATACTGGGAAGAGCATTTCAACCAAGGCAGGGTGAGAACAAAGCCATGTGGCATGTGGGTTGGGATGTCATGTGGAAAGTCACAAGGAATGAGGTTTAGAAAGCAAACTGGGTCTCAGCTGGAGACAGAGTCCAAAGCAGACCCTGGGGAGTGGACACTGCCCATGGACAAAACGGTTATGATGAAATTTCATATTTTGAATAGCTCTGTGTAGCTCAGAGTGCATTTTCACACCTCAAAGTCATCAGGTCCCCAAATAACCTCCTTGGTTTGCCCTGTGAACTCTATTGCACAGAGGAAGAGACTGAAATTCAAGAGGGTCATACAGCTAATAAGTATCAGAGTTGGGATCTGAATCCAGATCTTCTCAGACTACCTTCAGGGTGCCTTTTTTGCACACAGGGTGGCTTAAAGATTTTTAAGCAGGGTAGAGACAGGATGTGAGGCGTTGGGTGGGATCAGGGTGAGACCTTGAGGCTGGGCAAGAAGGTCAATGTGAAGAATGGTCTAGAGCAGATGTCTGCAAACAGTAAGATGTCTGCAAACAGTATCTGTAAACGGCTTTGTGGTCAGTCATTGTTGCAAATTCTTCTGTATTTTTGTCATGTGGTTGGTTTTTAACAACTCTTTAGAAATGCAGAAATATTCTTAGCTCGAGGGCTATGAAAATAGACTAAGGGCTGAATTTGACCACAGGCTGTCCTGTGTTGACCCCTGATCTAGAGCCTGGATGTAGAGAGCCATTCAGAAGGCTATCAAATTACCCCAGGTGAGGAGCAGGGAGAGCCCAGGCTGAGATGGAGAAGAAAGATCAAGAGCCCATTCTGCAAGAAGCCTGCACAAGTTAGGGGCTGGTGGGGAGGTGCAGCAGGTGAGGGGCCCCTGGAGGAGCCATTCCCTCCACAGTGCCTGCAACAGGCTGGGAGCCCAGCCCAACACTAGCTCCTCACTGAGAACCCCCTCCATGCCTTTCTTAACCAGGGTGTGGAGGCAAGCACTGAAGGCCCATGACCAGCCATGGGAGCCACAAGAATCAATCGCTTCCAGTAGGATTGATGCATTCAAAAGAGCCTGGGGCAAGGCTGGAGGCCACGAGAGGAGCTTCCAGGCCACGCAAGCAGGGAACAAAGCCGATGATCACACTCCCATCAGCGGGCCACCTTGGTGAAGGGAAATGCCCAAGTTCCCAGCACCTGCAGAGCCTAAGACATAACAAGCAGCATGCCCTGACACTCACCAAGGCCAGGTGCTGTGGTAAGTATTTCCCATACACTGTCTTGCTTATTAAAATTTCACTAGATTCCCACATGGGACTAACTATGGCTTAGAAAGGCAACCACTGTGGTAGAGAGTGAGAGTGACTTGCTGACTCTGCTGTCCCACAACCTTTTCCCAGGAGTGAAGGCTCGGGAAACAGCCTTACTCCACCCAGCCTCCTTTTTCTCCCCTGTAAAATCGAGACCATTATTGCAAAGTGAGGGAAAGGGGAAGAGTCAGTCAAACACTCTGACCAGTGCCTGGCACCAGGTACAAGACTGACGTTTGCAGTCATTGGGGTTCTTGCCCTGTATCACACAGCTAGCAAGGGGTAGAGCCACGACCTGAATTCTGATAAATCACTAATTGATCATAGGAAAAAAATGTACAACTCCAGGTTTCCAGATTTCCTCTATGGAAAATGAAGCTACGTGTCCTTTCGATCTTCAAGAGAGGATAAAATGAGATAAGCATTGGATAGAGCAATTTACCATAGCAAGGAGTGCTTCTACCAGTTCAAAGATGACTGTAGCATGTACCTAGGGGCAAGAGTGAGGTCACTGTCAGAGGGTAGCTGGCCCCTATGGATGCTGGAGGCGATGTGCACTTGGCAGAGAGGGAGGCTGGGAGGGCGGTGGACACAGAGGCCTCCCTGTGTCCAGCACCGTTGCACGTTTCAATCCCCCTCCAGGTATGTGTTCTACCTGTTTCTGTACAGAAGAGAAATCAGAATGCCAGAGAAATGAAGAAACTTCTCCAGGTTCATGTAATCACCAAATAATGTCTGCTTTGACCATCTCTGCATTTTGTGCTACACCAAGATTTAAGCAGCTGTTCAAAGGAACAGTGGAACAGATGTCACAGATGTGACTCTTCTTGAAAGGAAGTCAGATTTCATAGATGGAAAGGCTGGCCTTTTCCATTTGCCTCCTCCAGACCCATAACTTTGGATAGGGGGGTTTTATTGTCCGTGAGGCTTATGCATGTGTCAGAAGAATGTCCAAGCAGAGCAATCTAAGTGGCAGGCCCCCTAGGATAGGAAAGAAGAAAGACGCTGCTGACACTTTCAGAAAACTCTTCACATTTTGTGACATACGTGCTTGTCTCGAGTGATCAGGAGACAGCTGGAAGTCCAGACCATGCAGTAATAGCGGAGAACCTGAGGAGAGAGAAGCTTCCCAGGACGTTCTGAGGTCTTGTGCCGGGCACAGGCTTTCCTTCCTGCAGCATCCCTGAGTCCAGAGAAGAAATCACCCCCTGTCCCGTGGGCCAAGCACCCATCGCAACAGCACTTCGAGTTTGCTGTGCTTAGATTCACTTGTGGAACTTGTTAAAAATATAAAATTCCAACCCCACCTCCCAGGAATTCCCCAACTTTGCATTTTTCTAAGGCTTACTGCCCGAGTGATTTGGGGCACATGTGAAGAGATATTGTCCCGGGCTCCATTGCGTCCTAGAACTCATTAAACAATTGCAAGCGCCAAAGAGCTCCTAAGAAAGAGTGGGGGATGGGGTGGAAGTGTAGAACAAAAGGATGTATTGAGGGTAGGAAATCGCAGAAACATCTTATGAGAAGGTCTCCTTTCAGCTGACTCCTGAGCCAGGAATTGGGAACGGTCAGGAGAGAGTCTTCCAGGCAGTGGAGAGTCTGGTCCAGTACAGGTTTGGAAGCAAAGGAGATCACAGCATATTAGAAACCTGAAACAACATAAAGTCAGCTGGGCGTGGTGGCTCACACCTGTAATTCCAGAACTTTGGGAGGCCGAGGTGGGCAGATCACCCGAGGTCAGAAGTTCAAGACCTGCCGGGCCAACGTGGGGAAACCCTGTCTCCATTAAAATTGCAAAAATTAGCCAGGCGTGGTATTGGGCACCTGTAATCCCAGCTACTCAGAAGCCTGAGGCAGGGAGAATTGTTTGAACCTAGGAGGTGGAGGTTGCAGTGAGTTGAAATCAAGCCACTGCAGTCCAGCCTGGGTGACAGAGCAAGACTCCATCTCCAAAGAAAAAAAACAAAAAACAAACAAACAAACAATATCAAGTCTAGTGTGGGAAGGGCAGGAAGGGAAGCTGGAGACATACCGGGGATGGAGGCAGGGGTCTGAGCAGGGAAGCACCTTGGAAGCTGGTTAAGACACTG
Organism: Macaca nemestrina; assembly: GCF_043159975.1. Taxonomy (NCBI): domain Eukaryota; kingdom Metazoa; phylum Chordata; class Mammalia; order Primates; family Cercopithecidae; genus Macaca; species Macaca nemestrina. The sequence continues at coordinate 9,052,402 of NC_092131.1, read as the reverse complement.
GATTCTATGTTGAAGTTCGTGGGAAGCTGCAGGAGTTTTGAGCAGGGGGATTACATGACCAGGCTTGTGTATTTAGTTATTCTCCATGCTTTGTGGGATGTGGCTGGGGAAACGCAGCATTCCACTGAAAGGCTGCCTGCCACAGTCACCCAGATGACAGAATAGAGTGGTTTTAAATAAGATGGGGCAGGAGAAACGGACAGAATAAACAGACATGAAGGGTGTCTAGGAAGTAAAGTCCACAGGACATGGGAGACGTTTGTATGCAGGAGAGGAAGGCGTGATCACGGCCTCTCAGATATTTAACCTGGGCCGCAGTTATGTCACTGGGGGCATTTACCCAGATGAGGAGTGCAGGGGTGGACCAGGTGTGAGCACCACCAAGTCCAGACACACTGCTGCCTCCTCCAAATCCTACAAAAGGCCCAGCACATGGGAGAGGCTGGACATGACTGTGAGAATGGTAAAGAAGGATCTGGAGATATGTGTGGGTAGCATTGCATTTGTGACCCCTGTGACACATCCTGGAGGAAATGTCAGGTGGAAGAGCTGTCTGGACAGGGGTACCTGGGATACCTGTTTATCCCAGAAGAGAGGGCTGAGGGGAGCTACAGGTCCCTTGGAGTCATCACGATACATAGACAGTAACCTAAACCATGGAAGCACTTGAGATAATGAGGGAGTGTTTTGACTAAACTGTAGAGAGGAAGGGAGGGGAAGGGAAAAGAAGGGGAGGAGAGGGAAGAGGAAAGGAGGGGAGAGGAGGCCATGGGAGGGAGAAGAGAGTATAGACTCAGAGTTGGAAAAGCCAGAGATGGAGAATAAGCCTGGGAGGGAACAGAGAGTAAACAAACTAAATTCAAGGTGAGACTGGATCTTGGGACTCAAGAGAAGCCCAATTATCAGAACTGGACTCCATATCAAGATAAACCACAAAAAGCTTTAGTCAAGTTTGCTTCTGAACGAAGCTATTTATTGTAGAGCATCATCTACATTTTCCCTTAACTTCGCACATTGGAAAGGGCTAAGGGTAATTTATAGAAGACCTACACGGTGCCAGACACTTTAATAAATGTTATCTATAAGTGAAACTTTGCAAGCCACTGTGCTAAGCATTTCACAACATTATCTGATTTAATCCTCACAGTCGTCCTGTGGGGTGGGTATTATTATCCTCACTTTTCAGAGAAGGATGCAAAATGCTGGAGCGTTTAAGAGACTTGCCCAAGCACACACAGCTGAGTGCTCCAGCCACAATTCCAGCCTGGTTCCCCAGGTCCTTCACAACATGTCTGTCTTTGCAAATATCTGTGAACAATAGAAAAGGAAAAATTTCCAGTGATTAGAAAAAGAGAAACTCAACAGTGCAAGGCCAAAGCATTCATTCCTTTGTGGATGAAGAAATAGAGCCTTCGAAAGCCCATGCCTTCCTCCCACAGTTTGATAGGAGCTCAGCCCTGCCAGGACCCCCAGGCTTCCTTCCCGGGCCTCTGCTGAGATCTGCATAATGCCTGCTCGGCTACCTGAGAGCTTTCTCTGTCTGATTTACGGGTGTGTTTGTTGTGCTTAGATCATAAATCTCCACCCCCAGGACATTTCAGTTCTGGTATTTATTGACCAAAGACAACTTGTGTTAAAAAAATGTTTGAGATTTTGCCAGCTAATCACTACAGAATATTTAAGAAAACACCGTATCCTCTAGTAAATGAAATTCCGCAAGTAGTTGATTTTGCTACTGAGGCAAAATACCTTCCCTGTCTACTATTTTTCGGACTTGTTTTATTTTGTTTTGTTTTAATAGAACAGGCAGATTTTTCCTATGTGTCTCTTTACCTCCACCCGAGCTCATCAAGGGAGAACAGAGAAGAGGAATTGTCAAAAGACATTTCCCTCGGGGCCTAGAAGAGTTTTCGATTCTTTTGAACCAGGACTTTTGGCCAAGTACATCTCAGAAGCATTCAGGTGGCAAAACACCTGGAGAAGAACTGTGAAAGATAGATGGCTTCGATGTAAAAAAAAAAAAAAAAAAAAAAGATGTAAATGGGAGCCCAAACTGCTGCTGACGGCAGATTCTAGTATAGACAAGCTTAAGACTTTAAAGAACATTATTGGAGAAAAAGTTCAGAAAACTCATCAATAAGCTTTGCTTAGCATGAGCACACGTGTGTCCTTGTGCATGGCTGTGAATACTTGGAAAATACTGTCAATGGTCCATGTTAATGATGTTTTATCCACTTTAAAGAAAAATAGTGTTTCTACCTGGAACATGATTGATAACCATTGCTTTAGATAAAGGTTTCAAAAATTCTCAAGGCTACAGGACTCAGGAAAGTCAGAGAGGTGGGGTAGGTATAAGAAAATACAGAAACCGTTAAGAGTCACCCTAGGACTCTGGGGACTTGGAAAGGAGGTGTCTCTTTACAAAGACAGCCACTCCTTTGGTCCAGGGGTCTCCAACCCTGTTGACAGGTGAACCCAAGCTTTGTCAGATCTTCTGGTCTCTCAGTAGAAGCAGAAAATTCTCATTTTAATGTGGCGAATCCAAATGTTAAATGTTTATTGCTAATTACAAAAAAAAAAAAAAACAATGTGAAGGCCAAACAAAACACATCTGCAAGCCAGATCTAACAAAGGCTACTGGCTCTGGCTGTGGCCAAGGTCAGACGATGACTGGCTGCAGAATCATGGTTCATGACTAGCAGTTGCTGCTTTGCAGAGTGAGATTGGTCCTTGACTTTCTATAATTATTCAGATTGAGTGCTTGTGATTTGTTTAGAAACCTGAAGCTTTATGAAAGCAAAAGAGGGACACCAGAGCTCAGCCTCCACTACCTGCCTCCTTTCCCCTGGGACCCTAGAGCCTGCACTGCTCTGCAGGGGCTGCCCTGACTTTTGCTTTGCTTCAGTGTTAGGTTTGATGTTTGCTCCACTTATGATGATAATGTAACAACAACAGTAGCAGGTTCATTGAACACCTGTCACCTGTGAGTTGTGTTTGATTCTTCTCCCCATCATCTCATCCAGTCTTCACTTTAAGGTGAGTGCTAAGGTAACCTTCCTTCCACAGATGGTGATATGGTTTGGCTGTGTCCCCACTCAAATCTCATCTTGAATTGTAGTTCCCATAATCTCCAAGTGTTGTGGGAGAGACCCGGTGGGAGGTAATAGAATCACGGAGGTGGGAGAGGTCTTTTCTGTGCTGTTCTCATGACAGTGAATAAGTCCCACAAGACCTGATGGTTTTATAAAGGAGAGTTCCCCTGTGCACGCTTTCTTGCCTGCTGCCATGTAAGACATGACTTTGCTTCTCCTTGCCTTCTGCCATGATTGAGGCCTTCCCAGCCTTGCTGAACTGTGAGGCAATTAAACCTCTTTTCTTTATAAATTATCCAGTCTTGAGTATGTCTTTATTAGCAGTATGAGAATGGACTAATACAGATGGGAAGCTCAGACAGGTTGAGATGCCTGCCCAAGGCCACTCACCTGGGGAGTGGCAGATCCAGGATTCAAACCCAGCTTTGTCTTTCTTCAGGGCCCATCCTCAGGTCCTGCCATACTGCCTGTCTCTGCACACAACTGTGCTACTTTTAACCAGCTTCCCACTCCACCTGCCTGGGCTCCACAAGTCCCCTGCAGCCCAGCTGGCCTCTGTGTACTCGGGTCTCCAGCCTCAAGGCTCCTCACTGTTCTTAGCTTTTACTTTTCTGCCACAGAACTGGTGACTTGCATCAGCCCTGCCATTGACGGACATGGGGCATCTCCCATTTCTGTGTGATATGTTCTCACTTGGGGGACAGAGGATGTGTCCCTTGAATTGTCTTGTAGTTCACAGAATGAGGCCCTTTGATCAGTTTTATGAGGTTCTCCACCAACTGTCTCTGTGACTTTGCATTGCTATTCATCTAATGGTAGAAGGTGAACCTTAGGTCCCAGATTTAGGCAATTCTCTGTCCTTCATTCCCCACCCAATCTAATCACTTTCCAAACCCTGTGGATTTCTCACCGCATATCTCTGATACCTATCAGCTTCTCCCTAGGAGAGAAGAGAAAAGAGAATGAGGAAGAAGGAATTCCTTCTTCAAGATACGAGTGAGAAGTATAAAGTCCTTTTATGAAAAGTGAATTGTTTCACTTGTTCACTTGATGTTTGACAGATGTTGACAAGTAGCAAACATGGCATCTGGAACCCAGTAGGTGCTTAAGGATGAGAGCTATTCTTGTTTTGACCCAGGTCCATCACTTCCTTAAATCACAGGCATAGGCTCAACTCACTGCATTTCTCTTCTTTGCGAGTGTGATGATATCATTATATACATAAACCCCATGTCCAGAATCATCTTTCCAACCAAATGCCAGTGACATTTCGAGATTTGGAATTTTAATTTTTGGAAGGTAAGATCAGTTCCTTCATTTTGGGACATTTTTAAAATTTGGATTTCATTTGATAACCATCATCACATCCATTCCCCTGAAGATGGGGACAGCATCCATTGGGTACCATATACCATCTCTTCCCAGAGCATATACATCAAGGGGTGTTGGGAAGAACCAGCAGGCAGTGTGTGTTGTATCACCTGCCACATGGTTTGATGCATGCTTCTCATCACCCTACTTTTTTCAAATTAATAAATGAGTGATGAGAAGGTACACAGGACTTTTCAGGGAGGCAAAGAAAACCAATCAGGATGTGCTCAACTCCAACTAGTTCCACACATTCAAGACTCTAAATGAGCTCAAAGAAAAGACAACCAGAAAAATAAGCTTCCATAGGGATGCTTTTTCATGCCATGATAGTCATCCCTCCTTTCACACTGTAGAATTGTCTGAGCTGGTGTGACCCCTGAAAGAAGAGGGGAATCAGGATCAATTTTCACCAAGGCAGACTGGAGACACCTTGCTTGTTCCTTTGTAGTTAATGATAGTGCACTGCCTCATATACAGAGTGCGCTGTGGTCATGAATATCCACAGAGTGGGAAGAGGCTCAAGCTCCCATTATATGGCTTTAGTAGGCATAAGAAGACATTGTTTAAAAGAAAAGTCTTCTTTTTCAAAGCACTATTTGTTGGAGGCTCAATAGGTATTGAGTGCTATGCTAAAAACTTTACATGCATCACTTATTTAATTCTTTTTTTCAGAATAATATTTTTATTTCTTTCTTTTTCTCTTCCAACTTCTTTTTTAGGTTCAGGGGGTGGTATATGTGCAAGTTTGTTACATAGATAAATTGTGTGTCACTGGGGTTTGGTGTACACATGATTTTGTCACCAGTCCAAGAAGAAACGTGTCCTTTCTCAAGAATACAGCCCTATTTCTGACATAATCTAGTAAAATAGTAATTTTTAAAAAATAAATTTATTTCAATATGAGCAAGACAGCATACCTGCAAATTCAGTCTGTAAAACTAAAAAACTTAAATTGTAGTTCTTACTGCTTAATTCAAATAGTAATCAGTAAGCATAAGTTTATGCTTAAATTCAAGTTTGTTTTGTGGTAGTCCTTAAAACTACAACTAAGTAATCTGTATGTCTATTTTTTCAGTTTATTTGAGCCAATAAAGTAATTTCATCTCTTTCAAAAACAAATAATAAATGAACTTGGATACCTTGTATAGATTCTGTTCCTATTAGTGAATGTGGGGCCTTTCCCCCAGATCGCCTGCCTGAGAACTCAGAGTTGCAGTGACATAAAAGCAATTTGCTTGAGGATTACAAAGGAAAGAACCAAAACCTACCGTCTGAGTGCGAGTGTGGGACTCACTTGATAAACAGTACCATCTTCTTCAACTTGTAGATGTTACAGCTCTGGTAAGTTTGTTCAGGAGAGGAATCTGGAAACAGGCTAGCATTGAAACACAGGGAAAATGCAGAGGGAGAGAGACAGGACTGCTCATCATCCAGAAAGTCTGCATGCCCAGGCTCTGCCATTACCCATTAACGAGAGACGGGCGTAATTACACAGCAGCCCGGGAGAGGTCTCTGACTGAAACCCACAAATAAAACTCTCCGGTTCCTGGTGAAGCTGTCTCGATCCCTTTCCAGAGGAGGCTATGCATCCGAGTAACCTTTTAATGCGCCTCTCTTCCTCTTGCTGATACACTGGATAATTATTTATTTTGTTGTCTAATTAGTTAATTAGGCTAGTGTTGTGTTTTAAGTCAAAAATCCTGTTGTTTAGTTACTAGAAAATGGCTTTTTGTCTGTTTGGGGTATTTTGCAGGGTAATGGGGACTTATTAATTGAGTGTCTGGCTCTGGGTGAAGCTGCTCAGGGACACAGTGTGGATTTTCTGGGAGCAAATTACGCATTAGCTGTGGAAGGCTGTGTTCAAAATAAGAGCACCTGGGTGCAGGCAAAGTGCTGGTGGACAGTTTCAGTTGTCATTTCATTTCCTCATGTTTATGTGGCAATTTACAGTTTGCAAAGTCCGTTCACTTAAAATAGCTCATTTAGTCCTAAGTAAAGAGCCTTTGGAATGCATTTTATTACTTCTAATTTACAGATGGGGCAGCTGAGGGTCTGGACAGTCTGTGGCTGGCTCACGGGCCTTGCCGTCCCGCTAGATAAGCTGTCTGTTAAACTGGGCAGTATACAGGAAAACAAAAATGGGTGAGCTCTGGATTAGAAGGTCCTAGGTTTGAACCCAAGTCCCTCCACTTTTTTATTTTAACCAACAGTCAGGAGGTCACTAGCCAATCACCTGTCTAGACCCAGATGCTGTGCATGGGTAACATGGTGCCCCTTGCTGCCCGGGAGGATGGGCTGGCTGGCATCCCTGGGAACTTAGCAAACCCCTGGCAAGTGGGAGAAATTCCATTTACCTTGAAAGACTCTTCCCAAGTTGAGAGACAGCATTTGTCAAACACCACACGTGGCGTCTGGAACCTAGTAGGTGCTTAAGGATGAGAGCTGTTCTTGTTTTGACCCTAGGTCCATCGCTCACTTCATTAAAACACAGGCATAGGCTCAACTCCCTTGATGAGAGACTACAATGAACTACGCTTTTGCAGACTTTGGGTCAGCCTCCTGCCGTGGTTCCACATGCTTTACTCTCTGTGCTCCTTTGTCTCATCCTTCCCACTGGGATCTAGTGACTCTCACATGCTCCCTTCCAAAACCAGCTTCCTTCTTCTACTGGTAACTTGATCTCACATGGCCGTACCTGCACTAAGTGCCAAGCAATCCACCTTCTGGCTTTCATATTATTCCACCTTATTTTCACACAATGCAATAAGGTGGCTATGTTAGTTTTCTAGGACCGTGTGGAACAAAATAACACAGATGCCTAATGACAGAAACAAGATGCCTTCGACAACAGAAATGGATTCTAGGGCAGTTCTGGAGGCTGGAAGTCTGAGGTCAAGGTGTTGGTAGGGTGACTTCTTCTGAGACTGTGAGCGAGAAGGTGTTTCCCGCCTTCTTCCTGACTTCTGCTGGCTGCCTGCCATCTCTGTCGTTTCTTGACTTGTAGGAGCATCACTTGATCTCTGCCTTCTCTTCACACGGCGTTCTCTTTGTGTGCATGTCTCCGTGTCTAATTTCCCCCTTTCGATTAGGATGCAAGTCATATTAGATTAGGGCTCACCCTACTCCAGTGTGACTTTGTCTTAACTAAGCACATCTGTAAGGAGCCCATTTTTGAATAAGGTTCCATTTTGATATCCTGGGGCTTAGGGCTTCAACATATGAATTTTGAGGGAACACAGTGCAGCCCAAAACCGAGGGTCTTATTTTTTTTTCACTGCTTACATAAAAAATAAACAAATAAATGAGTGAATGAGTCTCAGAGAAGCAATGCACCAGGTCTGGGAACCAGTTTTTAGCATGGCTGTTCTAAACCGAGTCTCCCCAACAACTCCAGGGAGCAGAGCCTTTCTTTTTTGACAAATGGCCTCTCTGAAAACCAGAGAGGCAAGGCAGGCATTGGTCTGGAACTGAAGGAGACTGGCAGCAGGTTTCCACAAGGCTGGCATTTGTCATCCCTGCTTTGGATTGTACCTACGAATGTTTGAGGATCTGCTTCGGAAAAGCATTGGATGTGTCTTCCACACAGCCGGGAGGCTGGTTTTCCCTCTGGTTTCATCAGGTCTCTGAAGTTCATGGACAAGCCGCTTCCCAGGAGCCCAGGCCCTCTCTGCCTCAGGTGTGTGTTCACGTGGCATCTGGGCCTTCTGGGCTCTCATCACACCTCACATTTGATCTTCCTGAAATATGGCCCCCATTGGCACATTCTGGGGCCCTGCTCAGGCTATCCCTGAGCCTGCCGACTGCTCTGTCTTCCAGAGCCAGCTAAACGCAGTCTCTTCTCCTTCGCGGGCCCCATCAACCACTCCCGCAGGCAGCATGAATGCTTCCTTCAGCTTTCCTTTCTGCTAAAAGGCTACTTTATATCACCACCTCCACCAATTGCCTTGGAATTATTTTGACTTCCCTTCTTCTTCTCTTCTCCACCATTTGACTATGTCCTGCTTATAGAAATACATTGACTTTGAGTATATGTACCCTCTGGTAGGTTCATTTTTGTCTTCCCAGCACCAGGCATAGGTAGACTTTGCAAATAACAGGGGCAGAATAAATGCCATTCAAGAATGGTTGTGCCTATATCTGGGCGCTGATCTTCAATATGGATACTGAAAAAAACAGTTTCTGATTTAGAGAGGTGTTATCAAAACCATTACAGAGAGAATTCAAACTCAAGTCTTAGGAAGGACAGTTGAAAGAAGGACCAAATTTCATCCTAGTAAGTTGCTCAAAGGGCCTAAGATCATAGTCTTCTGATTGAAAAGGCTGTGCTAGGTCAGACAGAGCGAACGCAACCTACCAGTTACTGTGTCCTGCCAAGAGGATTCATACACAGAACTTAAGAGAGTCAGGTTTTAGTTCAACATGCAGGAGAAATTCCTTCTGCAGCTGTCAAAAAATAAAGTAATAAAACAATAAAATGAATCAAGAAGGTCGTGCTTCCTCAGTCTGGAATGAGTTCTCTAAGTCTAGGGCAGAAGTTCTCAACTGGGGTAAATTTTACATCCCCGCCCCCCCACAACCAGGGGCTTTTTGTCAATGTCTGGAGCCATCTTTAATTGAAACACTGTTGGGTGGGGGGCTGCTACTGGCTTGCAGTGGGTGGAGGCCAAAAATGCTGCTCAAAAGCCTACAGTACACAGGACAACCCACAAGAAAGGATTGTCAGGCCTCACATTTCTATAGTGCTAAAATTGAGAAACCTGTACCAGAGGTATTTCATCCCAAAGCAGATCACGTATTGGTAATGTAGCATCAGTGTGAGAGTTTACCATGCCTAAAGCTCCCCAGATAAGCTGGTTAAATACCCATACTCTTCGGTTCCAACTCCTAAGGATGTTATTTCAGTGGGTCTGGGGTAGGCTTGGGAGCCGACTCTTCTGTTAACAAGAACCCTGGTGACCCTAAGTAGGAATTTGGGGCCCCCATTCTGAGAAATATTTTGCCAGATGACCTTTGAGGTCCCTCCAACCCTGTAATCTCCCAAATCCAAAAGAGAAGTAGCAGAGAAGTAAAAGGCATTTACCTCATTACCCACCTTCAGAAAATACTGGTTGAATTAATTAATTAGGATTTTTAAAAAACTTGGAGATCTATTTTTTTAATAAGAAAATGAACATAAGTGCAAAGCATCATGACTACTCATTATTTAATTTAATGATTTGTGAAGATTTTGTTGTCATGGTGACTGAGCACTATTTATAAAAATTAAGAACATAAATTATAAATAATAATATTAGTACAAGCAGAAGGGACTCGAACCTCTCAATCAGAGGGAATAATTTCCAGATGGAAAACAAAAAACAAAAAACATTGTTTGCATCACATATGGGGAAGGGTGCTGACGGATTTGCATTTCCACAGTGTTCTAAAGGGAGAAATCAGGTCAAGATGATGATTTCATGTCATTTGCATGACAGTCCGTGTCTTTGTATTCTGCAGGGTGTATCAGATCTGCTGTGTGATTCAGGAGAGCGAGGGTGGGGCCAATAATGGTGTCAGAGAAAGCACAGAGGTAGGGCTGAGATGTCAGAGTCAGCACCCCGCTACTCCACAACCCCCTCACCATGGTGATACAAACCAGCTTCCCAACTTTTCCTAGACTCAGGAAGAGTCAGGTCAGAATGTCTACATTTACTGACAGGCAGGCAAGTCCTCCACCGGATTGCAGTCAGTTTCACTCAATCCACGTGTTCAAACATTGTGTCCTAGGGTAGCTGAGGCCAAGGGAAGTGGGCCAGCCGAGAAGGTTGACACAGAGGCCAATGGGGCAACACTGCTGCCCTCAGAGTTTGCAGCCAGACTCTGCTTCCAAGTGATTAAGGGTCTCTGTCATCAGAGACCCAAATTAGGGAAAACCACTTCCAACTAAGAGATCCAGGAGAGGAACTGAGACCAAGTGTTCAACTAAGGTCGTGCGCCTTGTGTTGGTGGTAAAGGCAATATCAGAGCCCAGGTATGGTAATTCTCAATCTAATGTCTGTCTACGTGATCAGGCTTCTCCCCTTGCTGTCCTCCCAGAGCCCTCTGCGGACCAGCTACCACCACAAGTTGCTAATAAGCACTCCTGCCAGGGTCCTGGTGCTGTTTTGACAGTCACCACTGTGTTCTGGCTAGAATCAGGCTGGATTGCCCTAAGAGACTGCTCTGGTGGGGGACCATACAATGCCAAATCTAGTTACATCACTTGTTTCCGGACACAGCTGATTGTTGATTACTAATCATGTTTACACTAGGGATTTCCGCATTAAGGCTCTTCTCCTTACCCATTGCCTGTCCAAACTCTGTCCATCCCACAAGGAGTAAAGTAAGCCAACACTGACTCCAGAAATCCTTCCCTGATGCCCCAAACCACCCCTTGTATTTTGAGGCAACATGTTGGAATCAGAAGTCAGGGTGCATTTCTGACAGCAAAGCCATTGTACAGAGAAGAAGGTTCTGGCTTCCACTCTTGCATTTGAATTGGTCCTGGACCAGCCTTGGCACACCAGCCTTGGCACACCAGCCTTGGCACACCAACTTGCCTTGGGCAGACAAGTGCAGGGCAAGCTCAGACAGCTGTCAGCACGAACCCCCAAAGAGTGGACCCCAATATAATCCTCTTGTCCACTGAATTACTTCAAATTACGGTGCTTTGAAGGATTCAGGGTTAACCAGAACATACTCTAGGCACTGATAGCAAATGGAATGTTTACAGAATATAATTGCCTTTCCTAGACACGGCAAAGGGAATTAGGTCTCCACAGAGCCAGTGCTAAGATGAATACTTGTACACAGATGGGAAGCGTAAGATGAGGCCTAGCAAAGCAAGTGGGTATATATTAAGGGGGAAAAAAGTGCCTGAGCAATTTAATTCATCCCCTTTAACTTCACTCCTAAAATTTTTATTTTATTTCTTAAAAAGGTAAGTTGGGTAAGCAGTGAAAATGGGATATGCACTGTCCAATTAAAAAACTAGCAACATTTTTTGGCATAGGAGAGTTGTTCCCACCATAGTTGACTCAAGGGAAAGAGATGGGGATGGAGAAACAGGCTTTTCTCCCAAAGGTCATCTGGCCACAGAAGCCAGGGACGTGCTGACTGTCCTGGTGTGGGTGTCGGACACCGGAGCTGCAAAGCAGAGCATCAAGGGCGTGTGTGCCTGCAGCCAGCTTCCTCCTTGCTCTTCAGGTTGTAAAGGTCATAAGTAATGCTGCTTTGGATCCAGGTAATCTCCTTAAGGCTTTGATGGCTATTATCTCTCATGTCTCACTACAAAACTTTTTTTTGAGGAGTAGGAGAAAAATGGAGGTTATTTATACCAACTTATAAATGGGGACCTTGACCTCCAGAGAGGTCGGAATTACCTAGAAACTGTCCATCGAATTGTGTCCAGCGTGACCTAACACCTCAAATTAACCATCCTTTTCTCCCCATCAGACTTGCCTTTATTCTCAGAGTGGGGGAGCTTTCAGCAAAGCCGATGCCATGAGCCTATCGCTTCTCCTGCTTTGCCACCTGCCTCCAAACCTGCTGCATTGATCTCCTCACCTCTAGCCTAATCGATTGCCTGACGACGTTCTCCCACTCCTTTCCAAGGCTGATGAGAAACACGGCCCTCCCTGCCTGCACACATCTTGGGCTTCCAGGGGCTGCATTCTGCATTCGCCCCTGAAAACGTGTCTTCCCTCCGGAGGAAACCCCAAGCCAAGTCTTGCTCCAATGACTCTACCTGCATCCTCGCTGGATTTGACCCTGAGACACAAAAACCAGGCTGTTTGTTCCTGGTCTTCTTGAACCTGTATGAGGAAAACAGCTTCCTAAGGATCTCCAGGCCAATGTGAGCCCTGGTGACTCAGTGTCTACCCTGGGAAATTCAAGCAAAATAGTTCTTCTCCATTTTTTTTGTTTGTGTTTGTTTTGTTGTGCTTTGTTTTTTGAGACGGAGTCTCACTCTGTCACCCAAGCTGGAGTGCAGTGGCACCATCTCCGCTCCCTGCAACTTCCGCCTCCTGGGTTCACGCCATTCTCCTGCCTCAGCCTCCCGGGTAGCTGGGACTACAGGTGCCCACCACTGCGCCCGGCTAATTTTTTGTATTTTTAGTAGAAACTAAGTTTCACCCTGTTAGCCAGACTGGTCTCGATCTCCTGACCTGGTGATCTGCCCACCTTGGCCTCCCAAAGTGCTGGGATTACAGGTGTGAGCCACTGTGCCCAGCCTCTCCTGCATTTTATAATGAAACCACCCCTTGCACTGTTCTTATCTACCTGGGAGTTATCTATGATTGAGGATCAGATACATTTTATGATGTTGATTATTTCTTCCAAACGAGAGTAGGTAGAGGAAAAAAGAAAAGTTAAGGAATTTGACATTTGACTCATTGTACAGATGGATTGTATGGCAGGCAGTCACACCCCGCTTCAAGGACAACCCACTGGCCTGATAGCTGTGCAGCCATCTGACCATAAGGAATCTATGGAGAATCCTGTGGATTTTCCTTCCAGATTTGGCCTGAGTCAGTTTCCTCCGCAGGGCTTTACCAAAAGTCATTGAAGCTGCCACAGGCTGAACCCTTGTCTATTCGGATCTGGCTTGGGTGAACAGGGAGAGATTTATTTTTATTTTTCCTCAAGGGAAAAGGAGGGGTGCGGGGAGGGAAAGAGGAGGATGGGCTTGTTGGCATGTTTGAGTCCCATAAATACCAATTCATCAAAGGTTAGAAAATAATTCGTTTTCCGTGGAGATACTGCAGGCTTCTTGCCCAGTGTTCAGATAAACATTTATTTAGGCAGATAGTTTATGAATTATACAGTGTTTTTTAAAAATGGGGTGGTGGGGAAAAATTATAACATTCTGAAGTGCTTCCTTTGGTTCCATCAGAACCAAACAAAGGATTCCTCTGAAGGAGGCAGGTATTCCTGCAGTGGAGCTGCCCCTACCTCCACAGCCACTCGTGGCCACCCATGGCCTGCACAGTGAAGGTCAAGGACTCTTGGACTCACAAAATAGCAGGGCTGAAATGGGCTGTTTCAAGAGCTATGGACCTTCCTCCTAGAAAAATGAGTATATGCTTACACATCCAACAAGTTTTCCATAATTCCCAGTGTGCACAGGCTACTAGACGCCCTCCAGGAACATCCTAAGAGTCCTTGCACTCCAGTTAAAGGGTCCTGCTTCATCTCAAATGACTTATCTGGTAGATGTGGAGATCAGGAGCTAAGCCCAGAAAAAGGCAATTCAAATTGTAAGTCCACAGGCAGCCAGAGCAGATGTAGGATGGAGCCTTTCTTATTCCTGATCCTCTTCCACCAAGAAAACAAAGCAAATCCAAATCCACAGGTGGAGGTCTAACTGGTGGAGGTGGGGGTCAAAGTTAGGCCTGAAAGAGAGTCACTCAGGGGTTGGTAATTGAGAATCTGCACCCTGGAGGGACTCAGTGCTTGTGATGAGTCTAGAGACACCTTTGCATCCTCAGTGCACAATGCAACACCTACTGTTATCATTTGGGGAATATTAGCTCAATTAACTCAATAACATAAGCTAATTTCTGCTCCATGCCAGAAGCTGAGGACACAAACATGAATAAGAAACAATCTGGTAAAGAAGTCAGATAAAAAGAAAGGAAAAAACTAAATAAATGAGATCTTTATGGTTTGTTATGAAAGAGGTTTAATAGAAGACACGACAGTAAAGAGGAAGGAATAATTTTTTCTGCTGAAGGTGACAAAAAGAACAGCCTCATTTAGGAAATAAGATTTGACTCAGGTCTCGAAATACAAGTAAAAGAAAGGTCATCAGGTTGATTAGGGTCCATAACCAATTTAAATAATGAGAAGAAACGAAGAAAAATAAATAAACAGAAGGGAGGAAGAAAGGAAGAGAAGGAGATAAGAAGAGAAAGGGAGATTAGGAAGAAGTACCCAGTTAGGAAGATAGAAATTAATCCAGGTGCTTCAACTGGAGGGTGTCAGATACTGGGAATTGGTTACACAGGGCCACGGAATTTCTGAGGAGCCAAATAAGAGAATAGTGAGAGAATATAGGAAGTAGTAACAGCTGGAAGCCACTGGCACCAAGAGAGGAGATGGTGTTATCAGAACCCAGGAGCAGAGGCCATCTAGTGGGAGCTAGAGCCACAGGAGACACTTCCCAGTAGGAGCTGGAAACACAGAGAGACACAAGCGCTGTTGGGAATGACACTGGGGAGCAGGGGAAGCACACAGACTTTTCCTTCCCCTACCCTCTGACCTTCTGGCAACGTCTCCCAATAGTCAGCCCCACTCGGAACCTGGAGGAGAGTCGGGTGGAGTAAATGCAGTGCCTCATGTTGTAGATGAAGATGCTGAGACTCGGAGCCATTAAGCCACCTGCCAAAGATCATGAACACAGCTCGTCCTACAGTGGTGCACACAGGACACAAGCAGGCCTCTCTTCCCCAGAGACTTTGCCCTTAACCTTTTCACAACACCACCTCCCAATCTTTAGCCTTCACTAAATATTTTGTTCATTTAACTTCCAAAAAAATGCTTCCTATTTCTATTTTTCAAATTAGATTTATTTCTCAAACTTAACTTACCAGGGTCTTTGTTCTAATCCCAGATTCTATCAACTGGCAATTACTTGCTTTCAGGAGGTACAGCAAAATTTAATCTTTTGATAAAAAAATTTAAAACAACTATTATTTGTGATGCTTTTTTCAGATAACTGAGTGAAAATCAGTTTTATCTTAAGTAACAGTTTTTATCGTATTATGAAAAGTGTATTTCTGGCACTAAAAGCAAAGATCTTATTAGACCTCAGGATTGGTGATCTTTGGGAAACATTTAAGGATCATGAGCCCAGATTGCAAACGTAGGACCTCATGCTAATCTGAGATCCTTTCTATTGACAAGAGTTTAGTCATCGCCAGCACCAGAAATCCAGACTGTTCCAAGCCCCTTGGGCAAAATAGGTGCCTCTGTTACAGGAGATTTGTGCTTTAAGGTTTCATCTTGGTCATTACTGCTGCTGCAGATGATTTAAATATTTTAATGAATGATGTTATTGTCTCCATGCCTGGGGGTCTTTTCAGCAGAGGTCGCAATTTGAAGGAGGAAAAAAATACAGAAAAATAGCTCTAAATAAGTCAGTGATGATGGATGACTCACTTTGGTTGTGTAGCAAAACCTAGGCTAGAATGTCACCATGCACGAGGCTCACATGCTAGGGAAGGATATCCCAGTCTTGGAGGGGAGGGGGAGTGAGGCACAGAAATGAGTCATTGGAGGAACTAGGGCCATCTTCCAAGAGCATCTTCACCAGACTGAGCCAAAACTAAGGGCATGGGGCAGGTAAAGTGTTAAGAATAAGTACAGGGGATTAGCATCATGTATAAAGTTACCATAAACATGAGGCTTCAGGGGCAAGAGAAAATGATCACAGTGTTGATAGTTAGATCAAATAGCTTGGGAGGGTTTGTCTATTATTCCACTCGAAGAGAATATGTCCCAAGGTGTGCATGACTTGGACGTTGTGGCTTCTTTTACTAAATAGGTCCCAGTTCCAACACATGTGAACATCTTACCAAGGAGGGTGTGATTCTGGTGCTTATCAATGGGCATTTCTCATGCAACATGGATCCAAAACCATGGCCTCGTTCTGCCTCTGATCGTCTACCAAAGAAACAGTAGAATGTTCCACCACTGGAGAAAACTAGAGGGGATAAGGTGAGAGATGACTCATCAGCCCCAACATGGTGGCCTCCACACAGATTTCAAGAGGTCATTGCCTTGCTCAACCTTCACTTTCCATGGTGGCTTTGGACCCCACCCCTGTAAGTGGTATGCATGATGGCCAATATTGACAGGGATCACAATGGTCACTACGGTCATTTGTTCACTTAGTTATGCATTCAGCAAGTATTTATTGAGCATAATCTCTGTTGCAGGCAGTGACCCAGAGATGCTGAGATGCAGTGAAGATTGGACAGTCAGGGGCTTTGTCCGCTTAGCACTTGCATTCTGATGAGGGAGACAGACACTAAACCAGAACACAAATCAATAAGTATTGTAATTCTAGGTAGTGATCAGAGTCATGGAAAATGAGGAAGCACCTTGAGGAGATTAGGGTATGGATGTAGTTTTGGATATTAGGGACAGGGGGCCAATGAGGGTAAGCAGGCACCAAGATGATGTGAAGAGGGAAGTCATGCACAGTTCCAAGGAAAGAGAACTCCAGAAAAAGGAGCATCAGATGGAAGGAGGTGGTCACGTTTGAGGAGTAACTCACAGGACTCCTCACTGCTCAGTGTGATCCTCCCAGAGAAACAATGGGTTGGCAGGGAGATGTGATTAACTCCATTTTATAGATCCAGAACCTGGGACTCATGAAGTCCCTGCCCAGGGTGTGGCCAAGCCTAGCAGACAAAGCAGGTGTGGATGTGGCCAGGGAAGGCATTTCTGGATAGAACCCAAGGATAGAGCTTTTAAAAATGCAATTGAACAGAGGCGAGGCCAGAGAACTAGAATCCATAGTCAGCCAAGGGTCAGGCTATGGGCATGGACACGGACGCTAAGACCCCAGATTGAAGGCACTTATCAAATATCAGTCCGTGCTAGGGAGTCTCTGTGTGGCAACGCAGATTTTTCAAGAGCTTCTAGGAACCCGGTTTTCTGAGATTTTTATCTTGCTTACTTCTAAATCTATGTGCAACAGCTTATGGTTAGATGCACGTGCAAAGAAATTGTTAAAATTGTGCTTAAAAAGAATAATCAGAGGTCATCTGGAATGAGGGAAAAGATAAATCCATTGAGGCTCTTGTTTAAAACGGCTGCCACAGTTGAACCTTGGGTGGAGTCCATGGCAGCCGAGGCCAGGGTTGTCTTGTGGAATTGCTGGATGGGAGATAATAAGAATGTTTCCTGGGAGATATTGTCCAGCTCTAAGTTTATTTTTTGGATCCTCACATAAAAGATTCCTTTCTTGACAGCATTTTTATGGCCAAACCCAGGTCAGCTTCTACCGGGGAGATATGACAGATACTGTGTGCAGTTGTCAACTGCCAGTTTGGGTAATTCCAGGGTGTGGGTAGGATACCGGCCAGCTTCTGAGCCCCACCTGTGTCAGAGTGCTGCCTTTTTGTTAGCCTTCAGTTCTCCCCTAAACAATTCCCAGAGCATAGCCAGACAGGGCGGCTGCTCCCCACTGCCGTAGAGTCCTTGGGCTTGCTGTGGCCAGTGTAGACAGGGAAAGCTCAGGAGCGGACAAAAGAGGCATCAGCTGCCGCCCACACCCTTCACATTGCCACAGAGATTCCCTGCCTTGAGGATCTGGTCTTGAACAAAGCAAGCAGTGCGAGCCCATCGTAATTAAAGTTTTCAAGATTTCTGCTTCAGTTGTTTTACTCAAAAAGCATAATCTCTTGGAGGTTAAGATGATGAAACCTGGTATTTACAGAAGCTAAATGGCCTCAATCCTGGGCCTTAGTGGGGCTGCCTGGGAGGAGGCAGGCAAGGGAGACAGCCAGGGAAGCACAGGAAATGCTTTCCGCTCTGAGAGGGTTCTTGCCGGCGGCCTTCCGCAGCTCACAGGAGCCTTGGGATTTCCGTTCCACCACTCTCTGCCCCAGCCACGGCGCCGCCATATTCCCTCCCAGGCTAATCCAGAACGTGATCCAGTGAAAAGGTTTGGAAATCCCACCTGCCTTTTCAGGCATCCGAGGTGCTCAAGGAACTCTATGCTTCTCAGGGCCTTTCACCAGGAATATGTGTCTACATTCACATAGTCACTTCGTGTCTAGGGAAAACATGTGTCATCAGCCCACTGAGATGCATATGTTCTCATCAGAACAAATAGGGAGAGTCAGGAAAATCACACACCTGTAAAAACCATTGTGATTAGATGCAGGGGTACTCAGACCAACGCAATTCAGTTCAATAAACGTCAGTTGGTTTGAGTCTCATCTATGCAGAAAACTCTCCACTGGACTTTATGCCAAGCTCTAGTAACAAGAACAACCGACAACTCCTGGGAAGTTACAATTTAATAAACCTTTCACGACCATTGTCTCATTCATTTATGCTACAAGCCTGTGAGGTCTTAATTATTAATGTCATTTGACAGAGGCCAATGAGGATCAGAGACATCAAGCCACTTTCTCAGGGTCACACAGTTACTAAAGCAGTAGAAATTGGGCTTGAACCTAAGGTTTCAGGTTTTTGATTCTGTGTTCCTTCCTCTACATTGGATTTCTGGTACAGATACAGGTACTTCAGGAAATTGAAAGATGAATACCTTGTTTAAATAGAATGGAAACAATTTGCATTGACTCAGACCAGTCTGTCCTGGTCTCCTACAGTGCATTTGCCACCAGGGTTGTAACTCTCAACATTGACAAACAAAAAGACCAGTGTTGACAAGATCACAAACACACACATGCACAGTGATTTATCTATGCTAAACACTTCACACACATCACTTATTTAGCCTATACACAATCTTACAAAGCAAATACTTACATCATCTCCACTTTACAGAAGCTAAAAGAAATGAAGTAACTTACATGTTGGTCACATAACCTGGGAGGACCCAAGAGCCGGAACCCTGATTGATCTCTCTCCAGAGTTCTAGCCATGATGCCACTCATATCTAGAGCCAAAGTATGGTAATATGGAAACTTTGGCTAAAAGTATGGTAGACTAGAGTCAAAGTATGGTAACAAGGTAGCTTAAAACAACAGAAACTTACTCTCACAGTTCCGAAGTCTAGAAGTCAGATGTGAAGGTGTTGGCAGGGATATGCTCCCTTGAAGCTTCTAGGGGAGGATCCTTCCTGGCCTCCTCAAGCTCTGGTAGCTTCAGCCATTCCTTGGCTTGTGGCTGCATCACTTCAGTCTCTGAACTGCCTTCTTTTTGTGTCTCTGTCTCTGTCTCTCCTCTTTTTATGACGGCACCGATCAGATTAAATTAGGATCTCCTTTAATTCACTATGATTCCTCTTAACTTGATTATATCTGTAAGGACCCTAATTTCAAAGAAGAGCACCTTCACAGGTACCAAGGGTTAGGATTTTAAGGTATCTTTCTTGGGGACACAATGCAACCTATACAATATCCACTGTAGTCACCCCGTCCCACCCTCATGCCAGGCTCCCTCTCTCTCATTTAAAATGAAAGTCATCTCCCAGTTGACAATTATAAAGTGTTCAAAGGTTATAGAAGGGCAAGTTGATCCTCAGGCAAAGGAAGGGATCCCAGAATGTCAGAGCTCCAATCTGAACCGGTTCCCTTACTCCAATCCACCAATCCTCATGCTTTCTTTTTTTTTTTTTTTTTTTTTTGAGACAGAGTCTCACTCTGTTGCCCAGGTCGGAGTGCAATGGTGTGATCTCAGCTCACTGCAACCTCTGTCTCCTGGGTTCAAGCGAGTCTCCCACCTCAGCCTCCTAAGTAGCTGGGATTATAGGCATCTGCCATAATTCCCAGTTAATTTTTGTATTATTTATAGAGATGGTGTTTCACCATGTTAGACAGGCTGGTCGCGAACTCCTAACCTCAGATGATCCACCCACCTCAGCCTCCCTAAGTGCTGAGATTACAGGCATGAGCCACAGCACCTAGCCTTTTTTTTTTTTTTTTTTTTCAGAACTTGATGAGTTTCCCCCTCTAAACAGGATGTACTGATGAGAAATGGAATTGGCCATGGCTAAGTCTTTGCTAAACCAGACTTTCGAAGCTTCCATCTTTAAGAAATTGAGGAAATATTTATTGTGTGAGCTGGTGAGAAAAGAAAAATCTACATTTTCTCTGCACACATAACTTCCATGGTCCTAAAAATGATTAAGTCTTGCATCCAACGTCTTTTGTGATTAACAGAGTTGTCTTTCATTGTAAATGTTGCTGTTTGTCTTGCCTGAGATTATATTAGTTCGAGTTATCATATGAAAAGCCAATATCCTGATACAAATGTTGAGGAAAGTGCTTGCTTTATCCCCTTCATGGCTATTTAAGTATCTAGCAGTGATAAGATTATACGAAATCTCAGAGTGTGTACGGCCCAAATGATATTAATATTCAGAAGTAACCCTGAGCTTCAAGTCACTCAAAATCTACACTGCCCAGGCAGAGGCCTGGATTTCCAAAATAAATTACTTATAAAACATAGTGTCTCAATGAAATATTCAAGTTTAAACCCAGTTTGTATTCCCAGTTTTAAATACAGACACAAAGTTATGCCACAGCTTCTGAGGCCATATCTAAAAGTGAGCAGGCGCATTGAATCAATCAGCTGGAGGCAGCAGAGAGAAAAATAATCCCTCCGGTCAAAGTGAACTGCAGAAATCCATACATAAAAACCAGAGCTACAGAAAATCTCAGTTATACAGGGAAGTTTGTACATGTGCATTTTAAGACTTCACTTCCTTTCCCCCCAGCTTGGAGATTTAAGGGTCCTGTATTAATAGGCAAATATGTATGAACTTGACTTTCACCACAAACCTGTCTACAATTGCACCTGAATGTCTGTAGTTTTTAACCAGAGTTACATTTGGAATCAGAAAATTGTTTGCAGAGCAAGAGAAGAATAAAAAAATGTCGTTGTCTCAGGATTAGCGGTGTACCTGAGCAGGAAGAAGAGGAGGAAAAAGCCAGTTTCCATAAGCTCTCCTCCCTCTCTCTCGGGCAGCCTCCCATCTCTCTGTGCCTGGTGACCTGTTTGGCCACTGGGGAAATGGGAGATAAGAGAGTCTTGCTCAAGATCATAGTGTCCCAGTGCTTTCCCAACCCATTTTCAGGTTGTTTCTTTCTGGAAGATTCCATTCCTCCAAATCTGCATGGCTCCCTCCCATGGGAATCTCATTCTCTTTTAGCACAGATAACTCCTGGACATAAGCTATAGACTGCTGTACCCTCGACTGTCCAAGGTCAACTTTCCACTTCCAGCAGAATGAACCCAGCTTACCACGCAGCATCTGAGCCTCAGTTTTCCCACTTTAAAATGAGCTTTGCAAACCCCACCCTCAGACTGCACCAAAGCAATATGCAAATATAAATACTGATTTTTATAAATTGCTATAATTGGAATCACTTTCATATTACCAAAACAACTTATGAAACAATCTGCTTCATATTTTCTCTTCATTTGCTAATCAACATCAACAGCTATGGCCTCCCTACATATTAGGCACCATTTGCCCCACTATTTTTTTCTGTTTTATTTTCCCTTTGATTTTCTCTTTCTTGTTTTCTGTTTACTTACTGCCTCTTTGTTCTTCTGTTTCCATGTTGGAATCAATGGTCTTCTAATTTCCAGCTCAAGTCTAGAAGTCCCAGGGCTTTCTGTTCTCTGACATTCTGATCCATGAGGCAGTTTAGGCAGGAGGAGCCAGATCCCAGGCTCAGACTAGGGAAGAAGCATTGGATGTCTTAGGGAGGGAGAGGAGAGAGTGGGGGTGGGAGGTGAAGGAAAAGGAAGGGCTGGTCAAGGCCGGGCGCGGTGGCTCAAGCCTGTAATCCCAGCACTTTGGGAGGCCGAGACGGGCGGATCACGAGGTCAGGAGATCGAGACCATCCTGGCTAACACAGTGAAACCCCGTCTCTACTAAAAAATACAAAAAACTAGCCGGGCGAGGTGGCGGGCGCCTGTAGTCCCAGCTACTCGGGAGGCTGAGGCAGGAGAATGGCGTAAACCCGGGGGGCGGAGCTTGCAGTGAGCTGAGATCCGGCCACTGCACTCCAGCCTGGGCGACAGAGCGAGACTCCGTCTCAAAAAAAAAAAAAAAAAAAAAAAGGAAGGGCTGGTCAAGCAGCTTGTTATGCATCCCCCAACTTCCCACTCTCTCAGTTCCCAACCCTCCAGACATTCCAAGGCAAGCAGGTCATACGCCATCTTTCTAGACAGCATGTGCTGTGGATACTGCCGAGGTCAAGGGTATGCCCACCAGTCACACCATCCCCAGCCCAATCCCAATCCAGTTCTCACCCACCCCTAGGAGAGCCCCTCCCTTTCGTAAACTCTATTTACAATTTCTTCAACCAAGACCCAGGTTTTCAGGCTGCAATATAGAAAATGAGACGTCTGGCCGGTGGTGGTTGTTCATGCCTGTAACCACAGCACTTTGGGAGGCCGAGGTGGGAGGATCACTTGAGCTCAGGAGTTCAAGACCAGCCTGGGCAATATAGGGACACCTCGTCTCTACAGAAATAAAATAATTAGCCAAGCATGCTGGTGGGCACCTGTAGTCTCAGGTATGCAAGAGGCTGAGGCAGGGGGGATCGCTTGAGCCTGGGAGGTAGAGGCTACAGTGAGCTGTGATCGTGCCACTACAATCCAGCCTGGCTGACAGAGAGAGACCCTGTCTCAAAAATAAATAAATAAATACAAAAAGGAGATGTCTGAAGCAAAATTCTACACTAGAGGAGGCAAGTCAATGGAGTCCAGCACAGAGTACAGGCAGATGAGCTACAGCCATGTGAGGGTTTCGACTCAAGGATGGGATCCAACCACACTCCTGCCACCCTTCACGCTCATAACAGTTCCCCCGTTGCATAGAGGATGCCTCCCCAGCCCTCAGCCCACAAGCTCCTGCACTTCCCTGAGTCTCTGCTCCGTTCATCCTTGCCCCCAGGCTTCACACTCTCTAAACCACATTAGGTTCTCCAGAGTGGCTGTACTTCCTGGGTAAACAGCTCTTGATCTCCATCTCCTCTTAATTACTGCTTGGTCCTCCATCAGCTGTGACAGCCCTACCCCTGATCCTAAAAGACTGTCTTGACTGCAGACACGCACATATACACACACACCTTTATACATTGAAAAGAGTACAGACCCCTTAACTACTGTGAATGCATCTGTGAATGTGCAGTGAGTGTATTTATGTCTCTGAATGTGGCTGTGTGTGTACATCTATACGTCCGAGAAAGGGCAGGGAGAGAAAAGAGAGATCTAATAATTTATTTTGAACTTGATCCTAAGGAACAGCCGTGTCTATTTTAACACCTCAGATTCGCTAGCACATTTATATGTTTTAGGGTCTCAACAGATATTGAAGGAATGAATGACTTGCCTCCACAGTCCGTACCTTCAATAAGAAGATACCTCTTCTGAATTCCCACAGCATCTTCTTCTCACCTCTACCCTATGGGCTAGCAAATTTGTCTGGCCATCTGCTCCCACGCCTGTCTCCCTCCCTAGACTGTGAGTGCTTTGAGAACAGGACTATATCTCATTTGTTTCTTCTGTCTACAGCATCCATCCCAGAGCCAGGCATAAAAGAGAAGCTCAAAATACAGATGCTCCTCAGCCTACAATGAGGTTATGCCCAGATAAGGCCATGATACTTTGAAATATATCATGAGCTGAAAATGCATTTAGTACACTTAACGTACTGAGTTTCATAGTTTAGCCTAGCCCACCTTAAGTGAGCTCAGAACACTTAACATAACCTACAGGTGGGCAAAATAACCTAAAACAAAGCCAATTTTATAGTAATGGATTTTGCAGGGGTTGGGGGTTGTTTTGTTTGTTTATTTTGGTTTTTTGTTTGTTTGTTTTTTGAGAGAGGATCCTACACTATTGCCCAATCTGGAGTGCAGTGGTGCAATTTTGTCTCATTGCAGCCTTGACCTGCCTGAACTCAGGTGATCCTCCCACACCAGCCTCCCAAGCAGCTGGGATTACAGGCATGGCCACCACTCCCAGCAAATTTTTGCATTTCTTGTAGAGACGGGGTCTTGCCATGTTACCTAGGGTGGTCTCAAACTCCTGGGCTCAAGTGATCTGCCCACCTCAGCTTCCCAAAATGCTGGCATTATAGGCACGAGCCACCACACCCAGGCCAAAAGTAATAATATATTTTATATTTACATATATTTATAATATAATATGATATAACATATAATAATGTTGTTATAAAGAATTATGAATCAAAACTCAAAGTACAGTTTCTATTGAACAGTTTCTATTTTGACTTAAGTCATAAATCCCAACTGCACCCATGGTGAGTCGGGGACCATCTGTAGTTACTGATGAATGAGCACACATGTGTACAAGGCCCCAGCAATGGGCATTTGCTCTAAGAGCCCATAAAAGTCCTTCTTGTTAAAATACCTCGTTCCAGTTTGTCACCCATTCTGGGGCAAGGAGTCTTCCCAGTCCCTCCCCACTGCATCCGTATTCTGAAGATGGGTCCAATCAGCCGGGGCGTAGGCAGATATGACCAAGCCAGCAGGAGCTGGAGATAAAGCATGCCTCCGAGGGCACCTGTGAGGGATGAGGTGAGTGGAGTCCTGCCGCTGCCCTCCTGAGCGATTTTTTATCTCCAAATATAATGTAATGAGATGTGATAATCAACACACCACATGGGGAAACAAATCATTCCTTCTCCCAACTGCTGTCTTGCTCACACTGGCTGCTATAAAAGCATGAAACAAACGTAACCTTTTCAACCAAACCACATTTTAAAAACTAAGTGGATACTTTTTAAAAATGTTAAATGATGCTAACCAAAGAATATTAGCATTTTTCTCAAAATAGCCAACAGCAGCTGCTTAATAGCCTTCAGGTATATTTGGGGAAATAAAAGAAAGAAAGAAAGAAAAGAAAATGCAGAAGGAAAGGTGCTTTCACCATCAGTCCTAAAAAAAAAAGTCCTATTTTAAGTTCCTTTCTTGGTTGGAATTGGACTATTTTGCTTTCAGTTTTATTAATATTAAAAAAATAATAATCAGACCAGTCCTCATCTTCTTTTTCTCTGAAGTCTCCAAGTGTCTTTTAGGCCAAGTACACAGGATAACAGGTCATAACAATTTTTGCAAATACAGTCCAAGTATTTGGACCAAATGGGGGGAAAATAAATCAAAAGTATGGAGGATGGGAAAACAAACAGGGCTCTTGCCACACTAGGGTGTTAGCATTATTTATTTAACCGCAACGCCCCCACTGAGAGCAGCTCCATTTTCAAAGTCTTTCCAATGAGCAAGAAGACAATTTATTTTGGCAAATTTTATCATAAAATAGCCCTACATCCTTTAGCCTTCTGCCTACTACAACCAGAACACAATTGGATCCACTGTTCATTGCCCCGGTCTTAAAGGGAACAAAGAAAGCATCCACACTGAATTTGGATAAGGAAGTAGGCTCAAGTGATGATTTCAAGATCACACAAAGTGAAGATCTTCTGGTTTAGGGCTTTGCCACTGCAGCAGCATCTGTTACTATCAAGGGTTTTTTTCAGAAATGAAGTTCCCACGTACACTTGAGTGTCAACTCGATCCCACCAAGACTGTGGGGCTCAGGGTCCACGGAGGTGTTTCCTACCTGCCCATAATGCAATATGCAGTTCAGACTGGAGATCAAAACAACTATCAGGGCCAAAGGGTGTCATCTTGAGGCTCCACAGCCCTCCTTTTATTAAAGGTAGCATACAGTTTACTCCAACAGACCCACTGCCTCTTTTTTTTTGGAGGCATCAAAATTACAGTTGCCATTTCCAAGTTGGATCTAAATATATCTATCAAAACACTCTCTGAGGTACACCAACTGGAGACTTTATGAACACAACAAGACTGCTTGCAAATGAATGAAGAATGAACCCACAGCCCAGAGTGGCTTCTCCCTGAAGGTCACCCAACGTCAACCTAACCATGAGGCAGATCATGGACTCAGAAGGATCTGATCAAAGGCCCAGTTCTTCCTCCTTGATACAAGATAATCAAGATTCTCTACGCGTGGTGCAAGTCCTGCTGTGTCTCTCTGGGAGTTGTCAATGTTCTTGTTCCACGCCCTCTGCACCTCTGTGCTGACATGCACTTATGCTTGGGTAGGACTCCTCAGTCTTTTCTGCAAAACATCTGGAATCCTTTGGATCCACCAATGTGGAAAGTTCTTTTTCAGTGCTCTGTCTTCAGTAGTTATTTCCTGGGGAGGATTCTTTCTTCATTATAGTTTACAAAAGTCAACTTGATGGCTTATGGTTAACCAAGAGATGTCTCCTCTCTGTCATGTTGATACACTTTGCCCTGCACCCTGCGCCCTGCACCTCCCCTTGCTGCTACGAAGGAAGGAAAGTCTTAGGTGCTTTCTGTGCAGAAGGGTTATTGGGGTTAATAAGAGCCATTGTCCCCTCCTATCCCTCATCCAAAACCACACAGAACATGACATGAATAGCCTGGCACTTGCTTACTGCTTCCCCCTGCCTGCCTGCTTAGTGACTTCAGTGTCCAGTTCCATACAGGCCACATATTCCAAAACCAACAACAACAACAACAACATAGGATTCAGAAGAACAAGGGTTCTTTTCCGTATCAGCTTTGTCCTGCATTTCCCCAGAAGTGTCATGGACAACCCTGCCTAGAAAGGTAAATAGAAAAAGAAGACCAGGGGTGCCCTACAGCCACAGACAGGCTGAAGCCACACACACACCCTTGCTCTTTGGAGGTCCACAACTCCAATAAGAAAGCACTGAGCCCATGACCCCAAACTGCAGTCAACCCAGGATCTCAGCTCCACATCCACTCCCTCTCCTTTTGTGCAGAAACACTTAATAAATGTCAGATTTCATGATCAGACATCATGTCACGTCCATTCAGGGTCTCTTCCCTCCTCCAACCCAAGCTAAGAAACCATCCCTGCTACCCTGTCCCACACACACGCTTCTACCACACCATGCACACTATGCCCCAGAGTGTCCCACTCATCAGCTGCCCTGTCTGTTCCCACACTGCTTTGTGAATTCCTTGTGCAATATCTCTTTCTTCTTCCTCCCCTCCCTCCCTTCTTTCATCTCTTCAATTATTCATTAACTAAAAATAGACTGCTATCCTGTGGCATGGCAGGCACTGTTTTGAGATTTGGGGGTAGAGTAGTGAAAAGGACAGATGGGCTCCACCCTCATGGAACTAATATTTTAGCAGAAGGAGAGCAGGGCATGGTAAAAAGCGATTGAGTTATGGACTCGAAAAGTAATAAATATAAATGCAATTCCTAATTCTGCAATTTACTAAAAGCAGCATTGAGGCAAATTACATAACAGCCTTCATTCTTGGGTTCCTGTTGAAGTAGAAATGATTGTACCTACTCTACAGGTTTATCACGAGAGTTAAATTGAATAATGCTTGTAAGGCAACTGACACACAGTAGGTGCTCAATAGATGTAATTATTTTTATCATGGAGCCCACTGTCTTAAACAATGGTGTCAAAATGTTTTTGGAGCCAATAAGCATGCTTTCCCTATATATGTGCATATATTTCATATTGTAAATTATAGATATGTGTAAAAATGAGCCTATATATAAATTTTTAAAGAAAGTTTAATTTTTTTCTTATGTTTTAGATAAAAACAAATATAAACAGAATCTTGAATATGTCTAAATCATTGTAGGTACCCCAATGAGCAATCACTTCACTTATAATATCATCAGTAGGAAATGTAGGCTTCAAGGTTATTGATGAGTGCAGTTTCACAGGAAAAGAAACACCTTCCAAAACTCCATGCTTTTCATCACTCTCTCAGGAGCGGCATGATGATAAAGATATTGCCCAATTCACAGAAGAGAAACTGAAATGGCTAACAAACATTTGAGATGAAGCTCAGCCTCATTAGGAATCAGGGAAACGCAAATTAAAATGATGAGATACTCTTTCTCAAACATCAGACTGGCAAATAAGAAAAAGTCTTCAAATACCAAGTACTGGCAAGGGTGCAGGAGACAGGAATTCTCAGCTATCGCTAGTGGGTTCGTCAAATAATTGGTAACATCTTTTATTAGAACAATTGTCAATTTCTACTAAAGCTAAAATTGTAAATACCATGTACCCTAGCAATTCTATTTCCAACCCTTATGTCCTAGATAAGGGCTTATTCAATTTCTTATTTTTTTTTTTTGTCATGGACCCTGTTGACAGTCTGTGGTGCTTATAAATATACATGTATGTGTAAATGTTTGTATGTGTTTGTATATGTGTGTGTGTATATATATCACATTTAAATATATATGTATACAATAAAATACACAGTATTGAAATGGAAGCCAATTGTACTGAAAACATCTATAAATGTTTAAAAAACAAATCTTTGATATTGTAACATATGTGTTACTTCTTAACCTGTTAAAATAGAGATCTTGTAACATTCACACAATTACTGTAATTTTGAAGTGCTGATGCTCCTGAATAATATTTGAGATATCTTCAACAACTGTAATGTGATCTGCAGTTGTACTTTCCATTGCTTTCAAAGCCACGGGGCTGCTAATGCTACTGAAGTTGGTTGTCTGCATTCAGAGTCAGAAGAAACATCAAATTTCAGGTAAATGTTGAAAAACATAGTTTTTTTTTTTTTCAAGCCCTGAACCCCCTAATTGTTACCCTGACCTACAGAAGCCTTCCACAAATACTCAAGAAGGCATAAACAAGATGTCCATTCCAGCACAGTTTGTGAGCATTAAAAACTGAAAATAGCCAGTGATATGAATGGATAAATAAATGTAGCATATTCATAAAATGGGATATTGCAAAGCAGGTAAAAGAGATTAAACTGTGCACATAGAACTCTCAAACATACTGCTGAGGGTATAAAGCAAGGTGCAAAACAAGCAAAAGCTCTTCCATTTGTGTATATATTAAAATATGGCACAAGACAATGCTATTTACCACTTACTATGAAAAATATGTTGTTTATGGATTTTCTTGTATTAATGCATTAAAGTGTAGACCAAAAGGATTCACAGGAAATGCCTGATAATTGTTGCCTTTGGGAAAGGAGGGAGAAATTTTAGAGCCGTGAAGGATAAAAAAGTGACTTGAACTCGTACTTATATGTATTCCAGACATAAAATGGATAATTAGATAGAGAGATAGATGGCAGATAGAGAGACAGATAGATGACAGATAAATAGATGATAGGTAAGGAATAGATAAATGATAGATAGATAATAGATGATACAGAGACAGAGACTTACAAGAGATAGATAAATGACAGATGAAAATAGATGGATGATAGATAGAGGGATAGATAGATGGATGATGGATACATAGAGAGACAGAAAGGTGGATAGAACAATACACAGATAGAGACAGATTGAAGGAGACAGATGATGAATAGGTAAATAAATAGATGACAGATAGATGATAGACAATAGATAGATGATAGATAGAAAGATAGATAGATGGCAGATAGGCAGAGATAGATATGTAATAGATAAATACATGATAGCTAGCTAGATAGATAATAGAGAGCTATATAGAGAGATGACAGACAGAGACAGAGAGAGATGATAAAGAGATAGATGACAGACAGATAGACAGAGAGATAGGGACCTAGAGAGAAAGATAACAGATAAATAGATGATTGATAGACTGATAGATACAAGGATTAAATTCTAGATGTTGGGTATATTTACCATTTCCAAAATTTGAATATTTATGTATGTGTGCATGCATTTATATGTATATATATGATATGCATATATGTATATGTATGTATATATTCCTGCTCATCAAGAGTTCCAAGAGGATCATCCCCATGGCAATATTTTCTCAATTTTAAGACTGTTCTTAAACAACTACCTAGAGCTTTTTTAAACTCCAATAACATAAGGAAGAAAAGAAAATATAGATGCATAAAATGTATTGCTTTGATATCCAGTTTTTCCATAATCTTAACATAATTTTTAGAATAATATTATAAGCCAGAATTATTAGCAACAATACTTAGTAAGGTTCATTTTTATAACTCCATGATAAATTAGTTGCTCTTTTAATAAACATTGTTGCAATATGGAGAGATGTAAATATACAAGTCAGAAAGAAAATAAAACACCTCAGTATTTAGTAATACATCAGAAAAGCAGGTTTGAGTTTTACTGAGAATGTATTTGTAATGTTGCAGATGGCGTAAACCTTGGGAAATGGCCTGGGGAGTCCCCTGGTCTATCACAGCCATGGTGCCAGGCAGTGCCTCGCTTTGAATTGTTCTCATTACTTTGCTTCAAAGTAAAATTTGGTGCCTGCTGTTGCAAAGGTTTATCATAAATATCTCAAAAACCACACAAAGATAATGCAGGTGAGGAATAAATCTTTGGAATAAAACAATATGGGGAGATTATGAAAAAGTTATTTCCAGTCACAAAAAAAAGTCAACCCAAATAGAGAGAGCAGGGTCTGGGTGGAGCTGACCAGGGCATCAATGCTGCTGGTTTTAGAACATTCCGGCAGGCTCCAGCACTGTGACTGTGACCCTCTGTGTCAGTCTGCTGCAATGCACAGCCTCCCAAAATCCCAGTGTCAGAGAGGACCTTAAATAACACATTATCTACACGCCTCCAATACTGGGATGAAATCAACAATGATGATAATGATGATGACAACTAAAGACTGTAATGTGCCAGTCACTGTTGAAGCACCTTCCATTTTTTAAATAGTCTGGCCAAGATACCTCTGAGTCACTGCTTGCATATCTCCAATGATGGGGAGCTCATCACCTACTGGCAAAGTTCATTTTATCTTTGGAGAACTCTGGCTGGACAGCTTTATGTCCAGCTGAAAACAGTGTCCCTTGGCTTCCACCCAACAACCCTCCTTCTGTCCCTAAGGACCAACACCCTCCTTTGTGATCTCTCTTTGCATATTTGAAGTCCACCCTCATGTCTTCTCCAAGACTTCCCTTCACACTAACTCCAGTGACAATCCTTTTGCTTGCACCAGCATTCCCATAGGTCCCATCGCTATCTCCATGCCTCTCCAAGGAATTGTACTTGGCCGCTTCTCATTTAAGAAACCCATACTGAATGCATAACCTAGATGTGTTCTGACCAGCATAACAATCCTTCCCCGTTCAAGGTACGTTACTTGCATCCATGCAACCTGACTTCAGTTTTGTATTCTTGGAAGCACCCTATGTTATATCCATCCACAAGTAGAGATCGTGTGGAAGACAATTAGGGAAAATGACACTGGATAACACCGTCAGAACTCCTAAGATGCCAACTTAACTTTCCTGGCATCATCCTCAAGTCATGGAATTCCACTGACTCTTCTAACAGGAGAGTAACAGCATAATCAAATGCTGATGATAAAGATACTGCTCAATTCACAGAAGAGAAACCTGATGTACAGTAGTTACTTAGCTAATGTCTGTTGGATAGGTGAGTGGATGGATGGATGGATAGATGGATGCATGGATGGATAGATGGATGAATGGAGTGCGTGGATGGATGAATGGATGGGTGGATGGGTGAATAGAGGGATGCATAGATGGAAGAGTGCAGAACAGGCCTGGAGAAGGTAGGAGTGGGGAGCAAGGAAGCCAGGCAGCTCATGTTCTAGGAACATGAAACTGTAGACAAGGAGTGCCTGGCCAGGTTCATGAGAGGGAGACTTGAGAGATCTCACACTCTGGGGTCAGCAGAATGACCATGGAAGTGTGCTGAAAATACAACTCCCAGACCCTGGCCTGGATCTCTAGGTGGGGCAAGAGCATCTGCATCTTAACAAGCTCTCCTGTTGAGTCACAGTGGAGAACCACAGGGCTCTAGAAACATAGGGAGGAGGATTTCGTGATGAAGAAGAAACATGAGTGATAAAGGAGGAGGGAGTTTGCAAATGAATCTGGGACATTTAGCCCTGAAAACTGGATAGGAAAGCTTGCTAATATAAGAACTGAGGAGACAGAGGAGAAGAGGCAAGATTGAAGGGGAAGAAAATTATTTTTCCTTTTTCATGCTGAGTTTGCATGATCTGTGGGACTTCCAGCTAGAGACATCCAACAGATGCTTAGAAAACAAACCTGGAACTCAGTTAGATGAGATCTATTTGGGGGTGAATTTCTTTTAAATCTATAGAATATAGCCTCTCTTTTTCAAATTTAAATTCAAAATACCATCTTTGAACTATTTAAATCCAAATTCTCAATTGGGATGAAGGTTCAAAAAAAAAAGAACCCCACCTGTTTAAGTCAGATGCTAAAATGACTAATATAAAGTCACTTTTGATTTTAAACTTTTAAATAACTTTCTATTTTTAAAAAAATTGCCTTCAAGGAGTGCAAGTGCTTACACACAACAGGCAGTCGATGATAGTGGGTATTGAAATATCAATGTGTTTTTTCACAGGTGCTGAAAAATAAATACAAGTCATGAAAAAAGTAATGAATCAACTTGAAAACCCAGTGGGATGTTAACCTCCCAGAGTAATAATAGCACACTCTCTGTCAGGGCAGACTGCACGTTAGAAAGGTATTTGCACCCAACTTTGTTCCCGTGAAAAGCCTCGAAGTACTCAGTAATAAGAGCTGCTGGCAGGATCCTGACAATCTTTAAAAATATCTACCCTCCGAAAGAGCTTGTCATGCCGGAGTTATCTCTTCTAGAGACAGCTGTTGAAAGCACCGATGGGCACAGGCTGCATAAGAAAACCTGGAGTAATCCAGAGGAATGTGGTGTGGGGAGAGGGCCCTTATCACTGCTGAAGCAGACCTCCACACCAAGAGGCCAAGGAGACCAGCACTGCCATTTCTATATTTAGTGACGGATAGGGATGGAAGTGCTTTGGGCTTTTCATTTTTATTTGCTCTGAAGAAAGGTGCAAGAGGATGTTGTTAGATGGGTTGAGTGGTGGCGTTATTCGTTTTGGAAGTCACCTAAAATCTATTGTCCCCTCTTTCAAGGAAGCACCTTAATGTACTTGAGTGTCTAAGGATTGTCCCACCCTGCTGGCTGCATCAGGCTTGTGGGATCATGAGGAACCAGCTGTTGGGGCTTTTATCTTGAGAATCTTGTGTATCCCCAGCACCTTGGGCCAGGCCTGGTGTATAGTAGTTATTTAGCTAATGTCTGTTGGATGGGTGGGTGGATGGATGGACAGATAGATGGGTAGGTGGGTAGATGGATGAATGGATGAGTGGGTGGATGGATGAATGCACTGGTGGATGGGCAGATAGAGGGATGCATGGATGGATGATAGGGTGGGTGATGGATGGATGGATGGATGGATGGATGGATGGATGGTTGGATGGATGGATAAATGAATGGATGACAGAGTGAGTGGATGGATGGATGGAGGCATGAATGAATGAATGAATGAATGAATGAATGAATGAATGAAGTGAGCTGCCTTGGAACATAAGGTTAGAATGGCCAAAATGCTTAGATCTGAAGGTTGAGCTTGGCTACCATGAAATCTATAATAAACAAGGTTTATAAAGACAATCGGTATTTTCCAGGAACTACCTAAGCAAAAAGGTTAAGAAATAAGGTTTGGGAGCCATGACAGTTAAAGGCTTTAACATTGTCCCTGCCTTCTATTTTACACCCCTGTCTGGTTCTCCTGGAGCCAAGCGCTAATCTGGAATCCATAAGATTCTAGATTTTTGCACAGATTTTTAAGTTAGCCTGCATTATACTTGCACAGATTTTTAAGTTAGCCTGCATTAGTTCAGCTTTTAAAAGGTCATCAAACTAGCAGTCTCTGGTAGAATTTCTTTCAACTTCTTACTGCAGTCATTCTGAACACAGAATAGTAATAGTAAGGGCGATAGGCATTTTTGAGCTCCTACATTTTTGATCCAGTCAGTAAGAAAAAGGCTTGGCATAATTTTTACTTGAGGCTGACAGCTCCACAAGGGTGTTATTATCAAAATCATTAGTCCACTGAAGAGAAATCAGAGTCTCAGAAACATGGGAGAAAAAAAAATCTCACCAAATCCTCATTTACAGTTAGGAACTGGAAAATCTGGCCAAAATAAGGCTGGTGCAAAACTTTGGGGCAGGACTAAACATTGCCATTCTTAGCTTGCCTTTACTGTGCCACTGCTGATAAAGCAAATCCACTTACCTGAGGTTAGGAAGAAAGCCCCTGCACCCACCCTCCAGGGGCCTCTGGGACAGAAATACAATATCTGTCCAAAGTGGAAGCCACATAGCTCTTTCATTTTAGTATCAGCACAACTTTGAGCAGTAATCTCCCTGCCTTTTCTTTCTCTCTCTCCCTTCATCAGTTGTCCTTGCACTCTAAAGAGGAGAGGCATCAGGACAGCAGGCTCCACCTCAGTGTATTTAGATGTAAAATGGGAACACAGAAACCTTTCTCTCAGAATTTTTGAGCACTCATAGGACTTGTACAGGTAGAGCACTTCCCACAGTACAGTCCACATCATAGACTCAAAAGAGGTCAATTATTCCCACTGTTACCATTCATATTATTTTTTTTCTAGCTTTTAAGAGACTGTAACTCTCAGAAATCATGTGAGTCAAATCCAAGACACTCAGTGATCACATGACAGGTCCTGGATGACGTGATCTTCATCATTGAGGCACATCAAGTAGAAACAGAGGGTGGAAGGTCCTGGTAGCAGTGTATGCTGGAAATGATCATTTTCCACACAATCTGTGTGCTGAGTCTAAGCCCATATGGGACTGTGAAAAGGAGTATGTGAGCACACAGTCTCCCTGGATGACTCATTCCATAGCATGTGGTGGGCTAGAGGCCAGATTCTGCAATCTTGGCTAGATGGTCAACCTCAGTCAAGCTCTCCAGCTTTGCCAGCTCTCGGTGTCCTCATCTACAAAATCCTTTATGACAGATCATGCTTCCCTGGCAGGGTGGTTTGAAGAATAAAATGAGCTCATGTATGTAAAGCACTTAGCACATTGACTGTCACGTGTTAATCCTTGATTGACAATAGGTAGTGTTGCTATTTCTGTTGCGTTTATCCATATCATTACTATAGAAGACACTTGACGTTGAGGAGCTCAACTTACATGTAATTTATGAATTGGGAAATGGTAGAGAGAGCACATGTAGAACACATGTCTTATATTTGGTCAGCCCAGGGTCTAGAGAGCTCACTCCTCATATGAGGATGAGTCAACAGGAAAAGGAGCTGATGAAAGAACAACACTGCACAAGAAAGGAGGAAGAAAACAGTAGTTTCAATAGCCAATGAAAGCTCAGGACACAGAGAACAATTTGATGTTGAAATTTAAAAAAAAGAAAATTATCTGGTATTATTGGATGTCTTCAGCAGGGGCCAGCCAGAAGTCAGGAGTAAGAACAACGTTAAAATCAAATGACAACTAAATAAGAAGAAAAAGAAGATAAATTTGGTGAGGAAGGATTGCCTGAGCACTAAAGATGCTGTATGGAAGGTTTTAAAGAGCGGAACAAGCACTGTAAAAAGCAAAATCAGTGATGTGCAAAGAGAATTTGACTAGATCTTTTAGACAAAAAGACAAAGAATTGTAAATAATTAGATGATAAGAGAAGGTAATGAAAATGAGAAAAATGTTGGACCTCACGAGTTAAAGCTGACCATGCATAAGAAGTCAGGCCCACAAGAACAGAAGGTACAAGTGGATTCAGAAGATACCAGGGCATTAAAGCCAGTCTAATTTAGAGGGAGAAAAATCAAAGAAAAGAGAGGCTAATAGCAAAAATGATTACTTAAAAGGAAAAGAAAAAAAATGAGTTATACAAGCATCTAAGCATACAATGTAGATCACTCAAGACGGAATAAAGCTCAGGATAGATTCTACCTCTTTTGAGATTACATGACCAGAGATCATGAGCCAGCCTCTACATAAATTTGGGGAGCAAAATTTGTGACCCAACAGCGTTATACCCAGCAAAATTATCTTTCACATGTGAATGAAATAGAGTCATTTATTCTCAGCTAGATAATGGGTCAGGACATATATCAATACAAGCTTGTCTCTGAAAATTTAGTTAAAAATTTATGCTACACTATGGTAATCAATCAAAATTAAAGACTGAATGATAGTATTTAAGAACAGACAATAAGCATTAAAGCCAGTAAACCCTAGAGTTACCTCCAAACTGCTTTTGAATTTTGGCCACAGACCTGTGAAGACTGTGTGAGATGAGCCCTGTTATTGTTGAAAATTATGTAAATGGAAGCAATTTTTCAGAAAAGCAATTTGGCAATTTCTATCACAAGCCTTAAACTATCTATATATATTGACCATATTAATCTATTATATTTCTATTAATCCATTAATCCAAATCCATTAAATTTCATTTTAAGGAAATGATC
Organism: Macaca nemestrina; assembly: GCF_043159975.1. NCBI lineage: Eukaryota > Metazoa > Chordata > Mammalia > Primates > Cercopithecidae > Macaca > Macaca nemestrina. The sequence continues at coordinate 9,015,885 of NC_092131.1, read as the reverse complement.
AAATTGCCGTCAAAGATTTAGACTGCAGTGTATTTATTTCCTCTCTGTCAATAATATTATAAAGGTAAATATTGTCTAAAACGTCCAACAAAATAAGAATAATTTAATGAATTATATGACCATATGATGAACCTCTGTTTCTTTACAAAAATTGACACACTATTCTCATGATATAATGCTATGTAGAAAATAAGTAAAGAACAAAACTATATAATTATATTTAATTTTTAAAATATACTGATAGCTATTGATAGGTAGGTAACTATTCAGATACACGCACAGGACAAAAATAAAGAAAATGAACAAAATATTAACCTGTCTAGTGAAATAGGAGCAATGTTTTTCTATGTCTGTTCTATTTTTTAAAAAATTCCGTAGTGAATTAGGGTGTAGAGAAATTTTTGAAATTTCTACAATGAAATTTCAGGCAAGGCATGGGAAACATGGAGATGAAATTTCCTACCATGAAATTTAGAAACCACAGACAGTAAAAGAAAAAGTAAATAGATAAATAAATAAATAATATGTTTTAAAGGAAGCAGAGCACAGTGGTCCCACCTTCAGAATCTACAGGGGAATGAAGCACTAGAGAAGTGCATTCAACTTCTTGCCTGCATTCGTGTAAGCATTCATTCTTCCACCCATTCGTTCATCCATTCCCTACAGATCTATGGATCCGTAACTCCTGTCAGGTTCTAAGCTAAGCATAAGGAACACAGAGATGAAAATTCCAGATATGATTGCGGCCTTCGTGGAGTTTACAAACATGCAGCCTGGTCTACGCCAGTCATGAGGGAAAGTAAACACAAACAAGGCTGGTGGTAGCTACCGAGGGAATTAAGGACTGAGTCCATGGGCTTGTGGAGAAGATGGACATACTATGCCGGAGGACATAGCCGGAAGAAGCCCCACGTACTTCCTCACCAGGCCTTAGGCGTTGAGGCAGCAAGGTGTGCTTTTCCAGGCATTTTCAAGTCTAATACCACATCGATTCCTCTTTTCAATATGGGGTCAGTGGTGTGGGTCCGGATGTTGTAGAAACTGAGGCTCAGATGTATTCATTACAGATGGGAAAACCAATGGCCAAGAGTTTAGTTTTTCCCCTGCACGTTCAACACAAGTCTACGGGGCAGGGAGAGCTGAAAACCAGAGTCTCCAACCTTGTGGTCTTGCTCACCCTTCCCCGCTATGTCCTCCTCCCATTCCCCTCCCACAAGATGCAACTCAAAGGTCTCTTCTGCTGTGAGATCTTCCCAGCTTCCTCACGCAAGTTGGTCATGACCCCTCGAGGCTCTGAGTACTGGCCTCTAATGGTACACTCTTGACTTTCAACTACGTTATCTTTTATTTAACAAGTATTCAGGTAGGAAACTTTTATGACTATCTCCAACTGCAGTGGGAGATCCCTAGGTCAGGGGCTGGGTCTTTTCCCTCTTTTTAGTTTGTTGATTCTAATCACTATTTATCTAGGCCATAGTAAAGACCCTGATAAATAAGTTTGAGTTCTGTTGGATTCGCTGGAGTTAGTGAGGAGAAAAACACCCAAAGGACTATGAGGCTTATACATAAATTATTCATAACCACAAACAGTGACTGTCTGACTTCTCTTCCAATGGATAAACTGACCTCAAAGGTGTACCCTGTTTCCTTAACTGCTGTCTTTCTAAAGGCCTCTGCTTCCCTGCTCCTACTTCTAGAACCTTGTTGTTTCCCTAGATACAAAAGCAAGTCCCAAGATGAGTGAGGACAAGAATGAATATTTTCTTAATGCCCACTGAATGCTAAGCATTTCAGCCTCTCAGTCATGCTCTGATTGAAAAAAGATTGTTCTTTAAGAGCCAAACATATATACATACACACACACACACACACACACACACACACACGAAACCTTGAAAAATAATCCATCCTATGTCACACACAAGTAGTAAAAGGAAGCAAAACTGAGATTAGAAACCAGGGCTGCCTTTCTCCAAAGCTTGTGTTCTTTTGATTAAGTGAGGACTTCCCAAGGAAAAGGCAGCTCTAGCTCCACACTGCCTTGCTCTCTCTGCAGGCTAATAAAAAAGGAAGGGCCAGGCACGATGGCTCACGCCTGTAATCCCAGCACTTTGGGAGGCCAAGGCAAGCAGATCACCTGAAGTCAGGAGTTTGATACCAGCCCACCGAACATGGTGAAACCCTGTCTCTACTAAAAACACAAAAAATTAGCTGGACATGGTGGCTCACACCTGTAATTCCAGCTACTCGGGAGGCTGAGGCAGGAGAATCCCTTGAACCCAGGAGGCGGAGATCACGCCACTGCACTCCAGCCTGGGCAACAAGAGCAAAACTCCATCTCAAAAAAAAAAAAAAAAAAAAAAAAAAGGAAGATGCAGAGAAAAGAGAGAGAGAACTTTCTTAACACATTCGGGCCTCCTTCCCAAGGCACCCACCCTGCCACCAATCAGAGCGAGGATGGGAGAGCCCTGACCACTCTCTGCCCTAGGGAGTGGCACAGCTCCACACCCTCTTCATTTTTCCGTTCTGGTTGTCCCCTTGCCAGGACCCTCCCTGAGTGTGGGGTGGGCAGGGGTGCTGAGAAGGGCTGGTGTGGCCTGTGAGAGTCCTCCCTGCCACACACCTGTGAGCTCTTCAGCCTCCTCCTGGTGACAGCTGCCTTAAACCTCAACTTTCACAGAGCCTGTTTTTTTTTTGCTGAAATTGCATTAAACAAAGACCTGGAAACACTGGTTGACAAAAATCTAAACATTTACCTCTTTCATGAATTTGCCGAAAGAGGCTTTAACCCTCCTGTTAAAACATTCACAAGTGCCTGCAAATACCATGTCTCCTTCTGGAGTCAGCTCATCCCTGAGATTCCCTTGACCTCAGGTAAAGTCTAAACACCTCACTTGGATCCACCAGCCCCTGCATCACCCTGCCTTGTAGTTCTCCAGCCTAACTGACCTTCATTCTGATTAAGTCCTTAGTTCATTATCCTCTTTTCCTTCCTTCCTTTGACTTTCCACCTTCCCTGACTTCCTACCTCCTTTTCCATCCTTCTTCCCTTCTTCTTCCCTTCCTCCCTCCCTCCCTTTCTTCCTCCTCTTCCTTTCTTCTTTCCTTCCTTTTTTCTGTCATTTTTCCTACCTCTTTTTCTTTCTTCCTTTTTCCTTTTTTTTCATTTTCTTCCTTCCTTCTGTCTTTTTCTTCCTGCCTTTTCTTCATCGCCCCCACCCTCCATCTCTCTCTCTCTCCTTCCTTTCTTTCTACTTCCTTCCTAATAAATATTGATCACCTGTTCATTCCTGGGTTCTTAGTCAGGTGCTGTGGTGGCAGCCTCCCAGGTGAATAGGCTCTGTCTCTATTCCAGATACCAACTCCACCTGAATAAAACCCTCTCATCCTTTAAATCCCAAATCAAATGTTAGGGTGTTTTAGGTTTGAGGGTTTGTTTGTTTGTTTTTTGTTTTTTTGTATTTTTGTTTTTTTGGCTTGTTAGTTTTGGTTTTGTTCTAGACTCCTCCCCACTTTTCAACCTGCCCTCTTGGAGTCGGGATGAGATGCCCCCTCATTATCAGCTTTTCCTGCCCTTCCCATTGCCCTCCTCACCTCTGGTGGAGCCGTCTGCCACTTACCTGCATCCTCAACTAGAGTACAAGCTGCTCCAGGCAAGGGCACTTGGTGTCCTTCATGACTGTGTTGCCCACAGCTAGCTCTCCCCTCATACCTCTGTGTCTTCCAAGACTTCCAGGCTCATGCTTAGGAAAGCATTCATTTCCTCTCAGAGAAAACAGAAGTCATAGGATAAGAAGATCCTCCACTTCCAGCTTCCAAATCTACACATGCCTGTAAAGGCCTCCATTTTTCCCCCTGAGCTCCAGATCTGTATACCCAACGGTCCACTTAGACTCTCCTCTGGGGCAGCCCACAGGCAACTCAAACTCAGATTCTCTAGGACAAACTCCTCATATTCCTCTTCGAACTGTCTCACCGGACGCTCTAGAGGTCTCGTGAAACAGTCACCTAAACTGAAACAAACGAGTTAACCTTGAAGTGTCTTCCTTCCTCACCCCACATACCCACACAGCCACAGAATCATGTCGATTCTAGAACCTAACTTGATGCATGCCCTCCTCTGCCTCTCCATGGCCACCACTCTTCTCCATGTCTCTGTCATTACCTCGAGGAATTCTGAGCCTCTTACCTTGTTCCTCTGTCTCAGCTTTCTCTCTTGCCAGTCCATGTCTACACAACAGCCAGAGTAATCTTCTTAAAACATAAACTGGATGCTGTCACTTGCTAGCTAAAAATCCACAGATACCTTCCCATTGTCCCAAGGATAATGCTTAAATTCCTCGAAGAACCTACAAGGCCACTTGGATCCCAACCCCTGCATTCCTTTCCGGGTCCCCTTCAGTCCCTTCAGTCACTTCTCCATTGCACATTCTCCAGCTACACTGAACCTTCAATTATTGAGACTCACCTTGCTCTCTGTGGCCTCCAGCCTGTTATGGAAGTGGCTTTCTCTGCCTGGAATATTCTCCGCTCCCCCTCCCCGACTACCTGGTTGTTGTGAATATCACCTCATTATCATACACCAGTCAAACTTGCCAGGCAATGCAGTGACGGAACGCCTCCTCACATCCCTTGTCCCCACGGAAGCCTCAAGTGCCATGAGGTGGCCTCCCCCAGCCCATCACAGCCCAGATGTTCCCCAGGATCTGCAGTCAGGATCAGGGAGGGTCCTGGTGCACCCCACTATCACTGCACTGGTAAATAACAGCAGCAATGACACCAGTCTGCAAAACCAACACATGCATATTTGATCTGTATAAACAGTGCATATAATATGACATTTCTTTCAAAACTCTCTAACCGCTCAGAAATTCAAATGAGAGCCTGTATCACCCTTGGACTGGAGACTAATGAGGGCATCATAAATATTTGATTAAAGTAAGGCCAAATTCTTGGGATTTTCACCTCACAAAATTTTCGGGAGCGACTGCTCAAAGATTTCTTGAATATCATAAGGACTTTGGGGAGACAGTAGAAAGCGGATTCCTTCTCAAGAAATTTTCCTAATGCTTCTGCTGTTGCATAGATGGCTGGCTGCTATTTCTCTTGAATATTGATGGGCATGAGGATCCCTCTGAGCTTTAAAATCATCTCTTGCCTTGGCCTCTTGGTCAATGGGCTTGTGTTTGTCATTAAGAGGCAGTGAGACGGGGAAAGAGTACGAATCAGACAACATGTCTCGTAGCCTGGCTAGCCCAATTTCTGGCTCTGTCAACCTGGGAAGAGGGGTTGAGCATTCCTTGGCCCCAGTGTTTTCCTCTATAAATGATGAGAAAATAAATGGTTGGCAAAGCAACAACAACTTTTGCGTACTAGAAATTGATAAAGAAAATGTAGTACATTGGGAATACTAGTTAACATGTCAGGCTAAACAGCCTGATCACCTCAGGGAATTCTGTGTTGAGACTCTCCAGACAATACCATTGATCAGATTACAAAATGGAAAACCCCATTTGCAAAGTCATCTGTCTCAAAAGATTTAATTATGTTTATAACTTTAGTCCTATAGATCACACTTTTAATAGAAATGAAATAATGCAAACTATGGAGAAAATAATTATTTGAAATATTTTTTATTATATACACTCTAAAAAAGTAAAAGTCCCAGAAGCAATCGAAACAGCTAATAATAGGGTCAAATAAATTATAACATATCCCACAAGAGATTATTGTGTAGAAAAATAGTCATAAAGCAAAGTCTTTAATAGTAAGGTTACACACTTAACATAATGTTAAGTGAATATAGAGTAAAAAGTCAGGTAAACAAAAGTTTAAGTGAAATAAAGAATTAAAAAAATTTAAAACATCAAACTCTTAATAAGCTAAAAGAAATCACAAAACTTTTATCTGTTCTCTAAATAGGAGAGGGATTCCTAAGACTTAAAACAAAGAAAAAATTACCGAAAAATTTAAAAATCAATTTTACTGCATGAAAATATAAAATTCTGAAGTAAAATATGTCATAAAGAAAATTAAAGCAAACATTTTAACAATTATGACAAATATATCACTTTTCTTATTTGAAAAAACTCACCCAAACTGAGAATAGATATGTTGGATAAATGGGTGGAGAATGTGGGCAGATAATTCAAAAACACAAAAGAAAAAATATATTTTTTAAAATAATTTTTTAAATTAATTTTTAAAATAAATAAAATGTACTATATGTGCTTCTGATCTTTATTGTTTCTGAAACAACATAAATAAGGAGACTGAGAAAAAAATAGTGTCTTCCATAAAGCCAGAAAAGATGTTTTGAAGAGAAAACTGAGCCAGCGTTCATGAGGATGTTGAGACATGGCACCTACCACAGCATAGCCAGGAGACAATGTATTCTTCAAATACTAAGGAGATGATGGGACAGTCTCCACAGGCAACAGGTCAACATTCAAATTTTTCCTTCCACGTTCAAGCTGACCTCAAGTTTACCTCCCTCTCCTGGCCTTTCTCTCACACATATTCCAGCAACACATAGCTCATCCAGAAAGAATGAACCTATTTAAAGACGAGGGAAAACCAAAGATAAATAACCAACAAGGCAGTCCTCCAAAATCCTAGATAGGGAGTAAGAAAAACATGGCCAAACAGAGTAGGCAATAAACATACTTCAGAAGAAATTGGGTATTCGGGAAGGCAACAGTGGACCCTAACATTGTCTCTTTAAAAGAAATCATGGCCTTTATGAAATAAAAGATCAAAGCAGAAATATAAAAACCAAATTATGAAAAAAGACAATGAAATAAAATTGAAAAAATGAATTAGCAAAGATCAAGACAAAATAGAAAAGAAAAATAAAAGTAAAATTATCAAATAAGTAAAGGCCATTGTAGAAGCAGTAAATAAGAAATAGACTTTGCCACAATAATGATTTGGGCATATAGGACATGCTTGAGGAAACTGAGGAAAATCAAATAGAAAAAAAGTAATCAAAAGTTTAAACATACAGAATAGAAAATGATGGATATAAAAAATGACAAAGGAGAACCAAGATATGTGAAATTGGTGACTGGATTAATGAGCAAAACAAATAGAACATTAAAATTAAAGATGTGAAGTAAAGAAAATATTTTTGAAATAAAAATTTGAAACTACATATTGAAAGAACCAATTCCCAGATGAATTGAGGCAGACCCATGAACAGAGAGGCACATTTTATACTTATTAAACCTCAAAAATACCAAAAAACTCTATAGCTAGAAAGAAAAAGTCAATTCATCTACAAGATTAAACAATAATAATAATCGGCCTTTAAACTTTTCCCTGAAACATTCAGTGCTATAAAAGAATGAAACAGTGTCTTCAGAGTCCTCAGGAAAAGTGTGATGCAATAATTTTATACCTAGCCAAAATGTTCTTATAGAGTAAGGCAACAGATAGTCATTTTTAAACATTAACAACTCAAGAAAGAGATTCCATGATCTCTTCTTAAAGAAATTATTAAAAGCTATGCTGTCACTAATCCAGGAATAAAGGAAGAAGATATTGTAAAAGAATTAAAGATTGTTATTAAGTTAACCTAAATGAATTAATTTTTAAAAATATTACACAGCTGTGGGGAAATTTTGCTATTGAATACAGTCTGTACTCTCAACCATGACATGTAAACTATCAAAAATTGGAAGGAAAAGAAAGAAGGGGAGAGATATTATACAAATGCCAACCTCATCACCTTTTTTTGGGATGGTTGGACAATCAATATATATAATTTTTAAAGCTATAAATTCAGAAAAACATACAAATTTTATTAAAAGTGTAAAGCATTCACTTGAAGAAATAAAATTATAGTACAACTAATCAAAACTAGTAGTACAGAAAGGATGGGGGGACGATGGTGATCAATCAAGAACACCACAATGTGTGTGTTTGAGAGTGGAAAAGTCAATAAATTCTACCTGTAGAAGTAAAAATCGTGTGTGTTCTATACATTTATAGCTACAAATATAACTACTAGAAGAAATGAAAACACACAATAGTCCTTCCAAATGATTATTAATAAAAGAAACACAACCATATACACCCACACTCAAGCATACACACTCCAAGGCAGATACGAACCTTAAAATGTCAAATAACGATAAATTCAAGGCACAGAGTTTTAAAGAAGTTAATGTAAGACAATTTTTCAGGAGTAAAGAAGCCACAATGAAGATGCAGCAGTTTTGAATAAGTATGCAACAATTAAAACTGCAGCAAAATTAATCAACAAAGATATAGGAAGTGTAAGAGAGAGAAAAAATACTCTTAGGAGATTTTAGTGCATCTCTCTCAGTCCATAAGAGTAGAAATTTAAATCAGATATAGTAAAATAAAATGAAAGTAAGAATCTACAATCATCTGAAATTAAAAATATTTTAAAAACTTAAAAAAGTCAATCAGGGTACAGAAAACCTAAATAACATAAGATAATTTGTGGATATTTAATATACTATATATGAAGTGACAGAATATATAAAATCGATTTGTTTGCTTCTAGAACAGTTTGGGTTCAAAGTCACAACAACAGAAGCTATCTCTGATTGAGGAAGTACAACAAGGAGCTTGTTTGATGGTCAGGTCACAGAATTGCAAGCAGGTCTGAAGAACCACACTAGTTGACATGCTTATAGGAAAGATCCTCAAAATGATAATCATAAAGTGGCCTGATAAAGAAATCTTCTTCCTTACCACTACAAATTCCACAAGTAGAAAAGCTCTTTCTGTCCCGGAAACTTGCTCTGCCTCACCTACTAGGCTTACATCCTTCCAATGGCTTTTGCATTTAAAAAAATTTCTTTGATTTAAGGAATACTCACTTCCAGACATGTATTTTATGAGTGATGCTTGACCCAGAGGCCTGAGTTTCAGCTGCAAAGTGTAGAATATCTTTATAACATAAATTACAATTATACAAACACTAACCAACAAGCTGTTGTTAAAACTACATTCAGAACAAAATGCCTTAAAATAATTTTTTTTATATTACAAGGACAAATTGATAAAACTATAGGAAACATTCAGTTGAAGAAGAAAAAAGGTGAATGAAAGAAATCTAACAGAAGCTGAGGCAGACAAAAGGAATGCAAACAATAAAAACAAAAAGTAATGAATATGAAAATAGAAAATGATAGAAAGAATAAATACATTTAAGAGCTTAACAACTGAGAATTTTTTTAAAAAACTTAAATAAGATAGTCAAGAATACAAATCTTTCTTTGAAAGTATAAATACCTACATAAAAATATGAATATCAAAAAAATCAGAAAAATAATAGAAATTAAAGACACATAAGAAAATAATTTGCTTAATATTATGCACATAAACTTGAAATTCTTTATGAAATAAGCAGTTTTCTAAGAAATCATAAATAAACAAGTGGATCTCAGATGGAAACTTTCTGCATGTAAATAGTTCCATAAAAGAAATTGAAGACTTTTTTTAAAAAGCTGTTCCTCCCAAAATCCCTGGCTGAGATGGTACTACCAATGAAATCCTCAAATTTTAAGGAATGGGTTACTTCAACATTCTTTGACTCTTTGGGAACATAGAGAAAGGAGAGAGGCTTCTAAATTCCTTTTGTGAAACCAGTCTAGCATTGATTTTAAAACCTGACAGATAGGATAAAGTAAAACTACAGACCAATCTCACATATGAATATTGATGAAAAATCCTAAATAAAATATTAGCAAATAGACTCCAGCAGCACACTAAACTAGTTTGAAGATGGCAATCTGAGCTTCCTCCTCCCTGCACCCAATCCATAGAAATGATAGTAAAGCTATTTTGAAAACAAATTCATGCACTCAAACATACAATGAGGGAGCTCTCAGACTTCTAGAGCAGAGAGAGAAAGCAAATGGAGAGAAATGCTGCTTCACCAGGGTGACTTGGACATGTTCCTTCCTGGAACGCCACTCCAATGACAGTGAAGTAATATTTTTAAAGGCATAAGCCCACAAGGACAAAGAAGGCAGGCATTAGGTTTATTGCTGTGCAGCTAAGCCTCCAAGTCTCAGTGACTCAACACAAAAGAAGCAGATTTCTCAATCACAAAAAGTAGTGCTGGTGCAAGTGGTGGACTGAACTCCCAGACCTGAAGGGACCAAGTCTGTGGGGGGCTCAGCGATCTCCAACATGTGACTCCCAAGGGGGTTCCAGGATGGACATTCAGTGTGCAGAGGAGGGAAGGGAGAAGGGACGATGGCAAATAGGAAGTTGTGTGAGCCAGCTGTGGAAGTGATGTGTGTCTTCCCTCCCTGCAGTCTAGTGACCTCTACTCAGCTGCAGGGCTCTAAGTAGTTACAAAGATTGCAGGAAAACAAAGTCTAGCCGTGTGCTCTGGGAAAGGTGTGTGGAACACCTACCTAGTCCCAGCATGCTCCACCTTTCTGGACAGCTAACACCCATTTCACTTGTCTTTGCATACATAAAATATACTCAGCTACACTTCCAGGTAAACAATCCCAAATCCAGTATGCTCAATCTTTCGACAGTATGCTGAGACTTAGTCTTTCTACTCTTCAAGTTCAGAGATGGGAAGCTGAGGAGAGCCAAGAAGCACGCTTGCTCATGCTGCAGAGGCCCCAGAAAGGTGGGGGAGACCATCCTAAAACAATGACTCAGAGAGGGATAAGATCAGAGGTTTAAAATCTTCATTTACCAACAGTGTACGGATTAAAATTTCAAGGCACGTTAGGAAAGCTGACATCATAAAAGTTACCTAAATACAACTAAGGGAAGATGCATTTTCATAAGGAAATTGAAATAATTATGTAATTGGGAAAAGGCTCTAAATATAAGAATAAAGTTCTCAACGTGATAAGAATGAATAGCATACAGAAAGTTAGACAGAAAACTGTTTAAAAAACAACAGATAGATTGATATGAACAAAGAGGTAGTAAGTAATTAGAAAACCCACAATTGTAAAATACAGAATTCTGGTGGAAAATCCAATATTTAAACTGCACACAGGACACAGTCAACAAGTGAATTTGTGAAATAGAATATAAGGCTGAGGAATTAACCAGAATGCAGGACAGAGAGATGGAGAGATGGGAAAATTAAAATACTTAAAGGAAAGTTTGAGAAGTTCCAATTTGTGTCCAGTAGGAGTTCAAGATTGTGGTGGAGAGGAATGTTTAAAGAGACAGTAGCTGAATGTTTTCAAGCATTAAGAAATATATGAGTCCCAAGATAAAAGGTATAAACTCAGTACAAAACAATATAAGTAAAAGTCCACATCTGAATGCATCACAGAGAAAGGGAAGACTATCATGGACAAAATAATCTTAAAGGCAAAGAGCAAAAACAAATAACCTTCAGAGGATAACATTTAGATTGACAGTCGTCAGTGGAAACAGTAGATGTCAGAAAATTAAGGTAATTTGTCCATCACGGACAATTTTTGAAAAAAGACTGGTTACATTCTGGTATTTCTATGCACTGAAATAACACAGCTATTTTGAAAAGAATTCAATAAATCTGAATGTTCTCCAATATTGAGGGGGAGAAAGCAGAATAACAGAAAAGAGGCATAAAGTGTACCCAGATGTATACAGACAAATATAAAAGAGCAAGATAGACATGGGTGATACAAGATACATGCCCGGGTAGGCAGACACTCCTGGAAATTTAAACATCAACTTGTAAAAAATGTCACAACTGGTAGGTGAACAGCTTCAAGGCCAGAGGAAAAGAGATCTGTCTTTCACCATATACTCTGTGTATTACCCAAACATTTAAACTATGTTTATACAATGCCTTTCAAAAATAAATTTTAAAACATTGTGAAATTGCATCCTAGGCCATCAGTGAAATGTAATGAGTTAATATAGAGGGATTATAGGTGATATTTTATTCTCTTTGCACACTGCATTCTAGATTTCCTACAAAGATTCAGTGATGATTTTATAATCAGAGAAAATAAACTAAAATAGAAACAACTTTAATGTAAGTGGAAGTGTAATTTTTAGATAAGTACCTTTTCATGTAAATATAGGAAACTAAGAGCTTCAGCCTCAAGAAGCATAAAATCACGGTGGATCTCAACCGACGCAGCCACGTGGAGAAATGCTTGTGATAGAATGTTAAGTGGAAAGGAAGAGACACATTTAAAATGAGAAATACGTTCCACTTAGAATTGCTTAGTCACAGTTGCCCCTCTGAGCAAGAAGTGGTTGTTGACATGGCAGCAAAATAGCGGGTCAATGTTGAGGACAAAAAAGCATCAAATCCATTGTGTGACTTTACACATGAGAAAGAAGCTGCTGATTTTTGGTTTTGCTTTGTTTTTCTTTTCTATAGATTCACAGAAATCCTTGTAAGAAAGCTCGTCATTTTCTTACACGAAAGAAATCTCCGAAAACCTTCCTGGTCATAGATGCTAAGGAGGGCAATGTTCAGATGCCTGAACAGCACCCGGCATGCAGTGGAGCCTCAAACGCGATCTGTCTGCAGAGGCTTCATCTGCCAGCTCCTTATACGGAGCGTTGGGAGGAGCCAATGACTCCAGGAAGGCATTGCTTCACCCTCGAATCCACTCCTAATGCTTTCCAGTAACTAACGCTTCTCTGAGTGTCCTCATTGAGGAAGTATTTGCTGTTCCCTGGCCTCCACCCATTATGAGCTGGGTCTCCTGACCTGTTCCAGTTCCCACTGCCCAGTGGTTTAATCCAACATGTCCTTTCTCACCTTCTTTAAATACTCCCCTTACTTCTTGACCATCTAAAACCTGCCTACTTCTGGAATAACACCACTCTACCTTCATTTAGGCATGTAATAAGCATGTTAAACTTAAAAAAAAATAGAGACAGGGTCTCTCTCTGTCACCCAGGCTAGAGTGCAATGGTGTAATCTTGGCTCATTGCAGCCTCAACCTCCTGGGCTCAAGCGATCCTCCCACTACAGCCTCTCAAGTGGCTGGGACTACAGGCACACACGACCACACCTGGCTATGCTTTTTTAATATTTTGTAGATAGGGGTCTCACTATATTGCATAGGCTGTTCTCAAACTCCCTGCCTCAAGTGATTCTCCCACCTCAGCCTCCCAAAATGCTGGGATTAGAGGAAGCATGTTCAACTTAACCAAAGAGTCCACAAAGACCTCTAGCTTTTGCCATTTAATGATACTGTGCCTCTCCTTCCTCATGTCAGTCCACAGAACCACCCAGAAGCTCACAGGCAGCCTTATTTCCCTCTTTCCCTCACTGCTCACATCAGATCCAGAAGCAAGTTCTTTCTGTGGACTCTATTCCCAAATATATCTGAAATGAGTTCACTTACCCTCCCACCCCCATGGCTGCCATTCAGTCTGTGCCACCTCCCCACTGCCTCCCACCTGAGGCAATCTGCATCCTGGCTCAGCGTCATCTGCCTGGAAACCTTCCCTGTCACCTTTTACAGCAGAGTCCTCATCACCCTGACTTTTCGGGTAAATCTTGCCTTTTTGGAGAAGTTTGCAAGGCTACTCAGCCTCTATCCTTCTTTAATGCTTTTTATGGAGCACTGGACTCTTCTTGACTGATTGACTGATGGATTGCGTGTCTCTGCAATTAGAATCTAAGCACAGTAAGAATGGGGGCCCTTGGCTATCTTGTTCACTAAGAAATTTCCAGAGATGAAGACAGGGTTGGCACATGGTAGGTCTTCAGTAAATGCTTGATGAATAAATGAACAAATTAAAATGTCCTGTTTATATTCTGGTCATCTCTGCTGGACTGTGAGCACCTTGAGGACAAAAACAGCATTGTGTGCACACCTGTGTTCCTGTCATCTGGTACCCAGAATAGGACATCAGTAGTGTTGGTCGGATTAGTGAGAACTGGGGCATATATTTGTCCATATTTGATTGCATGCAGAGATATAACTGATCAACAAATAACCCACCCCTTAGCCCCCCACTTCTATAAATAATTCTCCTAATTACGTGGCATTTACAAATGGCTTTCTATGCATCAGGTCCTATCCTGCATGCCTTATCCATATTAGCTCAGTTAATTATTTGAACAACCCATAAGGCAGGAGCTATTAGTATCTCCACTTTAGAGATAAGAACACGAAGCCACAAAGAGGTTGAGTGTATCAATGGAGGAAGTAAATTAAAGTTGACATGGAATTCAGACTCCCTGATCACCAGGGCACTCAGATTCTTATCCACTTTGCCAAGCTGACCACTGGTACCTTTGAGTCCTTTCTAAGTTCTATTTACTTGAGAACTCTACTATCCAATGCCACTAGCCACAGGGGTATTTGAATGTACATCGATTACAATTAAATGCATTTTAAAAATCCAATTTCTTGATGTTATTGATCACATTTCTTCTCACTAGTGGCTGCCATATCAGAAAGCACGGATATAAGACATCTCCATGGCAGAAAGCTCTCTTGGATGGAGCTACCTACGAATACTGATGCTTCGAGGACAAAGATCATATCACACATTGATTATAACCATTTTTGGTGAGGTAAAAGAGTCAGATCTAATAATTAGCATAGTAGAAATCCTTAATAAATATTAGCTACTCATTCTTGTGGCACATCTTTGCCTCCCAATGGTAAACCAGGATATCTTGTTGCTAATAAGTAAGGACTCATATAAATCAAGCTCTTCATTCCTGACTGAAGGGGGAAAAGGCTGGAGTGCTTGTGTTCCCAGTGTTGCTAACCATGGCACACACCAGAGCCAGCTCCCTTTACTTGCCTATTCTACTCCTAATTAAGGATGTTTATTGTGTTCTTTGTTCATATGGATTTTTTCTCAACAAATATATTTGACTAGCAGTTCTGAACTTTCCATACCCTGGAGAGAAAGCTCGAAATCGAGATCTATTAAGGATGTATGCAACACTCAGAGTTTTCCAAGACTGTGATTTTATTTTCTTTAATTTCACTGCTTTTTTCACTAGCAGTGTTCAAATCCCGTAACATTCTGACAGGTTTCTAGGAGCATGTTAATTAAGACCTTCAGCTTCATTACCAAGAGCCAGGAACATGTTCCACAGTTCAAGACAAGCAGCACGTACTGAGGCCCTACCATGTGCCACCCTGTGTTAGGCACGGGGCTTTGGAGAAGTACTACTATGTCTCTGGTCTTGTGCTAGAAACTGGGGATTTGGAGAAGGACCCTGGACAACAAGGGACTTCCCATTCCATGGAAAAGAGGGGAGGTATACACATTCATTCATGTAATCAATATTTATTAAGTAACTACTAAATACCCGTCAGAAGGCTAGGCAGTGGGGATCTAGAAGAGGGCACGAACCAATTTCTGCCTTTGTGGAAGCTGCAGTGGGGAAGACAGCCCAAAAGCAAATGCATGGACATATAATATGTCAAGTGCCAATAAAATGATGCTAAGGAAATAAAGCAGGATGTGGGAGATGAAGAGCATGGTTGAAAGCAAGATTTTAAGGACAGCAACAGGACAGTCTGACAAGGTGATGGGAATACAGTGGGAGAAGGGGCCATGATATCATACAGCAGAGTGCTCAGGGTAGAAGCACTGGATATGTGAAAGCCTTTCAATGGGAGGGCACTGGGCATGTCTGGGGAAGAACTGGGGAGGGGAAAGGGAAGAAAGGATGACAGGACATGAGGTCAGATACACACATGGGGCAAAGTAAGACGGGGTCTCATTGATATTGGAAGGATTTTGGTTTTTATTTTCAGGATTCCGAGCAAAGTTGGGACTTCATCAACTTACATTTTAGAGAAATCTCTCTGTGCAAAGAACAGATACAAGGCAGTAAGGATGGAGCAAGGCCACCAGGTAGAAGACAACCACAACAACAGAAGGGAGGGGTCACTGTGTCTGAGGCCGGGGTGCTGGAAGCCCACAGAGTTTTCCGATGTGAAGTATGAGCAGAACAGCATGATAAATAAATGCATGCATGGGAGTGCTTTGATAGGGATGTGCACAGGCATTAGGGACACACAGAGAAGGGACACCTGACTGGCTACCAGATTTAGCAGATAAAAATTCAAGAGGCCCAGTTAAATTTGAATCTCAGATAAACATTTTTTTTTTTAAATCCTCAGATGTTTCATGCAATATTAGGGACACACTTACACTAAGAAATCATTTGTTGCTTATTTGAAATTTACATTTAACAGGTTGATCTGTATTTTATCTGCAACCTGACCAATGTGCTGGTCATACCCAAGATAGGTGTTGAAGGACAAACAGGACTTGGCCATGTGAGTAAGGAGGAAAGGAGTCTCAGGCAATAGAAATTACATCTGTCCCTTCTCTGAATTTCTGTGGACCTTTCAGAAAGTAGGACTCAAGCGCCTGGGACAGGGACAGCAGCACCAGCCCACCAATTCCAGTGTCTCTAAAAGTCACAGTCAGGTCAGTGACCACCATTCAGGGAGGCAGCCTACAGCTTAGTTCTGGGAAGAGTGTCCTCTCAAAGCCTGTAATGCAAAAGATTAATGTGTGCCTCTCACAAATAAGTGGTCAAGATGGCCATCACCGTTTCCCCCAAGGCTAAAGGTCTGCCTCGTAGAATTTGAGCTGGATCTTGGATGGATAGGATTTAGAGATCCGTGAGTACTCATAACCATTTGTGCACAAATACTCATGGAGGGCTTGCCACATATCAAAGGCTGCATTAAACGTCTTGCTCAAGTCTCATGGAAGGGACAAACAGTAGAGCAGGGCTCATACCCAGGCCTGCCCAGCTCAGACCCTTCCCACCTCTTTCTACATTGCTTACCCCCACCCTCATTCTCCCCAAAATGGCACCAACGAAGTGAGAAGGGGAGAGCCCGTTGAGCTGGGCAAATTACTTGAAAAAAGGTACAGTGGTGGAAATGCATGTTGTGGTCCAGAGGATAATGAGGAAATCTGTCTGATTTGAAGAGAATGCAGGAGATAGTTGAGGCCTCGTGCGAGCCATTGAGCTCCCGAACATCCTCATGTGATGGACCTTGGAGATGGGAGAAAAACAGAGGAACAGCAGGGAGGAAAGCCAGAGAAATATTCTGCTTCCCAGAGCCTATTCACAGAGGTAGCCAAGGGTGAGAATGAGAAAACAACCTGCCTTTGTGGGATTTTTATTAAGAAGCAGAATAAGACATTAAGTAATGGCTTATTTGAGTGCACATACTCGGCAGGGAAACAACCAATGATTTCAGAGAGCTATATTATTACTTTGTGTTTGCTTATCTTTTTCTCTCCTTACCTGATAATCATCTGTAGCTCTATCTGTCTTTTTAAGGACATGTGAGAAAATAGAAAAGGTTACAGAGGACATTCAAAGAATTGCATATTATTACCTGACTTTCCAGAGCTGACTGCGCAATTGTTTGTTTTTGATGAGATAACAATGAAGATAGAATTGTTCAAAGCAAATGCTGTTCAAATTTCATCAAGCCATACCTCACCAACCCACTCTCAAGCACGCCCCCGCCCTGCACTGATGACTCTCGGGGACACCCCCGCCACTGCCAATGGAATGATTGGTGAGAAGTAAAATTGTTTTTCTTTGACCTCTCTGCCCACTAGAACCAATGACATTTCTGGATTATTGGGATGGCGTTAATTTCTAGTGATGGCATCAAATTCTTACCCAGGGTTTCCCAAGTAAGCCCTACCACTGCACCCCTTAACACCTTAGCATGGTGGCCCTTGCTTCCTGGTGAAACACCCTCCAGCCGTTCCCCAATCTGCCTTTTTCTTTATTTTCTTTCTTTCATCACTGCAAGCATATTTAATCATCACTTTCTTTGTCACATGGATGCAGTACATTTCTCACTCTCTCCCCTGCTTGTTTCTAGGTCTACTTTCCCATCAGCCATCTTTTAGGGATTATTGTGTATTTCTGGAACATCATGCCTGCACAAAGTTACCGCTCCTTGAATTTTATCCAATAAATGAACAAATAACAAAAAGTAAATGTTTACCAGGAGTAGAGGAAGAGTATTATTTTAGGAGTCCTCTATATGTTGTGTGATGGATGCCTCATGGTGTTTCTAGAACTCTACTGGATGCCTTTGTATTTCAAAAGAGAATCATGTTGATTCTTCATGAGCAGTATTGCAGATGAATCACCCGCACCATTGGTACAATGAAGGGAACATCTCTGCATGAGACTGGGCATCTATATTGCTTTTCAATCTCATCCAAAAGGCTTTCCACAGATGAGTGGTAGAGACCATGGGCTTTGGAGTTCAGACACTCTGGATTCGGACCTAAGTTCTCTCATGACAATTCTGTGCAAGCTTGGGCAAGTAACTTTTCACCTCTGTCAACCTCCGTTTCCACCTATGTAAAATGAGAAAAATAAAAGTATTAACCTCATAAAAATGTCGTGAGAAAAAGATGAGCTAATACACTTGACACTTAACACAGTGCTTGCTATAGAAGTGTTTCAATACTAGGTGTCATTACTGGTACCTCTTTTATTTTTATTCATGCATTCATTTACTTATTGGTTTATCCCTTGAGCAAGTCAATAGGTCTAGCAGTGTACTACACAGTAGTCCCCACAGGAAGAACGGTTTTCCTAAACCCTTGGGAAGTTCTTGGGCTCAGTCCAGAACTCTTGCTCTGATGCCTTCTGCACTCCACTATCCAGACCAACCCTGGTCTGGGATCCCAGTGGATACCTCTTCACCTCTTCTGTTCCCAGATCTGATAGCTCACCCGGGGATTGTCTCTGACTTTTATCAATCAGTCTTGATAGCAAGATTGATTCAGTGGCTTCCTCTACCTTCTTCAATGCCACCAAATATTACATCTTAACTAGTCCCACCCCCCAGATCTCACATCGTGGTACAGTGTCACAAGGGTTGTACTCCCAGATTAACCATAATAGTGTGGCAGGAATCTAAACAATTCCTTCCAGATAAATAAGGAGGTACCAAGATGGAGACTTTCATAGCTTCTGTGTTCTTTATAAGTAAGGTCAAATATAGGTAAACTTTTGGAAGTGATCTATTATAGTCTATTTCTAGCTGGGCTAATGGCGTGAGGGAGTGGGATGTGCTGTGTAGTGGACTTTGGCTGGACATTCACTACTCCAGTTGCCTACTGTTGCATAACAAAGATTCCAAACCTCAGCGGCTTAATACAACAATTTACTGTGACTACAACTCATGAGTGTGTGAGTAAAGAATTTAGAAACCATATATATATGAAATATAGAGAAAATATATAACATACTATTATATTTTCAAGTCTTACCAAAGTCTTACCTCCTGAAGTTATAATTAGATTAGAGAGAATAAAAATCTTGACTCAGATTATATTAATTAGCGTGTGGAAATAGACTTTACAGCTTAGCAACAGTACAGATCACCAGCTAACATGCATGTCGATAACCAGACTTGTCCATCAGATTACATAGGGTTGTTCCAGAAACCAGCCCTGCATTATTCAAGGAATCCAGAAAAAATAGGCAATGGAATTATGCTGATTTTTAAATATAATTTTCCAGTAGTTTAAAAAGAATAAGTTTTTCATTTAAAAAGCCAGCGGGATCAGCAGGCAACTAAGTTCTGTTTTAGTTGGAAATCAGTGGGTGGGAATATAAAGCCACATTTTTTTTTTTTTCCTAAATGGAACTAGAGAAGCAGCAGATCTAACAAGTTGTAATCAGCCACATTTCTTTTTTTATAAATATATGAGTAAGGAGTCGGAGTTCTCTTTTTACAGTATATATGTTTTTAATCCAACATAGCAGTAACAAATCACCTTTGCTAATCTCACCTATGCTCATTTCTTTTTGTGCACAGAAACCTTTATTTGGGGGAAGTCAAAGGAACCTCTTCTTAAACCTTAAGAATCTATGGAAAATCAGAGATTTAAAAGGCCAAAATAGCCTACGGTCATTTGCATCTGAAGGTAAAGGAGTATGATTATCTAATAGTATCTCTCCTATCCT
The DNA here is from genome assembly GCF_043159975.1 of Macaca nemestrina. Taxonomy (NCBI): domain Eukaryota; kingdom Metazoa; phylum Chordata; class Mammalia; order Primates; family Cercopithecidae; genus Macaca; species Macaca nemestrina. The sequence goes on along the minus strand of NC_092131.1, from coordinate 8,995,961 downwards.
CCTGTCCACAGGGTCCTAGGCTTGGCAGCTCAGGGGCACCAGCTCCCTGGACTGAGGCTGGAGGTCTGAAATGGTCAGTTGGAGTGAATTAAGCCAGGGATCAGGTAAAAACTGGGGACCTGAGAAAGGAAACTGGGAGTCAGGGACTGAGAAAGAATGTCACCAAGTGGCGGCAGAATATGGATGGAATGGGTCATATTGGCCATTGTTGTTCATCTTGGTCCAAGAGCTTGACATTTCCTGACCAGTTTCTTCATTGGTAAAGTAGGTCTTACAATGCCTACATATCAGTTATTTAAAAATTAAGCATTAACATGTTTATAGCAGCACAATTTGCCATTGCAAAATCTTGGAACCAACCCAAATGTCCACCAATCAATGAGTGGATAAAGACACTGTGGTATACATATACGGTGAAACACTACTCAGCCATAAAAAGGAATGAATTAATGGCATTCACAGCGACCTGAATGAGATTGGAGACTATTATTCTAAGTGAAGTCACTCAGGAATGAAAAATCAAACATCGTTTGTTCTCACTCATATGTGGGAACTAAGCTATGAGGATGCAAAGTCATAAGAATGATACGATGGACTTTGGGCACTTGGAGGGAAGGGTGAGAGGAGGATAAGGGATAAAAGATTACACATAGGATGCAGGGTATACTAGTCGGGTAATGGGTGCACCAAAATCTCACAAATCACCACTAAAGAACTTACTCATGTAACCAAATACTGTCTGTACTCCAATAACCTATAAAAAATTTTTTTAAATTAAGCATTAAAATGCATATAAAGGGCTTGGTCTAATTCTTGGCACATGGAAGTGTCAAAAGTCCAGGAGACAATGGCAAGTACAGAAAAATCTGATGAACTAATAGCTTAAGATCCTGGCAGGGAAGGAAGCAAAAAATAAACTGGGAATAGCTCTAGAGGATCCCAGACTTTGTCTGTGGAACCCCTGCATTAAAATGCATATAAAGGGCTTAGTCTAATTCTTGGTACACAGAAATGTCAAAAGTCCAAGAGGCAATGGCAAGTATAGAAAAATCTAATGAACTAATAGCTTAAGATCCAGCTGAATGCCTTGGCAGGGAAGGAAGCAAAAAGCAAACTAGGAAGATCTCTAGAGGATCCCAGACTTTGTTTGGGGTACCCTTGAGGGTATTTTTGGGTAGGGGTGTTGGACTGCCTACTGCTAGAGACATTGACTGGGGACAGGCAGATGCTGTCATTCACAACATAACAATGAAATCTAACAGTAATATACCTTCTTTTATGCCACAGATCTCTTCCTCAATAGCTTGCGTGTGTGTGCCTCTTTGTGTGTGCATGTGTGGCAAGGGAACTATTTAACAAATCCTATGGTAAGCTCACTAAGATAGTTCAATAGAAACATGAAGTGAATCATTTTGTAAAGCAAAGAATCTTTTGGCCAAGTAATTACCCAGCGTGTAATTTTTCTGCTGCGCACCTTTCAGTGGTGTGTTTGGTTATACTGCAAGGCAGTATTAAGGGTGTGGACACGCACATTGAAATATGAGGATGAAAATTCAAATTCTGGTTCTTCAACTTAGGCAAGCGATTTCACTGCTCCATGACTCAGTTTCCTCATTTTCAAATGGGGATTATGCCAGTTCCTACCATGTTTGTTTTTATCAGAATTAAATGAGTATGTGCATGTAGAACACCCAAGATAACACTTGGCACATAGCTTAAGTACAATGAACATTAGTAATGCTATTCTATTTTATTTTATCTTATTGTTTTAGCACCACCATCATTCACTTCCTTGGCTCAGAAATCTTGTAGGTGACCTTGACCACCTCCTTTCTACCACCTTGCATAAAATTCCTTTCTACCAGAGTGCATAAAATTTTATCAGCAAGTCCTGTGGATTCTACATCCAGAACGTATTAGAGACAGTGCTTCTTGTCCTTCTTTCATTGCCTCTGTCCTAGTTCAGATCATCACTCTTGCATGCTGCGTTTTCCATGACAGCCCCACATAACCCTCCATATACCACCTTCCACGTTTCAACCATAGGGAACCCCAAAAGCCACCCAGAGCTGGTGTGTAAGCTACCTGAAGCTCCCCCCAGGGCCAACCTTGACCTAGTTCCATTTGCCTATTGCCTTATCTCAGATCTCAGAAAATGTCACTCCTAGGAGCCCCAAAGCCGTCTACACAGGTCTTCTCGCTATACAAAGAACCCATGCTCTTTCTGGTCACTGGCACAATTTACTTTGCATTTAGAAAGATGAGCTATTTGCATTTATTGCAGCAACCATATGAAGGCATGTTTTCCGGTTCTGTATTTCAATGCACTTACTGAGTATTTAATAAATACAAGTTAAATTTAAAAAGAGAAAATGCAGTCACATTCTTTAGGACAAACATCTTGGTGTGAATTCCAAGAAACAGTCCCTGAGTCAAAACTAACTAAGAGGGGAATCTCCCAGGGAGAATCAGCCAGTCCTACTCCTTGACTTGTCTGTAACTAGACTATGATGAAGAGGCTCAAAGCATGTCACAAAGAGCCATCTCTTTGGAGCAGAAGCTCTGCTGTCTTTGAGGTAGTTCTGTGGCACTCTAATCTTATATTTTAAAATATAAGATTTCCGTCAAATGTAGGCCACCACTCTTGATTTCCTTCACTGTGGGTGGACAATAGAGATTTGAACAGTGCCAAACATTGGGAAAACACACAATTAGGTATACTCTGCTAGATTGCAATTTAGTTGCATTCAGCATGATCAGTATACGCTTACGGAGCACCTAATATGTACAAAACTACAAATGCATTCAGGACAGATACAAATGCATTAATTATCCAGTTTGACAAGACTGTCAGGTGCTAGTAGGCACCTATGGAAATGCCACTGAAAAGGTAATTTAAGGTGAGATCATAGAAAGACTGAAAAGTGCCAACTGAAGAGTGAGTTAAATCACTAACAAGGAGCCTGGGATGGATTACTAGCAGGGTGGATCTCATCTCTCTTAGTAGGTATGGACGTCGTGTCTTTGCAACGTGATTTCTGCCTTGTTATTCCAAGTGAGATGTTATATGGCTTAAAAGAAATGCAGAAACAAAGCTCAGGCCTCTGCTTTTCTTGTGTCCTGATGTGGAATGTTCACAAGTCAGGCTGCTTTCCCAGCTTGGCACTCTGGAGAAAATGCTTGGAGCCCAGGTAATGGGCCTGAACCCCTGGGTCCTGAGAAAGCAGTTTACACCCTCCAGCAGTGGAAGCCCAGAGGATGTGGGGAGCAGATATGAGAAACATCAAGGAGCTGCAGATACCTGGTACAGTACGTCGGCAAGGACACAGTGCAGTGGACAGAGACTCCCATGGCCACAGGCTTCAAATTGTGGCTGTCATTGATTTGCCTTGTGGCTTTGAATGCATCATTAACTCTCTGTATCTCTAATTACTCATCTATAAAATGGTAGAAAACAAACATTCCTGGCTAAATGGACATCTATCTTTGTTTTCTTTTTACTTTCTAAATCGTGCCTTCAAAGAACATAGACCCATTGTGGTAGTTAATACCGAGTGTCAACTTGGTTGGAGTGAAGGATGCGATGTATCGATCCTGGGTGTCTCTGTGAGGGTATTGCCAAAGGAGATTAACATTTGAATCAGTGGGCTGGGAAAGGCAGACCCATCCTTAAAGTGGGTGGGTACCATCTAATCAGCTGCCAGCAAATATAAAGCAGGCAGAAAAACATGAAAATGCAAGACTGGCCTAGCCTCCTTGCCTACATCTTTCTCCCGTGCTGGATGCTTCCTGCCCTCAAACATCAGCTTCCAAGTTCTTCAGTTTTGAGGCTCCTTGCTTCTCAAGCTTGCAGACAGCCTATTGTGGGACCTTGTCACCTTGTGATTGTGTAAGTTAATACTTAATAAACTCATATGTGTTTATACACACACACACACACACACACACACACACACACACATATATATATACTATTATTTCTGTCCCTCTAGGGAATGCTGATTAATACAGATTTTGGTATTAGGAGTGGGGTGTTTCTCAAGGAACAGAATATTAAGGATGGAGTTCTTTCGTTAGTTTTGGGGTTTCTGGAATTGGCTGCTTAATGTGACTAGAGCCAAAAATGCTAAGGACTCTACTTCTAATAGTATGGAGAACACCAATAGTCTTTGCTATAAAGAGCGTTATGCAAAATAAATTCATTTGACACTCCTGATTCACCACTTGTGAGATGCAGGGAGTTTAGTGAGTCTATGCATAACAGTTTTTACCATATGTGAAGAAACAAGGAACATAATGAAGATGGTTGTTTCCTCCTAAGTTCAATGGACAAAGTGATGAAAGAAAATAAACTCAGGGATTCTGTCTCCTAGCTTCAGAAGCAGACAATGAGCCACAAATCTGCTAAGATTGCCCTGAGTGAGAGTCTTATCTCCTGTAGAGAAAGTGCTGAAATTGTGGAAAAACAAACACAAGCTCTTATCATGCAAGTGGCTGACCTGCAGCGAAAGGTGCATGCACAGCCTCACCAGGTGTCTACTGTTAAAGTGAGGGCATTGATTGGATAAAAATGGGACCCTGCAACTTTGAATGGGGACGTGTGGGAGGACTCTGATAAAGCTGGGGACACTGAGTTTGTAAACTCTGATGAACCTTTTTTGCCAGAAGGAACAGCTTCCCCATCCCCAGTAGTGGCAACATTCCCTCCCCAACCCATGCTGCCATCAGCCTTTCCACCTTTATCTATGGAGATAAACCCTGCACTGCCTGAGGCAATAGTGATAGCCTCCCCTGAGCCAGTTGTCAGGCAAAATAATGTTGATTCTCTTCAGGAGTCACCCCCAACACTTCTGTTTGCTTCTAGACCTATAACTAGACTAAAGTCTTGCAGGCCCATAGAGGTGAGGTTGAGAGTGTGACCCACAAGAAGGTGTACTATGCTCAGAAAGAACTGCTTGAATTCTCTAATTTATATAAACAGAATCTGGAGAACAGGCATGGGAATGGGTATTAAGTGTATAGGATAACGGTGGAAGGAACATAAGAGTTGGAACAGGCTGAATTTATTGATTTGGACCCACTAAGTAGAGACTCTGAATTTAATGTTGCAGCTTGGGGAGTTAAAAAAAAAAAAAAGGTTTTAATAGTTTATTTTCATGGTTAGCTGAAATATGGATTAAAGGATGGACCACTGTGAGAGGATGGAAATGTCTGATCTCCCTTGTTTAATGTAGAGAAAGAGATCCAAAGGCTTAGGGATATTGGGATGGTGGAGTGGATTAGTCACTTTAGAACTACTCATCCCGCTAAGAGGGTCCAGAAGATATGCTTTCGACCAATTTCTTGAGAAACGGATTTGTGAGGGTGGTGCCCATATCTTTGAAGAGTTCTGTAATTGCTCTTCTCTGTATGTCAGATCTAACAGTGGGAACAGCAGTCACTCAACTACAAAATTTAAGTACAATGAGAATAATTGGATCCTGAGATGGCAGAGGCCAAGTGGTAGCACTCAACTGTCAAAGGCAAGCTGGACATAGCTACTGTAATGGACAGCAGAGACAAAGCAGCAATGAGAATAGTCTGACTCATGTAGAGCTCTGGCATTGGCTAATTAATCACGGTATTCCTAGAAGTGAAACTGATAGGAAGCCTACTGCATTCCTACTTAATTTATATAAGGAGGAAACTTGCAGGTCAAATGAACAAAAGACTAATTTGAATTATAAAAACTGAGAATTATGACCCCTCAATCAATTTCCAGACTTGAGCCAGTTTACAGACCCAGAACCCCTTGAATGAACTGGAGGCAGGGTCCCATTGAGGAAGGACCCCCATTGCATTACTGACAATTTATGCAGTGAATCTTTCTCCCATTCTTCTCCAAAGAGACCTCCAACCTTTTACCAGGGTAACTGCACTGTGGAAAGGGAAATGATTAGACATTTTGGGGACTACTGGACACTGGCTTTGAGCTAACGTTGATTCCAGAGTACCCAAAATGCAATTGTGGTTCTTCAGTTAAAGTAGGGGCTTATGGAGGTCAGTTAATTAATGGAGTTTTAGCTCAGGTCCAACTTACAGTGGGTCCAGTGGGTCCCTGGACTCATCCTGTGGTTATTTCCCCAGTTTCAGAATGCATAATTGGCATAGACATACTTAGCAGCTGGCAGAACCCTCTCATAGGCTACCTAGCTTGCAGAGTCAGGGCTATTATGGTGGAAAAGGCCAAATGGAAGCCATTAGAGCTGACTCTACCTAGAAAAATAATAAATCAAAAACAGTATTGCATCCCTGGAGGGATTGCACAGATTAGTGCCACCATCAAGGACTTGAAAGACACAAGGGTGGTGATTCCCACCAATCCCCATTCAACTCTCTCATTTGGCCTGTGCAGAAGGCAGACAAATCTTGGAGAATGACAGTGGATTATCATAAGCCTAACCAAGTGGTGACTCTAATTGCAGCTGTTGTACGAGATGTGGTTTCATTGAGCAAATTAACACATCTCCTGGTACCTGGTATGCAGCCTTTGACTTGGCAAATGCCTTATTCTCCATTCCTGTTCATAAGGCCCACCAGAAGCGATTTATCTTCAGTTGGCAAGGCCAGAAATATATTTTTACTGTCTTGCCTCAGAGTCATAACAACCCTCGGGCTTTGTGACATAATCTTATTCAGAGAGACCTTGATCACTTTTTGCTTCCGCAAGATATCACACCGGTCCATTACATTGATGACATTATGCTGATTGGATCCAGTGAGCAAGAAGTAGCAAACACACTCGACTTATTGGTGAGACATTTGCTTAAGTTCCTTGTAAATTCTGGATATTAGACCTTTGTCAGATGGTTACATTGCAAAAATTTTCTCCTATTGTGTAGGTTGTCTGTTCACTCTGATAGTTTCTTTTGCTATGCAGAAGTTCTTTAGTTTAATTAGATTCCATTTGTCAATTTTGGCTTTTGTTTCAATTGCTTTTGGCATTTTCATCATGAAGACTTTGCCCATGCCTATGTCCTGAATAGTATTGCCTAGGTTTTCTTCTAGAGTTTGTATGGTTTTACCTCAGTAAAATTTCTAGGGGTTCAGTGGCGTGGGGCCTGTTGAGATATTCCTTCTAAGGTGAAGGATAAGTTGCTGCATTTGGCCCCTCCTACTATCAAGAAACAGGTACAACATCTAGTGGGCCTATTTGGATTTTAGAGGCAACACATTCCTTATTTGGGTATGTTACTCGAGCCCATTTTATGGAGTCACCTGAAAGGCTGCCAGTTTTGAGTGGAGTCCAGAACAAGAGAAAACTCTGCAACAGGTCCAGGCTGCTGTGCAAACTCCTCTGCCACTTGGGGCATATGACCCAGCAGATCCAATGATGCTTGAGGTGTCAGTGGCAGATAGGGATGCTGTTTGGAGCCTTTACAAGGCCCCCATAGGTGACTCACAGCAGAGGCCTCTAGGATTTTGGAGCAAGGCCCTGCCATCTTCTGCAGATGATGACTCTCCTTTTGAGAGTCTGTTACCGGACTTTGGTGGAAACTGAATGTTTATGGGTTCAAGTTGACAAGGGGTGGACATGTGATGGTTAGTACTGAGTGTCAACTTGATTGGATTGAAGGATGCAAAGTATTGATCCTGGGTTTCTCTGTGAGGGTGTTGCCAAATGAGATTAACATTTGAGTCCGTGGGCTGGGGAAGGCAGACCACCCTTAATCTGGTGGACACAATCTAATCAACTGCCAGCAAATATAAAGCAGGCAGAAAATCATGAAAAGCAAGACTGGCCTAGCCTCCCTGCTTACATCTTTCTCCTGTGTGGGATGGTTCCTGCTCTCAAACATCAGACTCCAAGTTCTTCAGTTTTGAGACTCGAACTAGCTCTCCTTGCTCCTCAAGCTTGCAGACAGCCTATTGTGGGACCTTGTGACCTTGTGATTATGTAAGTCAATACTTAATAAACTCTCCTTTTTATATCTATCTATCTATGTAATAGGATATATATATCCTATTATATATATTATATTTACATATATATACATATATATATGTGTGTGTGTGTGTATATATATCCTATTAGTTCTGTCCCTCTAGGAAACCCTAACTAATACACCCATTTTTTAAATAATCAATTGTTCAAAATAAAAAGAGGAGCTAAATCTGGACTCAGAATTTATGGCTGCAGTCTGTTACTAGATGAGAGCCCAGTAGCAGCTCCAGAACCAGAGGACTTCCACGGAAGCATAATCAGAGCTGCATTAGACCCAGAGTGGCTATGGTTACTATGACAAACTGGTTGCTCAACCCCTTTCCTTTTCACCTTGCAGAATAAATAGAGGGTGCACATAGGGCTGTTATCAAAGGTCCCACATGCTATGAGTTACTGCTATCATCATCATCATCATCATCACCACCACCACCAGAAGTTCAGGCCCTGGGGGAACATATAATTGTGGCCCATCTCTTCCAGTTTGCTCATCTATATATTTACCTATACTTATTTACCTAGACCCTACATGTTGTTAGAAAGGATGTAAGGCAGTTCACGACAACTATAGTGATGGCATGATATGCAAATAAAATGAAATTGAAAAAAGTAACATGAAAAAGGGATCATGCTGTTATTTGTGGTATGAAAGTTCAGATAATTTCTACGCCTTAAGCTCCCAGCAGTTAACACAAAGAGGAGAACATGAGGAATTCATCACTTGTATTATCAGAATGGAAGACCTCGGACAGTTCCTCAGGAGAAGAGAATCTTTCCTTGATCTTCAATCCTGATATAAATGTTTCTAGGAGTTCCATGTTCAGAGGTAAATTCTAGGAGCCCAGAGGAGCAGCAGACCCTGGTTGCGTTAGGGCCCAGGGGCAGAAAAGGCTGTCAGGGAGCTTAGGTGAGTCTCAAAGATGACCAGACATGGACAGGAGGGGACTGGCAGGAACCAGTGTTTGCAGGCACCAGAAGTGAGAGCATGCACTGGCAGGGCTGCACTGACTGATGGCAGGAAGGAGTCACCCTGGAGTCATGGCAGCTCACTGCATTCATTGGCACTTGTGGGTGCCTATAAATATGCGTCCCATGGAAAAAGCCAAGGAGAAATGAATAAATCTGTCCGGAAAATAAAACCAATGCACTAGTTAGCTCAGAAATTCAACCATGCCAAACATCTCTGTTTCTTCCATGAGTTTGGTGTGATTTAATAATATAATATGGACGGGCTTTATGCTGAGGCACTCTTTGTCTTTCCCTTGCTATAATCTTTGTCCAAACAGTGTCAAGCAATATGGATGCTTCTGAAATATTCTAGCACCTTAATCCTTCCCCAGCAGTGACTGACATCAGTAAACTCTGGGATGGTAAGTGCTACAAGACTCTCCTCCAGGTGACAAATCCAGAATGACTTTTTGAATAAAAGAATCTGAAAAACTCCCAAAGCACCTCGTTGATTCGCTGGCACCGATTCTTACTGAATTTGGTCAGCTTATCCTCTGCAGCTTGATGATGCATCAGATATTGACCCTGGCATAGCAGAGTTAAGCAATTAATAATAGCTAACAATTAAGAGCTCAGTTGTTGTTTATTTAACAATCTAGGAAATCTGGCTCCTACTGAGTATTGGGTCATGTAGACATTAGGGATCTGGAGATTAGTAAACTATTGTCCCTTTCTTCTTCCAAAGCTCTCGGCTTCTCCCTGTGCATAACCCTGTTGGCTACACCCTATCCCAGGCACTTCTGCCTCTTTGCCCTCTCCCTCTCCAATTCTCTCACTCTCCTTTCTCTCTTCTACTCCTCCCTCTCTCTCTCTCTCTCTCTCTGAAAACATTTAAGATATGTGTTTTATCCTCAGGGTTTTAAATGTCACATTGGCATGTCTAGGAATAGATCATTCTTCATTCATTCTCCTCCCTCTGGGAAAGCTCATTCAATCCAATTACTCACATATCTTTTCAGCCTTGGGAAAAAAAAAAAATCTATCTGTGTGACCATTTCTGACTCATTTTTTTCTTTGGTTTCAGTAAGTTGTATATGGCTGTGGTTGGCAGAATAATGGTCCTCCAAAAATGTTCACACTCTAATTCCCAGAACCTGTGCATGTGCTAGGTTGTGTGGCAAAGGGGAGTTCAGGTTGCAAATGGAATTGAGGTTGCTAATCAGCTCTCCTTAATGTAGGAAGAGCGCCTTCAATTACCCAGGTGGGTGCAATGGAGTCATGAGGTCCTGAAGAGTGAAAGGGGGAGTCAGGAGAGGAAGTCACAGGAGGGAAATACGAGGACTCAAACTGCTGTTGCTGGTCTTGAAGATGGAAGAAGGGGCCAGAAGCCAAGGATTATAAGTAGCCTCTAGAAACTGAAGAAGATAAGAAAACGAATTCTTCCCTAGAGCTTCCAGGAAAAATGTAACCCAGCCACACCTGAATTTTAGCCCAGTGAGGCACAAGTTGGAGTTCTAATCCACGGGACTGTAAGATAATAAATCTGTGTCATGTAAAGCCATTATTTGTGTACTTGGCACAGGCACAGTAGGAAACTCATTCACTGGGACTCCTGGATTAATGCTCTACAACTCTTATAATTCCTATCAATATTCTTATTTATTTAGGAGTTGTCTTTGACTTTTACTTCTACCATTTCTATTCAGCTATTTCATTTTATTGGTTTGACATTTAATAAAGAGTTTTGTTTCTTCTTTTCCTTTACTGTGGCATCTTTTACTTGTTTTATTGATGCAATATCGTTTCAAAGAACTTCAAGCCTAGAGGCGATTGCTTCTGAATTTTCTCTGATTTATTCCAGACTGCACGTGGATGTTAATCTCTTTCTTTTGTTACACTGGTTTCCTCCAGATGTTTAGAGGTATTTGGTTATCTCTCTTTATTTAAGCACAAAGAACATGGTTTATTATTCTAGGTAGAGAGCAATCCCCAGAGGAGATTTGGACAGTCCCCTGGTCATCTGTGGATTGTTCAATGAGAGGCCATTGACACTGCTAAGTGACAGACTGGCAGAGTGGACAGTAAAAGAGAGGGAGAGAGTTGAGTCCTCTCCAGGTTCCCCTCCCTCCTGGGAATGCCAGTGGTTGGCACTTTGCAGAACGTCTCAGAGAAAACAATCTTGGGGACAAATTAAATGTAGTTGACACAGTTTTAGAACCTGGGCTTCGAACAAGAGTATGAATAACAACAACAACAACAACAACAACAACAAAAATAGCCTTCTTCAGTATGATTAAGAGAGCTCAGGCAAGTAGAGCCTCCTCATCATAAAGTGCACCACAGTGGGACACACAGAAGGTCCATGACCTTGATGAGGAAAAAAAGACTTGGTAGTTTTTATAGATCATATGACAGCAGCAAGTACTGCAAACTATAGACAGTTCTCATGTCAGCCCCTAGTATGGTGCCTGGCATAGAGTTGATATTCAATAATGTATTTATTGAATAAATAATTCCAATGGTAGGTTTAATTGTTATTTAGTATTTAAATATTATTAAATAGGCACACATATGAATCCTAGGTCTACCACTTGCTAGTGGGGTGACTCTAGGCAACTTGCTTACCATTTCTGAGCTTTGGAATCATGTGGGTGATAATACTTTCCAGGTAGGGATGTTGTGAGGATGAACTTGAGTTTGAAGTATTTAGCTCAGCACTTGACATTGATAGGTACTCAGTAATAACAGCCAGTGCTCATTTTTGTGAAGTTCCAGCAGAAAACTACACATGGTTAGAGGTAGGTATCAAGGCCCAGTAAAGACTGCCTGATTCTGGTTCCTGGAGAGAGCAAAATCAGGATAGTATTCCAACATAGAGAATTGTTATTATAGATCTTTTTCTCTCATTTTCATCTAAATATGCTTCATGTTTTCAGTGCACAAAATGGGAACTCAGGAACGCTGACCCACTGCAGGTAGAATGGGACACAGAGGTCTTTCCAGACCCCTCACCCACCCCACAGGCAAACACCTCTGACCCACATCTGTCAGAGGAAGAAGAGGACTCAGATGTCACCCCATTTAGCTTTGTAGAGGAGATCTCAACAGAAGGGAATGAGTATTTCTTGAGCAACTACTAGCCCCTCAGGAAAGCTCCCAGACTGTATTCTGTGACTTTGCAGTACATGGCAACAGATTGTTGAATCTCTAGAAGCCAGAACTCTGAATTTCATTTAGCATTTAATTAACTGGAATAGACCAAGAACTGCATGGCAGCCCCCTGATTGCAATCTGTGGATGGATGGGCATTTTTATCTGAAAATGATGACCAGCTTATCTTCTGTCGTGCAGTGATCACACATGATATGTATCTCTAGTTATCTCACCCAATCAAACACAGAAAGTTTATTAAGATTCTATCATTCGAAGTTATCACCAACTATAGGATTTTTTATCTGAATGTGCTTGTGTGCAGTACCGTATTTTGCCTAAGAAACCCTCAGGAAGAATAAGAGAGGGAAGGTTATCATTTATGAATATGCTATGACTCTGCAGTCAACGACTAAGCAACTTAAGGAGTACGGCCACCCAGATGACTCTAATAACCAGACAACTTTAAAAGATATCTATTAACTCTCCTTTCTTTCCATGTTTATACTATAGAATAGAATAACATAGCAAAAGTGGTTTCAATTCTATTCTATAGCATAGAATAGCATAAACATGGAAAGAAATCAATGTGATCCTATAGTAAGAAGGAAAAAAAAAACTATTGCTTAGGTAAGTAGCGTAGCTGAAAAAGCAAGCCAGATGGTTCCACGTTTTGCTAAAAGTAGGCTCTGAGCTTCCTAGAGGCCATAGAAAAAGAGCAATGTGATCAATTCTGAGATTTGTGGAGCCCCTAAAATGATTGCTATCCTATATATATGAGAAGACAGTTATCATTCAGGTTAGTTATACATAGCAAATTCAGAAAAAGAAAATTCACTCACTTAATCATCAGATACTAATTTATACAATCAATAAATAGTTATTGAAGTCTCACTTATGCCACCTGCCCTGTTGGTGCTGGATTTTCAGTGCTGAATCAGACTTACCTCCCCTCTTAGTGTGGACAAGCCACTCCTTTAAACAAAGGGGCAGTAAGACAACCACAGAATGTGGGAGTGCTTCCACGGAGGTGTGCACAGCACCTACCAAGGACCCAGGGCTTAGACTGATCTCCCCTACTTTGTGCAATTGGGGTTGTTTTCATAGGCAAGACAGAACTTTACAAGAGAAATTCATCATCTAGGAGATGAGGAAGGCAATACAATGGAAGGCACCAAGGTAGGAAAACAATTCTGCGTCATGACTAATGTCCACATGAGGGTTTGTTGATAAGTGTCAGCTGCTCTTCCCAGGCTGAAAGCTCCTTGAAACCACTTTGGCTTTGCTGTTCAACATCATGCTCCCAGCACCAGCACAGGACCTCACACACAGCAGATGCCAAATGGGTTCTTACAGGAAGAATGATGGAAGCGAGAGACACACCAAGGAAAGCAATGGCAATCTGGAGGTGCAAACGATGTCCTTGGACAACCAGGATTACCTGTTTGCCTTAAGGTTTCATTTAAATAAATTGAGCAGCATCGTTCTTTTGAGGCTATTCAGAGAACCACAAGGAGGATTGCTGTAATTTTTCCAGAGACCTCTGGAGTTTACAAAACTGTTCACATCCTTGGGTTTAGTTGATGCCCACAACCATCTGGTAGGGGAAATAGCAGCCTGGTGGGAGAGAAGGCTGGAGATAAATCTGGAAGAAACTCTACTCTAACATTTCCCATGATATATTGCTGTTGGGGTGCCTATCTGCCTCCCCTGCTGAGGCTGTGAGTTTTCTGAGTCCAAGACAGCATCTGCATTTTTATAGCAAATTCTGAAAGTGTTGAGCAGAATCTGAGTTGTACCACAACTGGGAGCTGTGTGAGCCTTGGGCAAATAATTAAACCTCTCTGAGTTTTAAATCCTTCCATTTTCAAATGCAGTCTCAGGGGATAAATTAAGTGAAAACACAGTTGCAAATCACCTCATGTCCCCAAATTCATCTACCTTTCCTACGATCTTTAATCACTCCTTCTCTATCTTTTTTTTTTTTTTTTGTCAGAGAGTCTTACTTTGTTACCCAGGCTGGACTGCAGTGGTGTGATCACAACTCACTGTAGCCTTGACATCCTGGGACCCAGCGATTCTCCCACCTCAGCCTCCTGAGTAGCTGGGACTACAGGTGTGCACCAACATGCCCTGCTGACTTTTGAATTTTTTTTGTGTAGATGGGGTTTCTTTGTGTTTCCCAGGCTGTTCTCAAACTCCTCAGCTCAAGCGATCTGCCCTCCTCAACCTCCCAAAGTACTGGGATTGCAGGTGTGAGCCACCACGCCCAGCCTCACTCTCCATCGTTGAAATTGTCCTTACTTACCTGAGGGCAGTCTTGAAAGACTCTGCTCCTGCACATGTATTTCTTCCTGCCTTTTCCTGTACAAATAACAACGTGCAAGCTTCCCCATGGGCTCTCCATCTTCCACCTTCAACATCTCTCCAGGGCTGCAGGACTCCCATTGTTCTCAGCATTCTCCTTGTCTTCCTGACTCTTTACCTAGCTTGGGGACCTAGCTCCCTAATTTTTCTACCTTCCCTTTCTAGAGCCATGGGGCCACTTTGAACGCTCCAGGCTCTGCCTCCTGGCTCCATAACTCTTCACTATTACCTCAAAACCTCTGACGGCAACTCCTCCTCGGCACTCATTAACTCGGCTTCTCCATTAATTCATTAGCACTCGGGAGCCCTGGCATGATCTTTCTCTTCCTCCTGCTGTCTCTGCCCTTACAAATTTCATTTCTGAGGTTTCTCTCACATTCCGTTTATTGTGACATCATTTATGAAGTTCTCCCTCGACAAGAGAGGAGAGAAAAAAATAACTATATATCATTTTAAATTGCTCTGGTTGGTAACTCTACATTTTAAGCATATCAAGGAAAAGAAGTGTCTAATGACAGGGCTACAAGTGGATAAAGAGCTGACAGGGTAATTGCACTACCAGATGCTTCCATACACCAGTTAGCTGCTTCCCGGGCCTATTTGAAGCACTGGGTGTCAGGTCAGTAATTAGGCATTTGCAGACAAACTGGAAGTGCCATCTGATCTCTTATGAACACCCTCATCACTCCCATGTATGCCAAGTTCAATATGAAACACAACGTCACCATCCTTTCCCCGCAAGGCTGCCAGAAGTTCCCAGGGACATCTCTCCCCTTCACTCCCACACGAGCTAATGAAGTCAGTGCTTCCCCCACCTGTCAAAGAACTTGCTCCTGGGATGGCAGTACGAGGGTGCCCATCTATAACGACAACGCCCAACAGCAGCCTTGACTCTGCTTTTGATTCTTCTCTTCTGATTGTAGGCTGGCTGACATATTCACACTCAGAGCTTCTTTGTGTTAATTCTTTTGTTTGATTTTCCAGTGTGGTTGGCTCCTTGGAATAGTGCAAAGGGCAGATGAGCCTAGAGAACTGGCTGCAAGTCCCAGAGGAGTCATTCACTTGCTATGGGGCATTGGTTGTGATCTGATGCCTGTTGGATGCATCCCCATTTATTGACCCAGGTTGGGGTTAATGGGGAAGGAATGGGACATGGGACATGGGACCAGACAAAGCCATGGGATGACTGTGTAACTGGTGCTCCTGGAAAAAATAACCAAACAAACTATTCAATTATGTCTTAAAATAAAATTTTCTGAAATAAAGACTAGAAGATTTCCATCTGCCCCTGTCCTTCTTCATACCATTTGTCTGTAGAGAGGAGAGCATGCAGAGAGGCTTTCTGGTCCATTATTTATGGTTAAGAGTTACAAGGTAGAGCAAGAGCAGGTGATAACCCAGGTGGACCATCTCTGTTAGAGGGAGGATGGGGAACTCTGATATGAAGGAGAAAAAGTGAACAGCTAATCCTTAAAAGTGTTTGAAATCAGTCATCTTTGGAGACATCTATCGGCAGCCTTCAGGGCCAGACTGCAGGCCAAGGGTAGTCAGGGTCAGAATGCCAAAGCAGGGTGAGAGAGGGCAGGCAAGACATCTTGGGCATCTGCTGGTTTGCCCACACAAACTGTTATCTCCCCTTTTTCTGATAACGAGCATCCATGACTTCTTTGAGGAAAATTTACTCTTCCTCTCTCAGTCCATATGGTTCAGGTGAGGTTGACTTACCCCATTCCCACACACCTGGGGATGAGTGTGACTTTCACTTGGGTCCAACGGAGAAAGCACTGGAATTTGGTGGGGGGAAGGATGCTTTCTTTCTGATGATATTGCTGAGCTAGTTCCAGCAACTAGATGAAACTAGGGGGTGGCTTAGGGGGCACCAGAAGGAAACAGAGTCCTGAAATAGAAAGCCAACATGTAGGAGAGATAGAAGGAAACCAAGTCTGAACAACGTCAAGCAGCCCCCTGGAAGCACCATTGGACTTTGCAGCTCTGGACTGCTGCAAGTCTCCTTGTATCTGGTTTAAGTCCATCTCCATTGAGTTTAATTCACTGCCAAAGGAATAGTCCTAAGTAATAAAGTTGAATACAGCTCATCGCTAAGGGAATTAAGTACTGGTCAATTCCAAAAGAAGAACTCCCAGAACCTTTAGCAAAAACTAAAAACGAGTGTGGGTCCCAGAACAAAGAAGAAACATGGTTAACCAAACTAGGACATGAAACAAGTCATTGGGGGGGGGGTTGATTCTGAGTCCCACAGGGTCAGGGTCTTCAAATGCCTCCCACTCAGGCCACAGTAGGATGGATCTCCTGGTTGGGGCTGGGAGTGCAGCTGTGAGGGAGTAGACGCTGGTTTCCATAGCCATGCTGAGCCAGCCTGACCCAGGAACTCTGGACAGACCATTTTCTTCCCTTGGCCTTGGTTTTTCCATCTGTAAAATGAAGAGGCTAGATCATTTGCTCTTCAGATGCCCTTCCAAGTGTGAAAACCCAAAATGTCCTGCTCCCACCCAGTCCCACTGTGAAGCAGTGGCAAAACCAGAAGACATAACCCCCAGGATGACTGTGAGAGCCTCAGAAGGACAGTTCCTGGGACTTGAATGAAGGGTGTTTGCGTGCAGGGACTCCGACTTCTACACCCATCATGAGAATCTTCCGTCTTTCTCTCACCTTTAAATCCATCTTCCACACAGCTGTCAGAGAGTAGACCCTGAAACACCAATGACATCTTCTTATGTCCCTTATTTCTTTGACCATACTTGGCCAAAAATGACATTTGTCGAGTTTGAGGATGGAACATCCTGTCAGCTGAAAATTCGGAATTTTATAAAACTCCCACATATAGTGCCCTTTTACATTCTTTAAAACAAAGATGTCAATGACATCTATAAATGTTACATGGTATAATTTTATGTGGTGTGAATTTTATTATCTTATTTTTATTTAAAGTTTCTATAAAATCTGTAGAGAAGCAAAGAACATGGAAAGTTAGGATGTGTATGTGTCAAGATGTGGGTATAAATGCGTGACGGTCTCTCACTTTTATAGTAGAATGTCATTGCCTCAATCCAATCCTGTACTGAGTATGCTATGTTGCCTCAAGTTTTTAACAGCCACAAACAGAGAGGTTACTTGACTTCTTCATCATTGGAAAGTCCACTCAAGGTCTGGATATGGCAACACACCATCATGATGTTGATACAATGGTCATGAGATTGGCCTCCCAAAGAACTGCTGCTAGGGTGGAACACTGGGAGCTACTGCAGTCAAGTCCTGCAAGGAGCCGTTAGGAGAACTGCCTCTGCACCCATCCTCCTGTGTATTAATCTCCAACCTTCGGTGGGTTCACGGGTGTCTGCCCACAGTGTGGCAGGCTTAGGAGCCACCAAGCAGTCAGGTTCCCTCTCCCACCACTCTTTAATCATGAGGCCGCTTTTTCAAAGAATGTTCTGTAAATATTAGCTTTTTCATGATGCCCTGCAGGAAATGTTCTCTAGACAACAACTTTTTGCTGGTTTCTGGACTGGATACTGAGGATACGAGTGGAAACGCTTTAGAGAAGATGGGAACTCAAGGAACATCTTAGAGAGACAGAACCATACATAGGTAAGTTCCATATTAAGTGGCAAATGCTATGTACCAAATGCCACCAAGCTATGTACCACCAGAGGAGGTCAAGCTGAAAGTACAGTTTTAAGGTGGGGAAGTATTTCTGGTGGGAGAAGGAAGAAAGCAAGTTTTTGAAAATGGTCAAATGTAAGTTGAATTTAAGCACATTTTCTCAATAATGTCTTACTAGTTTCTATGACTGAGGCTTTTGGTCACCTATGGAAAGGTTTCTGATGATGATGTGAAAATAATCACTCTAGATTCATTTTTTTAATTAAAAAAACTTTTTTAAATGTTTAAGCAAATACAAAAGACTAAAGGACGGTAAAGTCACAATGTCACAACACTCACCGTGCCACCATGACAAAAGCAAGGCAGAGACTCTGCGGGCAGACACCTGTGAACCCACTGAATGCTGGAGATTAATACACAGAGGAGGGCTGGAGAGGCAGTCCTCCTAACCAGGAGGTAGGTTATCCCCTCAGCTGACACTAGATACAGCAAGAAAAGAAATGGGGTTAGGAGATGTACCGTGAGGAAGTGAGAGAATCTGAAGATGAAGACAGTGTGTAGTCGCTCTCATTGTTTTATTTGCAATTGCTGAGTGAGTGAAAGGATGCTGTGGCCAGAGTTCAACTTTACAAAGTTTTTGAAGTTGGTTCTCTTCAGCCTAGCATAGAACATATTGATTGAAAATCGACCAAATTATTGAACCAATCAATAATAGCTATAAAAGTACCAAAAAAGAGCCCCTTTCTCATCCAGGCACACTTAACAGTCCCCTTTATACACTGGTTAGTGAATGGACACTGATAATAAGTGAGCCCGGGGAAAAGTATCCAGGAGGTGCCACTAAAATAGCCAGAGAGATTAAACTCAAAGCAAAGGGCAAAGAAAAAGAAATTAGTAGGGTTTGCTGAAACTTCTACTGAATTAAAATTTTATTTTTAGGCCGGGCGCGGTGGCTCAGGCCTGTAGTCCCAGCACTTTGGGAGGCCGAGACGGGCGCATCACGAGGTCAGGAGATCGAGACCATCCTGACTAACATGGTGAAACCCCATCTCTACTAAAAAATACAAAAAACTAGCCGGGCGAGGTGGCGGGCACCTGTAGTCCCAGCTACTCCGGAGGCTGAGGCAGGAGAATGGCGTGAACCCGGGAGACGGAGCTTGCAGTGAGCTGAGATCCGGCCACTGCACTCCAGCCTGGGCGACAAAGCCAGAGTCCATCTCAAAAAAAAAATTTATTTTTAGACTTCACATATTGCTTATAGAGAAAAATAGGAGGAGGAGTCAGGAAGTGAAACTCACTTGATTTTGAATGCAAGCTCAGTTATCTATCTTCCAGTCACCTGATCTTTCAGATTCTCACTTTTCTCTTTTTCTTTTGGTAAAATGGGGTTAACGAATCTCACCTCAGCAATGTAGCCAAGGTGTAGCCAATGTTTCTTTGATTAAGATTCTAGAATTGCTTGCAAAATATAGAAGAGGTGAGCAATGTCCTTCTGGAGATCCCATCCAAGAATATAAATTGTCTGGAGAAGTGTGGGCTGCAGGTTCTTGTTTGGATTTTTTTTTTTTTTTTTTTTTTTGAGGCGGAGTCTCGCTCTGTCGCCCAGGCTGGAGTACAGTGGCGCGATCTCGGCTCACTGCAAGCTCCGCCTCCCGGGTTCACGCCATTCTCCTGCCTCAGCCTCCCGAGTAGCTGGGACTACAGGCGCCGCCACCACGCCCGGCTAATTTTTTTGTATTTTTAGTGGAGACGGGGTTTCATTGTGTTAGCCAGGATGGTCTCGATCTCCTGACCTCGTGATCCGCCCTTCTCGGCCTCCCAAAGTGCTGGGATTACAGGCTTGAGCCACCGCGCCCGGCCCTCTTGTTTGGATTTGAATTGAAATAAGCAAAGCATCAGCCAAGCTAGACCATCATAGGCATTCAAGCAGCTGTAGTCAATATTGTCATTGTTATGCTTAAATTCCTCCTGGCAAAACGTATTTGGGCCACAAATAAATATTGATCCTATGATCCCTTGACTCTTAGCCTAAATCCTTAAGCTACATTTCATCTGTTTTACAATTAAAATAGGGAGATAGAGAAGCCTTAGATTATTATATCTCTTAATCTGAAAGTCACAGGAATTGTTCATTTGAAGATGGTTAAGAAAGTGCATTTTTGCTTGATGCTCAACTCTTAAACCTTACCAAAAATAATAACATTTTTAAAAAGGAATGAGAATAAGAGAGAAGATGACACAAGGGAAGCACCACCACAAACCAAAAGCTATGGGACACACCTGCCAAATAGCACCTAGTTTAAGCCTAGATGGTGGAGGATACTAAGCAAAGAAATACTCCACCATCTTGGATCTCAAGCAGATTACGTTGTCCCTAAAATGCCAACTTTTTGAGCAATGTAGCAAGTGTGTAGCCAATGTGTAGCCAATTGTTCTTTGATTAAGATTCTAGAATTGTTTGCAAAATATAGAAGAGGGGAGCAATGTCCTTCTGGAGGTCCCATCCAAGAATATAAATTGTCTGAAGAAGTATGGGCTGCAGGACTCAGGGCATCATTGTCTCTTAGCAGATAAATATTGTGGAGGTCAAAAGGATTCCAAGAGGGAGAAGAGGTGGTAATTCAAGATAGCAGCACAGAGAATCTGTGGCCTTGCTCTTAGCCAGAGCAGCACATGAATGCCAAAACTGAGGCAAAAAAAAAATGCCTTGTATCTCCCAGGATACAAGATGTCCAAGGCATTGTGAAGAGGATGAAAGATTCACTTTGTCAGACTTGAGGCTTCCCTCTGCCCCAGCTCACTTTTCTCCTGTCCTTCTTCATACCACTTGTCTGTAGGTAGGCTGAAACCAATTTTGGACATAAGAAATGTTAATGATACGAAAAAAAAAAAAAAAAATGAAAAGAAAAGAGATATAAAAAAGAGATAGGTAAGGGCCAGGTACAGTGGCTCACACCTGTAATATCAGCACTTCGGGAGGCCAAGCTAAGCGAATTGCTTAAGTCTAGGAGTACAAGACCAGCCTGGGAAAGATGGTGAAACCCTATCTTCACAAAGAAAAAATTAGCTGGTTATGGTGGCAAGTGCCTGTAGTCCGACCTACTCAGGAGGCAGGCTAAGGTGGGAGGATCACCTGAGACCAGGAAGTCAAGGCTGCAGTGAGCTGTAATTGTGCCACTGTACTCCAGCCTAGGTGACAGAATGAGACCCTGTCTAAGAAAAAAAAAAAAGAGAGAGAGAGAGAGAGATATGAACACACGTATATATTTATATATCCATGTATATGAATATATCCATATATATTCATGCTGAATATACATATCCATATCTATATATTTATATCTATATAGATGATACAGATATAGATACAGATATAGATAGATATCAGGAGGAATTACCCATAGGGGTAAGAAAACAGATCACAAAATAATTATACGTAGCTTTGAGGGGATTTTTTCTCTATAGAATTGAATTCAAGGAAGTTATACAAATGGTGCAAAGAGGAGGTTATCAGACATAAAAAGAACTGATAATCTGGGAAAGAAATGTAAAAGGAAATGATATTAGAGATGAAAACCATTTTGGAAACAAGAAAAAAGACAAACACAATTCAGAACAAAAAATTTGGAGAGTAAACTTCAGGAAATGGCATGAAGTGAAATAGAAAAGCAAAGCAACAGAACTGATTACAGAGAGGATAATAACATATAAAAGAGCTAAACAAGAGCCAATAAATGTATAATTGGTGCTTCTGGAGGAAAAACAAACAAATTATTCATGGCATCTTAAAAAATTCTGAAATAATACTAAAATCTACAAAACAAATAACATGTTATATTTCAGGGAAAAAAAAAAAATCCCAGTAATATGACTGACCCTCAAAGAGAAACAAAAATAAAGATCATGAAGACATCTAAACAAGAGAGTCAAGTTACCCAGAATGAACCTCAGCTATTCAATGTCAGAAGAGAGTTGACTGTTACAAAGTTTTGAGGGAAAACAATGTACTCCTAAACTGCATACAGAGCAAGCTAGTCTCTAGCCATAAAAACAACAGATGCTATCAAAGGATGGAATAACTTGAAGACTCTAGTAGCCCTGACTCATTCTTTTAAAATCTGCTGGACTATAAACCCAGTTAACAATGCTGGGAATAAAAAAAACAAACTCAGCTGGGCACAGTGGCTCACGCCTGTCATCCCAACACCTTGGGAGGCCAAGGCGGACAGATCACTTGAAGTCAGGAGTTCAAGACCAGCCTGCCCAATATGGTGAAACCCCGTCTCTACTAAAAATACAAATAATTGTTGGGTGTGGTAGCATGTGCCTGTAATCCCAGCTACTCAGGAGGCTGAGGCAGGAGAATGGCTGGAACCCAGGAGGCAGAGGTTGTGGTAAGCTGAGATCGCACCACTGCACTCCAGCCTAGGTGACAGAGCAAGACTCCATCTCAAAAAAACAAAAATAAAAATAAAAAAACAAACTCAGGAATAGAGAAGCTATGTTAAGAAGACTAAAAAAAGGCATTGAGTTCATTCAAATGTAAAGGTGTCATTAAACAATTGTAAAAAGTGTAATTAACAAACTCATAAATGTAAAAAACACATAAACTGTAAAAATGACATGAAATTTAAATGTAAAATTAATAATATAACTGACAAAAATCAAGGACTAGAGGAAGGCATAAAAGAAAGGACAGACATGCTAATTTTTTCATCTTTTATAGTAAAAATCAGTAGATACTCTTTAAAGTTGAGAGAGTCTTCTAAAAATTCTTCAAATTTTTTCCATAATGAATCTCATTTTTAGATGAAGAAACGTGTCTATAAATCAAGTTGTTCAGTTTCTTGCTGCTGTTGTAGTGAAGTAAAAAATATGCATTTTATTTTTATAAAAACCAGAAATATAATTTTTACTAGCTATACATATTCTTTCTAGCTATCTTTTAACTTGCTTCCTATTATATACACAAAAGTGTCCAAACTAACGATTACCAAATGTTAGATAATTGTTACTTCTGAGTGATTTGAAATGACATTTTTTAAGTTTCTTTTCACTTAACTGCTTGCATTTTTTCATAATTATCAGCGTTTTTAACAAAAGAAAAATTGTTTATCCCTACCACCAAATGCCATCCCCATTTTCTTATAATTTCTCGGACACGAGTTGCATGACAACCACCTAAGTGGTCATCTAATGCTCTACTTATCAGTCGAAAACAATAGTCTCACATCGTTCTTTACTGAGCCATGTGACCAGCCAGGGGCATCTGATCCCCGGAGCTTCCCGCCCTTGAGAGGAGAGGCTGATGAAGAGCCATCCTGGCCCAGAGGCCTCCATGCTCCTACCAGGTCACCCTCCACAGCACTGCCCAGTGTCTTTCATCCAGCACCCCCTGCCACGTCCTGCAGGGCCCACAAGATGCAGGCACTGTAGCCTCCCTGCTCCTACCACCTCTTTGGCATCGGTGCCCTTTCCTGAATGCTCCAAGCTTGTGCTCCATTTAGATCCTTTGCTTTTTCTTTGGCTGGAGTGCGGTTTCCCCTGATCTCCACAACATCTCATTACCTAGACATCAGCTCACCCACTCAGTAATGCCTGATTACCTATTCCACCCCACCCTTGAAAGCTTTAGCCCCTTCTTAGTACTCATTATTATCTGAAACTATCTCATTCATTGATCCCTTTACTTGTTTACTGTATCTTCCCACCAACCACCACCCCCTCAACCCAAATAATTCAGGAGAGGAGGGAGGCACCTCTTGCTTGTTCACTGCTGTATCCCCAGTGCTTGAACTGCTGCTGGCATATAGCAAGCACACAATAAATACCTGTGGAACCAGGGCTGGCTTCATGGGCACATGACCTGTGCCATTGCACATGGCCCCAAGTCCAGAATGGCCCTGTGCCTGAATTAATGCTCTGCTATTGCTGTCTTGAAATTTTTAACAATTTTGAAGGAAAGGTTCTATATTTTTATTTGTCCCATAAATTATGTAGTTGGTTCTATGTGAATGAAGAAATGAATGAATGCTACCTAAGTGATCTTGGGCAGGTCACTCCAGACTCGAAGCCTGTTTTCTGAAAAGTAGGAACAATAACCCCTCCAGTGCCTGATTCACGGAGCCTCACAGGATCACCACAGAGGACGTAAGGAAAGCCCGCTCAAGCCGAATTCTTCAAGACATGCACCTCCCAGACGCATAACTCATCTACCCAACTAACCACGCTCAACCTACACTTCTGCAGCTTTAAGCAGATTTCTTTTACCTTCAAAGGGCCTTTCCTTATACTGTTTTCCGTTTGAAATGCCACCCTGTTCCCTGTCTGGCTGGCTGCTCATGTCAATCAGGACAAAGAGAGGGCCTTTCCTGCTCTAGAAAGCATTCCCATCCCAAGAGGACTAACAGACCCTCCTCTAAACCCCATCAAAATCCTTTGCTTGTGTTTTTCACAGTGCCATTACCTTCTTAGGCAGGGCTGTCATTTATTCATTTCACAAACCTCTCTTGCTTTTCTACTCAATACCACGTCCTGTGATTGACACCGGAGAGCCAGAGGAGCCTGAGGCTACACCTGGCAGGACAGACAAATATCCCATCTTTTCTGCCATTGTTGATGAGCCCATAGGAGGTGTTCCAAAATCATTTGTGGAATGATTGATTGACTCAGAGGTAGGATTGGGACTTGGGAGACCTTGTGTCTAACCAAGACTTTGCCACTAATTTGCAGGATGACCTGGGAAAAGTCAATGGTCCTCTGATGTGCATAGTTTCTCCTTCTGCAAACTAGGAAGAGGGAAGGGCCAGACTAGAAAACCTCTTTCTTATCTTCTTTTTGTCTAAACCCAAGAGTCTATAAATAGTGGATCAAACGGCAATAGAAGCAGCATCGTGAATAATATCTCCTCCAGTCCTCACAAAACCTTGTAAAATAGAGAATTATTTCAGTTTTTCAGAGGACAAATGCATGGCTCAGAGAATTTAAATATATTTGCTCACTGCTGCACAACTTATAAATGACCATTTCAAGCTCAGAATGTACCTACCTGCCTCCAAAACCCATGTATCAAGCCATTCCACAAGGCTTCTAATCCAATCCTATCCAATCCAATCTAATCTTCAGTCCTCAGGCCCGTGGCTGGTCTCAAAACAAAAAGCCCATATGAGTTAAGAATAGACAGTACACTGCATACTGTAAGTAGTTTTTCCCCTGATCACCATCTAGTTAGCCAGGATTTGAAAGCAGAGGATTCCCCTCTTCTGGCTGGCATGAAGCGCTCATCAAATCCATGAGCATCAATCTCTAGGGCCTTGCTGTAAATCACTCCCACAACATAGAAAGCCTGGCACTCACATCCATGAGTCAAATAGAAGAGGTGGTCTTGCCCCAAGAAGCTGGTTCCCAAGTTCCCTGTCCATTGATCCAAGGTATCCACTCAGGTGCTTGTATTGGTGACAAAAGAGCTCCCCAGAGGGCTGTCAGGAAGCTGACCATGTGATAGATCCTCTGTGTAGCTCTAGCCCTTTCACCAGCCTCACCCTCTGACAGTTATTACTGCTGCAATAAATTCTTCAGTAAAACAAACAGGCATGCTGTAAATTTATTAGTCTGGGCACTCTGTGTTACTTAACGTAACGGCTAGCCTTAAACAGGTAACTACTGCAGTAAATAAACCAGTTTATTTAGGCACTGTCAGCCCTAAGTGTTCACAGGGGCCTGGAGAAATGGCATTGGCCTTTATAAGCATGATATACGCCTACATAAATTACTCTTGCCCACTCAGATATTTGATGGTAACACACCACCTGGGAAGAGTGTGCAGCTCAAAACATCTCCGTAAACTTCAAAAAGTCTATTTACAGGAGACGTGGTACTTTATATGGAACTGTATATGTAAGTAGAATTTGTATATGTGGTCTCAGTATAAAATAAACCAGTGCCCCACATTTGCATATTATGGGAATGCATGCAAAATTGACTAAGATTTTCTGCCGAGCTGTTGGCAGAGGGCTAAGTGGAGAACAGAAATAAAAGAAAGAAAGGAACTCATATTTATTGAACCAGACCAATGTCTAGGCATCTCCAGACACCAAGTTCAAGCAAACAATAAATTCTGGGCTTCTGTGCCAGGTTCTGTGCTAGGCTTTCTATAAAAATATTTGTTGGGTAGTAGATCCTTTCTTAGGACTGCCATGAGAAAAGTCATCACAAACTGGGTGATGACTCAAGACAACAGAGATTGCCGGGCATGGTGGCTCACACCTGTAATCACAGCACTTTGGAAGGCTAAGGTGCGTGGTTCATGAGGTCAGGAGTTTGGGATCAGCCTGGCTAAGATGTTGAAATGTTGTCTCTACTAAAAATACAAAAAATAGTCGGGCATGGTGGCGGGTGCGTGTAATCCCAGCTATTCGGGAGACTGAGGAAGAGAATTGCTTGAACCCAGGAGGCGGAGGTTGCAGTGAGCCGAAATCATGCCACTGCACTCCAGCCTGGGAGACAGAGTGAAACTCCATCTCAAAAAAAAAAAAAAAAAAAAATGACAGAGTGAGACTCCATTTCAAAAATAAAAAAAGACAACAGAGATTTATTCTGTCACAGTTCTAGAGGCCAGAACTCCAAAATCAAAGTGTAGAGTCCTTTCCTGCCTCTCCCTGGTTTCTTTCGATGGCCTTGCATCCTGTGTACTCCTGGGCTTACAGCTATATCACTCTAAGCTCTGCCTCCGTCTCCACATGGCCTTCATCTCTACGTATGGCAAGGGTCCCCCAAAACCCACCTCCAAACAGTCTGAGCTTCTGAGAAGGACATGAATTTGGGGGGACACTGTTCAACCCAGGACAGATACGTGCGTCAAAATGATTTGAAGCATATTATCTCATCTTACCCTTGCAACACCATGAGGGGTAGGAATTCTCATGCCCATTGTACAGATGAGGACACTGAGAACAGGAGAGATTGAATAACTTCTTGAACTTTTCAGAGCCAGTAGTTGATGGAGCCAGTGTTCCAACTCAGCTCTGATTCTAGAATCCACAGGGCACTGAAAGGCAATTCTCTGTACAGTGCTTGATCCACATGAAGTTTCCTTCATTACCCTCTCTTTAAAAAGCAGTGTGCATGCATGTGTGTCTATGTATTTAATGGGGGTAATTTCACTGAAACTGTGTGCATGCATGTGTGTCTATGTATTTAATGGGGGTAATTTCACTGAAAAACATAGTTTCAATTGTTTAAAGGACAATTGCAAAAGTTAAAAGAGTCAGGGCCAGGAGAAGAAAACAGTATATAATAGAACTAAAGCTTTCTCCAGGCCATATTTGGATTCAGTTGCCTGTTACCCAGAGCCCTGAAAATAAATGTACTGATAAATAATTATTTCCTGCCCCACACATAACCAAATATGACTATGCCTGGCCTGGTGGCCAAGGAGACAACCCATTGTTCAAATGCCTGGCCCCACTCCCCTTGGCTGCAAAAAAAATGTGGCTTCACTTTCCTGTGAATCCCAACTCAAAAAATAGAATGGCATATAGTCAGCAAATGCCTCACGTTGGCTCGCCACTGCCCAGCCCTGGGATCAATTAGATAAATACAGAGCAAAGAGGCTTCCTCCGTATATGGTCAGGAAAACAGTCTCCTCTGGGTCTGGTGATTCTGGCACCTTCTGCTTGAGAAATGATGCACAGAGCCCTACAATTGGACAGCACCCCATTCACAGTCACCCTTCTCCATGGAGTGGCCACTGGAAGGTACACTGTGACAGTCCACAGCATGGAGTAAATTGCCTTGGAGTAAATTCTAAGAGAGATTCAGGACAGTGGGTGTCAACTAGTCCCACCCAGGGAGGCAAAGTGCAAGGACAACAGGAAAACAACAAAATGCATGGGATTTTTGGACCAAATCAGTCCAGGTTTCACACCTACTCTGCTGCACACCGGCCTTAAGATCTTGATCAAGTCACTTTAGCTCCTTGGTGTCTACTTCTTTGTATAACATGAATGGTACCCACCTAACTATAGATCAAATAAGCTAACACTGTTAACATACTTAGCCTAGAGGTGGACTTAAAACTCTCTCATTAGATCCCTTTATCCCCTACTCAACAAACAGGGAAACTAAGGTGAAGGGTGATCATCTGATGCTAGAGTCAAGGTTCTATCCCAGATCTCTATTACAGTCAAGGTTGTGCTATTCAGACTGGAAGCATCTTATCTCCCTATAGGATGCTGCCTTAAAAAGGTATATTTTGGCCCCAGTATCTGTACTCTAGAGTGATCTGATTTCTAAACCCTGCCATTATCTGTATGCATGCCCATCTGCCCCACTAGACCATAAGCTCCTCGAGAGCACAAACCACTTATTATCCATCTCAGTATACCAAGTGCCTGGCAGACAACATGCCAAGCTTTCTAATGAATGCTCATTGAGTGACTGAAGCAAATAGAAAATCTTCTCATGTCCCATAGCACCTGCACTTCCCCTGCCCCCCTCTACCACCGCCCATGGCCAGGGCCATTCTGGGGCATGACCGCTTGTCTACATGTCCTTCCTCAGAAGACTCTAAGAGCCACGGTGGCTGTGTCTAAGTTGCTGTCAGTCACATTTCTGTAATGGAATGGAATGCCTAGCACATAGTAGGTGCTTGAGAGCTAGTAGCTGAAAAGTGGTTCACAGCCATGTAACAGCGCACTGGAGAAGAGGAGGGGAGAGTGGATTTATTTATTTTTAATTTTTATTTTAATTTATGTGAGTACATAGTAGGTGTACATATTTATGGGGTGCATGAGATGTTTTGATATGGGCATGCAATGCGTAATAATCCCATTAAGTAAAATGGGGTCTCCATTCCCCCAAGCATTTATCCTTTGTGTTACAAACAGTCCAATCACACTCTTTTAGTTATTTTTAAATGTACAATTAAATTACAATAGACTTAGCTCACCCTGTTGCTGCGCTATCACATACTAAGTCTTATTCGCTCTTTCCACGGGAATTTTATTTTATGGAACACCTAGCATGTGCCAGAGGCTGTACCTGGAGTCTCTTCAAGGTTAATCATTACAGGCACACCTAAGCGCACACACACAGCAGACACCATCCCCGTTTCTACAGACTAATAAGATTGAGTTTGGAGACATGAGCCAACCTGTTCAAGACCACACAGCTAGTGACTGTCAGAGTTCGAATGAAGCTCACATCTGACTGCAAAACCCTTGCAATGCCACAGGGTTTCTTCGAAATCCTGAAGAAAGGTTTGCTTCCTTTGCCATTTTTCCTAGAGCCAGTTGGGAGGTTCTCCCTGCCTGACACCCTGCATTCGCTGGTGGGAGGAACCATGGGGGCCAACCTGGCTGAACGATGGATTGTGCTGGCTACAGGAACAAGAGAAGGGCTGGATCTTCCTACCAATACCCCTTTAGCATCCCAGGTCCTTATTTTGCACAAGCCTGGACCCCTTGGACTTCAGGGCCAGAGAACTGTGGGTGTAGGGACATGGGACTCCCTGCCCTCCCAGAGCCCTGCAGGGAGATAGACCCATGTGCCAGCATGAGTTGAGCCTCGTGCATTGGTGCATGTCCCTGTGGCCGGCCGCCACGAGCCGGGGGATGGAATGTTGCTTGTGGTGGCCATGGTTTCTGCAGGCATGTGGGAGTCCCCTTCACAGCATGAAGTCTAGCCTCCACGTCTGCGCCTGCTCACCAAGGAGCCCCAGTGCAGGGGCAGGGGGACTGCTGGCAGTATTGGAGATTCATGAAGATGAACTGACGTACGGAGGCATCCACACAGATTTAGGGAGGAGGAGGAGGACCAGCAGCCACAGTATGAAATAGAGACTGAGCATGGGTTAGGCCCCCAGCCAGGCTCCTTACTCTCCCTACCCCATTCAAGCCCCAAGGCTTGATTGGCAATGCCTTGATGGCCATTTTGCAGATGAGAAAACTGAGGACCATCAGATGCTTAGAGAAGAAAATGATGGAGGGGAATGTTTCTATTCCATCCTCAATGTTAACATTGGGAGCAAGAAGCTTAAACCTGAACCCAGAGATTTCTTGACCAGATCAAGAAAAATCTGAGTAAACCTGGAGAAAGGGAACCTATCCTGTCCTATCATTTTCTTGGTGTAAAATCCAGCAGGGTACAAGTGTTCACCAATATGCACTGCTTGTTTGAGTTCCCTTCTTTATCCACTTTGGAGAGAACTGGCAAACTTCATGTAGTGCTCTGACTTCACACAGCGCTCTGACTTCACGTAGTTTCTTCGGGAGCGAGATGGTGTGCTCTAAAAGTTACACGTATTTGTTCACCTGCAGATGTTTGTCCCAGGTTTTCAGAATCACACCGGGCATTGTACAAAGCCCATGGTCATCCATGGGCTCCCATCTTTGTGAAGTAGAAATGCATCCATCTAATGGTGAGAAAAAGAGGCTGAGAGAGCTAGGAACACTGCCCAGGGCTGGAGAGCAGCAAAGAGCAGACTCAGTTTCCTCCTCCAAATTGCTTTGCCTAGAAGGGTCTAGATTCTGTGGTCCAGGGAAGCTTCTCAGAGAATCCCTTGTTTGC
Source organism: Macaca nemestrina (assembly GCF_043159975.1). Lineage (NCBI taxonomy): Eukaryota > Metazoa > Chordata > Mammalia > Primates > Cercopithecidae > Macaca > Macaca nemestrina. The sequence continues at coordinate 8,965,327 of NC_092131.1, read as the reverse complement.
TCACCACCCATGAGGTCTATGGTCTCCAATCCTCCCCTTGGGTCTGCTTCCAAGTTCCTCTACAGACATGACCTGAGCAAACTGAACTTCCCCTTCCTCCTCCTTCTCCTCCTCCTTCTCATCTCCAGCATGCTGGATGCATCAGCCTGACATGTCTTTCCAATTAGGCCAGTCCTGAGCTGCAGGGAAACAGGAAACCTCAGACCCATCCAGACTCAGGAAACCAGTCAGAGACAGTGGCAGCCCTGGCCGTGGCGTCAGCTGGGAGACACACACAGCCCAACACAGGCAGACTTTGCCTGCCTCCTCCTAGACACTGCCCACCCCTCCCGCTGCAGGCCAAGGGCCTGGCCCGAGGAATGGAGATGGGTGAACATGCCTTTAGATCCCCCAGAAACAACTCCCAGCAAGAGTGGGCTGAAAGGCTGATCCTGGATGCAAATCTAAGAAGCTAAACAGCCCTGTGTTGTGAGCACTGGCTTTGGGGTCATGTGGGCATCAGTTTGTACCCAGCCCCACCACTTTGTAACTGTGAAGTCTTGAGTGGACTTCTCCTTCTCTCCTGATGGTTCCTGCAAGGTGGTGTGATCCCCATTTCGAAGGCCCCATAGTAGAGACACACACCATGAGATCATGTTGGAACAGCCCAACCCAGCACCTGGCAAGTGGTAAGTGCTTATTTGTCCCAAAGAATGGGCAGGCTCTTCACGTAAACCATCCCCTTGGCTCCTCACAGCTGCTCTGGGAGGAGGGTGTTTGTGGTTTCTTTTTACAGATAAAACTGAATCCAGATCTATGTGAATTGCAGTGGAAGAAGCATGGACTTCAGAATCAGATGGATATGGATGGAAATCCCAGCCTTGTCATTTGCTAGCTCAGGGCTGATAAATGTGACTGTTTAGACCGTACCTACCACTGTGCTTGAGCACGTCATCTCGCATTCCTAAGTTACACCCTTCGGATGGCGTGCTGGCCTCTGTTCTACAATGGAGGCCTTGAGGCCCAGAGAGTTTGCTCCACTACCCAGGAGTGGAGGAGCTGACATTTGACTTGGGCGTCTGTGGCTTGGAGGCAGATCTCTGCAGCTCTCCAAGCTTCATCTCCTCCTGGGTAACGCATCTAAAAATCTCTCTGTGCAAGCTCTGGCAAAGAATTCACAGTACCTGGTACTCCAGGAAATCTACATAGAACAAAATTGAAATGCTCAAGTTGCTGGGGTCTGCATGGGAGTAGCGCTGAATCAGCAATGTCCATGTCGGAACAGTGGGCTCAGCCCCTCCAAGCCTCTTGCAACTCCTTTTGCCTCTGAAGGGCCAACTGTTGCCCTGTGAAGATCCACACATCTGCTGACCCCAGTTCAGAACTCAAAGGCCAGCTAACAGTATGGCAGTTCCTCAGAAAGTTAAACACGAAATTATGTGAACCAGCAATTTCTCTTCTGGAAATATACCCAGAAGAATTGGAAGCAGGAACTGGAATGCAGATGTGTATACCCGTGTCCATAGCAGCGTTGTTCACACTACACAAAAGGTAGAAGCAACCCGTATGTCCATCCATAGTCGAATGGATGAACAAAATGTGGTATACACACAATGGAATATTATACAGCCTTAAAAAGGAAGAAAACTGTAACACATGCTACAACACAGGCACACCTTGACACCATTGTGCTGAGTGAAGGAAGTCAGTCATGAAAGCACAAACTCTGCACAATTCCACTTATAGGAGGCCCCTAGAGTAGTCAGATTCATAGAGACAGGAAGTAGAATGGTGGGTGCCAGGGGCTGGTGGAAGGGGAAATGAGGGGTTGTTCAGTGGGGACAGAGTTTCTGCTTTGGATGATAAAAATAATCTTGGAAATAGATAGTGATAGTGGTTGTACAATATTCTGAATTGTACATTTAAACATGGTTAAAATGATTAGTTTCATGTTATGAGTATTTTACCACAATTTTAAAAAAAGAAAAAAGAAAAGGCCAGCCATGGCAGCTCACCCCTATAATCCCAGCACTTTGGGAGGCCGAGACAGGCAGACCACGAAGTCAAGAGTTCGAAACCAGCCTGGCCAACGTGGTGAAACCCCGTCTCTACTAAAAATACAAAAATTATCCAGGCTTGGTGGTGGGCACCTGTAATCCCAGCTGCTCAGGAGGCTGAGGAAGGAGAATCACTTGAACCTGGGAGGGGGAGGTTGCAGTGAGCCAAGATCACGCTACACCACTCCAGCCTGAGTGACAGAGCAACACTTCATCTCAGGAAAGAAAGAAAGAAAGAAAGAAAGAAAGAAAGAAAGAAAGAAAGAAAGAAAGAAAGAAAGAAAGAAAGAAAGAAAGAAAGAAAGAAAGAAAGAAAGAAAGAAAGAAAGAAAGAAAGAAAGAAAGAAAGAAGGAAGGAAGGAAGGAAGGAAGGAAGGAAGGAAGGAAGGAAGGAAGGAAGGAAGGAAGGAAGGAAGGAAGGAAGGAAGGAAGGAAGGAAGGAAGGAAAAGAAAAAAGTCAGGCGAATGAATTTACCAAGGATTCTCCTCCCAAGAGTTCACATCTGCACCTGTGTGACTTGGTGCCTTGATGTTGTGATTGGCAGCTCAGCACGTCCTGGTGGAAGAGCTCCCTGCACAAAGGGGCCAACAGGAGAGAGAGGGCTTTGCTCCTGGGGACCCTCCAGGAAAGCCCCACATGCTGCCCTGGCCTGGCCCCCAGGAACCCGCTCCCTCAGTGACCCTCAGCATCCTCTCTTTCCACAAGCCCTGTCCCTGCAGATGGGATGGGGAGGCCCCTGGAGAGTTAGGGTGCAAGGAGGTGGAGCTGTGTTGAGTGGGAGAAAAGAACTTTGGAATGAAGGTAGACAAGTTGCTTCAGATTTTCTCGGAAGGTGGGGGGAAGGGTCAACGGGCAAAAGAAAGATCAATGTTTGTCTCTGAAATTTTAACAGTCACAGATTTTAATGCAATAAAGCTGTGGAGTGTGAGCTGGGAATCTCTGATGAAAATGAATCCAGCAAGACCAATGCCTTCCACATTGACTGCACCTCCACGGAGCGCCAGCCCTCTTGCAGAAGGCTCCAGAATCCACTTACTCATAGAAGGAATGGGAGGGCTGAGTGTTGGACACTGTCTAGTTCCTCTATTTTAACTAACTTTTTTTTTTAGGGAAAAAAATTATACTAAAATAAAGCAAAATAAGAAGCTAAAGGTATCAAACCTGATGTGTTTAAACCCCAATGAATAAGTCTTCCAAGTCAAGAATAGTGCTAAGAGCATATGATTATGACATAACCCTCTCCCTGCACCCCACCTTTGCATGTAGGTGGCCATGTGCAAACTGTCTGCACACACACACACACACACACACACACACACACACACACACTTAGCATTAGTTCTTTCATCCATTTGGACTCTGGCTTCATTTCATATTCTCATCAAATGCATTTAACAAAATTTAGGTCTTTGGTATTTGATTTAGTGAGTGTGTGTGTGTGTGTGTGCACTTGTGTGTGCAGCTACCTTGCCAGTACACTGGCAGAGCCTTACAGTTACAGACGCAAACTTTCCCCACAGCTGGAAGGAACCAGTGCTCTCTGATCTGGAATGTATTTCCAGAGGGAAACTGAGCCTCAGAGTTCATTAACTTGCCCAAGGTCATTTAAGGAGCTTTCCTTCCTCCTCATCTACTTGACCTTGACTCTGTTCTCTGGCTTCTGCTCAAAGAGCAGCTTGAAATTCTTGAAGACTGGGCCCAGTGAGCTGCCCCAGAGCCAGACAGCCTTTTTAATATTTATCTGAGATGCTACCCTGTTTTAGTGAACTCAGGTTTAAACAGCAATTGTACCTCTCAGATCCTATCTTCTAGAAATAAGTCGGCACCTCAATATGACATTTGTGACAAAGCAAGGAATTGTTTTTACTCAACATTCCATTCATACTTGCTTCATAGACATCCACTAATTTTTGAATCATAATATTTCCTCCTCTGTTTTTAACCAGAGTCCTGCTCCGGTTCTTCCACACCCTATCATCAAGGTGTAATTTTTCTGCAGTTACTTTTTTTTTAAGAAAAAAATCAATAAATTGTTTGTGATTCCTCTAACTGAGACCACATGGCAATAGTGTAGAAATTCAACATTTACCTTAAGCAGTAAATCTATTCTGTCAGCCACGATGATGTGGGACTTGTTATGAAAAGATAATGATATTTTTCCAGGCGCACATACACATACACACAGCAGTTAAAACCGGCTTCCACAGAGAAGATGCCTGCTGTGTTTCACTGGCTCTTTCTAGCACCCAGCAGGTCACCGCGTAGACATCCACACCACACAGACATGAGGTGGTGTTCACTTATCCCAGCTTGCTTCTCCGGACCTGACATTCCTTCCTCTTTAGGGTATGAGTTGATCTGGATCTGGAAGCTTATTGAGTGGCCATTGATGGAGCGGGAAGAGGACTGAACCCGGAACCCGGGGACCCAGGCTCTAGGGCACATCTTGCAGTAACAATCATCAATGTGAACCGTTGTGCAGGGGCACCTGGTAGGTGGCAACTGTTTGTATATTCCTGAGAGCACCAACAGCCCTTGTTTGTAGGGGAGGAGCCTGAGCTTACAGGAGGTGCCCAAGGTTACCCAGCCAGAAGACATTGGTGCCAGCCTGCTCCAATGTCTATGCCTTTCCCACTGTGGCCCTTGGGATCTGTTGGCCTTTGGGAACTCTTAGCTTCTTGGATATACTGTGTCTTCATTTGTAAAACGGGAGGGTTGAAAAAAATGATTTTAAAAATGTTGTCTGGCTCATAACTACGACATGCTTGTTCAGCTCACAGCATCGCCACTTGAAATGGTCACGTTGCCATCACTCTTCACCCCAATGCTTCTTTGTAAGCAGGTCTAGAAAACTTACAGGAGCATCCCAAAAATGCCCCCCAACTATCCCCCTCCCCATATCCACAACCTTTGCACTATGACCACAACACCTTCCATCAAGAGACAATGAAACCTCTTCCCACGCCTTGACTCTGGGCTGGCCGTGTGGCCACAGTGTGCCCATTCTCAGAGAAGGCCTTGAGAGGCCCTGCACACCTCTGCTCTGCAAAGAAAACTGCCTGGCTACCATGAAACAAGCCTGGGCCAGCCTGTTGGAGAAAATCAAGGCCACACAGAAAGGTTGCTGCAGCTGTGGACATCTCCTCTAGTTCTCCATTGCTATGTAACAAACTACCCCAAATTCTATGACTTAAACCACAGTGCCTCAAAATTCCGATCAAAGGACATCTTTTAGAGCCTTGTCATACAGCCCCAACTATTTGTTATTCTCTTTCCTGGTCCCTCAAATCTCTCTCGCGTCTGCAGACAGATGACAGCTAGGGCTGAAGTCATCTGAAGGCTCTGCTGGGTTGGACATCCAAGACAGCTTCCTCCCTACAAGTCTGGTGCCTCACCAGGGTGGCTAGGGCAGTCTGGGGTTGCCCGGACACCTCTCTTCACTTCTCACTTTCTTCTCTCATCTCTTCTCTCTCCCCTTCTCCTTTCCTCCCTGATCCTCATCCTCTGTCTCTCCCTTCGCCCCTGTCTCTCTCCCTCCCTCTTCCCCTCCAAAGAACAAGGATTGTACCTCCCTCACTTCCGTCTGCCCCGACCTTAACCCAGTGTCTGGTACCTGGAGGCATGTCATGTGTCACCCTCACCATCTGCCACTCCATTCCTCCAAGACTGGGTTTTCTCCCTGGGACTAAGTCTCCGTCTGAGAATTACCACCCCAGGGGTGCCTCTTCTGGCCTCTGGAGTGAGTCAGAAGATCTCCAAGTAGGAGATCTTTCAGGGGACAGAGGGCATGGTTCTAGCTCCAGAAGCCCCATCTTCAGCAAACCAAAGAGCTCCCTCAGTGGTCCTTGAGTCCCACAACCATCCCAGCAGGCCTCTTCCCACTGTCCTCCTAGAGGTCTAGACGGCTGCTGAAATGTATCACCCAAGCAGAATGCAACCTTCAGGACATAACTGATTTAAGCCAGGTACACTGACACTGACACCTCCCTCATTCTAAGAATCATTCTTCTGTTCATGTGACCAAAACCTGCATTACCCTTCTTGACATCCATGCTGGTAACATGAGATTTTGTAAACGTCAGTGCTTCCCAGATCCAAGACTTTCAGGGTCCCGAGGGAAAATTCATATTACGCTATTTCTTTCCCTTCCTCAAGTGGGGAAATTGTTTGTTTGTTTGTTTTGCAAGACCTCACATCTGGAACTTGTCTCCACTCCTGTTAAAGGGAAGAGAGCCCTATTTTACAAAGTAAGCAGAAGACTTGGAGTCCCAGATCCAGGCACAAGTCCAGGCTCCAACCTTCCTCACTGTGTAAGGGGCCGGGAGCACCTTATTGCTAACTCCTATTTCCTAGTCTGGAAAGTCGGGGCAGCTGTGCCTGCTCTCTTCTCAGCAGGAGCACAGAAGCATTTCAGGTACCCAGCACACAGTGTCTGACCCAGAGCGCTCTGAATACATGGAAGACGTTAGAATTAATAACAGTATTAATAATCATGAAAACGATAACAATTATATGATGATATATTCCGTGGTGTCTCAAAGTTCTGATCAAAGAAGATCTTTTAGATCCTTGTCATACGGCCCCAGGTATTTTCAATTCAGCTTCTTGTCCTCTGCAAACTTGGTAACACTGTCAACATTTTCAACTGACTTCTTAAGAGCACCTTTGAATCAGACAGGGAAGATAAAGCCATTGGGATACTGTTGCACCTCCTAACTAGCATTTGTCATGGGCAGTTTTTGAAATCGTTTTTTCATCTCCCTAATTTTACCATCACTCTGCCCATATTTCTCCATCATGGCTGAATAATTAAAAATCAAAGTAAGATATTTAGCTCTTACATTTCTTTAAGGCTGTCACTTTATTTTATTTTCCTTCCATCCCTGCAGCATCCTTCACCTCCCTACTGGCTCCCCCACAGGCAACTTCAAATGAATGTAATCTTCCCCTCACCTCCCCATCCTGAAATCGCAACTCGACACCCCCTGCTTGGCCTGCCCTCTTTGTTGGAATATGTTCAGTTCCTATTGTCTGGTAGATAGGGAATTTTTAAAAGTTGCTTTGTTAATAAAACGCTTCAGTTTAAAAAGTTTGCTCAGCAGCGTGTGTCTCTTAATATGTGTCAACTTCTGTTTGGATCAATTGACGTGGGATGCTATATTAATTATTCATTTTTGCAGAATGGAAATTAATTATTGTGCATGAAATTCTAAACACATATGGCAACAGTGCCGGCTGGACTGGCCCCCCTGCCAGCATTTCAGAGATTCAGATTCAGAGGTAATATGTTGTTTTGCAAAGCCAAGACCTCCTAAGGGTTCCAAGACAGAAGAATTGAAAAACTGACATGTTTCTGTACACAGTCCAACTCCTGCGCCTCCTTGAACGCCCCCCTGACTTCCCTACTATCTCTTCCCAAATCCGTGCTGGTGAGGGGGACTATCCGACTCTATTACAATAGCTGCAACCACCTAAAACCTTTAGAGTCGTTATCTTTGCCTCCAAATCTGTCTTCCTGTAGCAGGTGGTACCATTAACCACTTCTCCCTGAATCCTTCCAAGTGAATCTTCCTGGAGGGGATGACTAGGTCCGGGGTGTTCCCTTTGCAATGGGTCCTGCCGCTCTCATCTTGTTCATCATGTTGCAATGGAGTTGTCTGTGTGTGCAACTATCACAGCTACCATTTGTTGAGTCCTCTGTGGGTAGGAATTGTGCCTCGTTCTTTCTCATATACTCTCATGCCTGCTGAAGATAGGGAGCTTATTCAACTGAGTTGAACTTATTCATTCCATGGGGGGAAAAGGCTCACAGAAGTGCCTATCCTCTTCAAGGAAAATGAAGAAGGAAGACAATTCCTGGTAGAAGAGGAGGCAGGGTGCACATTTTAAAGCCGAGAGAAGTTATTGAAAATTTTGGATATACAGGAAACGTTCGTCTAGACCTTTTGGCATTGAAGAGAAGAAATATTTCAGAGCAAGCAAACGGACACTGTGTAATTTCTCAGCCCCTGTTATCCCATCCTCTTTCTTATTGTGTTACCACCAAGCACAGTGCTGGACAGGAAGCAACAGCTTCACAAATATTTGCTGAACTGATCAAGACATGAAACAATACGTGAAGTTAGGATTGTTCTGGTTGCAAATGCCAAAAAAAAAAAAAAAAAAAAAAAAAAGCCCAATCCTAAATAGGCTGAAAAGACACATTTTGGTCCTTTCAAATATTCAAATTCCAAAGTCAAAGATAGGAAGGCAAAGCAAAGTGAGGCCTTTGGCAGGTGTTTTGATGAGGTAGCAGGTAGCAGGTCATGCTCTGAATCTGCCACACTGCAGCTCAGCTTTGGATCTCAGAAGGTGACATTTCGTGTAATTTCCACACTTGAGTTCTGATCCTAAGCCCTGTGAACACACAGAGAGATCCTAAACCTCTTTATTAACCACCATGTCCTCATCATGAGATAATGCCATGCCTGTGCTGGTCATCTCCAAGATAACCCAGATGTTGCTCTCCTTTCTCAAAGAGCATGGCGTTCTCTCTCTCCCTCTCCTCTTTCACGAGTCACCAGTTTGCCCTCCGTCTCTCTTAGGAAATGGAATTGGGGAGTGCAAAAGAGTGGTTCTCAACAAAGTCTATGTCTATAAAGAAAAAATGTATGACAGAAATTAGAAAAGCAAAGAAGGTAATTATGAGAGCTCATTTGGTTGACTTAATATCAAAGTTAGATCCAGAGTTTCCTGGTGGTCATGGCAAAAAGGGAAATATAATATCTAACACTTCAAGTTATCAGACTAGTAGAAACATAACAACTTCTCAATGTAGGGAGCAGTGGGGGCAAACATGTTCCAAACAATAAATCATGAAAGATGTTGCTTATGTAGGGCCATTAAGTAATGAGCTAGACAATGTGACTTCAGCATAGTGTTTTTAATAAATTATTTTATTTTGGAAAAACTTTAGATTTATAGAAAGTTTGCAAAGATAGTGAAGAGGTTTCTCATATATCTTCACACAGTTTCTTCTGTTGTTAATATCTTGCAATGCTGTGACATGTTTGTCAGAAGCAAGAAACCAACATTGCCACATCACTATTTACTAAACATACTTTATTTAAATTTCACCAGTTTTTCCATTGATGTCCTCTTACTAATCCAGGACACCACAGTGTACTTAGTTATCATGTCTCCCTAGCATCCCTTGATTTCTTACAGTTTCTCAGCCTTTCCCTGTGCATGGGAGCTTGACATTCTTGAGGAGTACTGATCAGGCACCCTGTAGGATGTCCCTCAGTCTGGGTTTGGGTGATTTCTCATGACTGTACTGGGGTGACAGTTTTTGGAAGTCATAACACAGAGATAAAGTCCTTTCTGGTCACATCATATCAGGAGGTTTATGATATCTACAAAACAGGATTTTATTACAAAAACATAAACAGTTCTCATTTCATTTCTTACTTTTTTTTTTTTTTTTTTTTTTTGAGATGGAGTATCGCTCTGTCACCCAGGCTGGAGTGCGGTGGCCGGATCTCGGTTCACTGCAAGCTCCACCTCCCCGGTTCACACCATTCTCCTGCCTCAGCCTCCCGAGTAGCTGGACTACAGGCGCCCGCCACCACACCTGGCTAATTTTTTGTATGTTTAGTAGAGACGGGGTTTCACCGTGTTAACCAGGATGGTCTCGAGCTCCTGACCTCATGATCCACCCACCTCGGCCTCCCAAAGTGCTGAAATTATATCTTACTTTGTTAAATGCAAATTTCTCTTAAAACAACCCAAAGTTATTTTTATTTCAATTCTGTTGTATCAGAAATATTCTAATATTGACTATGATCAACCTTACAGTCAACTAATAACCTCTCAGACTTTTGCTTATTAAACCTATTAAACCACAGCCTAACCCCTCTCTTCAATTTTTCTGCCCTCATTTTGGTTCTTGGTGTGTTTGTTTTCAATTTTAAAAAAAATCTATCTTTTCCATGTTTAATGAATTTTCATCTTGTTTAGGTCACCATGATACTCGAATCTACTAGGTCTTACTGGATTTGGTCAGCCAGCATCTGGGCTTTCTCTCCAAGCCTGGTCTTCTTCCCAAATTATTCCCTGTTGTTGTTCACATTGGTGATAAAATTATCGAACAAGGCAGAGTTGAGGACTAAGTTCCAGGCTCAAAGATCTAGAACTTTGAACTTTGTTTTGGATCAACTAGGGGCCAGAGCCTACCTTTTCATCCCACCACATCCTTTGCTTTGTCTGACCTCATTTCCCCCAGCTGCCAAAACTGGTATAACCCAACCCAAGCCTTTAGTAATGAGGATTAGAGGCAGAACTGCATAATTGTCAACACATGCCTGAAATTATATTTCTTAGCATCAATGTTTCGAGTGAATTTGTTGTATCTGAGTCTCTAGTTTTGAAGAATTCCATGCATCCCACAAACATGTATGGAATAACCTCTGTGGATCAAATTTGCCTTCTTTTTCTTCTCTTTAATTCAGTGTTCAATTTAGAATCAGAAACATCTTAAGCTGGCAAAGAGGGAGGGAACTTTCAGTCCCATATGGGTGGATGAAGATGGGCCCCGAAGAGGGGTCTGGGTGTAGTTCTAATGCTATCTTCCTCTCACTGGAAACTCTGGCAACTATCTTCTACTGACTTGGTGTTAGGTTCCCATGTGTGTAAAACAAGGGGGCTCTAATTAGATGGTATCTAAAGTATTTTTCAGCTATGGCATGTTAATTGGGAAGGATTCAGGGAGGGAAAGACGGAAAACACACAGTGTTAGCAGTACGCTAGATCCTTCGTATGCTGTCTGCTCCAAGTTGCTTTATGAGTTAGCAGCGGCCATCCCATTTTACAGAGGGGGAGACTGAAGCTCCGAGGTTGCATGGTACGCTGCAGTAGTTCTTCCAATGTGGACAGCATGGAGGAGAAGTCCAAACATAGGTTTATGACTTCAATGTTCATGGTACTCCTTCCACTGCACAAATATTTTTCTCTTGCTCATTTTAATGCTTTCTGTATTATTAAATTCCATTTAGAGGAAAATATACTCAAGTTTTAGATAACTGAAAGCCTGTTTGAAAGGTGGTTCTATTAGGAAATTACTGAAAAGGATGTCATATCCACCCTTCTGAAAATCTAAATGCTGGCTTATGACTTTCTACTTTAACAGGGCAGCATAAGGAACCTGGAAACCGGTGGGCTTTGACAGGTTTGCCCGGCTCAAAGATAGCAGTTTAGGGTGTGGTCAGCCCATTGGCCTGACTCACAGGTCTTCACTGGGGAGAGGTGGAGTTAGGGCTTTGGCACTAAAGAAACCAGTGATGTGACAGTCCAGTTATTGAACCTGACAGAAGAAGCAGACAGAGGGGGCTGAGCCTGACACTGACCAGGGTCCACCCTGTCTTGTACACTGTCACTGGTCTGCATGCTGAAGGACTTCCCAGACATGTTCCCAAAATGTGGTGGGTTTAAATTTGAAAACATTGAGGAGGGGAGGAGAGAGAGAGGGGAGGGAATCTGTAAGATAGTGATACTATCATCAGGGTGATTTTTTTTTTCCAAAAGCTCCTGGCAAACATAACTTTTTCAAAGGATGACACTGAATACACAGAAGATTAAAAATAGTTGCGATCAATATATTGAAGGGCTGCATTGGGAGACATTCCTTCTACTCACCACAAAAACTCCAAGAAAAAGGCACTGTTTTCCACCAATTTAAAGATGCAGAGACAGGCTGGGCGCCTTGGCTCACTCCTGTAATCTCAGCACTTTGGGAGACTGAGGGGAGCAGATGACTTGAGGTCAGGAGTTCGAAACCAGCCTGGCCAGCATGGTGAAACCCTGTCTCTACTAAAAATACAGAAATTAGCCAGGCATGATGGCGGGTGTCTGTAATCCCAGATACTTGAGAGGCTGAGGCAGGAGAATCGCTTGAACCTGGGAGGCGGAGGTTGCAGTGAGTCGAGATTGCGCCACTGCACTCCAGCCTGGGCAACAGAGCAAGACTTCATCTAAAAAAAAAAAATGCAGAGACAGAGGCTTACAGTGAGTACACAGTTTTCCCCAAGTCACAAAGTTAATAAATAGCATTAAAATTCTGTCTTCCTGATACTGAGCCCATGACATTTCCAGTGGTCATCGTGACTGCTGTGGTACCCAAATGACTTGAAAAAGAGCATATTCGGGTTTATAGCACACAGGTACACAATCCTACACCGGCATACACAAACACACATACACACTATTTGTTTGAACTTCCAAGATATTTATGATCTAAAAACTGTAACTACGCTGTCAAAATTATTTCTTAAAAATAAAGTTGAGGCCGGGCGCGGTGGCTCAAGCCTGTAATCCCAGCACTTTGGGAGGCCGAGACGGGCGGATCACAAGGTCAGGAGATCGAGACCATCCTGGCTAACGCTGTGAAACCCCGTCTCTACTAAAAAGATACAAAAAACTAGCCGGGCGAGGTGGCGGGTGCCTGTAGTCCCAGCTACTCAGGAGGCTGAGGCAGGAGAATGCCGTAAACCCGGGAGGCGGAGCTTGCAGTGAGCTGAGATCCGGCCACTGCACTCCAGCCTGGGCGACAGAGCAAGACTCCGTCTCACAAAAAAAAAAAATAAATAAATAAATAAATAAAGTTGAGAATTTACCACCAAAATACTTCACCAAAGAAACGTATAAATGATGTACATAATTGAGGAGGAAAAAGGTGCAGCAATGAGGTCTGAGATACAAGAAGGAACCATGAGCAAGATTGGAAAACACAAAAGGTAAATCTAAGCAAACACCAATTGCATTCAACAATAATAATGCCAATGGATATCATTAAATATAAAATAAAACTACGTTTCTGGAAAACAACAGAGTAGAGGGGCTGTTTCCATCCTAAGGATGTCATCTTCCTGTGTATCCTCTTGGTAGGTAAAGACCAATTAGAGAGACTCAAGATTTTATAGGGAAAACTACATTCAGTAAGCTCAGGAGTGAGACACAAACTACGGGAAGCCTTACACGTGTTTGTGTGTTTACTGAAATAAAACGCGTTTTGTAGATGAAGACAACTAAATAAAGAAAATAGCAGTGAACGTTTGCGTTACTTGCCTTAGTAATAACTGGTACTTTCCTAGTCATGTGTCACAAAATGAAAGCCCCACGAGGACAGCAGGGACTGTGTCTCGCTCCCATCTGCATTCCAGTTCCCAGGCGAGAAGCTGGCAAAGTCAGTGCTCAAAAGGTGTTTCTGAATTAATATATGAATTCTACTGATTATCTTCGAATTCTCCTCCCAGGGAGATGCACACATCTGCCAGAGTTTTCTCCGTGGAAGTTCCTGCTGGTCGGATGTGTTGGCACCATCACTGGCATACGAACTCCAGAAATTAATGTTTCCATTTACTCTGATACATCTGGCAAGAACACGCATTCAGGTGCCAAGGCAAGAACAAACTCGCATAGCTCCTCCCCTGGACGCAGAAGAAACCTTCTGTGACTTCTATCCAATATATATTGAAGGGCCACGAGAATTTCTTCTTCTTCCTCCTGTGTTTCTATGTTAACACCTGTTGCTCTCTTCCTGGCCACCGGGAAGAGTGCTGTCTTGTTGGGGACTGAACACCGTCCACGTGGTGGGTCAGACATAGTTTCCTGGGGTTCAACATGCACGGTTGAACAGGGCCCTGTGCTTAGAAGGACCCTGATCTTGGTTTAATGCTCTGATGTCACCATCTTGAAATTCTTAATTTTTGCACAAGGGGTTCAGCATTTTCAGTATGCACTGGGTCCCACAAATGATGTAGCAGGTCCTGTGCCTGGCACTATGCTTAGCCCTCATTTCCCAAAGACAGATCAAGTCTCCCAGGGAAGACCCTTCAGTCTTGTCCACAACTTAGACATGTGAGCAAGCAGTACAGATACTGCAAAAACAAAAAAACAAAAAAATCCTCTCCTCTAACTGCCTGAACTGGTCCCCCAGATGCTACTTCCTTGGGGCCCCTACTCACCCCTCCTTGTGGCAGTAAGTCAAGTTAGACTCTCCTCCTGGCAGGCCGCTCCCGCTCAGCTCTCAGATTCCTCATCTCATCCCACAGCCCACCTGTTTACAGCCACCCCAATTGAGCGTGCACTGTCTCCTTTCTAGGCCTTTCTCTAGCTTCCTTCCTGGACCTGCAGAAGTTAGCTCAGGGGCTGTTTCCTCTAGGACTCCTTCCCTGACTTGCATAGTCTGGTCAAATCACCCTTTCCTGTCCTGCCTTGGTGCCCTTGGCTTTTCGGCTTACCGTCTGTTTTGACAGCACCCCCATTCCCTGCAGTCACGCCTAGAGCATGTGCCTGTCTTCCCCACCAGATTCTGAGCTCTTTGCAACAGGGATGGTGCCTTTTCTCATTGGAACCCTGGTGCCTGGCAGGAGCACAATCATTGTTTGTGGAGTAAAGTGGTGAGGAGCAGGACTCTTTGGCAGGTTCCCTCGTGTGCAGAGATAACGAGGAGAAAAGCCACCCAAAGACGCACCTTGTTTTGATATCTGGTCACAAGTTGACCTCGACTTGGCTACACGTCCCTGGAAGGGAAGCCATCGTTGCAGACAGTCCTCTGTCTCCCAGCAAAGGCGCTTTCCCCACCAATGCTCCCTATTGTGGAATCAGATTTTCAACGCCCATCCCACTGCTGAATCTGAGCCCACTTGCCACAGCCGTCTTGGCCACACACAGACTCTAACGCCTTGTTTTCTCCTACAGGCAGCTGCCTCCTGAAGCAGGGATCTCCTCTGTCTTTGGCGTAACCCAATGTATACTCTGAAAGCTCTCAGAAATGCCATTAATTACAATAATAGTGACACTCTGTACTTTTATAGCCTCTTTCATCAGAAGATCTCTGAGTACTTAAAAAATATTATCTCATTAATCCTCACAACACCCTCGTGAGACAGCTGGCAGGTAAACCTATCCCAGTTTATCAGGAAAGGGAATGGAGACAGAAAGATGATGTTTAGAGAAGGGACTAGGATCAGACAAAGAGATGGAAGCACTTGGGACCCCACACCCAAGCCGGCCGCATCATAAACCCAGTCCGTGGACCCGCTGGGTGTGTGCATTCTATAAAAATGTATCTGCATCGCATGAGCGAGTAATGGACCTGTCTGACATTTCACTGGTGTTTAGGAGATGATATCAAATCATTGACATCTTCGAAAGTCACCTTTTTGTTTCTCAGCAAATGCTTCCAGAGCATCTGCTCAACACCAGCTCCCACTGGAAACACAGATGAGTGAAGCTCATCAATAATGTTTTTGAATCCTTCTTCTTAAATTTATCTGAGCGCTAATGAAGCTTCCAGCAAAGAAGAAAGAGTATAATCATATATGAATTCCAAGCCCCTTTCAACGTCAAGAACACAAAGCAAGCACCTGAGAAAAAATATTAATTATGTCTTTTAGCGAGGAATTCGTGCCACTGAGCCTTCGTTTACATTCCTAGCTGTGAGCTGAGCAGGATTTTGAAGGTATCTGGTCTAACCCTCTCATTTTGCAGAAGGGGAAAAATGACCCTCAAAGATCTTGGGGGGCTCCCCCTGAGTCACAGTCAGTGGAGGGCAGAGACCAGGTGAATGCGTTTTTTTTTTCTTTGTCTTTTTCTTCTTCTAAGAGGTGAAAGGTTTTTTTCTCTGCTATTTGGGAACACCCTAATTTATCAACATAGATACCTAAATACACCTTTGACAGCATTTGAGAAAGTTCTGGTGAACATAAGTCCTTTCATTTTTACCTCCAAAGAGTTGTGGGTGTTGAATCAAGGGGTGGGAGGGGGCAGAAAGCTTCCCGCCAGCCCTCAGTGAAGGGCTTTGGCCTGGGACCCACACAGGCTAGGAGGAGAGAGGCTCCCTCTCTGAGTGAAACGGGCCCAGGAGCTCTAATGCATGCACTGCACAATGTATAATAGATACCTGTCTGATATAATTAATTGTATTTTTCCTAAATTTAACATTGCCCGAAGGGGAAAATCGTTTTGCTTGATAAAACCCCTCCTGCCACACAGCTTCTACGAGCTGGCCAGATTTAATTGCTACGATAAAAACCACAAGAAAGACCAGGTTCCCACTCAATCTATAACCACATCTACTAAAGAATAGCTTTAATCACCTCTGAAAGGGCGACCACAAGATAATTAAAGGGGAAGGGTGCTCATTGGGAATTATCCAGAAATATCAAATTTCCGTTTATCACGAAGTTCGACTTAAAATATCTTGGCATGGCTTTGTTCCCAACCCCCACCCTGTTTTGAATTAAGCCGTTGTGTTTTCCATTATTTAGTAGTGGAGGAAATGGGCCTGTTCCACAAGTCTATGTCCACTAACGGGTTGAAAGAGGGAAGGAGCCAACTGTCAGCTGAGAAGAGCATGGCGTTAGGGGAAGGCCACACAGAGACCAGAATCCTCTCTCCTCTATGACCCGCCTGTGTGCTATGTGACTATGGGCAAGGGGCCTAACCTCTCTGAGCCTCTTTCCAAAAGTGAGGGTCATAATGGTTATTCCACAGGATTATTTCAGCTGAACGCCCTGTATATCTGAATCCATTTTCTTCTGCAGAATATCCAGCCACCTCTAGAAACCAAACAGAATGCATGAAGGCTGGAAACCCATGGGGCAGATGATCTGAGGAGCTGTGAAGGAGTGGAGAGGACAGGGGATGCCTGTGACAGTGGGGTTGGCTTTCCAGGGCTTGATTGATTTTCTCCTTCTATTGATGCTGTTCCACATTGCCCAGGGCAGGGCTCTGAGGGGCAGGCGCAGGAACCAGTGGAGCGACATTCTTGGCAGCCTGTTTGTGCTCCGAGCACAGAGGCTTTGTTCTAGGCCCAAATTCCCAGGCCTCTCGCTGTCTGGGGAGGCTGCCCAGGAAGTGCACATCTGCCTGGCCTTCACCTCCCTGAGGGTCCCCCGACCAACCGACCGGCCCCAAGTGCAAGCACAGGCTGAGCCCTTGTCTAAACTCCTGGGACAGAAGAGACTACGCCCAGCACCTGAGCTCCTGGAGGAGGGGAGCAGGGGATGGCTTGGTTTTTCCCTCACCAGGAAGAGGATACTGATACTAATTCGTATATTCATTCATTTCTCCATTCATTGTAACCCAGGTGGCCACTGTGCCCCTCCCCGACCCCCAGCTACTTAGAGTTAAACTTGTCCCAGGCTTTTGAGAGTCACAGCCCTGGGCCTATGAGCTCTGCTTGTCTCTGCAGCTCACTTCTTGCTTCTGTCTGCCTTGGCGCTCCTGCGTGTAAATGTAATACCTACCCCTGCCTCCACCCTCAGCTCCAGTATCCAGTCATGAGGAATCCCTGCCCCCTATTTTTAAAGTAATCCAGTTGTGTCTTCTATCATTAGTAGAATAATGTCCCTCCCAAACACATCCATGTCCTCATCCCTAGAACCTGTGAATGCTACTTTATATGGCAGAACGAACTCTGCAGATGCAATCAAGTCAAGGATCTTGAGGTGGGAAGATGATCCTGATGGTCTGGGTAGACCCAGCGCAATCATGAGTGTCATTATATAAGGGACACAAGAAGACACAGGGTCAGACAGTAGGAGTTGTGACCATGGAAGTAAACAGTGGTCGGAGTGATGCAAGGCGGGGATCTCGAGCCAAGGAAGGCAGGCGGCCTCTACAAGCTGAAAAAGGTGGAAAAAGGGTTCTCACCTGAACCTTCAGAAGGGGCCATCCCTGCTGACGACTTGATTTCAGAATTCTGACCACCAGGGCTGTAAGAGAATAAATTTATGTTGTTTTAAGTCCCTGAGTTTATGGTAATTTGTTATACAACAGCAATGGAAAACATTACTCTCCAAAATCTGGGGAGCTATGCGGTCCATAGTGTCATATCCTGGAGTACTTGGCCTTCTATAAACAACATCCCCACCCCATTTCCTCCCGCATTTTCCCCAAAAGCATCAGGTGGAAGTGTTTTCATTGGCAGGGAAGGGGAAAATCTAAGTGCCAGTGCCCACGAACCTAATTCGTTATTTTCCCCACACAACCAGAGCGTGGAGGTCAACGTAGGCACGGTATGGCAGCGGTTCTCAAAATTCTTCACTCAGGATGCCAAGGAGGCTGCTGTGACTTTACAAATTATATTGACACCAAATTCTAGAAGAAGGGGTTGGACATGGTACAAGACAGGTCAGATCAGGAAAGCAGACGTTTTCCCCAAAGCCTCCAGAATTGCCCTATCTTTTGGTCTCATTATCAAAACTGGGTCCCACAGTCACCACTTGTCTTCAAAGAAGGCCAAACAATAACAGGATGGGATGATCATATCTCGCTCGGTCCACATGTGATTCATTGCCTTGACACACTGGTATGGCAAACAAAATCCATTTTTATGAACAAGGAAAAAAATGTTGAGTGGGTGGACGTAGCAGATGCGTTGGTGTCCCTATGATCACTGCTCTCCTGCAGTGCGCACCAGCCCAGCTTGCAGCTGCACTCCACTGCTTGGGGGAGGGAGAAGCTGGATGCTAAGAGACCTAGCCCTCCACATAGATCTGTTCCCCCTGGTCCTCCACCATGATGGATGGAAGATGGGGAATAGATCCCCGGGCTTCCTTCCCTACCTAGGTGGGATAGCTCAGAGATACGCTCTGTGCTGTCTCCCAGGGTGCCCCAGCAGAGTTAGCCTCTAGGTGTCCACAGGAAACACTTGCATGGAAATGACCTCATTTTTGGCCACCTCCAGGATGTCTCCCTGGACCACACTCCTTGCACACAATTCTCTGTCTCAGCATCTGCTTCTGAGGGGCCTCAAACGAAGACCGCAAGTATTTTCATTTTCTCTCACCACCATCCTCATGCCGAAACTGGGGATGTCAATGCCTGTCCCCAAATGGTCTTTCCAAAGCAATTTCTCAAGAGAGGTGAAGATTTTGTTACAAGGACTTGTTCCACAAGGTGCCTGAAAGTGAGAGCAAATGTCATTGCACATGCATTTGTTTGCCAAGCAATCGCTGGGGGTCAACTGGACCCGAGTCTAGGCTGTTTGTGAGGTTTACTAAGGTATATCAGATATAATCCCTGCCTTCAAGGAGCAGCCAAACTGGAAGAGAAGAGAGGAGAGGTGGGAAGGCCAGGCAACCCAAGGAAGAAGGGATTAAGCTTGCTTGACGGAGTCTCACTGGGAGCTGAACAGAAGATAAAGATATGGAGACGGGTTACATCAGCCCAGGCACAGCACAGAAAGGAGAAAGAATAATGACAGAAGGAACTCGTGGCACGGCCTGCTGAGTGATGCAGAAAGGTAGGTGAGAGTAGGGCACATACTGGGAGGAACACAGAGCTGGGGAAGGCACATGTATTTGGAAATACATGCCCACCTCGAAGAGCATCATCCTTCCGCCGAGTTCTAAATCCTGGTGTTCATGAAACCAGCCCACCTCTGGGTGAGGCAGGTATTATCGAACACTTTTGTTTATACAGCTATTTACAGGGTTTTGTAATATAAAGATTCGTATTAAATCTTCCCCAAAAACTTTTCTGCCCATTTCTCAATGAGAAAGTAAAGCTCAAAATGCCAATCTTTCTTAAGGCCACGGAGATAACAGATGAAACCTCCACCATTTGAAAGGAAGCTTCACGTTCTTTGTAAGGGACTCTAGCCACCCTCCTTTCAACTAGGAAAACAAAGGGACAGAAGACAAAGAATCCATTTGCCTAACACACCTGGTTTCATTCATGGCAAGTCTCCATCTTTATGAAAAGTTATTTTATCTTCTTGCCAGGTGCTTCAAATTCTACTGTCCAATAGAAATATAATGCAAGCCACAATGTAATTTTTAATTTTCTAGTTCCACATTTTTTAAAAACGTAAAGCAAACAAGTACAATTAATTGTAATAATATATTTTAATTAACCCAAAATACCCCAAATATTATCATTTCAACATATATCAACACAAAAATCACTTATTATTAATGAGACACTTCTATTCTTTTATTTTCACTACTTTTTAAAAATTCAGTGTCTATTTTACACTCATAGCACATCTCCATTTGAACCAGTCTCATTTCAAGTGTTCACCGGCCACGTATGGTAATGGCTGCCATATTGGAAAGGGAGGCCATATTGGACAGGGCTGCTCTAGAACTGCATGTGAAATAGCAGAGTGGTTTGTGCCATGACTTGGAGTTGTGCGGTCTGGCTTGGCTTTCTCTCTTTATCTTTGTTTGAAGCCACATTGTCAGCTTTTCCAAATATTCAAGAGTGTAGAAAATGAGATCATTATGCAAGGCAAAGCCATGTTGACTCATAGATTTAATGGTAGATAAGAGACCAATGATCTAGGTCAGAGGAAGGAACTACAGCCCATGGGCCAAAATCAGCCCCCAGCCGGTTTTTATATGGCATATGAGCTATGAAAGGTCTTTAAATTTTCATAGGGTTGTAAATAAATAAATAAATAAATAAATAAATAAATAAATAAAATTTTATAAATATGCAACTACACTCTACATGGCCTGCAAAGCCTGAAATATTTATTAGCTGGCCCTTTACAGAAAAATGTTCCCAACCCCTCATCTAGCTAGTCATATTATTAGTTTTACATCAATTGGTTTTTTAATATTTGCATTCCAATCTATAACCATAATTCCTACATGTTGTTACTATTAATCTAACATCTCTATAGTCTCAATGCTTACCACCAGTCTTTCTCTTCAGCTTCCCCATTCTTGAGTTCTTTATTTAATTCATCGCTTGGTTAGTTGAAATTTGCTGTCAATTTCTTTCTTGTTTTTTTCAAGAAAGGCAACTATGGGGAACACCAGGCTGAGAAGGTGAAAAAAAAGAAAGGCACTTATATGCTGTGTTACTTGAGATTCTAACGTTCGATTGATATTCCATGATTTCTCTTTGCTTGTTTTTGATCATTTGTGTCATTATACTTAAGGAGAAAAATCAGACTTAGGCCCTGCCTTCAAGTGATCTGGCTGGTTGTGAAATCTGGAGCTGGAAGTCACATTTATTTCCCTCAGAACTTTATGTATCAGCCTTCTGAGGGACACTGAAGGCTGTGCAACCATCTTCTGATCACCTTCTGATTTGCTGGACTTTAACATAGAACACTATTTCTTCCCAAGGCCTGACAGGACTCTATTGCATAACTTCTTTCAGGTTTCAGAATATCTGCCTGTTGCATTTATACCTGAAATACAACTTACCTGTGATGAGATTCTTGATTCATACCTCATATCATTTAGAACTCTGTGTACTGCTCCCTGTCTTTGGGTGTGACATGTTGCTGCAGGGAAAATCTAAATCTTGATTTTTCTTCCTGCTCAGATGTCTGAAAAATCCCACATGCTTTTGGTGTTCAATAAACTAAACAGAATATGTCTTGGTGTCAAATGTTCTTTATTGACTTTTTGTAAAACGTAGTGTGGTCTTTTAATATGAACAAATTTCTTTCTTCTCTTCAGGAGAATTTTTTCCTTTAATTAGGACTATGAACAGTTGTCCCATTTGTTGATTTCCAGATTTTAGGGCCACAGATCAGTCATATAATACACTATCTTTGTCTATTAGCTTTCCTCTGATTGAGTCAATCTCTTTTTTCTGCATTCATTTAGATTTTCTCAAGCATTTTCCCAATGTCCGTTAATTCAGTACTTCAATCACATAGTTCTTTTCTTTGTTGTGATTTATTTATTGATTCTGGCATGCTGTTGTTTCAGTAATCATGTGGTTTTCTTAACTTTATCCTATCATGTTCTTTTCATCTTGTGATGTCACTAACACATCATTGACTCTCTACTTTACTAAACCTATGATCATACTATATTTTATGTGGCACAAAGCAGCAGTTGCTAAGGATTTTCTTCAGTTTCTGGGGTTATGTCTTCTTCAGAACCAGGTTCTTCATCTATATTTGATATATCATGGTCTTTAATTTTTTTACAATTATCTTTTAATGTAGCATATTTCTAGAATGGCCAAATTATTTCTTGTCACCTAACTTATCCTAAACAAGTTCATCTCTTCCCAGATCTTCTATTTTCTTAAATAAAGAAACTTATTGCTGTGAAAACCAGGATCTCCTTCTTCCTCTGAGCCCGTAACAGACGTGCATGACTGGCCACTCCACCCTGTATGAGTCCACTGCATTTTGATGGCAAGGCTAGACACCCCAGGTGGAAACAAGTTTCATAACTCCAGAAGGAGCTTAGGAATAAGCAAATTTAGCTCCAACTCTATCCTGTTGCTACCTTGACTGATATAGGCTGGTGTTACTTGGAGAAAATGCAATGAATTTTCCCTGGTGTTTCCTAAAGCTGCTTATTCATCTCCTCAGTCTTGCTCTGTCGCCCAGGCTGGAGTGCAGTGGCATGATCTCTGCTCACTGCAAGCTCCACCTCCCAGGTTCACGCCATTCTCCTGCCTCAGCCTCCCGAGTAGCTGGGACTACAGGTGCCTGCCACCACACCTGGCTAATTTTTGCATTTTTAGTAGAGATGGGGTTTCACCATGTTAGCCAGGATGGTCTCGATCTCCTGACCTCATGATCCACCCGCCTCGGCCTCCCAAAGTGCTGGGATTACAGACGTGAGTCACCGCGTCCGGCCTCAGTTGACTCACTTTTTTTTGGGATACTTATTATTTTGGGGGTTGAGGTAAATATGCAGACAGTCCTTTCAGAATCTAATGCTTCTTTTTTTGACTCCACTTCTGCATGGAAATAGCATGAGATTGTGTCTAGTTCCTTGCTTTATTGCAATTATCCATTCTTGGCTTTTTTTATTAATTTTTATTCATTTAATTAAATGTTATAGAAGAAAGGCTCTGTGGTACATCTTTATTCCATCTATTTATTCAAAATGTCCCTCTCTTTCTTAATCCCAAATCTCAGTAAATTGAAATCTATCCCTCCTTCCTGTCTGTGTTCTCCACAGCGGTCCTTTTATCAGCAGCACCTTTCCCCCATCTCTAAATACCCAAGTCATAACCACCCATTAACACCCAAATCAAATGACACAGCTACATGAATACTTCCGTATTGCAAATAATGATCTCTTTGCTTGCTTGCAATTTCCCCCATTATCTGTTGCATTTTTGTACCAGTCACCACTTTCTAACTTGTCCTAAATGTTCCTGTGTCCATGTTGGTCTCTTTCACTACATTGTCATCACCATGATGGCAAGGTCTGTACATTATTCAGATCTGCATCCTTTATATGTAGTGAAATACATAACAGAGTAGGAGCTCAGCTAATGTTTGTCAAGCGAGATAAAATTTTGCTCAGCAAAAAATGATTTGCCTTATGTCATTGTGCATATACAGAAAACATGAAGGGATATGAGGTGGAGCTCGAACAGCAAATTTGGAGTCCACAATGAATTCCACTGTAATGAATATCATCAAAGCAAAGCACACCAAGTGACAATTAGATTTCTAGCTGGACCATATAGCCCATTTGCTTGCAGCATGATTTACACAATAACGCAAGTAATAACAATAACATAGATTGACAGCCATACTTACCTGCTATTCCAGAGTCATCAAAATGCCTTCACATTTCTTATCCCATCTAATTCTTGCAACAACCTGGGGAAGTCATTCAGTTCAGTCCAATTTTACAGATGAGGAAAGTGAGGTATAGAAATAACGAGCATTCATTCAAAGTCATATTGTTAGTAGGCAGCAGAGCTGGCACCTGGCTAAGTCTGTCTGCTTGTCCCATAGAATCTAAGATGTTCCTGTAAACAGTACCAGCCACCACTCATTGATGGCAGGCAGGACTGC
Source organism: Macaca nemestrina (assembly GCF_043159975.1). Taxonomy (NCBI): domain Eukaryota; kingdom Metazoa; phylum Chordata; class Mammalia; order Primates; family Cercopithecidae; genus Macaca; species Macaca nemestrina. The sequence goes on along the minus strand of NC_092131.1, from coordinate 8,941,506 downwards.
CCCATAGGATATACAGGTTGTTAACTGCCAGGGTCATCTGGATAGGAGGCAGAGTGCGGAGGAAAATCCAGTCTATGTTCCTCTTGCCAAGCTGTGCGTTCTGGCAGAAGGCCGCCTCTGCTTAGCAAAAGTCACTTCCTGTAATTTGCATGAAGTTGGAAGGGGAGCTAATGGCAAGGATTGTGTCTTACTAAGTTCTGCCTCCCCAAGGACCTGCTGTGTGCCAAACACACAGTAGGTAGGCATTCATACATTTCTTTATTGAATGAACATGTTCTCATTTGCAAATCTCATGTTCATAAACGACTTCATTCAGTTCTCATAAAAAATTCCCAAACAGACAAAACTCTGAGAAACATAAAGGCTGTCTCATGTGCCCCATCCCTTCTAGTGATGGGATTTGACCAGGAGGCTCCATGGGGAGTGTAGGATCACCTCAAAGTCAGAGAGAAAGAGTGCTCCTCCTTGACCTCAGAGGAAGACAAGAGTAAGAGCAGTTCTCCACCTGCTATCTCATACCGCACCCAGTCCCAGATGTGGGCAGTGTGTTCTATGATCTTTTAGGGTTAAATTTCCCCAAATTTTCCTGCCATTTACACAAGTGAAAACAAGAAAATGGAATGAGCCAGTGTCTTCATGTAATTTGATGTGCACAAATTTTCTATAAATGCTGCAAATATATGGATCCCAGCCATTGGAAACCCAGGTCAACAAAAGATTGAGCTGACGGCAGTGCCACATATGCAAGACAAAGAGGAAGAACTTAGGAAGTCCAGGAGAAGAGTGAATAGAACACAAGTCGGAAGGGATGACAGAGACAGGTGTCAGGGGAGGGCTGAGGAATGGCAGGTGGGAGTCACTGTCAAGGGAAAGGGTAGTAAAATGGAAGTGGGTAGAATCCATAGAGCTTGATTTATTCTGATTTTAAATAGAGAAAGAATCTGCTTCCTGAGTCCCAGTTTGATAACCTGGGAAAATATCTCTGCTTTTTCAAGCTCTAATATCCATTTATTGAAAGAGCAAAGAAGACCTTATTCATTCATTGAGCAAACACTTTCACTGTGTCCTCAGTATCAGGTCCTGTGCTAGGTACCATGACACAGAAGGTAAAGACATGATCTCAGCCTCGAGGAGGATACATTCTGATGGGCAGATGGGTCTGGCACAGGTGTCTCCATGAGAAGTTAGAAATAGTCAGCTCTGACTAAAAGGAGAAGAGAAATACCTACAGAAGTTGAGAAAGGGGCAGTGTAGGCAGGATGCAGGAGTCCCCTCAGAAGACATCTTCTCATGAGGCTAGATGTGAGGTGGGCCTGGTGGGTTCTACGCACCACAGAAGGGTTTGTAGCCTTCACTTAGCTCTACCTGGATCTCCACAGCCCACGTAGTTCTCTTACTGGAATATCACATCATAAACTCTAAGCCTTCAGTTGCAAAGGGAAAGAGGGAACAGGTTGGGACACCCAGCCCTCCACAACCCTTCATGTCCTATGGCATGATCTTCACATAGCAGCAGCTGGCATGTGTCGCTAAGTGCCAGGAACCATGCTGAGTGCTTTGATCTTACTGAATACTCATGCCCTCTGCAGAGGGAAGCCCTAGCTGAGGCCACATGAACAGAGGCTGAATGAGGCCAAGGAGCATACCCTGCAAGCATCTGGGGGAAGAGGGTGACAGGCAGATGGGAGGGTAAGGACAAAGGCTCTGAGACGACAGCATATTTGGAGTCTGAAGAAAAGCCAGGAGCCCAGCATGGGCTAGGTAGCGAGAGTAAGGGGATGGGCCAGAGAAGCAGCAGGAGAACTACCCTAGCACTGGAAACTACTAGGTCACTGCCAGGACCTGGGCAATGACTCTGAGAGAGATGAGAAGCCATGTAGAGAATTTGAAAAGAGCAGTGACATGATTTTATCTATACTTTGAAAGGATTGATATAGATGTAATTTAGACCTCAAGATACTTTTTGAAAGGTTATTTGGCTGCTGTGTTTTTAACAGACTTGGGGCAGAGGAGTACAGGTGAGGGCAGAGAAGCCAGTGAGAAGCTATTTGTAAAATACAAAGCATCATGCAAGGCACAGAGTGGGCCTGAGTACTTAGAGGAAGACGTTGTTATGACCAAGTCCCTACTCAACCTGTGCTGGGTGCAGCTAACATGAAGAAGACTGACAGCCGATCTCTGCCACGGCCTCGATATGGTAAAACACAGTTTTCCTTTGCTAAGTGTTTGTTGAATAAATGAGTAAGTCACCCCCTGTGTAATTCAGGTTTAGTGGGGAGACCAACAGGGCAACAACTGAGATGTCACAGCAAGGGCCCCAGAAGAGGGGGCAGTGAATGAGATGTGAGCAAACGCTTCACAATGGTAGTGAAATTGAGATGGGCATTGAGGAGTGCATAGGAGTTTTCCAGGCAGATGGGAGACCAAAGACACACTGCAAAAGGGCAACTCTAACAAATGTGCAGAGACGAGGGCATGAAAAGTTTACGAACTCATTAAATTGTTCTGTACCTGGAACATAGTAGGTGCTCAGGACATATTTGTGGCATGAATGAATGGTTGCTATGGGACTAATTGGATGCATGGTTGTGAAGACAGCTCAGGGCCAAATACAGGTGGGCTGTTCCTAGGAGCACTTTCCTAGGTACTTACATGGAAATTGATGGGAATATTATGTGTCCTTTAAGCAAATCTGGGGTGAGGGAAGAATTGCATTTTTGTCATTGCTGTATTCAAAATGCAAAACTAGGACCTAAAATAGAGTAAAAGATATTCACTAGCAACTGTACATTTCTATATCAAGCCCCAGCTTCTCTCCCTGAGTCCTGGGCTCTAATACCCCAGTGCACTTATCCACTTGGATATTCAATATTTACCACATGCAAAACTCCTTATCTCCCACCCAGACACGTGCCTCCCCTGCAGTAGTAGACATCCTGGTACTCACAAATATCTGGCTCATATCCCCTTCTTGGTGCACTCTTTCTTTCCCTCGACTGGTTCTGGGCAGGAAGCTAAGAACCAAAGTGACACGAGCCTCTTCTCAGTTGGAGTATAGAAGAGGGGCCATGGGATCTCCATGCTCTCATCCTTTCCACATCCTTTCCTCATCCATCCGCAGTGACCACTGTGGTCACCGATGAGGCCACATGCCCCAGAAGGCACAGCTGCCAGATGGTGGCTCTGCACCTGCACTGGATAAAAACACGAAAATAAATATTTGTTGTATTAAGGTATTGAGATGTGGGGGGTTATTTGTTACTGCAGCACAACCTGTTTCCCGCTGATGAATACACCCTGTCTTGCACAGTCTTCATTAACGGTGCTGCTCAGGATTTCTCAGGCCAGAAACCTATGATGCCTTTCTTTCATGTCCCAGCCTGACACACTTTTCTGACCCATCGCTAAGTCTGGGCAGATCTACCTTCAGAGTATTTCTGGAACTGAGTGTTTATCACTATCTCCATCCCATCTCCCCTGGAAAAGCACCAGCCATGTTCCCTGGGAGGAGTGGAGCAGCTCATTCACTGATCCTTCTGCTTCTCCTCTCATCTCCACATAGAAGCAAGGGGGACTTTTTCCAACATTTACCGTTTCTAATTTTCCTTGCTTACAGTGACCCACTGTTTTGAGAACAGATCCAAATTCCATACTGTGGCCTTCAAGGACCTGTGCGCCTTGGCTCCACGTTGCTTCTTCAGTCTCATCCGTGACAATTAATTACACCCTGTGCTGATTCCTTCCTCTGTCACCCTTGCCTCCTTGATGGCCCTCCCACCTCAAGGTCTTTGCACTAGTTGCTCCTGTTACCTGCAGTGCCCTCTCCGCCAGCTCTTCCCACACTTGACAACTTCTCTTCCTGTTCTCAGATAATTTGTCAACTCCTTAAAGAGGTCTTCTCTAGTACCCCTTTGCTAAGCCAACCATCCTCTCTCCCCAGTAACGCTACATCATATCATTTTGTTCCATTATCTTCACAAGACATACCTCCAACAGAAGCTAACTTTTCTTGCATTTACCGAATTTTTGACCGTGTGTCTCTATCAGAATACTGTGTTCACTAGACCCTTAGCACCTAGGAAAAGTCTTGGCCTATAGTAATCTCTCCATATATGATCAATGAATGATTGAACTAATGAATGAATCCACTAGCATAAGCTTAGCTGTTGGTAGAATAAAATGAGACTGCAGCAAACTTCATTGGAAATGATGACTTCTTGGACCTGCCATTGTGTTACGATTCTATTCCCTTATCCAAGATGAAGAAGGAAAAGGAAGGAAAGGAGGGAAGGAGAGAGAACAAGAGTGAGAATAAAAAGGCGTTGTTCACGATCCTGTTCGGGGTGCCTCTCATACCTGACAAATAATGAATTAGAGAGAGATCAGAACATCCAAGACCAAAACAGTCATTAACTGCCACTCCCCCCAGGACCCTCCCAGAACATGCCGGCTGCCAGAAGCTGGTCCAGACAGTCCAGTTAGGAAACAAAAAGATGGAACAGAAAGGCCCCTTTGAGCAGCCTGGTTATTAAGAGCTCTAGACAGGGAGAGAGAGTGTGTGCAGCTTAACTCAAACATTCGTGCTGAAATGTAAAAAACAATTATGACATTCAATTATTCCATTAAGTGAAATTAACCATTCTTCTTGTTCTTTGAAAAGACCAAAAGGAAAGCACAGATCTGAATAATTAGGTCAGTGAAGAATTGTGAAGAAAAGATGTCTAGACTTTTATTTTCATTTGAAAGTAGGAGGAGGATTTTGCATTTGGGCTCTGTGTGTGTGTGTGTATGTGTGTGTGTGTGTGGTGTCCGTTTGCTCTAAGAACGTCTTTGAATTCCCGGGGTGGTCATATGCGAGACTCTGCCCTGGCAGGTATGGCCAAGTCCGGATCAAGGAGTGGCATTCCCACTTTGATGTTGACTGTCACGCATGGCTGCTTGACGATCTCTTTGGCTGCCTGCAAGTCTGTTGTCCTGGGCGACCAGGTAAACCCAGCTGGGAATGCAGACCCTGCCTCCCAATCCTCCTTGGCATCCCTTGCGGAGGAGAGATTTGAAGGTGGAGACTTTTCTCCTTGTCTTTCAAACTCCCAGGAGGGATCTTGGCCCCTGAGAATCATCTATTGAGGCTGTGTTACCTGGTGGCACATCCGGACGACTCATGCATTTAGCTGTACGCTCACACATGTGTGTGTGTGGACACGCACTCACACACCACACACGTGGCCCAACTGTAAAGGCAGGGAGTGAGGATGGAGTGCAAAGAGAAGGGCCACCACTGAGACCCTGGGTGTGTTAGTGAGCCCGTGACCTCTGTGTCAGTAGCTACAAATAAGGACAGTGCTAATATCCACCTGGCCCAGGGTGTGGGCACTAAGGAAGCCACCATATCTGCCCTCCAACCTGCATCTGACTTTCCACAGTGTGGTTTCTCCAAAAAAACAATATTTTATGTTTCATGATGTGATTTGCCTGCAAATATTAAGTATCAATACCATCTGGGTTTTTCTGTTTGTTTGTTTTGTATTTTTTAATCATCTGTTGAGTGGTCCATCGCTCCAAGGATACTTGGGACATCAAGCCTGCTTATTTGTGATAAGAGCCTCTGCAGTTTGCTCTAACAGCCTGTCCCATGATAGATCCATAAGAATATAATATTTAATTATGCCCTGGATATTCCTTTTAAGAAGCTTTTTAAAATGATAGTGGTAAAACACACATAACATAAAATTTACCATTTTAGCCATATTTAAATAGACAGTTCAGTGTCATGAAGTGCATTCACATTCTTAGGAAGCCATCACCACCATCCATCTCCAGAACTTCTTTTTATCTTCCCAAACTAAAACTCTGTCCTCACTGAACCATAACTGTCCATTCCATTCCCTCCCTCCGCCAGCCCGTGGAAACCACCAAGCTGCTTTCTGTTTCTACGAATTTGCCTACTCAAGATGCCTCGGGTAAGTGGAATCTCACAGAATTTGTCCTTTTCTGGCTGGCTTATTTCAGTGAGCACAATGTTTTTAAAGTTTGCCCATGACATAGGATGTATCAGAGCTTCCTCCCTCTTTAAAGCTAGATAATATTCCATTATATGTATATACCATATTTTCTTTAGCCATTCATCCATCAATAGACACTTGGATTGTCATGGGCTATCGTGAATAATGCTTCTATAAATATGGATGTACAAATATCTGTTGAAGTCCCTGTTTTCAATTTTTTAAAGTATTAAAATGATTTTTAAAGGAGAAAGAAATAAAAGTATCATTTTCTATTCAGTGTATTCAGCTAGTATGTTATCATAGGAAGTGGATGTTCTTTGCATTCAAATAAAACATGGATTGAAATTTTGGTTGTTAAAAGTTAAAAGAATTGTCTGTTTAAATAAATTATTTAACTTCTCCAAGATTTTTCTTCTTGACAAGCAAAATGGAAAAGTTCTTTCCAACTTAGAAAGGTAGTTGTGAAAATTGAATTGATGATCAGTTTCAAGAAAAAAAAAATACCAAGAGTAATAGGGGAAGACAAACCAGGGGAACCTTGACCAAGAATCTGCCTAAAGATGGGCCCCTTCCCCCACCCCGCTCCAGCCCTGGACCTGGGTCCTTCTTGACCTCAACCCTCCGAAGAGCCAAGAACCAAATTCCCAGTTGGTAGGTGGCCCACCCACTCCAGCTTGGGACAGCCCCAGCCACCTCTGAAAATCCTTCTTCCATTTGACCACAAATCTGCGGCTTCTACCCACTTGTGATCCCAATCTCTCCTGGTTGAGGTTTCAGAAAATATGTTCAACCTCCTTCCATAGGTGGGCAAAGAAGCCAGGAGAAAGTGAGGGGGTCTTAGACAGCAATGGGGGAGACTCCAAGGTTGCATGCAGAAGCGGGCTATGAAGCGACCTGCCAAGTTTGATGAGAAAACAGAATTTGAGACCCTGTGAGCTGGGTGAACGGGACTCAAGGAAAGAAAGAAACAGGCTGGCAGTGGAGACCTGGGAGGTTAACACCTGGGCTGGCAGCTTCAGGACAGTCACCCTTCCACAGCGTCAAGTACAGGGAGTGGCAAGAGACTCATGGGAATGGGTGGACTTTCAGAGCCCAGGGATGGGCAGAGCTGAAGAGCTGATAACTTGAGGCTGGAAAGTCCTAACTATCACACAGTGGGGCCCAGAGAATGTCAATTACAGCAGGTGGAGAACATCTCCAGCCTGAAAACAAGTGCTTTATGAGAGGACAGAAGGAGCTGGGAAGTTCCAGGGAGATCCACTGTTGAGTGTTCACAGAAAAAGATCTGTGTTTCAGCAGAGACCAGTTCACACTAGGCCAATATAAGCAAGTCAGAAAACAGGACCTCTGGAAGATAGCCAGCCTTCCAGAGGGACAGAAGAGGGCCTGAATGCCTATCTAGTGAGGCAGCAATTGCTGGCTAGAAATCTCTACAGGCTGGGCCAGTCTGCCTCTGTTGGTAATCTAGTCATTAGTATGTCCATTTTGAAGATACATGAAATTAGGCTTAGAGAGGCTGACGGGCCCATGCAAAGTTTTTTGGACAAAAGAGCTTGTGTTCTTTTCCTCCCTCCCACACCTTCCTACTGTCTAATATGCAATATTTGTGACTCAGCAAAAATGTTGTGACAATCAGAGGTAATGCCCAAAATACTTAACATGGGGAAAGCAGACATCCAGGTAATCAGAGAAAACAGAGGCCAAAGGGCTACAGCAGGGTCCCAGACATGCCCTGCAAGGCTGAACATTAGCCCTTCAGTTGCTGGATGGTGGATCCCAGGGAAGAGGCTGAGTGGATGGGGCAGAACCTAGGGACCTCAGAGAGAGGCTAGTTACCAACCAATTTTGTAGAGAAGAATTTGGGTATCTTAGCAGCCAATAGAGAGGTGCCTGTGTATATGTCAGCCCTATCATGGAATAGGTGTTAGGTGTACCTCAGTGTCAGCTGGGACCCACCCCAGACTAATGGCAGTACAATTCTGAAACCTCATGCCCTGGAAAGCTCCTCCAGTCCTGGGGATTGCAGTGACCAGGGAATTGTGGGCAACCCCTGCCTTCTGGGCCACTAGCCTACCAAGGCACTCAGAGCCTGCAGCTGGTCCCCAACCTGGACCAGCCCTCTAGGGCCTGGGCTAGTTCACAGACTCAGAAAGACCTAGGCTAAGCCTCAGGAACCCAGGTGTCCATGCCACCTCGGATCCTGACCTTCCAATGTTCAAGGAAGCAGCTTCACGCCAGCAAAGTTTCAGAGCTCCGAGAGGAAAATGTTACTCCTTCTCATTCCTGGGCCCAGTTTCTCTCCAGGGAAAGTAACTGTGAAGGCTGGGAGAAGTCGGGAGGTGTCAGACCAACCCCAAAGTCGGCAGGACCAGTAAGAAGTTCTCAACAGGCAACCCTGCAATGCTTAGGGGATAAATGACTCAGGCACGTGTCAACAGCATTTCTTCTGAAAGAAGTATGCACACCCACATGCTCACTTGCACTCACACACACTCGGTCACTCACTCACACTCACATGTGCTCACTCACACTCACACACATGAACCAGCTCGCTCACACCCACATAAACTCATGCTCACACCCACTCACACACACACCAGCACATTCACACAGACTCACACACTTGCGCTCACACTTGCTCACTCACACATGCACTCATGCTCACACTTGCTCACTCACACATGCACTCATGCTCACACATGCTTACTCATGCACTCATGTGCACACTTGCTCACTCACATTCACACACATTCACACCTGCTCACTGTCACTCACACCTGCTCATTCACACACACTCACACCTGCTCACTCAAACTCACAGCAGCTCATTAACACACATTTGCACCTGCTCACTTGCACTCACACACACTTATGCTCATACCCACTCACACTCTCACATTCATTCACACATACACACTGACACCTGCTCACTTGCATACACATACGATTGCACCCACTCACTTGCACTCACACCCACCAGCTCACTAACACCCATACACACCTGCTCACTTGCACTCACACAAACCAACTCACACCCACATCCACACACACTCCCACTCACACACACACTCATGGTCACACCTGCTCACACACATGCTCACACACTCACACCCACTCAGTCACACTCAGCCACATACACATTTATCCACACATTTATCCACCCACTTGGTGTGGGTGGGTGAGTGTGAATTAGTGAGTGTATGTGAGCATGAGTGAGCAGGTATAAGTGTGTGTGGGTGAATGTGAGTGTGACTGTGTGGGTGAGAGCAAGTGTGGGTGAGTGTAAGTGAGCAGGTGTGAGTGTAAGTGTGCGGGTGAGTGTAAGTGTGTGTGTGTGGGGTGTGTCACCCACACACATTCACACTCCCCAATTCACACCCCTACACACACCTGCTCACTCACACGCACCCACACACACTCACACCTGCTCACTTACACTCACCCCCCCCCACACACACACACAGGCCATAACTCACTCATTCACACACATGCACAGATCTCACATACACATTCCATAAACACTCACACACACTATATGAATTTCCTATCCCTGCTATAACAAATTACCACAGATTTAGTGACTTAATACACATGTATTTCCTTACTGTTCTGGGCATTTGAATCCAACATGTGTCCCTCTGGGCTAACATCAAGTGCCAGCAAAGCCGCCCTCCCTCTGGGGGCTCCAGCAGAGAAGCCCTTTCTCACCTTTCCCGGCTTCTGGAGGTGGCCCACGTCCCTCAGCTCTGGGCCCCTTCCTCCGTCTTCACAGTCAGCAGCGGTGGGAGAGGCCTGTCTCCCAGGGCAGCACGGTGGCCTCCTCTCCCACCTCCTTCTCTCAGTCTTAAGGACCCTTGTGATGACATCGGGCCCACCAGGATCACCCAGGATAGTCTCCATTTTAAGGTCAACCACTGGGAAACCTTCATCCATCCCACCTGCAGTCTTAATTCCCCTTTGCCTTGCAATGTGTGACAGAGCCCTGGGTTCTAGGGATTGGGACGTGGATGTCTTTGAGAGGCCATCATACTGCCAACCACACACACACACACTGCACTCGCTTCACACACACACTGCACTCACACACACCTTTTTGAAAAATTAAAAGCAAAGATTTGGATGATTCTGCTTTGGGTTTTTTTGAGCCCAAAGCATTTGACAATAAGTGGCCACTTCTTTCGCATCCTGCACAGCCGCACCTTGCATCCTCAATCCGTTCTCTTTTATTTACAAGAATACAAACAACAACAACAATCAGAAAAGCATGCTCTTGTCGCATGCGCTCTCTGATCGGTCCCTCAGGTCTGGCTTTGGAAGGCTGAGCCAGAACGTGTCAGAGCCAGCCAAAAAAGGACTCTGGAAGAAAGCAGTGTCCAGAAGCTAGGCTCTGAGACAACAGGGGACTGTACTTCATGCTTGAGGGATGCAGGACAGAGGACATTGGAGAAAGCATACAAAACCCGATCAAGTCAAAAAGATGGACATCTCAGTGTCCGAGAACCCTCTAGCCATGCACAGCTCTGCCCTGTGCAGACACAGACTCCAAAGCCCAGATTTGAGGGCCTCTGAACTTTCTGAGCAGGGATGGCGATGTCAAAGGTCTCTGCAGGCAGAGGTGGGCATTGGGGCCCAGGACTGTGCTTGTGACACAGCTTATTAGGACCAAGGGGCTCTTGTCAAAGCTCATCCCATTATGCAAATGAGAAAATTAATGCATGGAGAGAAAAGAAACTTGCTGGAGTCCACACAACTGGTGGCAGAGGCATAGCTAGAGCTCACCATTCTTGGCGTCTGGACTAACGTCTTCATCTCTGTGTCATAGTCCCGGCTCACACTCTTTCTCCACAGTCTAAGATTGCAGGAAGTCAATCCATCACCTCGTTCCCTAGGCTGGTAATAGTATCTGTGTCTCCACGGCCTCATCTGCGCATGCCTGGTCTCTGTGGCAGGCCTGGGGTGGGCACTGAGGTCTTGGAGATGGATGGGGCACGGCAGTGGCATCCCTTTCTGCAGCCTCACAGTCCTATTATGAGACGGAAGGGACCAGTGCTGGACAGAGGCAGCAGCCCTTCCAGAGGAGTGCCGTAGAACCAGTGCAGTACGGGGACCGCAGTGGGAACTTGGGAGTCTGGCAAGCCTGGACTGAAATCTCTGAAGTCACATGCCAGCTATGTGATGTCAGGTAAGTTCCTTCATCTCTCTGAGCACCAGTTTTCTCATAGTACACCTGATTCATGTGATTATCATGAATTTAATGTACTTCAGCAATTCGATGCACCTCTCACTCTCCCACATACGGGATATCTGAGTCCACACACCTGAGTGTGGCCTGACTGACCACCCATGGCAGGTGCTGAGAAGCCAGAAGAGAGAGCAGAGAGAGTCAGACAGCTGGAGGTGCCATTTCCACCCATGACTTTTGCAGGCACCATCCCAATATGGTGAGGACACCCTTGAAGACACTGCCTCCCCAGGCTGTCTCAAAGTGAAACAGAAACTCCATATGACCCTGCAATGCCACTTCTGGGTATAAGCCCAAAAGAACACAAAGCAGGGATGAGAACAGATATTTGTATTTCCATGTTCATAGCAGCATTATTCACCAAAAGGCAGAAATAACCCAAGTGTCCATAGACTGATTAACGGATAAACAAAATGTGTGGTATATCTATACAATGGAACATTATTCAGCCTGATAAAGGAAGAAAATTCTGACACGTACTGCACCACAGATGAGCCTTGAAAACATTATGCTAGTGAAATAAGGCGGTCACCCAGGACAAATCCTGTGTGATCTCACACACACGAGGTTCCCAGAGTAGGCTCATAGAAACAGAAACTGGAATGGCGGGGCCAAGGTCTGGTGGAGGGAGGATGGCGAGCAAGTGGTTAACGAGTGCCCTGCTTCTGTCTGAGGTGATGAAACAGTTCTGGAGATAGTCATGGTGATAACTTCACAACTTTGTACATGTCCTTATTGCTACTGAACAGTACACCAAAAATGGTGACAGTGGTATATTTTGTTATGTATAGTTTACTATGATAATTTGTTTTAATAAAAGAAGCAATGGCCATTAACATGGAGTGGCCCTGCCAATTAGTAAGTCAGGGATGGGTCAGAGGGATGACTTTTCTTCCATGAACTAGAGGGTGTAGTGAGGGGCAGCAGGAAGGTGCGATCTCAGTAGCAGAGGTGCTCTCCCCCAGGGCTGAGAACCAAGAGCAAGGGTGAGTCCCTCAACCTCCACCTGGCATCATGTATCAGGCTCTTTTCAGCAGCTGTGAGGAAGCACACGAGCTCAGAGCTGCATTCCTACTCCTCTCCATTGGAGGTGCTTTCCTTCCATCTAACATCAGCAGGCACCATAACTCAAGGAGCCCTACTCCACACACTCACAGGGCTGATTTCTTCTTGCAGGAACACCATCCCATCTCTTCTTCAACTGAGCGATTTCTCCCAGACACTGGCCTAGTGTCACCTCTTCCAGGAAGGCTTCCCTGGATGGACCTCCCAAGTCGGCTGAGCCCACCCCCTTCTTCCCATCTTACCCCTTCCTCATCGCCATCCCATCACTCACCACATCCAACTATGCATAGCCATGTCTTCTTCAGGATCTCCCACTAAAGCAAGAGTTCCCTAAGGTCAAGGACACCATAATATTTGTGTAGTAAAATCAGCACCTGCATGTTCCCTAGCACACACAGTAGATATTCATCAACAGTTTGTGGGTGAATGAATGAGGGCGAATGAATGAATGCATTGTAGTAACAGCAGTGGTCATTGGAAGGCTGCTTCCTCTGGGCAGGACGATTGGTCTTTTAGTGCCCACAGCAGCTCAATTAGAGGCGACCTGTCTTGGTTGTCAGTTTGCAGACAAGAACGGTGAGATTTAGGGAAGTTAAGTAACTTGTCCAAGTTCACCCAGCTGAAGCTGGAAGCACATTTTGAGTGGATTAAAGGGTACATGACTGCCTAGGAATTGGTTCTGGTTTATTTTCCTGCTTGCACTTCGAGGTTTAGAGACATCACCACATCACCACTCCTGCCCCAAGTTCTTCAGTGCCTATGTTGGGATTCCAAATTGCCTTTGTTTGTATCCCATTCGAAATGATGGTTAAGAGCATGAGATTTTGAGTCACACAAATCTAAATTACAACCCTGGTTCTCCCCACTCACTTGGGCAAATCAGCCTCTCAGATACTCAGTTTTCCCATCTGTAAAACAGGGAGCATGAGGATTAAGACACCGCACTCCCAAAGCCCTTGGCACATGGAAAATTAGCAGTGAGTAATCATGCTAACCATAAGTGGGAACGGGATCAGGGATCTTGGGGGGTTCAGGCAGGATGAGCTGGCCTGGCTGGCCATTCTCATGAGACTGATCAAGGAGGAACGACAAGCAAAAATGTGTGTTGGAAAGGTGAGCGCTAACATCGAGATAGGAGAGTGGGTCCCTGATGGGTTTCCACCCTGGGATGCAGGAGACAAGAGTCCAGTTCCAAGGTTTAGAGTGGAATGGGGCTGGAGAACCAGGAGAGTAAGTCAGAGCCAGGGAGCATGAGCAGAGAGGAGTTTGCAGATTCCAGAGACAAGAGGTCATGCCCAAAGCTGAGCTTTTCCTTTTCTGAGCTCCAGCACACAAGTGCATGGGTGGGCTGGTCGCACTTAGAGGGGCCTGTGACAGGAAGGACAATTTTCCCCACAGCTGGAGACTCTTGGCGTGCTGGAATTCAATCCCCTGTTGAATGGGTGGTCTGCCTCTCCCCAACCCTCCCCGCCTTTCTTCCTATGTTGGAATATGTCTTTGCAGCCCTGGATCCAGCCAACACAGAACATTTTCCTTGCTGCTAAAATTAACACATGAGAAATAACTAGAGATAGAAATCACAGTTCACTTAACACTAATTATTTCCCAGGAAATGAAGATTAATATTGAACTTGTTACTTGCAGTGAGAAGAGTAAACACACACAGGCATACAACCCTCCAAGTAAATGTGAAGATCTCATCCTCCAATTGCTCCAGACCCAGCCCACTGAGCAGCCCTGGTGGCCAAATATTTCCAAGTTGATCATTATGATCAAATCCAGGAATCTGGGGATGTTCGTGCCTGGCCCCAGGGTAGAGACACACCACAGAGGACAGGAGTTCTGGGGTAACTAAGTGAGCTCCAGGGCTCCAGTGTTCCCAAGGAGAGTGTTCAGTCTTCCCTGAAGAACAATGGGTATTGGGGCTTTCCTGCCCCCATGTGCCCAGCAGCTCTGGAAGAAGCTCTGATCTCATCTCAGGCCTCTTGTCTAGACCACGAGAAACTGAGTGAGTGGGCAAGTGGATGAATGAATGGGTGTGTGAACACGTGAGCTGAGTGTGAATAAAGCACTGGCTGCTTATGCAGCTCACCCAGGACCACAGAGTGAGCAGAAGCAGGACTGACAGTCAGAGGTCCTGATGCCCAGTTCAAATCTCGGTCCACACCTCCACAGCCACTTCTGTGTGCAGCCAGCAACCCGGGCCAGGCTGTGTGGAGGAAGCAGCAATGAAAATTAAGCAGCATTTTAAGGGGGGTGATCATTCTAGCAGAAGTGTCAGTAGGAGCTAAGATTTGAAAGCAGGAAAGTTGGAAACAAAGATGGAAGAGTGAGAGGTGTGTGCATGTGTATGCATGTGTGTATGTGTGTACATGGGCACGTGCATGTATGTATGTGTGTACATGTATGTATATATGTGTGTGTGTATATATGGGCATGTGCATGTGTGTATGCATGTACATATATATGTATGTGTATGCGTGTGTGTGTGTGAATGTGTGTATGTTTTCCCTCTAGCAGGAGCAAAAAGGATTGGGAGGGGTAATATTAACATTTGTGTGATAAGCTGTGGGATTTACAAAGGACTGCACACTATTGTAGGGGGAAGTCTCACAGCAGCTTCACATGGTGGGTATCTGCCCCACTGTAGATCAAGGGATCTGATGTGCAGGGAGGTAAAATAAAAAGCTCAGAGTCGCAGAGATGGAGAGTCACTGAACAGGAGGAACGTGAGCTCCAGCTTCCTGAGTCCGTACCAAGAGCGCTCCCCACCCTCACAGCCCAAGTTCCACAGAGAGTGGAGCGGTGTTTCCGGAGCCTGTCCAGGAAGCGAGTGGCTGAGGCTGGCAGCCTCTTTGTCACCGGTGAGTCCCATCAGGATCCCAGTGATAACAGTGAGATGCAGACCTCAGCATCTAGGAGCTGCTCACCTCATGAAAGCACCTCCTGGTATTCAGCGGCCAGCATAGGAAGATGGACGTGAGACACTGGGTCTTACATCATCAACTGCACATTACTTGTCTAAACCTCCTGGTGACCATGCCGTACTCCCCAAACCTGAGACATTTGTTTCCCACAGTTATTATGCCAAACTGCCAAGCCATGGGGTTACCAGGGCAGTAGATACAATTCAAATTCAGTTGCAGGCTAAGATGTTATAGATGTCTTCCCCCGCCCTGTGACATTTCGACAAGCACGAAATTACACCTCCTCTCCCTCACCCCCCAACTCAGTAAGAGGCTAGTCCCTGAAGTCTACTGACCTGAGCAGTAACCTGTGAATAAGGTTGAAGGCTGTAGCCCATCATCTCAATGTGAGCCCATGGGGGACACACCCAGAGAGACGGAAGCAAGTGATTCACCTTCTCAGGTCCCACCAGCTCAGAGACCATGTGACAGGGCTGTCAAAGACCAAAGACCTGACTTTGGAGTTACCCAGATGCAGGTTCAAATCTCAGCTCCACCAAGATCCTTCCAGGTGCCACTGGGTTTATTCCTTAACCTTTCAGCTTCTGCCACTTCATCTGTCATAAGGTTGTCATTCATCTTGCAAAGGTGCCCTGGGGAAGGGAAAAGCAGGCGTAAAATGACCAGCACACTGCACACAGGTTGGTTTCCTTCTCTTGGGAGACTGTGTACAGAGGCACTCAACGTCCCCCTAGACAGGTACCTCAGTACTAAGCCTCAGAGACACTCAACATCCTCCTAGACAGGAACCTCACCTTGGTGGCAATGGACACCACATGAAATAAACGCCTTAAGGTTTGGAGAGCTGGGTTCAACACAACCCATTCTAAGAAGGCTGGATGTCTATAAACTACTTTTGAGGGACTTTGGACACTTGTCAGTCCATACCTACAGGATCCCATCAGCCTCTCCCTTGCCTTTGGGAAATGGGAAATTGAGCATTCTTTCCTGCATTGGATGGGAAAGACCCTGGGAAGATATGGGGACTTAGTGTGAGTTTCTTTCTTTCTTTCTTTTCTTCCTTTTCTTTCTTTTCTTTCTTTCTTTCTTTCTTTCTTTCTTTCTTTCTTTCTTTCTTTCTTTCTTCTTTCTTTCTTTCTTTCTTTCTTTCTTTCTTTCTTTTCTCTCTTTCTTTCTTTTTTTTAATGGAGTCTCACTCTGTCACCCAGGCTGTAGTGCAGTGGTGGCACAATCTCAGCTCACTGCAACTTCTGCCCGCTGGGTTCAAGCAATTCTCCTGCCTCAGCCTCCCGAGTATCTGGGACTACAGGCGCGCACCACCATGCCTGGCTAATTTTTTGTATTTTTAGTAGAGGTGGGGTTTCACCATGCTGGCCAGGCTGGTCTCCAACTCCTGACCTCATGATTCACCTGACTTGGCCTCCCAAAGTGCTGGGATTACATGTGTAAGCCACCGCACCCGGCCGGGGTGAGTTTCTTGAAGAGGAGATGGTGGCAACAGCTGTGTGAGTCTTAGGGAAGGTCATGGCCAGCAGGGCACACACTGAGACCTGCTCCCCTCTCTCTACTGCATGAATTTTCTTGATACCTTATCTAGAAATAACGTGACCCCCATTTGCACACTGCATTGATGAAGGCTCACTGTTTCTCAGTAAGTCCGCTTCACACTTGGCCAGATGGCCATTAGAAAGCTGGCATTTAGTTGGGAAAGGTGGGAGCAAATGCTTGAGATGGTAAGCAAATAAAAATCACATACTAAATTTGATACTCTTTTTGTAAGGATAACATATATACACAGCAAAGACTCCCATGATATACTAAAATGGTAAATTTTTAATCAATGAAGGGCAGGATGCAGCATGATTGTAAGCTTTCTGATCTTTGCCATATTTCCAGTGTCTCCTCATAAATATCTGTTTACTTTTACAATCAGGAAAAACATTAGCATTAATCAAAAGAAGCCATTTCTGACATCAAACAGATAAATCCCTTTCTAAAAGCCAGGTATCTTGATTACTGGCCCCATACTCTATCAATAAAAGGAATAATTTTCACAGACACATTTGTGAGCTACTCCTATTCTGCCAGGATGACTCACAAAATAATTAGCAGGTGAACTTCAACATATATAATTAAAAAGTGCCCCTTACAGCAAAAAGAGATTCTTTACTTTACATAAGAAATTGCCAGGGGTACATTAAGGTTGCACGCATACAGTGAGTCACAGACCAATAAAAGGAGAAACCAAGGCCTCAATTAGACCAGAAAGAGTATTAAAGTATGTGGTTTTGGTGGCTGGTCAGGGCCTCTCAGGGCCTCAGTTTCCCTATGTATAAAGAGAAGAATGCAGACTATATGATTTCTAAAGGACTTACCAGCTCTTTAGGAGTGTGACAGGGACAAAACTTTTTTTTTAAAAAATTGCGTCAAAACACTGAAAGAATGGAAATTACTGATCAATAACTGGACCTCCTGCCCCTAAGAATCTCCATCTCTGACAACCAAAAGACTCAGACCAAGCAGAAACTTAAAAATTAAACTAAATTAATACACATAAACAGAAACTGGCAAGCACAACAGCAACAACTAAGAGTCATTGTCCCTAGAAGATCAGATAAGAACAAAGACAAAACAGCTCTGAAATGATAATAAGAACCAGGAGAAAATAGTCTTCCAGTTGTAAAAACCACACACACACATGCACAAACACCTCACTCAAATACAGCACAGGAGGTTTCCACTCTTGATACACAGCATCCGCTTACTAAACAATAGTAGACAATCATAGCACTAGAAAGGTCTTCAGAGATCACCCAACCACTGCTTCTCAGTATTTCTTTCAATTCATAAAACCCTCCTTCAAATGAAATCTCACATAGCACACAGTTAAAAGCAGAGCTGCTCTGATTGAAGAAAGGTGCACAGAGACAGACTCCTGCTGGGTGGTACCCACTGGGGATGCCACCAAGTCCCTCTACAGCATCTCTGGGGTGCCACAGAGCACATGTTGAAAGCCACTGGTCTCATCCAGTTTACAAACCAGGGCTCAAAGAGGAAGTGTGACTGGCTTGAGGTCACACAGCAGATTGAGGACTGACCCAGCTCTTCCTATGACATCACGCTGCCTCCAGACCCAATGGGGGATGAACACACCAGAAAGCAGCTCTAGGGTCTCACCCCGCTTGCTCATCGATGTCACCCAGCCCTCTCACTTCTCGCCCCTGGTAGCGAGAGCACTGGATCAGCTGCACCTGGAAGTCGTTCTGGATCCTGCCCTATCCCTTCCACCCATATCTAATCAGTCACCTTGTCCTTTTGATTCAGTATTAGCTCTGGGGTGAAACCAAGATATAAGCTTGAACGTCAGGACAGCTCAGCTTCACTGCTCTTTGGTCCCACCTCCAGGACTAATCCAGGGCTTCTTGGTTAGTAGGAGTCAGATTCTCTGAGGTCTCTGGCAGACCCAGCCACGTCAGCATCCGTGACTCTCAGTAAACTCAGAACCTGTGCTGAAGCGGACAGTGGGTTCAATCCTTCTATGAAGCGCTCACAAGGGTCAGAACTGCCTTGAAAATAATGTCATTTCTCTTTTATCCTTTTTTTTTTCCTCAATTGTCATGGTGTTTTGTTTCTTGCTAAAGGATGAACGATGGCTCCTGGTAAAACTGGTGACCCCTGGATTTGTCTCCATATCTTAGCAATCTGTTCTGTAGTTCATCAAAGAAACGGTGAGGCAGTAATGATGCTTTTATTAGCCACCTTTACACTTTGTCAAAATTAAAATGAAAACCCAACATTCATATGTAAATCCAGTTACCTTCTAGGTTCTTCTTATCCTTTATCCCTTCCATGAAATTATAGATTATTAAGAAATGTTTGAAGAGAGGGAGACAGGCTTCAGGCGTGTGTGAGAGAGGCAGAGCAAGACAAAGGCGGGAGAGAAGGTAAGGCTCTTTGACTTTCACCTTGTCTTTCATACTCAGAAGCATCTCAGTCTGCACTTCCTTTGCTATTCTCTTGTCCAAGACATCTCAGCCCCTGGCAGAGCCTGAGTCAAAGATAACTCATGCATTAGGATTCACCAGGGATCCAATGCCTAGGAAAGGACCGCAGAGAGGTGTGATGGTGACAGGAGCTCTTGTTTTCAAATATTTCTCTTTGGTGATGCACTATTAGTAACAGAACATGACCATGGACACTCATTGGCAAAAGGGCTTACTTTAAAGTTATGCAAAAAAAAATTGTGGTATGAGAATTGAAAACAAAACAAAAAAGAAAAGAAGCAGAAGAAACCAGTTCACATTGGTGAGCAACACGTTGCCATGGAAGCCGTGAAGGATGAGAACCTCTGTCCTGGAGGTCACCTGGGAAGGTTTCAGAGAGAATGGGGATGTTTCCAGAAGGACTTTGACAGATCCTTACAGCAGGCCTTGGGATCCCCACCACGTGGCATTCACACCCTTGCGTGATCCTTTCCCCTTGAGAGTCACAGGGACCTGTGACTTTCCTTTGCCATAGAACGAAGCAAAGCTGACAGGATGTTTGTGACTATGTGCATGTGACTGTGGGATTGGGTTACATACAACTGTAACCTCTCTCTTGCAGGGGTCTCTCACTTTTGTTGGCTGTGAGGAAACAAATAGCCATATTGGGAAACCCCATGTACAAAGAACCATAGGAAGCCTCTAGAACCTAAAGACAGTGATATGGTTTGGCTGTGTCCTCACACAAATCTCATCTTGAATTGTAGTTCCCATAATCCCCACATGTTATCGAAAGGACCTGGTGGGAGGTAACTGAATCATGGGAGAGGTTACTTCCATGCTGTTTTCGTGACAGTGAATGAGTTCTCATGAGATTTGATGGTTTTATGAGGGGCTTTTCCCCTCCTTCACTCTGCACTTCTCCTTGCTGTCATCATGTAAAGAAGGACATGTTTGCTTCCTCTTCACCTTCCACCATGATTGTAAACTTCCTGAGGCCTCCCCGGCCCTGCAGAACATTGAGTCAATTAAACCTTTCTCCTTTATGAATTACCCAGTCTTGGGTATTTCTTCATAGTGGCATGAGAACAAACTAATACAGACAGTCCCCAGCTGATAGTCAACAAAACAGTGAAGCTCTGAGTCCCACAACTATAGGGAATGAAATGTTGGCAACAAGTGGGACGCAGAGCACAATCACATGAATGGGAAGCAGATCCTTCCCGGGTTGAGCCTCCAGATGAGGCACCAAACTTGCCCAGCTACTTGACTGAAGATCGTGAAACCCCACGCAGAGGACCTAGTCAAGCTGGGCCTAGTCTCCTGACTCACAAAAGCTGTGAAATTATCTGTACAGACTATATTGTTTTAAGCCACTAAATTTGTAGTTGTTTTTTATGGAGCAATAGAAAACAAATGCAACGATATTGGTGAAAGAGTAAGAATTTGCTGATTATAGGAAGTGGAGAAAATTTCAGGCAAAGGGAATGCATATGCAAAGGCATACTAGCAAGAACATAAATAGTTTATTTCAAGAATGGTATTGATTCAGGCATTCCTAGGGCAACAAGAAGAGTGGCAAGTGGAAGATAAGAGAGGAACTCAAAGAGGAGTCAAAAGGCACTAATCTCAAGGCTAGTGTTTCTTTAACACTAACCCAGTGTCTGAACTTTCACCACTGCACATCACCAGTTCCACGTGGTCAAAGAAACCTAAAAAAAGAGTCAAGCATGTTCCTGCTAAGCATGTTTTCATGTGCTTGTTGGCCATTCAGTAGTCTTCGTTTGCAAAGTGTCTGTTTGATATTTTGTGCTTTTTTATTGGGTTGTGTGTCTTTTTACTATTGATTTGTGGGACATTTTTATATATCCTAGTAATCAGTCTTTTGTAGCTATCATATATATTCCAAATATTTTCTTCCAGTGCATAACTTGCCTTTTTATTTCTTGATGAGCAGAAGTATTTCATTTTGATAAAATGCAATTTATCAATGTTTTCTTTTATAGTTAGCATTTTCTGTGTTCTGCTAAAGCTATGCTTTTTTTTCCTGTCCCAAGGTCACAAAAATTCTGCTTTTGTTTTAAATAGTTTTACCTTTTATATTTAGAGATATGATCATTCTTGAACTATTTTTCATACATGGCATAAGATGAGGATAGAGGTAGGTTATTTTTATATGAATATTTGGTTGTTCCAGCCCCATTTTTTTAAGAACAATTTTCTCCGCTGAATTGCTTTGCTAACTCTGTTAAAAATCAATTGGCCATATAAGTGTGCATCTGTTTCTGGGCTCTCTATTCTGTTTCATTTCTACATCATCCTGCCAATACCATACCATTTTGATTACTGTAGTTTTTTTGTTTTGTTTTTTTAGATGGAGTCTCACTCTTGTTGCTGAGGCTGGAATGTGCAGTGGCGCAGTCTCGGCTGACTGCAACCTCCACCTTCCCGGGTTCAAGAGATTCTCCTGACTCAGCCTCCCAAGTAGCTGGGATTACAGGCACCCACCACCACACAGCCTAATTTTTTTTTTCTTTTTTTTGTATTTTTAGTAGAGACGGGGTTTCACCATGTTGGCCAGCCTGGTCTCAAATTCCTGACCTCATGATCCACCCGCCTCGGCCCCCTAGAGTGCTGGGATCACTGCATCCAGCTGGTAGCTTTTATTAGTCATCAAAAAAGACACAAAAGTTAAAACCACGATGAGATACAACTATGCACTCATCAGAATGGCTAAAATTAAAAAGACTGATAACATCAAGTGCTGTCAAGAATATTGAGTAACCAGAACCCACATTTCTTGCTGGTGGGAATGTCAAATGGCACAACCACATTGGAAAACTGTTTGGCACTTTCATAAAAAATTAAAGTTACACCAACCTCATGACCCAGCATTTTTACACCTAGGCATAGACAAGAAAACATATGTTCACATGTGAACACTTACACATAAATATTCATAGCTGCTGTGTTTGTCATAGTCAAACCTGGAAATAAACCACCTGTCCCTCAACAGGTGAACTGATAAACAAACTGCAGCGAATCCATATAATAAAATTCTATCCAGCAATAAACAGGAATGAACTATGGATAAACGCAACATCATCGATTTTACCTACTATATACTTTCATTTATAGAAAGTTCTATAAATGGCAAGGTTATTATAACCCATGATTAAAGAACTTTTATTAGCAGTGGTTGTTTCTTGCAAGGGATGTCTGGAAGGAGGCATAAAGAACTCTCTGAAATGAAAGAAGCTTCTTTATCTTGATGAGGTATAGAATATATAGGTGTATGCATCTAAAAAATCATCGGATTGTATTTTACCTCAATTAAAATATTAAAATAAAATAAGTTAAAGACATTTAAAATGTAAAAAAAAAAGTATGAAACAGGTTTCTTTCTTCTTACGTGTTATTATACGGCCTGTAGATAAACTAAAATATGCTGTAAATCCTTAAGAGAAGACTAAAGATGGCAGAGCTTTCCAAGTTTAATTTTGGCCATTGTTAGGGGTTAAATTTTGTGATGCTAAAATTCATATATTAAAGTCCTAACCTGCAGTATCTCAAAATGTGACCTTACTTGGAAATAGGGTCTTCAATTGACCTTTGAAATGCAAACGTAATCAGTTAAAACGAGGTCAGACTGCAGCAAAGTGGACCCTAATCCAAAATGACTGGTGTCCATATGAAAAGGGGAAGGGGGAGGGGGGAGGGATTGCACTGGGAGTTATACCTGATGTAAATGATGAGTTGATGGGTGCTGACGAGTTGATGGGTGCAGCCCATCAACATGGCACAAGTATACATATGTAACAAACCTGCACGTTATGCACATGTACCCTAGAACTTAAAGTATAATAATAAAAAATAAAAATAAAAAATAAATAAATAAAAGGGGGAAATTAGAATTCAGACACGTCCACAGGGAGAACACCAGGTGAAGTTTAGAGCTAAGGTTATGCTGTCCCAAGCCCAGGAACTACCAGAAGCTCAGAGAGAGGCCTCGAACAGATCCTTTCTCGTGCCTTCAGAAGGAGCATGGTCCTGCCAACCCCTCGGTCTTGAACTTCCAGCCTCCAGCACTGTGGAATAATAAATGCCTGCTGTGTGAAGCGCTTCATTTTTGTGACTTTGTTATGGCAGCCCTAGCAAACTAATACAGCCCTAGAGCCATTATTTTTCCTTGGTGCCTTCTGGTAACAGAAGACTCTAGATAATGTCCCTTGTTAAAAGGAATAGCTCATTTACTTAATTTCCTTTTCAAAGAGATAATAGCACCTATTGTGATATGGGCAGCTGCACCCACATAAATGAAGATTTTTTTAAAAAAATTGTAATAGCCCTGACCTGTGTCATGAACAAACAATGTTCCAATGAGCTTTCTCATGTTGCCTCCAAAGTCTAGAAGGCAAATATCATTGTTCCCATTTTACAGATGAGGCAAATAAGGCTCTCAGTAGACAGTGGTGGCTGGGCCATGGCAGCTCTTTCACCGTACCTAGACGTCAGGGCATCTCCCTACTAGGTTCCCCCACAGCCACTCCCTCCTGCTGATTTGGGTCTAGTGCAGGAAGCAAAGAGGAAGGCTGGAGAGCCACATCATGGGCACCTGGCCGGTCATCCTACATATTGCTGGCACTAGGCATGGGTCAGGCTCAACCACATGAGAATTCCAACTCCCTTGCTCACTTCCTGGTGACCCCAGACAGACCAGCATGCCCCACTGAGGCCCGTTTCATTCCCTGCGAATCATTGTAACCCATAGGCCACAGGGCCCAGGGAGGACTAGGTGAACACCACTCCCCTCGAGGTATGGCACATCAGCGGCTGCTTCTCAGCTCTTAGTACCCGAGTTTCCTCCTAGCCCTGAACATCCAGCCCCTCCACTGCTTCACCCTGGCTGGTGCTAAGCAGCTCCTGCCACACAGCAGTGGCCTGGAGCCGGGTTTGGGAAATGAAAGGCCATTTCATAATCTTTTCCAAAATGGGTTAAACAGTGTGATCTCTCATTACCCATTGACGGAAATGGGAAATGCAGAATGATGTGCAATAACTAGTTTCAGCGGATTCTGATTTGAGATATATATCCTTTTTAACTGAGATAATAACATAGAAGCATGCATTCATGAGGTTTAGCAAAGAAGGCGCAGATTAACACCACAGTTAGATGACTTTTGAAGCAAAGCTTCTATTAAAGTTGCTGCCAAAAAGTCACTTTATCTTCCCTCCGATGCATCTCAGATTTTATCTACCCTTTTATTCTTTTTGTCCTTAATTTTAAATCCTTTTTATTTCTATTTTTTCCCATGTAAGCACCAAGGGGGTTGTTTGGTACTCATTCTTTTGGAAGCAATTATCCACAAGAGAGGCGTTCACTTCATTTGGGTTGCATTTTATTTCCAAACCGTGATAAAAAATGCACAAAATTGACTTTGCCTGTGCAGCTCAAACACTGCAAAGTCCTTCCCTGTGAATTTCGATTCAGCCACCCATTGAACAAGCCCTCTTCGGAAGACAAGGTGAGTGGCGACTGCTTATACCACATTCTTTCTCGTAGCCCTAAGATTCTCTCTTCACTGCCTAATAGGGCGAATAAAAAACTTTCATTTTAATTGCACATTCATTCAGAACTTACAGACCCCAAGCTGTCTGCAAATTTGAAAGAAGAGTTATTCTTGCTTGGGCGAAAAAAAGAACTTCACAATTGCAAAATCCTCTGACCTCTATGTCTTTATATTTTTTCCTAGAGGAGTTCCTCATGCCTGGGTGAGGGAGCAGGTAGAAAAGGGCTGATTTGGGGCTCCAGCCCTACAAGATTAATTATAAGCATAAAATTTCTGTGTGAAGTCTCATATATCTTCAAATGTTAAGTAATACTGCATCCTATGGTATAGCATGTCTGCGTCTCATTTTAATATATTAATGATGCTTTAAATTAATCATTATCAGCAACAACAACAAAGTTTCCTACCTGTCTTGTAGTTATTCATCAGAAAACAATTGCATTGATTTTTATCACTTGCATAAAATGTGACTGAACTAAAGAGAATTTACATCAAACTGCACATCAGTGTCAGCACCTAGGCAACTCCTTTTTTCTCTCTTCTGATCTCACAATATGTAAAAATCCCAACCCATGTGCAAATGTGGGTAGAAAGGTCATTGGCCTCATGAGCTCCACCCAGGCACTGACCGAGGGGAGCAGACTCAAATGCGCCCAAACAGTGGCCCAGCCCGCCCCTGCAGGCAGCTCTTAGGGACCAGGATCCCGTCTTCTTGCTGAGTGGTTACATTGCTTGCGTTTGCTGCACTTGTCAAAATATTTTACTGCTTCAAGAAAATATTTGTCAATGGACTTTTTCAATAAGAAAGAGACTGATTGGGTGGTATAATCTCATCCCCTGCAAATCATCTCATCTTGGAGGACTCATCCTACATACCCCAACCCTTGAACGCCTAGGATGAAGCTCCTCTTACTGCACACCTTTTACCATAAAAGGAAATGCCGCTGACCCTGTGTCAGGGACTAAGAACACTGGGGGTTAGAAGAAAATGGCTTCTAAATAAATGAACTCCTTGAGCTGTGTTTGCAATTCACAGGAACAATTCCTTATTCATTTAGTTTGGATCTTGACCGTCTGTCCTAGAGCCTTTGCTTTTGCGCTCCATGAGGAAAAATAAACCATACAACCCAAAGTTAGCAAATCCTGACCACACCTTCTGCCCACAGAGAAGCCCACATTGAGCTTTTGGGAACGAGCTTTTGAAAGCATTGTTCACTTCATTCCAAACAGAAAAATGAGAATTCAGGTCACCGTGGTTCATTAAAGTGATTGCTGTGCCCACCCCAGGAGCCCCTCTCGGAGGGGTTATTCCTTGGTGCAGGAGCCTGGGCACCTGGTGCTTTCGCGGTGAGCAGGTAGACTCCCACTCTCCAGACTCCAGCACCAGACTGGAAGCTGTCCCTCTGCCTTTCAAAGTGACTAATCCCAGTGCCTCAAACAGGCTCTGGCAGGGCCTGCCTGTGGGCATCCACTTGTTTTCTTCCCTCCCTCCAAATACCCTCCATTCTCCCGCCGAGTCCCTAAGTATCCATCCACTAGGCAAAAAAACAGGAGGAGGAGGCACCTTGATGCCTCCGTCCCTGCCTTCCCTCCTGTTCCTTCCTCTAAACTTCAGAAGACACTTTATCAGTCCTATCCTAGGCACTAACACATTTTGCCTTTAATCACCTTAAATTACCTCCCACCAATAGGCTGTAACTCCCTGGGGCAGGTCTATGTTTATCGGCTGTGTGTGTCGGGGTATGTGCTCACATCTAGCCCAAGTCTGGCTTTTATCCATCTGATGCAGGGAAGAGCATGTGGTTATCTACCGAAAGCCTTTCATTATGGACCTGAACTTATCACTGGGCACTGGTTTTCCCACTTTCCACAACCGTACATGTAAAACGTAGTGCTATCATGTGTGTCTGTGACTGAATGTCTAAACCTTTTCTAAATAAGGTCCACTTCCGGATGGAATCCAGGTCCTTCTCATGGCGCCATAAGGGAGATGAAGGAAGGAGATGGACTAGCTTCAATTGTTTAACACTGGTTGGTTGTCCATATCATTCTTATTTTTCGTGCATCTCTCCCCTCCATCTCCAAATGGAAGGTCTGGGGAGAAATAGTCTAGATGACCTGTCCTATGTCACTTGTCTAACCCTCAGCTAAATGCTGAGAGGAGGCATTCAGTTGACAGACCCTCTGACAAGGCACCCAAGAGTGTCCTTCCCCAAAAAAAAGTTGGGGCTGGGGTCAAAAGAGAAAGAAATTTGTGACAAATGTCCCCTACAAGAGGGAGGGAGAAACAAGCTATAGTGGTGGGCATTTGAGCAGTGTGTATAACTCCAGCCTTCCCCTGTTGTTAAGAGAATGTTGCATTCTCCTCTATCCCCCAACTTTCTCATCAAAATCAGGTTGATCCCTTGCTGTGAAATATTGCAGGTGAGCAGATGCTGTTTCTTAACTTGGGATATTTGTCAAAGAATTTTGACAAGTCCTTGTCAATAAAGACAAAAAATTCAAACCATGTGACCATACCATGTTAGGAGAGATGACAACACATGTGTTGTTCTTTCCCCGCGATGTTTGCCCTTGAGGTGATACATTATCTTTCTTATTACACAGAATTTATGAAGTTCCCTAATGTTTAATCTTCTGTGTAAACTTTGATCTAGAACCAAGCATCCTTTAAAAAAAAAAAAAAAAAAATCTACCCAAATCAGAAAGAATTCAAACTAGAAGCATAAAATGTGAGATTCTTAGTGTGGTGGAAAAGCTTTGCTATTAGACGGAACTGGTTTCTAAATTCAGCTCAGCCATGACTGGTTGCATGGCATCAGGCAATTAATCTAAGCCTCGATTTCCTTATCGGTAAAGTGGAAATTAAGAGTGACCTCGTTATCTGGGTATCATGAAGATCCAATATGATAACACTTCATCGCCATCATTTATCCTCCCTCAGCTCTGTGGTACTTAATATATGACCATTTATGGAGTGAAGGCTGTGCTTTGGGAGCTTTGTATGTAATATTTCTATGCCTTATAACTTCACAAGGTTGTGTAATCCCCATTTCACAGAAGAGCAGACCAAGGTTCAGAGAAACGTGTTCCAGCGCCAGCAAGCTCTTTCGGATACTGCTGGCTGCCTAAGCCATCAAAACAGCGTTATCTCATGTGGGCTTTGCAAAGGTTGGAGGCAAATGAGCACTGAAGGGTCAGAGGCATTGCTCTCTGCAGCCAGGCAGGGCCTGGGGCTGCTGGAGCCCCCAGCAGGTCAGCCCCCACTCCTTTTATTCCAAGGTGCCGAAAACGTGTTCCCACTGTCGTATTCTATGTGTGCCAAGACATTTTAAAAGGTTGGAAAGCATGAAGTCAAAGAGCTGAGAAAATTCCAAAAGGATAAAATAGGGGCTGAGTTATTTAGAGTCCCCAGGTCACTGAGTCACCAGAAAACCCGCCAACCTTTGCTCATGAATGGCCCCTCAGAGAATGTCTCCCTACAGCCCATCTAGGCGTCTGGACCCTCATCTGCTTTTCAAACAAGTAAATGTCCAGGCAGCCTGTTTGCCTGGCGATTGGTCCCCTTGGTGATTACATTACTTCTATCTAGACTTAGGAAATGAAAGAGACGAGGCGAGAAGCGGGGAAGAAGGTTAGCCAGGGTGGAGAAGGTGAAAGAATTTCAATATCACATCTCGTTCCTTATTCGGGCAAAATGAAAAGGCCTCATTATTAAATCACAAAGCAATTAAAAAATTAAAAATTTCATAAGACCCTACATAAAAGAAATACAAGTGTTTAATGATGGATTAGAAAGTGGAAGTAGGGGGAAGAGAAAAAGTAAAAGCCCGCTTGTCTCAGGGGGTTCTCTCTCCTGCGGTGATAGTGGTTTCTGCCTTCACCCTCACGCCAGCCGCAAGAACTAATAAATTCCGGGCTCCCCTGCCTAGAAGCCAAGGCCGATTAATATCTGCCTACCTTGTTACCTAATTCATTATGGAATAGCAGTTAATTTGATTTGATATTATTTTAATAAAATTCTGTAATATATTAGATTGTTTCAGGCTATCAAAATAATTTTCCAATTATTACGGTTACTCAAGCAAGTCTTTTTTTTTCCCCCTTCATGAGCGGCAGTTGGTCTGACTCAGAATACATTAGCTCCTACAGCTTCATCCTGGCCGGGGGAGCAGGGGAGCTATGCATGGCTACCCAGAAGAGCTCCTGCCAAGAACAGGTGCCCGCAGTTCACAGCCACAGACTGCTGTGGATTTGTGGCCCCCGTGATTCCCTGACCGTGGGGCTGGTGATCCTTCAACCGCGGGGTTAAATTTTAAAAGGATGTTGAGATAAATGTATGTGAAAAGATCACTAACTGTTGAGATTAGCGAGTGTGTGCCGGGTGATCAATAATGCCTGGTGGAGATAGTGTGTACTTTAAAAGCTCAAGTTCAAGTGCTGCCTCCACCATGTCCTCACTCTATTGATGGACTGACCTCCAGCTCCTTGTGTGCAAAATTAGGGAGGCTCACCTGATGTGCAGCATTGTGAAAGATGTCAAATTCCATCACTTGTGTAAAAGTGGCAAACGCTGACCTGTAATTGTCTCTAAGACATGAATTCCCTCTTCCCCGTTAATCCACCTGGGAGCTAAAGCTGAGGGAGAATCAAAACCTCAGGAGGGAATTTGGGGGGAAATCGCTTGGCTTGCAGTAGGAAGCCTGGGTCTAAGTTCTTTTTTTTCTCTTCTTCTTCTTTTTTTTTAAATTTGTGATGGAGTCTCACTCTGTGATCCAGGAGTGCAATGGCCCAATCTCCGTTCGCTGCAATCTCTGCCTCCCGGGTTCAAGTGATTCTCCTGCCTCAGCCTCCCGAGTAGCTGGGATTATAGGCACCCACCACCACACCCAGCTAATTTTTGTATTTTTAGTAGAGATGGGGTTTCACCATGTTGGCCAGGCTGGTCTCAGACTCCTGACCTCAAGTGATCTGCCCGCCTCAGCCTCCCAAAGTGCTGGGATTACAGGCGTGAGCCACTGCACCAGGCCTGGGTCTGGGTTCTTGATGTGCATTCTCCCTGAGTGGACAGAGCAGGCAGTGGGGACCCTCAGTGTCTGTTCCACAACTGGAGACTCACGTTCTGTGTCTTTGTCGCTGGTTCTCTGATGGGGCCTCCCCAGGGTGCTGAGACAGTCGATGTTCTCAGTCGCTCATTGATTCATTCAGCAAACATTTCTCCAGTTCCTTGGATGTGCCTGGTACCCTGCTATGGTGAGCAGGGCAGACAGAGTACCCCGTGCATAGTGTTTGTGTGGTACCAGTGCAGCATCCGCAGCCAACACATACTAGGCACTCAATGAATACGGCTGAGTTAATTAGTCCATTAAGCTGGGAGGGACTATGCATGAGCCAAATAATCACATAAGCAATTACAAGTGAAATAAACAACTATAGAATGAGAATCTATGAAGGAAAAGCACAGCGTGTTACAAGAGCTGACAATGAGGGGACTTGGCCCACAAAGTCGGTGGGAATCCAGAAGGTGGCAGGGATTAGCCATGGGAAGAAGGAGAGAAGAGCACTCCAGGCAGAGCATGGCACAAGCAAAGGCCCTGGGGTGGACATGCTGGCAGAGGACTCTAGGGTACAGAAAGAAGGTCACTGTCAGGGAGTGGAAGGGAGAGGTGGGTGGCGACCAGGTCCCCAGGGCACCTGGTCAGTGGGCATGTTAGAGTCATGGTTTGACCCTGTGAGCCACGGGAAGCAGAGGGACCCTGAAGCTTGGGATTTCTTAAAGCTTGCTCCATGCAGTGTGGAGAAAGGATTGGCACAGACAGGAACAGGTGGCAGGTGTGGACGGCTCATGAACAAGCCGTGGCAGGTGCCCGGGGAAGGGATGACGTCAGTCTAGACCTGGGCAGATGTCAGGGTGAGATTCTGGGGCTGGGGGATCACTCTCTCCTGGGTCATGCAGCAGGGGAGACTCTGAGCAGGGGGGCAAAAGCAGAGGCTGCCGGGCTTTGTGGCCATGCCTGGCCACCCTCCCCTTGCCCCAGGACTTCCCAGCATCCCCAGGCCTCTGATGCCTGGCTCATTTTGTATGCCAAGCTGCCCCCTGTCCTCGCCAGGGCCTTGTATGGTAGAAGTCGGCCAGCCTCTCACTGAGTCGATGCCACGCCATCCATGGAGCCCCAGAATCCATGTTGCAGTTACTTGCTCTGTCCTGCCAGGCTAGGCGCAGGAGGATTTTTAACCTCCCCTTCCGCAGAGGAAGAAATGACCCGTATGTGCTTGAGCTCACCGGCTGAGCCTCCCACGGGTGTGGGATGTGTTTTCATCTTCCTGCCCTTGGAATGGGTGATTGGAATATGACTCCCAATGGTAAGGAAAGAATCGTAACCTGGTCACAAATGGCGCCATGGGAAGTTCTGTTGCCTTCTGGGGCAAGGAAGAGGATGCTGATGGGGAAGCGGGTGAGTGAACTCTGGCTACCTGCAAGGCAGGGACTGAGGAGGGCCCGGGCCCAGAGGAACAGCCTGGGAGGTGAACTCCAAGACACCCCCCCAGCTCTAGCCCTCTCCTCAGTCCAGACCCAGGGGGACAGGCCACCAGTGGTGTCACCTGGGAGCACTATCTACTGGTGGGAATAGACAGGGAGCCAGAAATGTATAGACCCTGGTGACTCAGGCTGCTGGGGTCTCTGAGACTCTGTATTTCTGTTCACTCTTCCCGGCTCACTGGAAACCAAGCAGCCTGCCCTCAGCTGTGCTGTGGATTAGACAGAGGGGGTCACTTGGCCACACCTGGGGGCTGAGCATTAAAAGAGAATTAGGAAGGAATGAGCAGCTGAATTCAGGCTCCAGCCCCAAGCTCTGGGAGGCTGGAGGCCAGGAAGGAGGCAGCTTCCATCCACAGAGCAAACACTGAGCCCCTACTCTGCGCCAAGCCCCAGCTACATGCTGGAGACTCAGGGATGAGCAACTGCTGGCCCTCAAGTTGCAGGGCAGGCTCACAGCTCAGTGGAAGGGGAGAGGGCAGGAAAGGGCACTGTGATTGAGGGGCTGGTGCTGCCTGGGAGAGAGCTTATCAGGTGAATACCTAGGGAACAGAAAGTGCAGGCAGGAACTTGGAGAACACTGTGGTCCAAGAGATAGCTCCCAACTGGGTTAGGGATGGGGGTGGAGGATGCACAGCCCAGACCTGCAGAGGGAGGGAACCAGCCAGGGATGGGGAGTGGAGAGGACATGCCCTCGTAGGAGCCTTCCAGAAGGATGACTCTGCATAGGATTCATGGAGGATTAGAGAAGAGAAGACAGAGGCTGGGCGCTGATGGGATTCAGGAAAGACCCAAGCCAAGGACTGGACACACAGTGAAGCAGAAACCCATGAGAGACTGACTGAGGGGCAGCCGGGGCCAGGCTTGGGGGTGGTGGTCACAGCGTAAAATGAAGGAGGGCCGGGGCTTGGGTGCCTGGGCTAGGGAGTGGAAGTACCACTGCCCCATCTCACGGCAGTTTGCTCCTCCTTTACCTCCATGGGGTGGTGGTACCCCAGGCATCTGGGCAGGAGAAACAGCCATGGAAATGTGTATTTGAGTCTCAGGAAAACAGCCATCCAATTTCATTTCACTACTACGTTTGGAGCATCCTAGGGCCTGACATCAGGACTGCCTCACATGCAGGACACTTCCTAGAACGTGGGGAGTGACAAAGTCTCAAGATTATTCCCAGTTTCTGTCCCACCTCCTATCCCGCAACCCAGACATTCGTCAAAGAAGTGAGGTCCCCAAATCCCATGACACTTGCCAGCCACAGTCTTCAGCCACTCAGCTTCTTTGAGAGACGCCAGCAGAGACACAAATGGCTCAGAGACAGAGGCATGGCTTGATTTCTGTGTTGTTGAATCACTGTGTTCCTGTCTCCACGTGGCTGTTCTTGGGTGAAGAGAGCGCCAGGAGCCACATGCTCCTATGCCAAGTTGATGGCTGTAAAGAAATGACCTGCCCCCTGGTTACGAATCACCACTATTGTTTCAGACTCAGGAGAAGGAGGCATTTTGGCCTGTGATGTGATACTGTTTTTGTTAAATTCCCACTGTGGTGAGCTTATTGCCTAACAGAAAGCTCTGTAGTGAGGCATAATAAAGAAGGAAGATGTGTGTCTCATGCCAGCTTGCATCCCCTTAAAATAAAAAAACCAGCTTGCATTCCCTTAAAATAATATAGCATGGTTACCAGAAAATGTGTCCTTCAGAGGTAAGGTACCTTTGGTACTTCTCAAAGTGGGGTCTTAAGAATTCTTCACAAATACGGAGGATCATGGGTCAAATGGGGCCTCTCCTCCCACCGAGAAAATAGCTCCACCCAGAATCTGTGAATAGGACCTTATTTGGAGAAAGGGCTTTTGCAGATGAAATTAAATTAAGGATCTTGAGATGAGATCATCCTGGATTATCTGGATGGACCCTAATCCAATGACAACTGTCCTACAAGGGAACGGTAGAGGGAGCTTTGAGACACATGTGGAGACTGAGGCAGAGATTGGTGTGATGCTGCCACAAGCCAGGGAACACCAGGAACCACCAGAAGACAGAAGAGGCGGGGAAGGATTCTCCTCCAGAGCCTTTGGAGTGAGCACAGTCCTGCACCTTGACCTTGGACTCTGGCCTCCAGAACCACAGGAGAATAAATTTCTGTTGTTTGAAGTCCCCACCCCACTTGTGCTACATGTTACAGTAGCCCCAGGAACAAATCCACCTACCCTGTGTGAATGCACAATTTTAGATCAGAAAGCAAAAGTGAAGCTTTTAAATAAAACAAATCCTAACCTACACAGACCCATTCCTAGGAGAAAGGTTTAGGAATTACATACACATTTAAGAGTTTTATTAAACCCCAGCACTTTGGGAGGCCGAGACGGGCAGATCACGAGGTCAAGAGATCGAGACCATCCTGGCTAACCCAGTGAAACCCAGTCTCTACTAAAAAAAATACAAAAAACTAGCCGGACGTGGTGGCGGGCACCTGTAGTCCCAGCTACTTGGGAGGCTGAGGCAGGAGAATGGCATAAAACCCGCGAGGTGCAGCTTGCAGTGAGCGGAGATCCAGCCACTGCACTCCAGCCTGGGCGACAGAGCGAGATTCCATCTCAAAAAAACAAACAAACAAAAAAAAAGAGTTTTATTAAACCACGTTAACTGAAGCTAATATTAACTAAAGTCTGAGTTGTCCTATGCAGATGGCAAAGCTACGCCTTGCACACTTGACCCCTGCTTAGAACAACATGGTGAAGGCATCACCATCCAGTTTTCATATGGGGAAACCAAAGCTCAGAAAACTGATGCTTCCAGAACCTCCCAGCTAAAGGAGCAGCAAATTTGCAAAAGAATCCCAGGCTTTCTGCTTTCACAAACTATGTCCTTGTTTCAGAAGCAGCTTCCCACCAGCTGTGACTTTTACAGGGGTTGTAAATAGCTTTATTTCTAAGATGTAATATATCTGATTCAGAGGAAGCTGGTCTAGGTAACCAATGGAAACATCCACCCCTTCTGAGAACATCCAGTCTCCAAGCCCAAACTTTGAAGCCAAGAAGCTCAGTTGTCTTGTCCATATGAAACCAAAGGTTAGGGCTTCATTCAAAGACTCCTTTAATACATAATCAGCTAGGACAGAGCCTCCAAATTGCTACAAGATGGTTATAAAGTCTTTGTGTGGACAACTTTTTCATTTGGTGGTAAAACTGGAGGGTCTCATCACTCTTTTATAACTTTCTATATAATTTTTATGAAACCAAACAGCCGGCATCAAAGACTAGGGGCTGAAATTGCTCCTGTGATCCAACCCAAGTGGCAAAATGGAGTTCTGAAAATCCTAAGGCTCGCATCTGGTTCATGGCCTGCCCAGATGACTTGGCCGTGGAACATAGCCCCTGAGTAGACGGATGCAGGAGGAAGCTCAAATTTAATAATCACACTCAGTTACTGAATACAGTCATAAAGATGGAGGCGATGAAATATGTACCCACTGTGCCTTCGTTCATCACGTACCAGAAGACCAGGAGGTATGATCAAACAGATGCAGAACTTGGAGGCAGGGTGGTCTACACTTGGGGTCAGCCAGTAGGTGACCTACCTCATTGAACAGGTGCAAATCCTGAGAGCCCCAGGTGGACACTCAGTGCTCTTAACCACACACTATGTAAAAGGAGAAAGGAAGAGTTCAAAGTTTGGAATTCATCAATGCTGGGTCCAAGCTTGCTCTTAGCCTCTCGCCTGCTGTGTGACACCAGGCAAGACATTACACCTTTTTCAGCCTCAGTGATCTCCACTGTCCAAGGAAGATGGTCATATCATCTTTCAGGGATCACAAGACGATTAGAAAAAATGTTTGAAAAGTTAGTGATAATGTAGACAGTAGCTGTTATTATTAGCAACTTAAAAGGAGGGGAAACAGTTTGATAGTTTGATATCTAAGAGCTTGAGTTTTGAAGCCAGACTTGAATTTGAGTTCCAGTTCTGTCGATCACTAAGTCTAGAACAATGTGTTTCATTTTTCTCTGCCTCAGTTGGGAGGATATAATAATCTGGAACCTGTGAATTTGATCTTACTTGGGAAGTCTTTGCAGATGTACTCAAGTTAAAGATCTTGAGATGAGATCCTTCTGGGTTACCTGGGAGGGCTCTAGGTGCAATGACAAGTGTCCTTATGATGAACATGACAGAGGAAGGTTTACATAGACACAGAGCAAAGCATCATGTGATAATGGAGGCGGAGGCTAGAGTGATGCATACACAAGCCAAGGAACATGGGTTTCCGGCAATAACCAGAATCCGGAAGAGGCACAGACGGGGGTCTCTCTCTGAGCCTCTAGAAGGAACCCACCTGTGGACACCCTGGTTTTGGACTTCTGCCTTCAGGACCCTGAGATAATGAGTTTCAGTTGTTGTAAGTCACTAGTTTGTGTGAATTTGTTATGGCAGCCTTAGGAAACAGACATTACTTTAGCACAGTGCCTCAAATGAGAGACGCCCTTCTGAAACAGGGGCTGGGAGAGTTAGTGGAAGCAGCTCCTTATTTGAGGAATTTGGAGGCACAATCGTGGAGACATTGCCTCTTCCACCTCCCAGTGCCTCCTACCCCCATGTGGGGGACACGCTGTGCCTAGAAAGGCCTGCCCTGCCTAGCACCTCCTGTGACACCCCCAACATGTCACGTGGAGCCTGTAGAAGACGTTAAGGCAGCCTGGTGAAGGCCACATGGTGAAGGTCACATAAATGGCAGAGCCAAGATACAACTTATTTCCCCTGATCATCAACTAAGTGTATTCTTGTCTTCATTTTGCTTTATTTTGCTTCTGTTGAGGAGAGATGCTGTAAGTTGTTGTTATTTTTGCCCTTTAGACAAGTACCCCTGGATTTGGTCTCACACGGCCCTGGTTTTCCAACATGTCTGGAATTGTCTCAAGATGATTCCAAGCATCCTAATGTGACATTCTAAAAATGCTCTTAATGTAAAATTCATGATAATTTACCTTAATGGAAAAAGAAGGTAAACTTTATGTACATTGTTCTGCAACTGTTAAGAGAAGAGTCAGGAATTAAACACACCCACACCCACAATTATGCAATGCCACCCTGAAGTTAGGGACTGAGTAGAGGGCGCCCATCTTTGGGATGAAAATTTAAAAATGCAAGTGGGTAGAGCCAGATGTGTGGCATCCCCAAATCAGCAGGTCCAAATCATGGCAGAAACCCCAGCCCCGTCTAGAAGGGCTTTTAACAGCTATACAAATTTGCAAGGCTGTTTCAGGAGGGGACATAAATCCTCTCCACTTCCAGATTGCCCCTTCAAGGACATGGGACAGACTTTCCTGCATCCGCTGCCTCTCCAGGCAGCAGGCCAGAGGCACAGAGCCACCCTGGTATCCCCATGGAAATCAATGAAGCCTACACAGAGCTGATCTTCTAATTGAATGAGAAAGTGAGATCTAGAACATCTGACTGGTGCATGAGAAGGATCTGTTGCTGCTCTGCTGGGTGGAGCTATAGCTGAGGGGCCTGGCCCCACCTGAGTCCTCTTGCCACACCTGATTTCAGCGCAGCTGGGTAGATAGTACCATGAATGTGGCCAGAGCAGGGCACCTCTCTGCTTTACCACCACAGGGCAGGGCCTGGGTGTGAATTCCCTAGGGAGCCGCCCTCAGCAGTGAAGT
Organism: Macaca nemestrina; assembly: GCF_043159975.1. Taxonomy (NCBI): domain Eukaryota; kingdom Metazoa; phylum Chordata; class Mammalia; order Primates; family Cercopithecidae; genus Macaca; species Macaca nemestrina. The sequence continues at coordinate 8,904,523 of NC_092131.1, read as the reverse complement.
GAGAGTTGGTAGATGAATGGGCCAGCCTCCCAGCCTTCAATGGCACAAGGGTGAAGCACATTTATTTGGTCCTTCAGAGGCTGCCTGGAGGACATGCACTTAGCTGCCCATAGCAGCCACCATCTCAGTTATGTGTCATGTATTGGCTTTTCTCCTCTTCCCACCTCACTGTCCCCACTGTCCACTCTCTGCTGGCATCAGCAGGGTCTACTTCAGAGGAGACACTGAGCAAAGGCTGAGCACGTGAAGCAAACTGTGACCATCTCCTTAAAAGGGCACTTCAGGAGACTCTGAGGAAGCCCACATTTGTCTCCCAGCTGAAAGCAAAGTCAAGGACAAGTTTTGGAATCTGAGAGACTTGCATTCAAATCTTGATCATTTCCTACCTACCTTGATCATTTGAAACCACCTCCCTAAATGGGCACTTCAGAGGGCTCTGAGGAAAGCCATCCTTTTCTCCCAACTAATAGCAAAGTCAAGGACAAGTTTTGGAACCTGAGAGACTAACATTCAAATCTTGATCGACATGTCCTACCTCTGTGGTCATTGGATGAGACAATGAACCTCTCTTTGAGCCTCAGTTTCCTCATCTGTAAACTGAGGGTTAAAAGAGCCAACCTGCAAGCTTGGTGCAAGATTCAAGTGAGATTCAAGACTCTTCAAATTGTGAGACCTCTATTTTAAACACAGAGCTATCAAATTTCTCGGAGACCTAAGAGAAAGTCTATGTGACCTTGGGTTAGGTAAGAATTTCTTAGCTAAGACACAAAAAGCACAAGTCATTAAAGAAAAATATTGATAAATTGGAATCCGTCAAAATTAAATATTTATGCTCTTTGAAAGACACTGTTAAGAGAATGAAAAGATAAGACACAGTTTGGGAGAAAATGTTTGCAAGTTATTTATCTGACGAAAGACTCATATCCAGAGTTTAACTAGAAATCCTACCAAAGAAGATGCATGGATGGCAAACAAGCATATGAAAATGTACGTTCAACATCAGTGGTGTTAAGAGAAATGCAAATTAAAAAATCAGAATGAAATACTACTACACATTTATTAGAATAGCTAAAAATATACTGGCAACATTAAGAGCTCTCAAGGATATGGGGCAACTGAAACTGTCACACATTGCTGGCAGAAGTGTGACATGGCACAACCTTTTGAAGAATAGTTTGGCAGCATCTGACAAAGTTCATATATTCTTGCATGTGACCCAGCAAATCCATTCCCAGGTATTTACCTAAAAGTAATGAAGACGTGTCCATACGAAAACCTGCATGCAAATGTTTAGAGCAGCCTTATTCATAATCACTAATAGATCCACAAATTGCGGTGCATCCATATCATGGAATACTACTTGGCAATGAAAAGGAATGAACTGTGGATACAGGCAACAACTGGAGGGATGGCAAATGTCTTATCCTAAGTGAAAGAAACGAGGGCCAAAAGCTACCTACTGTATGATTCCATGTATAGGCTATGCTGCAAAGGCAAAACTATAGTAACAGAAAACAGATCAGAAATTAAGAAGTTGACCATAAAGAGAAATGAGGGGCATTTTGGGGAGTGATGGAAGCATTATAAATCTTAATTCTGGTGGTGTTTACTGATTCTATGTGGTTTCCAGAGGTCAGGTTTGGAAGAGGCTACAGAGGGGCACCAGGGAATTTGGGGGATGACAGAAATACTCTATATCTTGACTGTGGCATTGATTACACCACCATGTACATTGGTTAGAACTTATAGACCAGTATACCTTTAAAGTATGAATTTTGTGTATATAATTCTATCTCAATAAGCTGGCTTGAAAAAAAAAAAAAGGCATGGACATGTAGCTAACTCTGGCTACAGGTAGGTTTAAGATCTTCAGGCTCTCACCTGCCTGTGTCCCATCTCACCACAGGCGTGTCCCACGCACCTGCTCTGGCATTTCCCTGGCCACATCTCAGAGCACACACTGTCCTATCTGCCCAGCATCTGCGTCTGGGTTAGGCACTGCCTATCCCCAGAGAAAACAGGCAGTTGTGCAGTTTACTGGAATGTGCTTCAGCATCCAGCCCACACTACTCAGGTGCTCCTGCCTCCGCCAAGCAGCATGACTTTGGACAAGTCATCTGGTCTTGATTTTGGCATCTGCAATGGAGGTGTCAATATCTGCAGGCAGATGCAGCAGGACCTGTCAAAGAAGGCTCTGGAGACTACCTCCCAGTTCAGGGCCAGCTGCAACCCTCACTTGTTGTGGCCTCCAGACAAATCCTTTTGCAGTTCTGGGCCTCTGTTTCCTCACCTATGGGGCAAGGGAGAGATGAGCTTGGACCTCCCTGGGGGGTGGTGGTGAGTTCTGCATAAAGTTGCAGAAAGCAGCCAGCACTGGCCAAAGTTCACACTCAATAATAAAAGTCAGCTGTTATCACTGTCATCACAGTGACTGTGATGGATGGAATCATGTTCCCCCAATATTTACATGATGAAGCCTAACCCCTAATACCTCCAAATGTAACTATTTGGAGATAGGGTTTCTAAAGAGGTAATTAAGTTAAAACGAGGTCATTCAGGTGGGCCCTAATTCAATCTGACTCTTGTCCTTATAAGAAATTAAGACGGAGACACATGCAAAAGAAAGGCCATGTGAGGATACAAGAGAAAGTGGCCATCTAGAAGCCAAGGAGAGAGGCCTCAGGGGAAACCAACCCTGCTGACACCTTGATCTTGCACTTCTGGCCTCCAGAACTGTGAGCAAATAAATGTCTGTTGTTTGGACCCCCCGGTCTGTGGTGCTTAGTCATGGTAGCCCTGGCAAATTAAGCAATTATGGTTGAGAAGCCAGGATCCCAACCAGTCACATTTGCCCAGGACAGTGGTTTGGTGCATTCCACTGTGGAGTGAAGGGTGATTCTTGCTAGAACCTCTGGAGCTCACATGTGTCTCCATCTGCTGTGAACCCCGGGCCATTTTCCTCAGCGATTTTTGATATCTAGGCCCAATGTGTGACTCCTATTTCTCATTTACTGAATGAAACACCAACAGAAGAACTTGGGGCTGGCCTCCTTTCTCCTTCCCCCAGCTTCAACACACAGCTTGGAAGCCCAGTGCAGACTCCCAATCTCTGGCCGGATGCCTGATCCACCCAGCTCTCGGGCCCTGCACAGGAAAGTTGGATTTCCCTGCAAATCTCATTCTTTCCAGAAAGTTTCTTCCTTCTTCTTCTCCTCCCAAATGTGCCTTGGAAAGAATATGAGTACATCTAATATTGCACAATAAACATCTGCAAAGGATGCCAGAAGCAGTCCATAGTGCCTGCCCAGAAGGGAATCCCAGCCTAGTTGTGCTCCTCCATTCCTGTTCACAGGGTGACTTAGCCATGCTTCCTGGGCTCCCATGGTGTGCACTCCACATCAGTCCCTAGAATGCCTGCAGCGGGAGGCTATGCCAGGACACTGGGCACAGCCAAGCACAGCCCGGGTCCTTGCCCCCTGCCCGTTCTCACGTGGTTCTCCCCGAACAAGTGCTTGACGTTTTGCTCTGATTTTTCCTTTCTTGGGGTGCTTCATTCCTTCATCTTCCCTTTGGTCTGAGCCCTTTGTTCTGAAGGGACAGAATGGTGTCTCGGGTAGACCTGAGCAGCCTTGTGCAGACTGGAAAGAAACCTGAATGTGATGTTTTCCAGCCGCTTGATCTTGAGAAAGTCACTTCCACTCTGTGCCTCAGTTTCTCCCTCAATGAAGTGGAAAGAACCTTGTCACCTTGAAGAGTGTCTGGGAAGATGGACAATAAATAAGAAATAACAAACAACATAACATCAGCCTGTAGAGATACAAATCAGAATGCCAGGCCGTTTCCTGTCTCATTGAACCTCACACCAACATGCTTTCAGCGTCCCCAGGCTAGAGACAATAAATAACTACTCTAGGAGGGGAAATGGCAGGTGCAAGGGGCAGAGTTACTCACATATTTGAAAGGGGCTTTGAGAATTAGAAAGAACATACAGACGTAGGGAGTTTAACTGAACCTCTAAGACCACAAGTTCTGGGGCAAGGCAGTCTGAGTTTGAAGCTCAACTGAGTCTTGTCCTAGCTATATTACCTTGAACAGGTTATTCAAACTTTCTGTGACTCAGTTTCTTCATCTGTAAAATTGGAATAATAATAGTACTTACCTCACATGATTGTGTGTGAAGTTTAAATGCACCAGTCATACAAAGCACTTAGAACAGGGCCCTGAACACAGAATGACTCAATAAATGTCAGCTGTGATTACTGTTCTTATTACTATCATCATCGTTATTATTACCATCATCTGTATTATTACTTAAAAAAGAGCACTAGTCAGAGGACTCAGGAGTCCTGGCTCTTGAGGCAGCTTGGCTTGGAGTGGTGAGAACGTGGGTTTTGGGGTCAGACAGGTTTAGCTCCCAGGCCCATTCTGGTCCATGCCTGCCGTGTCACCCTTGGGTGCCTGAGCTGTGGTTTCATCTGTAAAGTGAGGCTGAGCAGCCCAGGGGTCCAGGCAGGGCCCCAGGACGACATGCACAGAGCCCCTCAGGAAGTGGCAGGCGCTGGATACAGAAGGTCAGGGGCTGTTGCTGCAGCTGTCACTGTTGCTTGTTCACAGCTAAGAAGGATCGGACAAAGTTGGAGCCACCCAGGCAGGGTCCCATAGTTCTAGGATCAAGCAGGGAGCTCGGGTCGCACCAGCCTCTCCACCCTCCAGCCAAGGGCATGATAACAACTGGGGAGCTTTTCCTTCTCCTGACCAGTCTGCAGAGCAAGAGACTCTCCCAGTTAGCAGCAAGCGTGAGGCTCCCTATCTGGGCAACTACACAGCACTGACCTGCCTGACCTTGTGCCCCAAAATTGCAGGTATCTTCCTCCTAAGAAGGATCTTGGAGGCCCTTTCTTTCATGTTTACTTAAGACCCAGAAGCATCTTAAGGGAGCGTTTGAAAAAAAAAGCGTGCGTCATTGTTTTTGTCAAGAATGTAATGATAGAAAAACAAGAAAATATAAAGCAACACCCCAAAGTGAGGGATAAACACCTTATCACATGACCTGATAATACCTAATTATTACAATTCTGGGAGCTTTTAAATGCTTGGGGTATCGAAGACAGAGGAGAAAGGCCAAGATTACATTACCTGGAAGTATACTTAATATGTGATAGAATACTACTCAGCCACAAAAAGGAATGAACTAATAGCATTCACAGCAACCTGGATGAGATTGGAGACTATTATTCTAAGTGAAGTAACTCAAGAATGGAAAACCAAACATCATATGTTCTCACTAATAAGTGAGAGCTAAGCTATGAGGATGCAAAGGCCTAAGAATGACACAATAGACTTTGGGGACTCAGGGGGAAAGGGTGGGAAGGGGGTGAGGGATAAAAGACTACAAATTGTGTGCAGTGTATACCGGCCAGGTGATGGGTGCATCAAAATCTCACAAATCACCACTAAGGAACTTACTCATGTAACCAAATACCGCCTGTTCCCCAATAACTTATGAAGATAAAAAAATTAAAAATAAAATAAAATATAAAATACATTCTTAAAAAAAAAAAACAGCATCTTTGGCATTTGGAAGCTGAGAAAGATGAGGATGGGGTAGAGTAATGCTCAGAGGACCACACCTCTGGGCCTGAGAAAAGGCGCTACCTGACTAACTGCCAGCATCAGAGAGCAGAGCCCTGAGACCAGAGGGAAGAAACTTGAGGCAGACGCTGCAGTCCTGCCAAAGGTTGCCCTCCAACTGGGTGTGCTTCATAGATTCCATGCAGTTCCATCCAAGAGCATGGCGGAGACCAGCTCGGAAAGATGAGAGGACCTACTGTGTACCGGACACTTTATGTGCACACCCCAAGGAAGTCTCCCAGGTAGCTTGCTAAGCAGCAATTGTAGGCTCATTTTTCAGAAGTAAAAACACAGCTAACAGCAAATGAGAAGTAGACAGGCTTGTTCCCACCACAACGCACTGATTGAGGGCTCAGTGCATTCGGGATCTGGGGTGGTCCCCAGGATGCAAAAGTGAATAAGATGAATGGGATCTAGGTTTGTCCTTGGGTAGCTCAGGTCTACCAGGGACAACCTCAGTAACCGAGCATGACAAAGAGGGTGGCAGGCTCTAGGACGGACACCTTACCAATTACAGAAGTACAGATGGCAGATCCCGCTCAGAAGAGGCTACCTGAGCCAGATCTTGATGGAAGAGGATGTTTACCAAGAAGAAGTAACATTGCAAGCAGTAGACCATACCCAGGTCACAGACAGACTTCATCTGGCTGCCAGTGTTGAATAATGTTTAGATGAGGGTGAACCTTTAAAGATCAGATTTCACATAAGATCTGGCAACTGGCTAGGCTCAGTGGCCCACACCTATAATCCCAGCACTCTGGGAGGCCAAAGCAGGAGGATTGCTTGAGGCCAGGAGTTTGAGACCATCCTGGGCAACATAGTGAGACCCTATCTCTACAAAAAAAATAAAAATAAGCCAGGCACAGTGTCTCATGCCTGTAATCCCAGCACTTTGGGAGGCCAAGGCAGGCAGATCACGAGGTCAGGTGTTCAAGACCAGCCTGACCAACATGGCGAAACCCCGTCTCTACTGAAAATACAAAAATTAGCCTGGGGTGGTGGCACATGACTGTAATCCCAGCTACTCAGGAGGCTGAGGCAAGAGAATCACTTGAACCCAGGAGGCGGAGGTTGCAGTGAGCCATGATTGCACCACTACACTCCAGCGTGAGCAACAGAACAAGACTTCATCTAAATAATAATAATAAATAAAATTTAAAAAATAAAAATAGCCTGGTGGAGTGGTGCACAGCTGTGGTCTCAGTCACTTGGGAGGCTGAGGCTAAGGGATTGCTTAAGCCCGGGAGGTTGAAGCTGCCATGAGCTAGGATTGTGCCTCTGTAGTCCAGCCCACGCAACAGTAAATTTCTGCCTCTATTGAAAAAAATTAAAATTTAAAAAAAAAAATTCTGGCAACCCAGGACCTGCTTAGCTACATGACTTCAATCAACTAAACAACAGACATCCCAGTTTAGATAGTCATCTCAACGTACAGAGTCCCTACCCCACCCTTCCACACTCCACCCCATCAGCTTTATTCCACATGCATGGTGCCTGCAGACATTTGCATTTGTGCTTTCTAAGACACAGACTTTAAGCCATTAATCAAGCTCTTTTTGTTTTGTATGGAAAGTTGTTTCATCTAACATGTTACATATGGCATTCAGCCAAAAACACCCAGAAATCCCTGAATCCCACTTCCCATTGTACAGAAGGAAACACAGTGGCCAGGGAGGCAAAGAGCTGTGGCCTGCCTTTCACATTCATTTCGCATTTAATGGAACCACACAGCAGCTCTACCAAGTAGGTGCTGGGCATTTTGCAGCAGCTTTGAGAAGTTGGGAGGCTTGCCCAAGGTCACCCAGCTAGTAAGAGTCAGAGCTTGGACGGGACCCAGGAGTTCTGACTCCATATCCAGTGCTTCGCCCACCACACCACAAGGGCTGCCTCCCGTGTAGAAAGGACTGTGGAGGACAACAGAGTCAGAGACCCAGGGAGGCCCAAAACCACAGAGGGCCCGATGTCACCCAACTGTCAACAGTAAAAGTGGTCAGCTGATGCTCTAACGGTTTGCGTCTGTTCTCGGCATTTTTCTGAAACTCCCAAAGCATAAAGTATGCAGGAAAATGTTCTATTTCTCTCACACACACACACACACACACACACACACACACACACACACACAGTGTCACATTGTTATAGGCCTGTTCTTTGGGGCACACTTGAGCATCGCCAGCTCCCCACAGCCTGGAGACAGCCGAACAAGCATCCGCCCTGGGCCACCAAGGGATTTTTGTTTCCTATTAAGCCAATCTGGTCTAGATTAAAGATAAGTGGGAATAATTCCTTCAAATGAAAACACAAAATCTTTGAACAGAATCTCCCAGTCCACAGTCATGAGAGGCCAGAGCCTTGGGCGTCTGAGGCCATGACATGTGCAGGCAACTGTCCCCAGCAGGAAAAAGGGACAATATCAGAAAAAGGGATTGTGATCCTTTGTGATTAGGTGGGATCTCAATGACACCTCTCCCTGCTCGGACAATCATAGAATGAATGAATCATTCATTCAGCCCTTGGCCCGGTTCAGGGTGTGTAAAACAACAGAGGAGAAGGTTAGAGACCAAAGCACTGAAGCCAAGAAAATGGTGCATCTGAGCTCTGCTCTGTTCTTGTACAGTTTTCATCTTAGACATAAACACGAGACTACATGTTCATCCTTGCATCTTTCAGCTTCCAATGACATCTGAACTTCTAACTCTCAGTGACATCTAGCAAGCCAAGTAATGTTAAATAGTGTTTCTCTCACCTGGCACAGTCACGTTGACTCGTACCTTCATTCCATGGGCAAATCTGCTGCAGATCTGATTGCTTTTTATCGAATGCCTACTATTTCCATAGCACAGCATCAGCCCTTCTTGCATTTTTTTACAGCTTTGTTTGAGACGAGAACTTCCAGAATGCTCACCACATCCATGAAGAAGAATTGGCATTTGTGGCTCAGAACCTGCATCTGGCCATAGCTGACCTAACGGCAGACGCCCCGGAGAGGAGCCTTACCCAGGACGGGAACACACCACCAAAGAACCCCAAGGAATCAGTGAAGGATGCATAGCTCCCATGTGATCTTTAAGATAAAGATGCTACTTACCCCAATACTTGTCATAGCAGCGTGACCCAGGGCCTAGAGGCTGTAGGACATGGAAACTGTCTCCAAGATAGAATGGCCTCTAGAATGTCTGAGATGATAAATTTGAACAATGATGCACACTGATGTTCTGAGAAATGACCAGGCCCCTTGCAGTTGCTCAAACTGAGGATATACCTGAAGTGAGGATATGAATCGTGCCCTACTTCAGAGAGCCTCCATGAGGATTAGAGGGGACACCCTGAGGACAGTGACCCCATCCATGTGCACAATGAGTGGGGACCACCATGTAACTGTCATTCTTATTTCTACCTGGGTCACAGGCTCTCTTACTCTGATTTTTAAATCCTTTCTTGAGGACAGATTTTTTAAGCCCCCTTAATTATTGGGTAAGAATTCAGATAAGACAAAGAAAACAAGTGGATAAATTTAGATCAAAAAAGAAAAGAAGATTGTTTAACCCTGGATTACGGTCAGCCAATGGTTCAAGAAATTTCACATCATAAACTCTGATAGATCGCACGTTAGTTTTTAAGGTCAATGTTGAAAACAACAACTTCCTAATGAGGTTAAAAACATGGAAAAATTGAACAGGCAATTAAGTGAATATCATGTGCTTTACCTCACCCTAAATTTGTCATATTCAACATCTCTTCTAAAGGCTAGAATAGTTTTGTCGGACCCAGTGATATTTTCCTCCAGTTGGATGGAACTAAAACTATAGCACCATAGGATCTCAGCAGCAAGAGGACAGGAAAGTTGTCATCTAGCCTGAATCTCTCATTTCAAGATGGCCCATCTAGGATGCAGAGAGGGAAAGGCAGCTGCTTGTGCCTCATGGTTACTAGCAGCATCAGGACTAGAACCCACAGACATGTTGTCCCAGGTCTCTTACAGTTTGAAAAGGTCATGACTTCACTGAGCACAGGTCTTGAAGCTCCTTTGAGGCAATTGAAAAGCTCTCTGAGGAAGGCACTCAGCCCTTTAAAGCCTGTGACCTTCACATGTGAGTAAAAAGGAAGAAGACACCAGAACAATCTTGAAAAAGAAGGATGACCTTGAAGGACTCACACTTTCTAATTTCAAAACTTGCTACAAAGCTGCAGTAGTCAAAGCAGTATGGTACTGGCATAAGAAGAGACACATAGATCAATGAAATGGAAATGAGAATCCAGAAACAAGCCTTTATATTTGTGGTCAATTGATTCTTTACAAGGGTGTCAAGATAGTTAAACAGAAAGAATAGACTTTTCAATAAATGATGCTGGGATAACTGGATAGCCCCATGTAAATGAGCAAATTCTGACCCCTCCTTCATACATATATAAAAATTAACTCAAAATGGACCAAACACCTGAATATAAAAGATAAAACTACAAAACTCTTACAGGAAAAAGTAGGAGTAAATTTTTATGAGCTTGAGATAAGCAATGTTTTCTTGGCTACAACAATAAAAGCATAAGCAATAAAAGAAAAAATTATATAAATTGAACTTTGTCGAAATTTAGGGCTTTTATGATTTAGACTACTATCAGGAAAGTGAAAAGACATCCCAAAGGGTGGAAAACTACATTTGAAAATTATGTATCTGATATAGGACTTGTTTCCAGAATATACTACAAACTCTTTCAATTCCATAATAAAAACTTATATAACACAATGTTTAAATGGGCAAAGGACCTGAATAGGCATTTCTCCAAGGATTATATACAAATGACCAATAAAGACATGAGAAAATGCTCAGCATCATTAGTTATCAGAGAAATGCAAATCAACACCACAATGAGACACCCATTTCACACCCACTAGGATGGTGAGATCAAAAGGATGGACAATCACAATTGTTGTTGATGATACCGAGAAGTCTCATAGCAGGTGAGAGTATAAATGGTGCAGTCACTTTGGAAAACAGTTTGGCAGTTCTTCCAAATGTTAACTGCACAGCTACTGTATGACTCAACAATTCTATTTCTAAGTTACACCCACGAGAAATGAGCACATAGATCACACAAAAACTTACACATGGATGTTCACGCAGCATTATTCATGGTCGATATTCTAAAATAAATAAAACATGAAAACAACCCAGTGCCCATCAACTGATAAACAGACAAATAAAATATGGTGTATTCACAAAATGGAATGTTATTTAGCAATAAAAAGCAATTAAGTTCTGATACATGTTACAACATGGATGAACCTCAGAAACATTACACTAAGTGAAAGAAGTCAGTCACAGAAGACCACATATTGTATGATTTCATTTATTTGAAATGGCCAGCACAGCAAAATGCATAGAGACAGAAATAGAATAGTAGTTGCCTAGGGTGGGGAAAATGGAGAAGGATGTTACTGGACACAGGGGTTTTTTTTGGAGTGCAGAAAATATCCTAAAATTAGATTGCAGCAATGCTTGGGTAACTCAGTGAATTTACCAAAAACCACTGAAGTGTGTAATTTAAATAAGTGACCTGTATGTATGCAAATTATATTTCAATAAAGCTATTCTTTTTAAAAGGAAGAGATACATTTAAGCATTCATTCATTCGTGATTCAACATTCATTGAATTATTCTATTCTAGATTATGGACTACAGTAATGAGTCTACCCTACATAAATACCCTACATTCTATTGGATGATAGAGACATTAAGCAAATAAACTACAGTCCAAGAGCCAAATCCAGTCCATCACCTGTTGTTATAAATGAAGTTTTATTGACACCCAGCCACACTCATTTATTTACATATTGTGTTTAGATATTTTATGCCACAACAGCTGGAATGAGTAGTTGCAACAGAGACCATATAACTCACAAAGCCAAAAATATTTACTATCTGTTCCTTTAAAGAAAGTTTGCCAGTTCCTTTAACAGAAAGTCAGTTAATGAGATGGGCTGAGTCCAAATAAAAAAGGGTAAGAGGACAGTGAGTGACATGAGCTGCTGTTTCAGGCAGATGAGTCAGAAGGTCTTTCTGAGCGGTGGTACTGGAGTCCCTAATGAGCATGGGACTGGAGTGAGTCATGTGACCATCTAGGTGAAAAGTGGTCCAGGAAGAGAGAACAGACAGCACAATTACATTAGTTCATTTTCACGTTGTTGATAGAGACATACCCAAGACTGGACAATTTACCAAAAAAAGAGATTTAAAGAACTCACAGTTCTACATGGCTGAGGAGGCCTTGCAATCATGGCAGAAGGCAAGTAGGAGCAAGTCACGTCTTACATGGATGGCAAAAGGTAAAGAGATAGCTCATTCAGGGAAACTCCCCCTTATAAAGCCATCAGATCTCATGAGACTTATCACGAGAAGAGTACAAGAAAGACACGCCCCCATGATTCAATTACCTCCCACCAGATCCCTCCCACAACATTTGGAAATTCAAGATGAGATTTGGGTGGGACACAGCCAAGCCATATCAATGATGGGAGCCACTGAGGCAAGACTGTGTCCCAGGAGCCAAACGAGCTACAGGAGTCACAGGAGGGAACATAAGTACCCAGATGGCCACACACACAGCACCAACCCAAGCTTGGAGATAAATGAAATCATTTCAGAAAATCTTAGGAAAACAGACACTAGGAGGCATTTCACTTTGGGGTGCAAGGGACTCTTAACCAAAGAGCCACCAAAAGTCACTGATGGTAAGTGGATCGGATAAAGCTATACTTTAAAGCAGAAAGGCCAAGCTCATCAACACTGTTTTCCCAGGCCAGCAGAAGCTGTCACAGGATGCAGAGGACTGCTGGGGGTGAGAGGTAGCAATCGCTATGGGGGACCTAAGTTAGAAATGTCCCTTTGTCACTTACTGGCTGTGTGCTGCCATGATGGATTTGTTTATATATGTTATTATTATAATAAGGATTTATTACCTTATTATCTCTAGCAAGGCCCTTCCTTCTCTTGAGTTCCAGCTTCCTCTGATGGGAATGATAATCATATTTCCTCCTCAATACATACACAATCACCTACCCTGAGACCAGACACTGACACTTCCTCAGTTTGTGCCACTGAAGCCGAAAGTGGCTGATGGTCAGGGGTAGCCAGCAGGGTTTACAATCCTGAAGGTCAGCTCCTCTTGGAATGTCACAAATCTCCCCCTACAACTGGTAAATAAACACCCCTAGCAGAGGCATGGATACACTCTCCTGCCTAATCCAGGATAAGAAAAACACAAATATCACCACTTCACATCTGCAAGCCTCCAAAAAAAATAAATAACATAACATAACATGCTAGAGGATGCACTGAAAATCCCAAATTGCATTTACTCAGAAGGTCCATTTTGAGTCAATGTCCAGAATGTTTTGGAAATATGTCCAGAGGCTTCTTTCATTTCATGGGATGCCCGGGGCATTATTTTCTGTTCGCCTCATATGCCTGCAGGAGAATGAGAATGCACTGTGCAGGCATTGTGCTGGTCGAAAGGAACCAGATGGCTTTAAGGCATGGGAGACCTGTAGGGTGGTGTCTGCCTCCATGAGTGAGCCAAAGATGTGTTTGTCTCCTGTTGGATAATTTGGAACCTCAGGAAACCTCACCCCATTGTTATTTTAACAGCAAATAATTCCACTGGAGCTGAGAGGAAGAGTCTAGAGATAACTGCTCTGTCCACTCTGCCCTGAAGGAATCTTTAGTGCCCCAGGTCCCCAGAGATACCTCCTCTGCCTTTCAAAGGTTGGCATCATGACAAAATCCAGTCTGGAGTCCAGAAGTGCCATGCTTTCTGGACTCCAAGGGCTTCCTCTATGCTGCAACAGAGAGTGACTGCGATCTTCACTGGAAATTCTCCACCGGACGTGGTGGCTCACACCTGTAATCCCAGCACTTTGGAAGGCCAAGGTGAGCGGATCACACGGTCAGGAGATCAAGATCATCCTGGCTAATACAGTGAAACCCCGTCTCTACTTAAAAAAAACAAAAAACAAAAAATTAGCCAGGCGTGGTGGCACGCACTTGTAGTCCCAGCAGCTCGGGAGGCTGAGGCAGGAGAATGGCATGAACCCAGGAGGCAGAGCTTGCAGAGAGCCGATATAGCCCCACTGTACTCCAGCCTGGGCGACAGAGAGAGACTCTGTCAAAAGAAAGGAAGAAAAGAAGAAATTATCCCCAACCTGGAGGACTGGGTGTCCCACGCTGATATGACTTAGCTAGCTGTTTGTTCCCTCCTGATACGGTTTGTCTGTGTCCTCACCCAAATCTCATCATGAATTGTAACTCCCACAATTCTCATGTGTCATGAGAGGAACCTGGTGGGAGGTAATTGAATCATGGGGGCAGGTCTTTCCTGTGCTGTTCTTCTGATAGTGAATAAGTCTCATGAGATCTGATGGTTTTTTAAAAAAAGGAAATTTCCCTATACCAACTCTCTCTCTTTGCCTGCTGCCATCCACATAAGATGTGACTTGCCTTCCACCATGATTGTGAGGCTTCTCCAGCCACGTGGAACTGTGAGTTCTCCATTAAATCTCTTTCCTTTGTAAATTGCTCCGTCTCGGGTATGTCTTTATCAGCAGCATGAAAATGAACTAATACACCTCCAAATCTCATGTTGAAATGTGATTCTCAGTGTTAGAGGTAGGGCCTGGTGGGAAGTGGTTGGATAATGGGTGCAGGCCCTTCATGAATGTCTTGATGGCATCCTTGCAGTAATGAGTGAGTTCTCACTCTGGATTCACAAGAGATCTGGTTGTTTAAAAGAGCCTGGCACCTCCCCCACTCTTGCTCCTGTTCTCACCATGTGATGTGCCTGCTCAGCCTTTCCCTTCCACCAGGACTGTAGCCTCCCTGAGGCCTCACCAAAAACAGATTCCAACACCATGCTTCCTGCAGAGCCTGCAGAATGGTGAGCCAATTAAACCTCTTTTCTTTATAAATTACCCAGTCTCTGGTATTCTTTCATAGCAATGCAAGAATGGACTCATACGCTCTGCTGACTTGCTTTTCTTGAATTGCATGACACCCATGATCCACCTAGGAACCATTCTTAATCCCAAGCCCAATATATTTCCTAAAGCTAAAGAACTTTTTGTTCAAAGGAAGCTGTATTAGTCAGTTCTCATGCTGCTTATAAAGACACACCTGAGACTGGGTAATTTATAAAGAAAAGAGGTTTGACACACAGTTCTGCAGAGCTGAGGAGGCCTCAGGAAACTTACAATCATGGTGGAAGGGGAAGCAAACACATCCTTCTTCACGTGGCAGCAGCAAGAAGTGCTGAGCAAAAAGGGGGAAAGTATAAGATCTTATGAGAACTCACTATCATGGGAATACCAGCATGGGGGTAACCACCCTCATGATTCAATTACCTCCCACTGGGTCCCTCTCACAACCCATGGGGATAATGAGAACTGCAATTCAAGATAAGAATTGGTTGGGGACACAACCAAACCATATCAGAACCCTTGGGCAGAATGTCTGCCCTGAGATATAAAACAAATAAAAAGGAAGAAGCTCTAGATGAATTAGTGAGTTTCAAACTTCACCACTATCCCAGCAGTGTCTGCTCCTCCCAATAAACTCCACTCTGGTACCAAATGGGGACCACTAGGAATCCAGAAGGCACAACTGGAAAACCAGTTTAACCCAAACTTTTCATTTTACAGATGAGGAAACTGAGCCCCAGGGTCAGGAAGTACCTTGCTCAAAGGCCAAGGCAAAATCAGGCCAGGACCTGGTCTTACTAATTCAGGGGTTGGCAAATTGTTTCTGCAAAGTTCTCCAAAAAAGTCCAGATAGTAAATATTGAGGGAATATGGTCTCTGTTGCAAACACACAGCTCTATCATTATAGCTCAAAAGAAGTCATAGACAATACATAAACTAATGGACATGTTGGGATTCCAGTAAAACATTATTTATAAAAACAAGCAGTAAGAGCTGCACGATGTTCATAGCAGCATTATTCACGAGACTCAGTGTGGAAGCAACCCAAGTATCCATGAACAGATGAATGGATAAACAAAATGTGTCACATCCATATGATGGAATATTATGTAGTCTTTAAAAAGAAGGGAAGTCTGACCCATGCTATAACATGGATGGACCTTGAGGGCTGAGTGAAGTAAGCCAGTCACAAAAGGACAAATATGGCATGATTCTACTTCTTTGTTATTTTTTTTTTCTTCGGGGGACGGATTCTTACTCTTGCTGCCCAGGTTGGAATGTAGTGGTGCGATTTCAGCTCACTGCAACCTCCGCCTCCCAGGTTCAGAGAGCCGATATAGCCCCACTGTGATTCTCCTGTCTCAGCCTTCCAAGTAGCTGGGATTACAAGCACCTGCCATCATACCGTGCTAATTTTTGTATATTTAGTAGAGACGGGATTTCACCATATTGCCCAGGCTGGTCTTGAACTCCTGACTTCAGGTGATCTGCCTGCCTTGGCCTCCCAAAGTGCTCAGATTACAGATGTGAGACACTGTGCCCAACCAGCATGACTCTACTTTTATGAGTCTCCCAGAGGAGTCAAATTATAGAAAGTAGAATGGAGGTTGCCAGGGGCTGGAAGCAGAAGGAAGTGAAAGCTAGTGCTTAATGGGTACAAAGCTTCAGACTGGGAAGATGAAAAGTTCTGGAGATGGATGGTAGTGATGGATTCACAACCAGGTGAATGTCCTTAATGCCACTGAATTGTGCACTTAGATATTGTTAGGATAGCAAATTTTATGTTATGTATATTTTACCCCAATTTAAAAAACACAAATAAATTAATTTTTAAAGTAATGGATGAGATTTGGCCCATGGGCTGTAGTTTGCCAAGCTGTGGGACAGTTCAAGCTACTTATCTTAAAACAAAAAGGTGATCAGACAACAGCGGAGAATGTAGAGGAATCTCGAGCGTTCTTGGGGCATATAACTTTGGCTGTCTACCTCTAAACTATCTGTGACCCATTGACTCAAGAAGCCAACCGTGGGTCAAGAAAACTTATACAGTAGCATGTCACCTACCTGGAGCCATGCACTTTCAGTCACTCTGGCCACAGCCAGGTTAGTTAAAACTGGCAGAACACAGGTATAGCATCAGACTAACTGCACTTTGCATCCTGAAACTTCCATTCAATGGTGGTGTGCATCTGAGCAAGGATTTGGTTTTCTGCATCAGTTCCCCCACCTATAAAATGAGTATTTTGTACTATATGATCTCTTAAATTAAATGATAAAATTTTCCATGCCAGGTTATGCTGACATTTATTTTATAAAAATATGTGCAGATAACCTACCACACAATATAGATTCAATGATTGTTACCTAATTTCTTTTTGTTTCTAGATCTTAAATTAGCAGTGACTAGAAAGTAAAGGACTCCCTGAAGAGAAGAAGAAAAACATTTTACAAATCAAAAAACGTAAAAGCAGGAGAAACTCCAGGGAGCTGCCACAGCTGCCAAAAATGGAGCCATTTCCAGGCTTGTCATGAATGAGGGCAGGTCAGGAGCCTGTGACTCTAGGCAAAAGCACAGCCTTAGGTTTCTCCCTGAGAACAAAAATATCTTCTCAGCCAAGGAAACAGGGTCGGCCACTGGAGAAAGAAGTTTCATTTTAAGAATTTCCTTGCTTCCCTTCTGTGATGAACTAAACGTTTTTGTCCCCCACCAAATCTATATGGTGTCACCTCCCTGACCCTCCCTGTCCAGCCTGCTCTGAGACTGGTTCCTTCAACCTCCTTCTTTTCCTTCCAAATCTCTCCTTCTTCTCAATCCTCATGGCCTTACTCGCATCCTAAATGGTTTTCCTGTCTCTCTTCTTCCCTTTCTCCACCCTGTGGCCAACAGAGAAATCTTCCAAGATCATGCCCTTTGTCAGTTACTCCCTTGTCCCAGACTCTGTAATGGACCTGAGTGACAACATCTCATCTCGACTCATTGGTCTGGAGTCTGTGACCCTCCTGACCACCCCAGCTTACCCCTCCAAGTCATCTTCTAATGCCTCTGGCCTCTCGTTATCACTGTGTTGGTCTACAGACAGCCCTCCACCCCTGACTTCTTATCCCTCCTTCCTGCTGGCTCATGCTCTTCCCTCCAAATGGATTTTCTTCTCTCTTTTTCTTTCCTACTCCTTTTCACCCTTGAAAAGCCATCAGACATTGCCTCCTCCAGAAGCCCATCTCTGTGCTCCCAGAGCCTCTGTGCCACGTTTTGCATTGCACCTGGGAAGCCATGCTGGGAGGGCTCTAGGGGAGTCTGCTGCTCCTCTGGGTGACTGCAGTGGCAGAGTCTTTTCAGGCTCAAATCCCAGCCCCCAACACTAAGACCAGACCCACAACAGAGGCCTTCTCTCCTTGTCAGTGAAATAAGTGGGAAGGGCCTGTCTCTTTCCACCAGGACAAAGGAAGATACGCATATGTTCTGGTCACCTCTTTGAGTGCTATTGTGGTCCTTTGAAAGGAAATGATTCTGTCCTTTGCTAGATGTGAGATTAAGGAGCTTTGCAGACTCCCAGGGACCACTGGATCTGGGCTGACCAAACCAGACCGACCCAGAACACAGAATGCATCCAGCCGAGAACTAGGCTTGTGGGCGTGTGGGCTGGCAGTGGGACAGGCTCGAGCCGGCCTGGTCACCACACCTGATTGCCACAAGGGTGACCACAGGCTGCAGGGCCAGCTGTAAACATGCAGGTGTCACAGGTCTTCAGCCACAGAGGAAGCAGTCCCCACCCCGTGCTGGGGCTCTGGCCTCACAAACCAGTGACACTACTGGGCACAGCCCTGCACAGAGCCCTGCTCTGCCCATGCCCTGAAAGGCACAGAGAAACCAGGAAACACAGGTCCTGTTGGTCCTTCTTTTCTCAGTCCCTCTCCTGCTTCTTTTTCTTCTTTTCTTTCTCTCTTCAACAAATATAAGTTGCCGTTCTAGGCCCTGGGACACAGCAAAATGTTTAATCCCCCAAATAATTTCCTTTCACTCTACTTTCATTGCATGAGTAGCCAACATCCCCATGTTAGGCCAGGAAGATGTAGTAGTGAGAAGGGTATACACTCGCTGCCCTCCCGGAGCTTGGAATAATACCACAAATAAATACATGTGGACTTAAAACAGGATGGACCTAGGGGGAAAACAGTACCAACAGCAACGGCAATCAAACCCAGACAGGCTCCCTGAGGATGGGCATTTGAATCCACAATGGAGGGATGAGTGGGGAGGTCACTGGGTAGAACCCAAGGCCTGGGCTGGGTACAGGAAGGGGACATATTCCAGGCAGGAGAGAGTAAGGGCAAAGGCCCTGAGGTAGACAGGATGTAGGAGGCAGTAGGTCTAAGAATCACATAATGACCCAAGTAAACAAGTGGGCTCCTTCTCCTGGATCCCACACTTCCAGCAACGGTGGGTCCTTGTGAGTTCCTCCATAGAGGCCAGAGTCCTCCCCAGACCTGAAAGAACAGGAGCCAGCAGAATGGGGCAGGGAGAGAGGAGCTCAGAGGACTAAACAGGGTGTACTTATATCCCCTGTGGAGAGGGGTGAGGACGAGTGGTCTAGTTCCAGACCAGGAAGGGCAGAATGGGAAAGAGGGAGGAAGGGCGACCAAAGCCGGCTACAGGGAGAGCCAGGCATGCTCCAGGAAGGCCTGGGAGCCCGCAGGCTGGAGAGGCACTCCGGCCTGGGGGCGGGGGACAGGCTGACTCAGAGGGCCCTGCCAGGTGAACAGGGAGCCAAGGTGCGTGAGGAGGCAATGCAGGAGGCCAGCCTGCATAGGTCCCCTGAGGAAGGAAGGCGGGGTGGGAGGAGGTCAGAGCAGGGGGCAGAGGGCAAGGCTGGGGCAGGGCCTGGGGTGGGGTGTGGGTAATTGAGAAAGGCTGGTGCTGCTAGACACCACTCAGTGACAGACGGGTGAAGGCACCACGGAGGAGAGAGGTTGGGCATGGAGGCCCAGACCAGGGCCTGCCCCACAAGGCAGAGGCGTGGGCCTCACAAGTCACTGAGCCTCCAGGGGCTGCCCTTTCCTCCTTTAGGCTGCAGTCAAGTAAAAAATAAATCTGCCACTTAAAAAAATAAACAATCTGAGAGTCACTGTTTGCAATGCGATGCACCATTTCACAGGCACCAACTCATCGTTTTCCCCACCATGATCTCTGAGTCAAGCAGGAAGATGGACAGACTCTCAGAAGGCACCTGTGCTGTTGCTCACAAGTGGACTCTGCAGCAGGATGACCTGGTTTCCAATCACTGCTGTGTGAATGGGAGTCCAGTGACTTAACCTCTCTGCCTCAGTCTCCTCATGTGTAAATGGGGTGTAACCATTGTGAAGATGAATGAGTTTGTGTACATAAGCGGCATTTAGAAAAGCATCATTTGGCTAACACAGTGAAACCCCATCTCTACTAAAAATACAAAAAATTAGCCAGGTGTGGTGGCATGCACCTGTAGTCCCAGCTACTCAGGAGACTGAGGCAGGAGAATGGCATGAACCCGGGAGGTGGATCTTGCAGTGAGCCGAGATCACGCCACTGCACTCCAGCCTGGGCGACAGAGTGAGATTCTGTCTCAAAAAATAAAAATAAAAAAAAAGAAAAGGATAATTTAAGTGTGTGCTCACATGGCACCCCCTTACAGATGTAGAAACTGAGTCTCCCAGGGGTTAAGCACTGGACAGAGGGGAATATCTCAAAGCTGATGGGAATCCATCCATCTGCACTCTGCTCAAACACTCCTTTTTGGAAATCCCGCAGAAAGATGAAAACCAGATCAAAGCAAAGATCCAGCAAGAATTAGATGGTATGGATGGTGTGACTTCTATCTTCTTTCTTTTTAAAAAAAATTCCAACTGGAAATCATGGCACTGAAGTCACAGCGAGGAGTCGAGGCTGTGACGTTGTTGTGGGAGCCTCAGGCAGCTGTGTCAATTCCTCTAGGAAGTTCACAGGGAGTCAAGGCTTTGGAGCCATGCCCTGCCAGGAGAGCTTACCAGCTTGAAAGCAGGGCAGGTGGTTTGGGGTTGATTCCCGCATGAATGGGGAACTCCCTAGCCCCATCTTCCTTTCTTCCTAGGCATTCAGGGGGGTGATGGTGGTGGGAGGATCCCCCTGGCTCCCTCCTCCTCCTCTCCTTGCTTCTAGATGAGGTATCCTGGGCTCCATCCCAGGTTCCCTGTCTAACTCCACTCCCCACAGACTTGGCCCAGCCCTGCTCCAACCCCAGCTTCCAATATCCTCAATAAGCTGATGGCTCTCAAATCCCTATTTCCAGCCTCTCTGCCAGGAGACCTAAGAGCAAGTATATAGCTGCCTTCTCCACCATCCACAGTGGACATGGCCGGGTGCCTTATTTCCTGGCAATTTGCAACTGCTTCTGTGCAGGCCAGAGGAGGGGTAGTGCTGAGTATTTCAAGGTTGCCGTTTTACCAGACAAGTACCTTGGAGGGTGAGGGGTGAGGGAGAAAGTAGAAGACTGTGGAAGTGACTAAGTACCGCAGGCCAGTGGATCTGGGTCCAGGGTGGGGTGGGGATACTGGAGGGAGCTGGAAAGGAGAGGACGTTTGCAGCCTGGAGTTTGCAAGCGGTAAAGTTATGGCAAGGGAGCAGCGAAGTCCAGGGGTGAGCGTGGAAGCGGAGGAGGGAAAGAAATGATTGGAAGCAAAGTCATCCATCCCCGTATCCAAAGTATGTTCTGAATCTGTGCATCATTCTCCCATATCAACCAGCCTGGCCCAAGCTACCACCAGCCCTTATCTCCTACCTGGTCTCCCTGATCTCTCTCCTATCCTGAGCCCCTCACTTTATTCTTCGCAGATCAAACAGAGTCATCTTTTAAAACTGCAAACTGTGTCACGGCACTGCCCTGTTCAAAGCCCTCGGATGGCTGCCATCACATGTAAGATACGCTAATAACTTCTTGCCCTGGCTGCCGCACGCTATGCTCTCAAAGCTTCCTACCTCTTTTCATTCCCATCTCTTAAAGGCTTTGAATTCCTCCAGATGCAGGAATCCCACTCCTGTGCAATACAATGCTGCCGCACCCCCACTCCACGCAATGGTGAAGACTGGAATCTGACTGGGCCTCATGATGTTTAAGCTACAACCTGAGTAACAAGAAGATCTGGGGAAGAGCAAGCCAGGCACAGAGGACTGCTGACCTGAGTGACCTTAGGCAGGAGCAGGAAAGCCAGCGGGGCTGGAGTGCAGAGGGCAGAGGGAGAGAGTGGCATGGGAGGACACGCCTGTCAGCCTCTGCCATGTAACAAATGGCCCTGAAGCTTAGCAGCTTGCAACAACCACCATCTCAAATTTCTTCTGATCCCATGGGTTGGCTGCACAGTTCCCCTGCTGGCATCACTGAAGCACCTGCAGTCACACTGCCCTGGAAGACTGGCCTGGCTGGGAGGTCCAAAACAGCATCACTCACACATTTGGCAGTGGGTGCTGTGCTGGCTGGGATGCCTCAGTTCTCTCACAAGGCACAGCTTTGGCACTCATCCAGCCTCAATTCCCCTGCCTGCCTTTCCTTCACTGTCTTCTGGACCTGGAGTTCTTTCCAGTGGAGGCCTGAAGTCAACCTACCGTTGTGAGAGGATTCCAGGAACACTGGCGCAGCCCTTCAAATGCAATTCCTCAGCTGAAATCCAGGCCTGCTGGAGTGAGATGGAGCTCCACAGGAGGGACACGTGCTAAAGCCTGGCCCGGGTAGCCCCAGCGGGCACACGAGGCCCGCTTCTTCCTAGAGCAGGGCTGACAGTCCTCATGCCTCCTGGCTCTAAGATGAGCCCCATTCAGTGGCAGCCTGGGTGTCTGTGAGACCATTGCCATGGGCTTTGATTGGCATCAGCGTCATGGCACCTCTCTGAGCCTCAGGCATTTCTCCCATAAAGTGAAAGAACAAAACAGGAGGTGGGAGTATTGGGTTCACCTTCAAGTACCAAATGCCTGTGAAGTATCCTTTGTTCTCAACCCGTGAACAGAGGATTATCCATGATATTTTGCTGATCGGGTAGCCTTTGGTCGACCAGTGCAGACCCCAAAGTCAAACCCTTGTAACTCTGCAAGATGACAACTTAAGTCTGAGTTACACGAGAAGAAAAATCTCAATATGCCTGAGAAGCAAGAGGCTGCAGCATGCGATCCTAAGCACCCGGTGCATTTGCATTTTCAGGGAAAGAGGTGGAAATCTCTCCTGCTGCACGAACTTTAAAAAGCCAGCACAAAAATCTCTGGACAGCTCTGCTCTCTGGAATTTCATCGAGGCGCTCAATGGAATACTTCAGTTGCAAAGTAACCATTTCTATTGTTCTGAGTGGCCACAATCCCTTTTTATTGATGTCATAAAGTAGGTATTTATGAGATGAGGTTATTAAGATCAATAGAATAAATGGAACACCTAATTCTATCTTTTTCACGGCGGCACAAAGCATTCTCTTGGCGCAATCCCAATGAATGAAGGGACCTGGGCGCTGTCACATAGGCCTAATCCCAAAGCAAAGAGCTCACCCTATTAACGGTGACTCCCTTTTTACATGCTTCTTAAAGTCAAAAATTCTGTTGGCCCTAAGTAGCCTTTATTGAAAATTAAAAAAAAAAAAAAAAGAGTACAGACTGGAATTCATTGTGCAACTGGATTTACCACATTTATAACCAGGTTGGCCGCACTAGTTTTCATTTCACCAGAAGAAGAAAAAATATAACACGGAGAGGAAGGAGCCTTCTGTTTTTAAAAGCTGTTTGGAAACATGTAACTGGTTTACCTAATACCCCTTTCAAGGGAAAAAGTTCCACTGCAGGGGAAAACGCTTGATCCTAGACTCGACTCCGGTGGTTAAGGGAAGCCCTAATCTCTGCAGACTGCTGGGCTCTTAAGAAGCTAATGCTGAGACAAACCCGGGAAGGCCAGCCCACTCCTTCTTCCAAGGGAAGGAACAGCAGAATAGGGGCTGCGTTGTTGATCTGTTTTTGCACCAGCATGAATGCTTCCAGGGGTAATTATCAAATGTCTATATTTAGACAAACCCAGCCCATTCTGAGATAATAGCACAGGCTCCTATTTACCAAGTGTGTTTTCCAAGGAAGAAAGCATCCAGCAACCGTGCTCGGCATATTTGCTCAGGTTAAAGCAACTTGGGTAACTAGGGGGCAGAGCGACTGCGCTTTCTGCAGCGGCTTTGGGAAACTGATTCTGACTGTACCCCAACATCCCATGGGGTAGCTCACGTCAGTGGAACTGGGAGGAGCCCAGCCAGCACCCAGCACATGTGTTCCATGGCCCTTCACAGAGGTTCTGTTGTGTGCCTGGCACCATCCTAGGCACTGGCTGCGACTGTTCTTGTTTTTGTAGTTATCTTGGCCCCCGAGGCCATCAGTGGTCACACCTACCTACCCTGTTCACCTTCTCCCCACTCTCATCCTCAATGCATGCTACAGGCAGGTCAAAGGCAACAGCCTTATGTGTCCTGTTCTTCCCTGTGACATCCACCCTAGGCCCTGATCCATGGGATCTCTGCTTCTCATGTTCCTTTTCCCTCTCACCAGTGGAATAAGATGTGCCCCATCTTATCCGTGTATTCATCACCTCCCATAGTTATTAAAGAATCAGCACATAACAGTATCAAGTTACTCCAGAGCCACTCTTCAGGGTCTTTGCATCAGCAGTGGAAAGAGGAACTCTTCCCTTGGCCCTCAGGGCCAGGGTGAGCAACCCAGATTAAACCCCAGTCCCTCCCTGCAAACAAGCTGG
Source organism: Macaca nemestrina (assembly GCF_043159975.1). Lineage (NCBI taxonomy): Eukaryota > Metazoa > Chordata > Mammalia > Primates > Cercopithecidae > Macaca > Macaca nemestrina. The sequence continues at coordinate 8,880,148 of NC_092131.1, read as the reverse complement.
GGACAGACGCGGACAGATGTAGATAGTGAGGACAGACAGCAGAAAATCACGGAGCATGCAGGGATCTCAGAACAAGAAGAGGACATGCCCAGCTCCCCAGCCCACTGGTTACGAGGCATTTCCACATCCATGACCTCATCAGGTCCCTCTACCAGCCGGGGAGACAATGGATGCCGATCTTGCTTTGGAATTGCAAAAACCAAGCTGGGTGACCTGCCCACAAATTGAGAAGGTGCAAGAGTACAAGTTTAAGCCCGTTCTTCCAATGCTCGAACCATTGCTCTTTTTACCACACCCCAGGGAGCAGCATGGCATGCCCAGTTGAGCTGTTCCCAGAGTCCACCTGCCAGGCTCCAGGTCCCACTCCACCCCCATTCAAGCTCGGAGACCTCCTAGGCCAGGTGCCTTATTAGTCCCTCTATGTCTTGGTCTCTTGCCTGGAGAATCGAGGTGCAATGGCAAAATGTGGGTGACCCTGACGGTGATCAATAGGGTTGTCTTCAGGATTATGAGACAAGATGCAGGAAAGCATTCACTTGGTACTGGACATACGTGAAGCATTCAGTAAATAAAAACAATTGTTCTACTTCATTCTTTAGGTCAAGAACTTTATAGATGAGAGGTCGGATGACTTGGCTGAGACCACACAGCATGAGGCAGAGTCAGGACACTCAGATGGGCAAAGAGCCTCAGAGTGACAGGCCCTGCCCTAATAAGACACAGAAAACATTTGTAGCCCTGTTTAGGCAGTTAGTAAATGGTGGGTCCAGGATGACACCTTGACTCCGAATCCTTTGCTCTTTCTCATTTCATTAGGCAGCCCCTTCTTTTTGTCCTACCTAGGTAGAGAAAAGGAGGTGCCACTGAGTTACTAGGTGCCATGGACCAGGACAGCAGGATCCCAAGGCAATGAAGAGTGAGCTACAACCTCACGGGTGCCCCTGGAGTGTGCTGGCACCATGCCTGCTGATTTCCATCAATTGGGGCTTCCTGGCAGCAGAGCTCAGCCTTTACAATCATCCTTTCTGAGTGGGTATCATTTTATGATGGGAGAGACTTTCCATGTCCTGAGAGTAGTAGATTTATAATTGAGCAAAGCAAAAATGCCATTGGATCAAAGGTCCCAGGAAGTGAGGCCTCATCAGTTCTCAGTAACACATCATTTATATGGACATCAGGGATGGGAGTCCAGCAAGGACATGTTCAAGTTCAAGTCATCTAAGTACCTGGAGCAGTTGGCCATTTCCTAATGTCATGGATGGCTCTCATGGCAGGTGCTTTCCCTGGGATCTGAGCTCATATAGAAACAGAGGTTAAACATACAGTATGGACTTCCAGAGCTGGGAAGGACAGAGGCAACCCAGTGTTTTGCTTCCATTTATTTTACAGTTGAAGAAATAGAAGGAAAGCAACGTGCCCAGATGTCAGGTCAGACCAGTGACAGAGTTCAGGCATTCATTCATCAAACAATCATGAAGCATGCCCTCTGCGTCAGGTCCACTGCTAGATGCTGGGCATATATACAACAAGACTTAACTCAAGGAGCTCCTGCTCTCAAGGAGTTCACCATCCAGTGGAGCATTAAATGATCCTCTGAGGATTCAAATGGAGACAGGAACTACTGACCATCAAATCCAGTGGGACCAAGAGCAGACGTTTGATTTCAAAGGCAAGTGGAATAAAAGACAAAAGCAGAAAGATGTATTTCTTGGTAGTGTATTAGTCAGAATGAGATAGGTTGTGCTGCAGTAAGAAACAAAGCACTCACACCATGCCCAAACAGTTCAGCAGAGGAGGCTCAACTTTACACAGTCTCTCAGGCTGACCAAGGCCACCACCTTGCAACTGCACCAGCTAGAACACACCAAGGCAGAGAAAGAATGCCAGGAATCTTGGACCAGCAATTACATTATTCAACTCCTAAGTAACACGCTTCACTTCCACTGGCTGCCCTAACCAATTCACTGTCTATTAACCAATTCAAAGTAGTCTTGTGTCTTTACCTAATTACAGAGGGGTGGGACATCATAAATCTCCAACAAGCCCAGAAGGGAGGGCAAGTGAATGTGAGTGAGTCTTAGAACCCCACAGACCCACTTCTGCCCTAATAGATGCTTGGGACTATGTTTCTCTTCCACCAAAAAACTTAGCTTATCTTTGTTGAAACCTGTTTCTTTAGTTTATTTTTCATTTTCCCACTTTCGGTAAACACATGAGCATAAGAGATCTTTTGTTCCTCTTAACGTTTCCATAAACGACAACTAGCATTCAGCCCAGAGTGGGAGCGATAAGGGTGAGTGGAGACTGTGGCATAAGGGGGATGGAGACAGGGGCAGTTTCTGCCCTGTCTGCCTTACTGTGACCATGTTGAAATGCCAGAAGCCTAAGTGGCACCAGTTGGGTTTTTTTCAAAGAAAAGCCAAAAATCTGATTTTTTCAGTAGAACCTCTTGATGTTAATATATTAGCAAGCAAGCCAACTTTTTTCTTAAAGAAACAGTGCTGGCCATACTATAGACACCAAAAATGTATAAAATAAAAATAAATACCTGGCCATCGGTGGGAGACCTCTGTTCCAATCAACATCTTCTTCTCAAAGAAAGGAGCAAGGCTCCAGGGGAAGGAGAAAGTGGCCTGAAGTCAGCAGCAGCTCAGGGGATGGGGACAGACTGGGCAAGAGGACTTGTGCTCCAAGTGTCCATGTACTTGGCCTCTCTTTAAGACTCTCTCATCAAAACTGACCAACACGGCCCCTCCTGAGATGCAATGCAGCTTGGCATGGGTCCAGGCCTCTTCCCTACCTCCTTATCTTTACTCAACTTTGCCAATCCAGGGCTTGGCAAGCCTTTGAACAACACCACGCTGCCAGACTAACAAGCTAAGAGAACTTCCAGCATGAAGGAGTTTTCCAATGGTCCCTGCTCATAGAGATGTCCCAGGGAGGGCTGGCAGGAGTGAACTCCCGTGAGGAACCTCAGCTTTCCCATTCAGGACAGACCCCCATCAGAGCTGGAGCCTCCAGCCTCTTAAATTAATGCATGGCCCAGGGGGCTCTGGGACCCCTGATGGGTGTCCTTCTGCACTTGGACCCTCTCCTTCGTGAGCTCCAGATCTTTTTCCTGGGAGCAACTCATGCTGCCTGGCATTGAGACTACCAAACCAAAGACATGCAATGCACCCAGAGGTAACACAGGGCTACTCGTATCGCACTGGATGCTCTCCAAAGTCCTGACAGGCAGGATTTTGCCCAAGAGCCCTTGTTGACCTTAAAGACTCAGAGGGGAGGCCGGGCGTGGTGGCTCACACCCGTAATCCCAGCACTTTGGGAGGCTGAGTCCAGCAGATCACCTGAGGTCATAAGTTTAAGACCAGCCTGGCCAACATGGAGAAACCCCATCTCTACTAAAAATACAAAAAATTAGCCAGGTGTGGTGGTGGGCAACTGTAGTCCCAGGTATTCAGGAGGCTGAGGCAAGAGATGGCTTGAACCGAGGAGATGGAGGTTGCAGTGAGCCAAGATCGTGCTACTGCACTCCAGCCTGAGCAACAAAAAATAAAAATAAAAAAGATTTAGATGGGAAAGATCATACAACTGGTTAGCAGCAGAGCTGGAAGTAGGGTTCTGGTCTTTGAACTTTAAGGAAACTATTCATTTCATCCATTTTCCATGAACAGAAAGTGAAGATTTGAGTCAACTGAACAATGGGCGGCATCATGGCCATCACATTCATTTGTTCATCTGAGAAAGAAAATGTGAGCGTTTGCCATGTGCCAGCACTTTCCAGATTTCAGCTATGTCTTCGTCAGTTCGGGATACTATAACAAAACACCACAGACTGGGTGTCTGCAGCAGCAAACATATATTTCTCACCGTTTTGGAGGCTGGAAGTTCAAGAACAAGGTGCTGGCATGGTGGGGTTCCTGGTGAAGGATTGCCTCCTGGTTTACAGACAGACACTTTCTTTTTTGTTTTGTGTTGTTCTGTTTTGTTTTGAGACAGAGTCTCCCTCTGTCACCTAGGCTGGAGTGCAGTGGCGCGAACTCGGCTCGCTGCAACCTCTGCCTCCCGGGTTCAAGCGATTCTTCTGCTTCAGCGTCCCGAGTAGCTGGGATTACAGGCACGTGCCACCGCACTCAGCTAATTTTTGTATTTTTAGTAGAGACGGAGTTTCACCACGTTGGCCAGGATGGTCTACATCTCATGACCTCATGATCCACCCACCTCAGCCTCCCAAAGTGCTGGGATTACAGGTGTGAGCCACCACGCCTGGTCCAGACAGACACTTTCTTGCCATCTTCACATGGCAGGTAAAGAAAGTGCTGGTCCCTTCACTCCTTTATAAGGACACTAATCCCATCACGGGTGCTTCACCCCGTGACCTCACCCAAACCTGATCCCCTCCCAAAGGCCCTGTCTCCAAATACCACCACAGCGGAGATGAGGGCTTCAGCACATGAATTTGCGGGTAATGCAAACATTCAGTTCAATATGTAAATATGGAAACCAAAACACACACACAGACCACCGCCACAGATTCAGGAATTGTTACAATCTGCAATTTACAGAGAAAACAGAGGCTCAAAGTTACACAGGTAAGAGCAGTCTAAGCGGTTGGGTGTGGAAGAGCAAAGCTACTGGGAGGATCTGCATCTGAATTCCCAGGCCTAGATCAACGCTTCGGGTTTAATGATCTCTCAACCCCAGGCAGAGATAATGGGAGGAATTAACACCGTTGACGGCCACCACCATGCCTTATTCTGTACCATGTATGATGCCAAGGACTTTTTTTTTTAACATTTTCATTCACATACCATAAAATACACTCTTTTTAAGTGTACAATTCAACGCTATTTAGTAAATTTGCCATTATGCAACCATCACCACAATCCAATTTTAGAACATTTGCACCACCACAGAAGAATCCCTCAGGCTTATATACAGTCACATCCCACTCCCGTCTGTCCCCAGTCCCTGGCAACCACGAACTTACTTTCTCTTTCCATGGATTTGCCCACTCTGGGCATTTCATGTAAATGAAATCATACCATATGGGGTCCTTCGTGCCTGGCTTCTTTTGCTTAGGGCAATGTTTTTGAGATCCACTTTTTTGTAGAATTATCAGTATCTCCTTCCTTTTTACTGCTGAATAATATTCCACTGATGACTCTAACACTTTCTTTCTCTATTAATCCGTGGATGGGCATTTGGGTTGTTTCTCCTTTGAAGCCACGATGAATAATACTGCTGTGAACATTCACGTACAAGTCTTTGTGTAGACGTGTTTTTATTTCTCTTGAATAGATATCTAGAAGTGGAATTGCTGCTGTGTAAATTTATGTTTAACTTAAAAAAAAACTGCCACAGTATTTTCCAAAATGGCTGCAGTATTTCATGGTTCCACCAGAAATGGACAAGTGTTCCAGTTGCCCCACATCCTCACCAACACTTCCTATTGTCTGTCTTTTTACTATTGCCAAGTGATTTGTTTTTACCAATTAACTTAGAGAATCCTGGCGGATACCATAGAGATACAGGCTGTTCCTATTCCCACTTGATAGCTGGGAAGACTGAAGTGCAAGGATGATGAAGCCTCTTGCCCAAGGTCACAAGCCAGTGAGGAGCAGAGTCAGGGCTGGACCCAGGTCTGCGTCTCCCTGAGGCTGGTCTGCCCCTCACCACCTTTCTCTCCTGCCTCCTGTGGCATTGGGCAGTGCACTGGCTTTCCCCACATCATCCAACCATTAATCAGCACCTACCAAGAACCAGCACTGACAGGTCTCAAATAATCCATAGTCCCTTGTGTCATCTCATACTCTCACTCACAGCTAGCTTTTCCCTGCAGAAACTAAGATTCAAGAGGAGTCACCATCTCTCCAGGGATCAGCAAACACATTCTGTAAAGGGCCAGAGAGTGAATATTTTAGCTTTGCAGTCCCAATGGTCTCTGTTCCAAATACTCAGCCCTGACCCAGCAGTACAAAAACAGCCATGGACAATACATAAACGAATGGGCATGGCTGTGTTCCAATAGAATTGTATTTACTAAAACATGCATCAGGCCAGGTGTGGCCCACAGGCCATAGCTTGCCAACCTATGATTTTTTATCCATTGTTACATGACCAGGAAGGGACTGAGTCATTTGAATCCGGGTGGGCCTGACGTCTTGGAGCCCATGGTTGTCCCAATCCTCATAGCCTTTTACACATCCACTTCCCATGTTGATTTCAGGACACTCTTTCCTTCCAGGTTGTACACGACTCTTCCCCTCCATTTTTGCTCATGACTGACTGTGGTCATTAATTCATATATTTAGCACAGTTCAATCACTAGCAATTCCTCATGCCCCAGGCTCACGCACATGTAACAAACAGGAGCACAAGCGCTGGCCCCAAATGCCCAGTTCAAGTCCCAGCTCCACACTGCCTGGCTCTAGACCCTCTCAGAGGCTTACTCTTCTCATTTGTAAAGTGGAGGCAGTCAGAGTGCCTGCATCATAGGTGGGTTGTGATAATGAAATAAACTCTAGGAACATCACTTTCAAATAGGGCCTGGCACAAAGTAGGTTGTCCTCAAATGATAGCTATCACCAGGTAGCCCCTGCCGTCCAGGAAATGGCATCCATTTCATATCGACGCATTATTTAATATCTCACAGGGGACAGCAAAGAACGCACTGAGGTTAAAAGTTCCTATGTAATTATCGTTGGCTGCGCAGGGTGGTGCCACACAGCTCTGCACAAAGTGGAACAGCCCGAGGACAAAACTGTAACACACTAGTAGTAATAATAATGATAATAATAATAATAATCGTTCACATTTATTAGGCATTTAGTAAGGTGACATGCTAAGTGCTTTCCAAACACGGTCTCATAATAGCTCGCATCAGGACAGCTCTTCCGAGCTGACAAAGCGTTTTCCTGGGCTGTATCTCACATGTACCTCCCATCTGCCTGTGAGGGTGGCCTCTGTGTCCTCTCTAGTTTACAGATGAGGAAACTGAGACTCTGAGAAGGGACGTGACTTATGCAGGCAGCCAGCGAGAAAGTGGCCGGGCGGGGCCCTGACTCAGGACTCTGAATTGCAGAGTGGGCTCCCTTTTCTGACTGCACACCCCACCCTCCCCATGCCAGGCTTCAGTCCCGCATTTTCCTTATGCTTCTGCCCACAGCTGCAGAGCGAACAGCCATGCTAAGTCACCGGGCACTACCCACTCCCAAGAGCGGATCTGCTCCAGAAGACTGGGGAGAGGGAACGTTTAGCCAGGAGAGTGCCCTGTGGCAAGAGGTTCACGTGCAGCCAGGGCGCGCCAGGTGCTGGAGGACTCCAGGCTGGAGTCCTGTGTGCAGTGGATGTGCAACATGGAATTTAAAGTTGGGAGAAGCCTGAGCAGCCACTGTATTTGACCTCCCTCCCCAATGTTAGAATGTTCTCACAAGGCCATGCTCTGGGGAAATCCCTCCAAGAACAGGGGAATCCTCGAAGACAGGAATCATCATTCCTGCCCCCGTCCCCAGCAGCGTGGATTGGGAAAGTCTGTTTGTGTGACATCCTCTAGACAAACCAGGGGAGCCCGGCGTCCTCTGCCCCGTGACAGCCTGAGAGCAGTGCTGCTGGCCTCCATGCTTCCTCTCCAGGTGACCCTGTAGTCACAGCCCCCACTGTTTGTACCTGGTGTCATTTCCAGACATCTTCAGGGGCCAGCTCCGGCTACATCTTTGCCGGCCACACCCATGGGTGGCTGGTTTGGAAGGACACAGACCAACCTTGATCATTTCCCTCCCCTGTAAAACAGCAGTGATGACCATCGCAGTGTGGCTGGTGTCTGATAGAGTCAGAGGTGGTACACACCAGAGGCTCCCTGGAAAGACACTGTGTACTAGGACTTCTCTGGCAGTGGTAGATGCTGTCAGCTCTGTCGCAAAGCCAGGAGCCCTTCAACAGGGGCCGGAAGGCATGCCTTCATTTTGCATGTCCCTCGCACAGCCTCTTCTATTGGGTGAAAGGGATTTATTAATAGAGGAAACAAAATCATTTTAAAAAGTATTTATTTAAATGTTTAGTTGACAAATAGAAGTTGTACATATTTGCTGGTGTGAAGCGTGATGTTTTGAGGTAGGTACACGTTGCGGAAAGGCTCAATCAAGCTAACTAACACATTCATGGCCTCACATACTTCCCATTTTTGATTGTGCAGTGGGAAGAGAATTACAATTTTTTATTTAAAAATGCAGAAAGCAATCTTCACGGCGAATGCCATGGCCATCACAATTGCATCTAATCTGTTGCTCTCTCATGGTTCCCACACTCAGGCGAGGGCCGCAGCCGACCATTACCCGCCGGGAGTGGCCCCCAAGAACATGAGCAAAGAAGGAGGTGCCTGCTCCCATCAGAGCCGCCCAGGACCCCCAGCCAAGCACCAGGACATGCTATCTGTTTGCCCTGCTGTTCCTTCTATCTGGACGACACTCTCTGTTCCTTCTGTCTTCATGTCCTAGAGCCGCCATCCTCTTGGCTCTGAAGCTCTCCCAGGCAGCGTGGGTGTGAACGCTGCTGCTTCCTCTCTTGGTGTGTGCTATGCCGTGCCGTGTGAATGCTGACCCCCATGCCTTACTCTCCACCAGCCTGTCACAATAGCGATGAACAGCCACTGTCCGCTGAGCACTGGCTGAGGCACAGTGCTGAGTGACTTAGATGCATGCTCTTGCTGTCCTCCCTAAATCATTGATAGTCAACCCTTTGGTCTGATCTGCTGAGGAGGAAACTCAGGTTGGTGATTTTTCAAGTTACACAGTGATGTCAGGGCAGAGCTGAACTTGATTCTGAAGCTCCACTCATGATCTCAGCCGTCTCTCTATCCCCAGCCCCTAGCACCTGTGATTCCAGCCCAGAGAATCACAGCCCTCTTAGGAGAACAAAGATTATCAGTTGTTGTTTTGCAATAACAGGGTCTCCCGGATACCTCATTTAGTAGCAAACCAGATGGCAGCCCGATCCAATGGTCCCTGCTCCACTGCCCAAGGGAAATGGCCTTATCTCCAACTGCATCATCTCCCCTTCCACTAGGGGAGTTATTGATCTAATGACCTTGGCAAACAGAGACTTAAGCTAACTCCAGCCTCCTGAATCTGACCATCCTTCCTTCTTTCCTTCCTGCATTTTTTTTTTAGCCTTTCCTTCCTGCCTGCCTCCTTTCCCTCTTCCCTCCCACCCTTTTTCTCTCATCTGTCATTCATTCTCCTGCACTCAGTGGACAGTAGCTGTGCCCTGCTGTGGGCTGCATCCTGGGCCACATGGAGAAGCAGACGTGTCCAGGACATGGAGCAGACATAGAGGAGTTAAGAGGGGGACTGACGGGCTCCAGGAAGGCTTCACAGAGGCCGTGTCGCCTGCACTGAGTCCTGACGGCCTACACTGAGGAGTTCCTGGAGCCAACAAGACAGAAGTTTTTCCCCACAGGCTCCTGCTGAGCGGTCTCCTCTCCTGATGCCCCAATCCTTGTTGGTGCCACCAGCCTTCTCGCCTCCCTTACTCGGGAGCTCAATGCCAGCGTGGCCCCCTCTCCCTGCTGTGCCTCAGTGACCCACTAGGCATCATGCTGTTGCATCTCACTCTATAAAGTCGGCCAGCTGGGTTCCTGCTCTTCTCCCCACTCACTCACAGTCACTCACAGCCAGACCTACAGGGCACCTGCCCAGCCACTGTCACAGCCCCTAGTCTGGCTTCCCTGCTTCCCATGCTTCCCCATCACACCCAACCTCCAGGACACACCGCACCTGCCTAAATAATCTCCCAAGCACAGCAGAGCTCACAGGACTGCCACCCACAGCCATGGCAGGGTGGGACCCACACCCCCAGACCTGGATATGAAACCTCCAGTCTCATCCTCCACCACATGGAGGCCCAGGAAGGCACCTCCTCTGCACCCTCGCTTCCACCATTCTCCCTTCCCAAAGGGCACAGGCACGGAGAGTTTCAGCCAACTTGGAGGGTGCTGGGTCCTGAGAGGTAAGAGTCCCTCAGTAATAACCACAGTCAAAACCCAACCAAGTGCCAGGCACAATGCTCAGTGCTTCACGGGGGTCCACCCATCCAATCCCCAAGACCATCCATCAGAGAAGCATCATTAGACCCTTGTCACCAAGGAGGAAACTGAGGCTCAGAATGGCAAAGTGGCTCACTCAGAGTCACCAGTTAGTAAAAGGAAGGTTGTCTGTGAGTGCTGGTCCCTGTCTCCAAAGCTCATGCCCTGCACCCTTATGACACCTCTTCCCAGGCACAAAGTGGGAGCTATCCATCTGCCTGTCTGCCTGACTCCCTCTTATTCTTTAAGAATCAGTCACCTCCTGCAGGAAGCCCTCCCGACCTTCCCCAAGGCTGGGGTGGATGCTTCTGCTTTGTAGGTGTGGCATACACACTTTCGAAAAAAATCTCTGTTCCCTGCACCGCCCCGCCCCCATGCCCCAACACACACACACAGACTGTGCAATCCTCCCAGGCCTTCCCCACAGCCACCACTCCGCATCACACTGGCACTGCTGAGAAAATCCTACAGGCTACATTAAAAGACGGAGGTGCCAGGGCTGCCACAATGAGCAGAAGATGACAAACACCTGACTCAAGGGAGCCGGGGTTTCATGGAAGAGCTCTTTGAGCAGGGCTTCATGGATCAAGGCGGGTTTAAACAGATCTGGATGAAGGACACCCCAGCAGGCAGGCCTGTGTGAAGGTGGGAGGAGGAGGAGCGCCTCCAAGCAGGGGTCAAAACTCCCTCCCTCCTTCTCAGTCTATCTGCCTTCTCCTAATCCTTACATCAGAGGTCACAGGCTGGAAGTCCAGTTTTGACCAGCACAGCGCTTTAGATTTTTTGTAGATGCATGGCCAACATTTAGTCATTGGGAATTTCAAATTAAAATCTGGATTTCTGGGGTCTGGCGGGAGGTGTTTACATCATTGGGGCGAATCCCTTATGACCAGATTCGTGTTCTCACTTGGGAGTAAGTGAGTTCTCACCCTGACAGTGCCCAGCAGAATTGGTTGTTAAAAAGAACCTGGCACCACCCCCGAGCCTAGTGTCCCCTGTCTCCATGAGAGCGACACACATACCAGCTCCCCTTTGCTTTCTGCCATGAGTGGAAGCAGCCTGAGGTCCTCACCGGATACCCAGTCTTGAACTTTTCCAACATCAGAACCGTGAGCCAAATAAACCTTTTTTCTTTGTAAATTATTCAATCTTGGGTATCCCTTTAGAGCAACACAAAACAGACTAAGACCCTCCCACCCAAGGAGACCTTCCGTCACCAACCGTCAGGGCACCAGTAATGTCACCTGGCCGGCCACAGTCCTTGGTGGCCCCTGCCTGGCTCTGAAGGCATTTAGATTAACCCAATCCCAAACCACCTCTGATGGGAAGCCCGGGCTCCTTCCACTGGACTTCCCGCTGGCACAGAAAGGTTTCTGCCTGGAATACACTACACTTCTATACAGTCACACATTTTCTCCCCAAACACAACCACGCCCACTCTCCCTTGAGGCCGGGCAGGCCCACACTTGAATTCTAACCCACATGGCATCAGAGTGTGTCTCACAGCCCTCTGAGCCTCAGTTGTCCCTCCAACTTTGACATAGGTCACCTTGCTGTGGGTGGGGTTTAATACTTCTTTTTTTAAATCAGGTACACTTGACAGGGCCACAGTCTCCAAAGGACATTTTGTGTTTCCACCCTGGGTCTCATCTCCCTCCTCCAACCCCACTTCTCTCTCTCTGTCTTTCTCTCTGTAGCTAACTCTAATTCACACACACACACACACACACACACACACACACACACCCCACACAACTCCCAAACCCAGAAGTATTTGGTTGAGTTGAAACTTGGCACCGGAGTCCTGAGCCTTAAGGCAAACATTTGTCCTAGAATTTATGGAAAAATCACTTGGCTTCTCTTAGCTGGGTCATGGCAAAAAAAAAAAAAAAAACACACACACACAGCAACCCCCTCTGTGCCTGTCCTGCACCACACTATGCCATCCCACCCCCACCGTGCACTTTGGCTAATTAGAGGCTCTTGGAATTTCCCTGGGCTAGAGACAGGAGCTACTCTAGGCACGCAACGCAGCAGACTACCACCCACGGCTGCAGTCCAGGCCATAGACAGCAAAGGGTGCCCATTATTGTCACCCATATCCTTCCATCGGCCGGTGCTCATCAAAGCTGGCTTGAATTTTGGGTGGATTCTGCATGCCATCCTTAGATTCCCCAGGATGAGGGTGCATTGGTAGAACTTGGTGCTGAGATGCCTGGCATATGCCTGAGAAGCTCATTAATGAGAGAAGTTATCTGTTCACTTATGTATTCACTCACACATAAATTCTTCCGTTCATCTATTCATTTGTTTCTTCATTTATTGCAGCTTACTCTATTTTACTCATTTTCTCCCTCACACATTCATTCACTCAGAGTTTGACTAGTTTATGTATAGATATAGATCCAGGTCCAGATATAGATACTGATTGATATAGATTCCCTTGTTCACTTACTCAGATATTAATGCATCCATCATCCACTTTCTCACTCGTCTATTTATCCATTCATCCATTCATTTATTTCCCCAGACATTGACTCACATTCTTAATGTATTTATTAATGCATTCACCCATCCACTGTCTATTTATCCATCCACTCAATCACTGCATTTATTCATTAACTCGAACACATATTCACTCAAGAATCAGCTCCTCCTCTGGGGAAAGCAAGTAAGAACGATCAAAGCGAAGGTGTCACCCACTCACACCTGGGTCTCATACAGGGGATGAGCCTCAGACTGCAGTCAGTCCACCTCAGGGAAGAAGTGAGTCACAGCATGATTGGGAAAAGAGAGGCCAGGTTCTTTAGGGCACCAGGGACAGAGAGTAATTTGGGCCAGGGCAACCAGGGAGCTCTCCCTAAGGGCAGTCCTCCCTGAGGCCATGCAAGACTTCCAAAGGCATGTGGAGCGGTAGTGAAGACTGCTCCCTCAGGTGCTGGGTGTGCACCTGGGCCAAGGAAGGGGAATCCCACCCTGGTCTGGCAGCCGCCAACTTCAGAAGTAAAGATATGGGCTGCTGGGTGTCCTGGCTAGGGCAGAGGAATACGCAGCTGCAAGATCCTGGACTCCATTCTAGAACTGCCACCAAGGAGTCCTGAGACCTTGGGTGACTTCCTCGACCTGAGTGAGCCTCACATCGTTCCCTGTCCTGGGGCTGCTCTGAGGACACTGATGGATGAAACCATTGTCTGTGTCCCATCTGTGAGGCCCCCTGAGGGCCCAGACCCGGGACTGAGCCAGCCTTATTCCCTGCTGTCTATCCAGAGCCTCGAACTGGGCTGGCACACAGTGGATGCTTGGTAAATATTTGTTGAATAAATGAATGATTGAACTGGAAAGGGATTTTTGAAATTATCTCATCCAGTCATTTTCAAACTTTTTTTTTTTGAGTCGGAGTCTCGGTCTGTCACCCAGGCTGGAGTGCCATGGTGCGATCTCAGCTCTCTGCAACCTCCGCCTCCTGGGTTCAAGCAATTCTCCTGCCTCAGCCTCCCAAGTAGCTGGGATTACAGGTGGCCATCACCACGCCTGACTAATTTTTGTATTTTTAGTAGAGACGGAGTTTCACCATGTTGGCCAGGCTGGTCTCGAACTCCTGACCTTGTGATCCACCCGCCCCAGCCTCCCAAAGCACTGGGATTAGAGGAGTGAACCACTGTGCCCAGCCATTTTCAAACTTTTAAGGGGCTGCAGGGACCACGAGAGAAAGTTTGGGGCTGTATCTCACTTGACCTAAGTACCTCTGTTTTCAACTGTTTACATATTGGGCTTTCCAAATTTCATTTGCAAACTGAAATTTTGCACACAAAAAATTACGAAAATAAAAATTTTCAAAAATTATGGTCTAATTCTTCCCTTTTAATGATAAGACACCAACGCCCAGAGAGAGAATACAATGTGCCCAAGATCGCCTAGCAAGCTGCTGATGGGGCCAGAAAGAGGATCCAGACCTCCAGACTCCACATACAGGGCCCTTCTCGCACTGCCCCCATCCCCTGGCCTCGCTCTATCCTAATGTTGACTCTGCAGGCTTTCAGGGGCCACCTGCCATCCAGTCCCCCTCCTGTGGGCTTATTAGTGGCTGCCTACAAGACTCTGAGATTCCAGATGGAAATGGAAAGAATGGTAAAAAGGAGGTAATTAGGCCAAGTTGTGGAGAGGGGAGCCGTCTCAGCCAGGTAAGCAGCGTCTCCTCAGGTGGAGAATCTGGCTAGAAATTCCGAGGGGAGAAAAGCTAACTCCATATGACCATGGTGTTGGGTTTTGAAACCCTATACATTTTTTAAATCTATAATTATGTGGTACACACCTAATTAAAATGGACTATAATTGTTGAAATATTTTATTGAAGTCATTTTTTTTTTCCGAACGACAGGTTTAACAGATGATAAAACTTGTCTTGTGGTTAACTTGGGCTGCCAAGATCCCCAGGCACAGTACAGAGGGTGGGGCTGTCCGACAGCGGACAGTCAACTGCATCTGAATGCCAGCATTCTTTGCTAAGCACTCCCTTCTGAAGGCTCCTCTTGGGCCCCATGCCAAGCGCTCAGGACGAAGACAAATAGCCTGGGTGGGTGTTTTGTGCACAAAGATGATTGAGGTTTGCTTTCGCTCGATGGAGAAATCCTTTGAAATTGTGCTCCCGGGGAGCGAGGGCAGCTAAGATCAGAGGGAACTGTTTATTCAAAAGCACAAGGAGAGAAGAGTGATCCCTCCCCACTCACAACCCACACCCTCCTTCAAACTCCAAATGACCACAGCGAAACAGGCCTCGACAGCGTCAGGGAGCTGCATCCTCACGTCTTCCAAAGGATGAGATGGACGCTTCTCTACCAGTGCCTCCGACAGCAGTTGCAATTTACTGACAGTCTCCTAGGTGCTCAGTGCTTTACACACTTGGTTTCTAGTATTTACTACTCAATTTACAGATGAGGAAAGTAAGTCATAGATAAAATGAGTGGTTTAAGGTCTCGCGGCAAGGAAGTGTGACATAGTCTTAACCCCAGCTCTGCCGAACTCGGAAGCCGACGTTTTTCCACTACTGTGTTCTGACTCAAAGGCTGACTCAAAGAATGCATCTTCATTATTCAAAAAACTGAATCAGCCTGCGTGAGGGCAGGGCAGGAAAGCATGCCCCAGGAGTTGGGGGTTCCTTTTCATTTGTGTTGTCTGTTTGTCTGTCCTCCCTACCCAGCCCTGCCAGCGGCATGGGGGAGGGGGCATATTACAAGACCCAGGGGTACTTCCCAGCCCACACCACCAGCACAGCAAGGGCTGGGCCAGGGAGGCAAGGGAGAAGTTTGCTCCCTTTCCTGCCCGAGAACCAGGCAGTGGGCATTTGACTCCCAGTTCTGAGCTCAGCGAGAGTGAGAGCAGTAAGGTAGGGCCCTAGTTGTGAGCCACGTGCTGTTGTCCAGATTTTGTGATGGCTTTATCCTCTGTGACTGTCCCAATCCAGCTGTTGTCATCCCCGGGCTACTGGTGACCAACAGGGGCCTAGATGCTGCCTCAGACCTAACCTGACCCAGCTAAAACAAAGCTCCAAAACCACCCTAAAAAGAGTATTCTGGGAGTTTCTCCATTTCGCGTTGGTGGTTTTTTGTTAAACATATTCTTTCCCGTGCATTCTTTGTTCTTCCTTTGCCTGTCTGCTTTCCCTCAAGCTTGCCCTTCATTTTTGTGGTCCTCATTTTTACTGAGCACCTACTATGTGTGAGACCCTCTGCTAGATGTGTACCTTGGAGGAAACACATGTCTTGAATTCCAACGCCCACTCTCCCCCAGGGGTTGCAGCGTTCAACTACTCTCTGCTTCCTAAGTTCAGTTTCTGCCTTACAAGGCTGGCCCTCGGGGTTGTTGTGTGGAAGGAGGGGACGACGTTTGTGTAGAGCCTGGCTTAGGGCCCCTGAGCCCCTGCCCCTCCTCCAGTCCCCCACCTGCCCCCGCAGGGGAGGGACAGAGCAGGCTTCATGCAGGACTCATTCTGACAGCTGTCCGGGAAGGGGGGTGATTTGTACAAAGTAGCCTGACTGTGTCTAAATCCCTCCCTGGGGCACTGTTTCCAAATTAAAATGTGGCAGGTTTGATCCCTGCCACCCCGCCCCACCTGCCCCCGCAGGACTTTCCTCCATCCTGGGCCCTGTGTGATGGGATGACGAGCCCTTCCATCTGCCCCACCGTCCCTCCCAGTCCCCCTCCCTCACTCCTTCCCCACCTGTTGGATCTGTCTGTCCATTTGGGATTGGGTGAAGCAGGCGGTGCCTACCCTTCAGCTCTCAACACTGGGATAGTGACAGCAGCAAGGGGACAATTACATTCTAGAACCAATTAATTAACCGAATGCTCCCCTGCCAGTTGCTTCATATCACTGTCTTATCAACTCTGAGAGTGCTGTCTCATTATGCCCCTTGAAGAGATGTGAAAATTGCAGGGCAAGCAGATCACCGCCCCAGGTGACAAGTGGCCTGGATACAGGTGGATGGGTTGCCCACTCAGGACCTCCTGTCCTATTTATAGTAGGAACGGCTGCCTTTTGAATGTGCCTCCTGGCCTTGGACATGCTGCATACAGAAGCATCAATCCTCAAAGGATCAGCAAGGTAGGTACCACCCAGCTCACCTTACACATGGCAGAACAGAAGTCAGGGAGGGCACATGACGGGCCAGGAAGCTCTGGTTAAGCACAGTGGTAAAATGAGACCTCGTATCTTTGCAGCCCTCTAACTTTCCCTCCCTTTGGAGACGCAAAAGAAGGGGAAACCAAGCTGCCTTAGAACCGAGCTGTAACCATGCACCATGACCATTGGGAACTGGGTAATGAGAGGCCGCCCTGTCCATTGTAGAATGTTTAGCAGCATCCCCTGGGAGTAGCGAACTCCCCTCTTCCGGGACAGTTTAACAACCAAAAATGTCTCAACATTGCCAGATGTCCCCTGGGCCTGGGGGGCGGGGGGTAAAATCACTCCTACCACAGTTGAGAACCATTGCCTCACAGTTTTCAGTTTTCCTTCAAGAAAGTCTATGCTATTTCTCTCAAGGGCATCTAGAAATTCAGAATACACAATGCCCAAAAGGGAAGTAACACGGAGCATGTCACAGCAAACACTGATCACACATGGCATGATTATTATTAATCACTAACTTGACTACAGTCGGTGGGATGAATCGCCTCATCTTCTAGTGACTGAGCCCTGAGGGGTAGACAGTGGGACTTCAGGACATCACTGTTGGAGTCCCGTGGCTGACTCACAAGGGACTTTGGACAAGTCTGTTTGCCCTTTTGGGACGCAGTCTTCCCCTCTCTAACATGGAAAGGCTGATGGATGTGACTGACAAGGACCATTTTAATCTAGTGTTGGCAGATGTCCCAGATTTTGCTGCCCTGGGACCAGTGTTATCACACAGTACAGAAGCCCATGTGCTCTGGGTTCTGCTCACCTGGGTGCAGACTGTGGCCTGAGTACTCACTGGCTGGGTGACCCTAATCAGGTCATGTAACCTTGCCATGCATCTGTCTCCTGCTCTGTAAAAACTCTGGGATCATAGAAGTATCTGCCTTATAGAACTGTCATGAGCCTTAACTAAGAGGATATATACAACACAACAGTGTCTGACATTAGTAATAGCCTTGAAAGCATTAGTTATCTTCAGAACACCATGGCAGTATGTGAAACCACAGGACCCTCCGTCCCAACCACGGCCCAGCTGAATCAGATCTCCCAGGGAGATCAGCAACCAAGTGTGCATGGCTCCTGAAGGATGGATTTGGTTTTGCCAGCTGGAGATACAGTGCAGAAGAAATGGAGGGAGCATGTCTGGCTGATTTTTTAAAATCCTCCACAAATGATTCTGAAGCAGTGAGTCGCTGGCCTGGCACTTAGGAACCACTGTAAGTTATGTGAAGCTCTCTGACGTTAGGAATATTCCAATAATGTTTTAAGTGCCACTCTGTATGAAGGCCTGAGTGGTGCAAAGATGGAAAAGGTACTCTTTGTCCTCAGAGAGCCACTGCCTAAGCCAGCAAAAGCAATTCCTAAGCCACATATATAGTCCAAGTGGGCCTCTGTGTTCAGAGGCACAAGGAAGCCTGAAACATGTGCTCAGCGATGACAGAGGAGACAGTGATCTGCAGGATTATCAGTAGGATTGCGCAGGTTATTGACTGCACAGAGGCACCCAGAGAAAGGTCACTCTTGGTCATTCTTCTTTCTAATTCACATAAAAGCTCCATTGGGCCAATGGCAGGTCTGGAGGTCATTATTCACGCAGGCTGCTCGGGAAGCTCCTACTCATCCATCAGTGAGAGTTTAGCTGCCCCTTTCTCTAAGGAATCTTCCCGAAAACAGAGTCAACAACACCCTTTTCTGTGTCATGCCCTATTGAAGTTTTCCTTACCCCAGATTGTAAATGCATGTTTGGATTCATGTGTCCCCAACTGGTCTTTGAGCCTTTTGAGAGTAGTTACTGGGTTTGTTTGGTTTTTCTGGCGTTCTCATGTTAGCACCCCAACACAAGGTCTGGTACAGAGTAGGTGCTGACAAGATGCTTGTATTTTGTTTCGTGGGGTTTGTCGGTGGGGTGGTTGCTTACTACAGCTGCTAGCGGCAGATGCTTGTTGAATGAATAAATGGATGGAAGAATGGGTGGATGAGTGGATGGGTGGATGGATGGATGGATGAATGATGGATGATGGATGAATGAATGATTAAATTAAAAAAAAAAATCCCAACTAACTAAGAGGGTTTTAATGGACCTGGGTAGAAAGGACACTCAGTTACCAATCGAGCAAGCTGGATGTCAGCCAAAGTGACTTCTTGGAGGAGGAGCAAATGGCCCCTGAATGATGGATTCGTTTTTGCCAAGTGGAGACGCAGTGCAGAGGAAATGGAGGGAACATTCTCTAGCCAATCTCATGCCCAGAAAATTAGATTTTAAAAAGTGGAAGATACCAGGAGTCGTTAGTGAAGTGTTCATGGTTTGATGGTTGCTCTGGCAACATGCTCTTCATTTGGTATGGAATCGCAAAGTAAATATTTTCATAGCATCAGCAGGATAATAAGACACATGTTGCCATATCTGAGAGAGAACCAGCACTCTGCACTCTTGTGTGTGTGTCCTCCATAACTTGGTTATTTTGCCCACAGCTTCCCCTAAACATGGAACAACTGAAGGACTAGAAACTTGGCTCCCAGGTGCCCAAGAGACAGAGGAGCTCTGAATGTCAATAGGGGCCTAAAAAATGCACTGTTTAGCAGGTATGTTCATGTCAATGATGTTCCTCCCTGACCTGGGGTCAGAAATGACCCTGTTTTAGTGCCTTACACATCTAGAGTATGACTTCATCTTGTCATGTGACCCTGGATGAGCTGAATTCTCCTCTGAGCTTCAGTTTCTGTATCCATATATTCCCAATACAAATACCCACCTCTCAAGACTCATAGTTGAATTAAATGTAATACAACATTGACTTCGTGGGCACTTAACCCATGTTGGTTTTCTTTCTCTAGAATGTTCCATTAATGTCCACTCCACACCCCACTGACAGTAGGAGGCAGATCATCAAGACAGAAAACTAATAAAGTAGTTCTGGACTTAAACTCAATGTTTGACCAGTCGAACCCAGTAGGCATTTACGGAATATGTTACTCAACCACAAAATATACATCTTCTCATCTGCACTTAGAACATAGTCTGAGATCGAGCACATGTTCCACCATAAAGCAAGTCTTACTAAATTCAGAAAAAGCAAAATAATTCCAAGTACACTCCTGGACCACCGTGTAATAAAAAGAGAAATCAATACAAAGAGGACTTCTCAAAACTACACAAAAACATGGAAATTAAACAACTTGTTTCTGAATAACTCTTGGATGAACAATGGCATTTAGACAGAAATCAAAAATTCTTTGAAAGTAATGAAAATAGAGACACAGCTTACCAACATCTTTGGGTTGTGGTTAAAGCAGTGTCAAGAGGAGAGTTTATAGTGCTAAATGCCTTCATCAAGAGTTTAGAATCTCAAATTAATGATCTAACATCGCACCTAAGGGAATGAGAAAATAAAAAAGAACAATCCAACCCCAAAGCTAGTAGAAGAAAAGAAATAAATAAAATCAGGAAAGAATTGAAGGAAACTGAGACCCAAAAGTCTATAGAAAGATCAATGAATCCAAGAGGTAGTTCCTCAAAAGAATAAGCAAGGTTCACAGACCACCAGCTAGCTAGATTAATGAAGGGAAAAGAAAGAGATAATATGTATTTAAAACTTATGGAATTTCCTTGAACCAGTAATTTCATCAAGGGACTCTGCCTTTCAATGACCCAAATGGCAAAGATTTATGCCCAACAATTTCCACTGTAGTGCCATAAAAATGGTAAAAAATATAAGCTATGTCAGCAGTAGGGGGACACTTAAGTACACAGAGAAACACTCATACAATAGAATATTCTGCAGAACTGAGAAGTATGAGTATGAGGCAACACAGGGAAACTATTCCTATACTCCTGAATTCAACTGGGAAGCTACAAACAAGATTCATAAGCAATTTCACCTTTGGGTTCTTTGCTTTACTGCACAGCTTTCTGTTTTGTTTTGTTTAGATACCATTAAAATAGAATACCTTGGGACAACTTCCTCCAACAACCCCAAAGCAGACTCAGCAACCAAGCATCATAAAACCACAGCTGTCAAGAGCACACAAGTCGTAGGACATCACCAGGATGCTATGCACTTCCTCTGAAGTAAATATACTGTGGTGGTGCAGAGACCTCGGGCAAGTGCAACGTGCTGGGCACCCTGAACAGCAACTACATGCCCTGTTTCATGCTAGGGGCTGTATGGAAGTGAGGAGAACAGGTTTGCCCTGGCCAGGAGAGACTGTAGTGGGAGTAGAGGGATAATGTATAGAAGCTGCCTGTTCTCAAGTGAGCCCTCTCACTGAGTCCTACAAATTCCTGGCCTTAGTTCTAAGTCTCATCCCAGATACTCATGCTAGAGGTAGCTTCAGGGTTAGAAGCATGGATGCTACACTGGGGCTGCCTGGGAACAAAGCCCAGCTCTGCTAGGACCAGCTTTGTGAGCCTGGGCAGGTGATGTGGCCTCTCTTTGCCTGCTTTCCCAGGCAGAGAAAAGTACCCTTCTCATAGATGGTGTGGGGTTCCTTGGTGTGTAAAGCTCTTAGGACAGAACATACCCGTTAGCCTGTTCTAGATGAGGGCTTTCTATTAATATAAGTTCAGAAGCCGCTGAGATCAAACTGACTTCAAATCACATAATCTTGCCACTCAGTGCAACTGCCACATGTCCACAAATAGCTCTGAAAGAAGACTCTCAGAAGGGCTAACATAGAGGGTCAAATAGGACACTGTGAAAGCTTCAATGGGGTAGGAACAGGATCACTGGAATTTGACTGCCTTGGGTTCAAATTCTGGTTCTGCTATTCACTGATGATCTACGCTCCCTGCCTAGTTCCTCTGAGCCTCTGTTTCTTTGTAAGGTGGGATTAGCTTCCACCTGCTCATAGAGTAATTTCCTTCAGCAATAATCATGCATCAGATGAAGCTCAAGAACAGTGCTATTAACCTTGCACCAGGATGCCACAAGGGGTTATAGGAAAGATGACATGAGAGAATCTATGTAGTACAACTGCACAAGCTGGGTACCCACCCAGTAAGGACAAGCCGAGTCTCTCTGCTGCAAAAGACTCAAGGAAGCAGCAGCTGAGCCAGTTCTTTGGGGAAGCAGGGGTTTCAGATGACACTGAAGGAAGACAGGACTTCAGACAGTCAGAAATGGGGCAGTGAAAGGGGCAAGCCCGGGCAATGATCCAAGGCCCTGGAAGATTCTCAGATGGTCAGACTCAAGCAGAGCCCCCAACATATGTCTGGAATATAGCAGGTGGTAGCAGAAAAGAAGGAAAGGAGGAAGGAAAAGAGGAAGAAAGGATGGGGGAGAGAAGAAGAATGAAGGAAGGAAAGAAGCAAAGAAGGGAGGGAGGAAGGGAAGAAAAAAGGAAAGAAGGGAGAGAGGAAGGGAGGGAGGGAAGAAGGAAGGAAAGAAGAGGGGGAGGAAAGGAGCGAGGAAGCACGGAGAGAGGCAGGGAAGGAAAGAGTGAGGGAAGGAGAAGGATAGTCAGAGTCCAGACCTCTTCCCAATTCCCCATCTGTGGCCAGTGTGATGCTAACCACTTCTCACGCTGTCTGACCCCACACAGAAGGCCCCTTGTTCTGCAGCCCACTCCGCATGATCTTGGGGGAATGTGATTACAAACCTCGACACTCCCATTTCACCCTTTCAAAGGGCACTGTTCCCACTCAGGCGTCTGCTTCTCCCCTCGTGACATAATGCACCCTGCTCGCCACTGAGAGATTTAGTGTCCTCTCCCCATCCCCCAAAAAGAAAAATGTAGCTTGAGATTTTAATTCCAATTCATGTCATTTTACAATAGCTTCATTCATTCCCACTGGCTGTATGATTTTTTTTTTTTAATTTATGGAGTACATTTGTGATGCATGAATTAGAGAAAGAAAATGTTATTAGAAAGGTCCCAGGGAGTAAGCTGTTTCTTGTCTAAAGGCTGAGAAAGTAAGTGTGAAGAAAGAGGAGTGAGCTGGAAGCTAAGAGAGCCAGGTCTAGCTTGCAAAGTGGCCCCCAAAGTGCTGTGACTTTGGAAAAGGGGCTTAACCTCTCTGAGCCTCATGACTCCCTACGGGATGGCTTCCCACGCTCATCAAATAGTGTCTCTGCTAACAATTTCAATACCCTTGTGAATTAAGTATGGTTGTTACCATGTTACCAAAATTAACATGTGATGTACCCTTTAGGGGACCTGGCTCCAGACCCCACCTCATCTCACAGGGGCTCCAGCTAAAAGGACAGGCTGAGCAGTTCTGCACCCCCCAACCCCTGCTGTCCAGCTTCAGCTGTCAGGGCCCCTGTGGGCAGAAGCACAAGTGAAGAAATTTAGTAAGGGTGCAGAGGCCAACGTTCTGGCCTCATAAAGCTCTTTTCCGAAACAGCTGCCCACAGCTGCCCAGAGCTATGTTCTGCAGTAAATTGGCCCACTGCCCTGGAAATGGAGGGGCTGAGGGCTGGGGCACAAAGGCCAGGGTCGGCCGGAGGAGAAGGAAGAAAGCACTCCTGGAGGAGTGAAAAGAGTCCCTCTCTGCCCTCGCAAGCCTCAGTTTCCCCAGGTGTAAAGTACAGAGAATCCCCCTCCCCCACGTTGCACAGCAATGGTAAGGAGACAGCATCGTGGAGGGTCCTAGGCCAGGCCTGTCATGGAGTGCGTTCTTGGTAGGTCCCCCTCAAAAGTCCAGCACAACCACCATTCCCAGGTTCTGCTGTCATACAGCTTACCCCCACCCCTCCCCGGCCCCCAGACTGCAAGGAACATGCACACCTCTCTCTCCCTCACCATGGACAAATTACCAATTTCTGGGGCTTCTAAGCAGGTTGTGCCCCACTGAAAGCCAGGTACTGGCAGCTCACTCTATGCCTGTTGAAACGGCCATGCAGAAAGGGAGTGCTTTTCCTGGTTGCCTGCAGATATGTTTTATTTATACTTCATTTACCAAGATGTCCCCAACAGATTGCAGCAGAGGAACCAGAAGCACGACCTTGCTGGTCTGCATGTGTTCCCAGGCCAAGTCCCAGGGTGCAAAGTGAGCTCTCAGGCTTCCTTTCTGCTGAGGATAGAAAATCATCTGCTCAGGATAACTTGGTGTCTTCTGATGTAAAATGGGGAAACACTCGGTCCCTTCAGGGTTTGTCCCTCTCCTCTCCAGGGAAGGTCTGAGCCTGGAGGAAGGGAAGTGCATATTATTCTGATCACAGTGGTCCCCAGTGCCCACTGGCCTTGGAGGGCTGACCCTCATCCCCTTCTGTCCTTGTTTTCATAGCTGGGGATTTGAGGATGACGGCTGCCTTCCTCTGTGCTCTCCATTCACAAGGCCTCCCTTGTGCTGTGTCCCCCAGCCCTCTCCCAGCAGGGCCCCAATCTCAGGGGGCTCAGATTCTCCTGGAGGCCTTGCAGACATGGACCATGCAGGGCCTGTGAACTGTGAGGCCAGGAGACCCTTCAACTCACTGCTCCTTGCTCTGCAGCCAGGCGGGACCTGGCGCTTCCATCTAGATCATGAGCAGAGAAGCAAGATGCAGCTTCTCCCTGCTGCCCCTCTCGTGGGTCTGGGCTTGCTGCTGCTGCTTCACCCAAAGTTGATCCAAGAATCGGGCAGGAATATCCTCCAGGTGGACATATGCCCAGCAAAAATCAGGATTTAAAATAATACACAATCTCCGTTTCTTCTGTTGTGAAAGACAGTGAGACACTGCAAAGTGGCATGCTTTGCCCTTGCTAACACAGTCAGGAAGTGGAGAACAAGGACTTCCCTCCAATCCTGTATTCTCGCCTCTGTCATTGCCATTGCACACCCATCCTGGTGTTCCCTAAAAACAGCAATGAGAAAACACCCCAACTTCCCTGTGCACTGGGTAGTTGCCCGCCTCCTCTTATATAGACCGCATGCAAATTCCCTATTACATCACAGTCAGCAGAAAGTGACCCAAATGGAACTGTGAACACCCTATGGGCAGAAAATGAGAAGTAAGATCATATCGGTCCGTCTGACAGTTAAAGTAAAATTTTATGTGAGCAATATACTCTCGCTCTGATTACCATGCAGTATAATTTTATTCTGGTTTTCCTGGGCCTGCTGAACCCCTGCTCTTTTAAGTGTTCCAGTGCTCTGCTTGCCAAGATAAATGATTATAATTGACAGGGCATTGTCAATCTATCGAGAAACTGATTTCATTAAGCATGCCAAGGGCCAGCTCTGGGGCAGGTAGCTGAGCGGAGAGGGGTTTGATCTCACCCTCTCCCTGTAGTACAGTCCACACTGGCACCAAAGGCTGGAGGGCAAGAGAACAAAGGGAACGTTATGTTTCTGAATTCAAATCTTTCCCTTTGAAATGAGGCGTCCGGAATGGCCAATAAAACTGTGGAAATGGATTTCTGGCTGCATTTGATGTTAAGCCTTTAGTGTCAAGCGCCAGGTCTACCGGTTACCTTCCCCCCACCCTTCCTTTCTTTCTTCCTTTTGCCCCCCTTGTCTTCCCCCCTTCTCTGGATGGCCTTGTGGGGAATTTGTCTTTTCATAAATAATTTCTTAGAGTTGGCAGTTAGACAGTTGCATCCCACTTCTGCTTTGACGTGAGAAGAGCAAATTAAGTCTTAAAAGGATGGAGACTCGCTCTTGTGTCTGTGATAGAATTGGTCTCATATAGATTGATTAAGACCCAGACTTCTCTGGCTTCAGTGTTAAATCGTCTGTTTATTAAGGCAACTCCATGCACGGAGTCTCCATCCTTTCCCATTGAGTCATCATAATCCTGCATTCCATCCCTTTCTACCTAAAGGAAGAGTTGGAGAAAAAGTTCAGACTCCGGGGCCTCCTCTCTAATCATCTGTGGCCAGATATACCCAACAAGGAGCCAAGTTTTCATCTTCAGCCTTTAGCCTCATCCTTGACTGAGAGAAAAAGATACAGCCATCCAAGGTGATGTTCTCACCACCGTGCTGAACTGTGCTCAGGCTGAGGAGGAGGATGGAAAACAGAGCTTTGAACACCCAGCCCATCATCAGCTTGCAAAATCCCAGTGAAACTGGTGTGTAGCCCTACCCACCCTGGCTATATTCCTGAGTGGGATCAAACTAATTGGCCCCACTCACATAGTGGTTCATGGTTTGTGATAAGAAGAGAGGAGCTGTGAACAGAACAGGAAAAAAACCCAGTTTCCAGTCCTGATGCTGCCCCTGATGGGCTGATTTGGGGCTGCTGGCTTCTCCCTGGGCTCAAACTTCCAGCTGTAAAACGAGACCCCCTGTCACAAGTTCCAAAGCAGCTGGGACCCTCGAAATCCGTCATACGAAGAAGAGTTCATGTTCCTGCAAGAA
The DNA here is from genome assembly GCF_043159975.1 of Macaca nemestrina. Lineage (NCBI taxonomy): Eukaryota > Metazoa > Chordata > Mammalia > Primates > Cercopithecidae > Macaca > Macaca nemestrina. The sequence continues at coordinate 8,854,112 of NC_092131.1, read as the reverse complement.
CACCACAGCCATTAACCTCATTCACCCTTCATAAGAAGTTAGTTGAGTGTCGTGGCGCGCACTTAGAATCCCAGCTACTCAGGAGGCTGAGGCAGGAGAATCACTTGAACCCTGGAGGCAGAGGTTGCAGTGAGCTGAGATTGAGCCCCTGCACTCCAACCTGGGTGACAGAGTGAGACCGTGTCTCAAAAAAAAAAAAAAAAAAAAAATTTAAGCAGAGAAAGTACTATTTTCTTCCACTCTCGGAGTGGGGAAGTTGAGGCACAGAGCACCTGCAGCAGTGATAGAGCCACTCAAAGGAAGAGTGCCATTTCCTGTAATAAAGCCACCTAGGTTGGCTGGAAATCACACACACAAAAAAAAACCTCAAGGTAAACTGTACCAAACAGCTTCTTAAACAGGTAAAACAGCTGGCAAGGTAGCAAGAAGTCCTGAAGTCCATATCTAACTGGGATTAGTGAAGGAAGTGGAGCTGCAAAGCCCTGAGGACATCTCTTAACCCTATAGGGACCTTGACTTTGCATTTTCAGAGCCTCCAAGAGTACCGAGACATACGGCAAAGCCCAGGGCCCATTCGGGTGGAGTGGGGATGGGAAGGGAGGTGAAGGGAGAGTGTCCAAAAGAAGATCCTCCTTATAAAAAGTCAGATTCTCAAAGGGTGCAAAGGCAAGCTCAATGGACACACATACACACACACACACACACACACACGGAATAAAGGCCACTTGTGCTAAGCAGAAATGTCCTTAGAATGTCAGCTGGGGACCCACAACACAGAGCCCCTCCCTCTCTGGCCTCCCTCTGAGTTGCTCCCACACTCCCCAACTCTTGCCCTCCTCTCCTCCCCTGCCTCCTGTAGGCTGCAGGCTCAGGCTAAAGCTGCCGCTGGACACCCTCCGCACATATAGCCCCAGTTTCATCCCCTTTGGCTAATCCCCATATCATTACATCTCTTCTAATCAGAACCCTGGAAAAAATCAAATCAAGCTTTGTCTGCTCAGATGTTAGGATTTCTCTCCTAATAATAACAATAAATTCGATGAAAAATCATAGACACGTCTCCTAGAAACAGCTTCTCTTATATTTTCATGGACCCAAACCATGTCTGAGAGATGGGAGGGGGCACAGATGCCAGTAGAGAGGGGACATCATCTGGGGACACCACCAACCCTGGCCCCAACTCCTCTTCTGGCTGACACTGGCCTTGTGATGGTGCTAGTCCATTTCAGGGCTATGCCTAACATCAGACTCTCTGCAACCCCACCTTTTTTCCTAAAGACAGAACCTGCTAAGGAAAGAAGGATGAGCTGTTCCAAACCCCTGGGTGTCTCCTTGACCTCATCCAGGTCCTGAGCAACAGGACCAGGCCAGAGGCCACAAAGTGCACCAGCAGGGGCAGTGCCCTGGGAGGTCCCAGCAGGTCCCCGCCTTGGCCACACCACACCACAGCCAGCGTGAAGGGCTGGCCCAATCCTTGGTGCTTTTTTGCGTGCAATAGCTTCTTTGCTTCTCATGGCAACCCTGCTGAGTGGGGAGGGGCAGGACAGCCCTTACTCTGCACATTTACAGATGAGGACAAAAGGCTGGCAGGCAAGTCACCCAGCAGAGGCATGAGAGGACTGGGGAGAGGGGAAATGAGGATCTGAGAAGGTGCTCTTGCCGTTTACAAACGGCCTCCCTCAGATGAGCTTAGAGACAAGCAAGGAACAAAGCAATGGTTTTTAAGTTGACTTTTGCCAGTGGAGCTGTGTTTCCTGTCCTCAAGCCCACGGTGTCTGGACCACATGGTCACATCTTCAATAAAGTGAATTGAGTTTGGTTTATACAACAGAAGAAGACCATCACCTTCTTGTCACTGGATTGATGGTGCTGAGATGGAGGAAGTAAAAGGGTTGGAGATGGGCCGGGTGTAGTGGCTCACACCTGCAATCCCAACATTTTGGGAGACCGAGGCACGCAGATCACTTGAGGTCAGGAGTTACAGACCAGCCTGGCCAACGTGGCAAAACCCTATCTCTACTAAAAACACAAAAATTAGCTGGGCAAGGTGGTGCATGCCTGAAGTCACAACTACATGGGAGGCTAAGGCAGGAGAATCGCTTGAACCCCGGAGGCGGAGGTTGAAGTGAGTCTAGATCATGCCACCTGCACTCCAGCCTGGGTGACAGCAAGACTCCATTTCAATCAATCATCAATATAAAATAAAATAAAAGGGTTGAAGAGGAAGGCAGGGAGAAGTACTGCATGCTTCGCCAGAGCTGAAAATCGGTCCTGAAATTTTTGAAACCTCATTTAGGATTGGAGAGGGTATCTAATTTCAAAGCTTCCAACAGATCTGTTTTTAACATATACATGAAGATGTCAATTTATCATTGGAGAAAGAGAATACTCTTGTTTTTGTGAAAAACCAACACATAACAGGTTCTTTTGGAGCTAAAGCAGAGGCCTGCAGCTGATACAGCTATATCTGTGAACCACACCATTCTATATCCAAGTCAGCATGTATTTGTTGAGACCTACTGCGTACCAGACAGTGTTCTAGGCTCTGGAAAATGGCAGTGAATAAAACAGATAACAATTCTCACCCTCATAGAGAAGACAGATAAAAATAAGTTAGCCGACTTTAGGGTATATATCAAAGATGTTAAATGCTTTGAAGGAAAACAAAACAAGGAGAAGGGTAGAGAATGCTAGAAGGGCTGGGAATTTAAATACAGCAATCAGGGAAACCCTGTTCTAAAAGGGTGGAGAGTAAAGAAATGAGCTATCAAGCCATCGAAAACATGGAGGAAACTTTCATGCATAGCACTAAGTGAAAGAAGCTAGTCTGAAAAGACTACCTACCGTATAATTCCAACTCTATGACACACGGGAAAAGGCAAAACCTTGGAGACAGTGAAAAAAGATTGGTGGTTGGCAGGGGTTGGGAGAGAGAGTGATGAACAGACAGAGCACAGAGGACTTCTAGGGCAGTGAAAATACTCTACATGGTCATACAATGGTGGATCCCTGTCAACTGAGTTCTTCATTGGCCCATCCCCACTGTATTAGTCCATCCTTATGCTGCGATAAGGATATACTCAAGACTGGGTAATTTATAAAGGAAAGAGGTTTAATTGACTCACAGTTCCACATGGCTGGGGAGGCCTCAGGAAACTTACAATCATGGCAGAAGGGGAAGCAAACACATCCTTCTTCACATGGCAGCAGCAAGGAGAAGTGCCAAGCAAAAGGGGGAAAAGCCCCTTATAAACCATCAGATCTCATAAGAACTCACTCACTCTCATGAGAGCAGCAGCATGGGGAGTAACCACCCCCATGATTCAATTACCTCCCACCGGGTCCCTCCCATGACCAGTGGGGATTATGGGAACCACAATTCAAGATGAGAATTGGATGGGGACACAGCCAAACCATATCACCCACACAGACATAGAAAAAACGTGACCAAATGCCTAGCCCTATTTTGTTAAGCAGATAATTTTTCTTTAAAGACATTTAGTAGAAAGAAGTAGGATTGCTGGTGTGGGCACCGCTGCCTAGATCCAAGGGAATGAGCATGCCCCAGGTCCATATCATTCTTCATACCACTCCCTGACCCCCGAGGGGAACCTGGTCATCAGTCAGCTCTGCCCAGATACACAGAGTTCCCTGTTAGTTCTTTAGAATCTCACCTTTTTAGTTAGATGGTTAGTCAAGGCTCTTCAGACATCTTAGAGAAGTCTGAAAATAGAAGAGAAACCTAAAGAAACACACTGAAAAACCGATTTTAGAGAAAACAAAGATAATTCAGAGAAAATAAGCTTGTATCCTCTGAGATATGTAAGGAGATATTGCACCTATAAGGTAAGAACAAGATGCTATGTAAAAGGAACAATCATTTAACAAGAAAGTGTTCTGGAAAATTAAATATATGACTGTCAAAAGAGAAGAAAATTCAACAAAAGCCTTGGAAGGTAACATAAAAAAAATCTAGAGAGCAGAATAAAAATATTATGAGATGGAAATGTGAGAAAAAAAGAAAGAGGCAAAGAAGCACGATTTAAGAGTTTCTGCATCCAGCAAATAAAAGTTCCAGAAAGAGAAAAGAGGTTAAATAAAGGATAGAAAAGTGCCCTCTTCAAAAAATAATAATAATACAAAAGAATGTCCCAAAGGTAGAAGACAAAAGTCTTCAGAAATACTGGGCCATTGAGTGGCCAGTACAAATATGTTTAAACAGATCCATAAGTAAGCATATCATTATAAAATTTTAGAACACCAACAATAAAGAGATAAATGTTCAATCATCTAGGGATCATCTTCAAAGGAAAGGGAATAAAGCCAAGGTCAGATTTGTCATTAGCACCTCTGGGTTTGGCACAATAGAGAAATCCTTCCAAAGTTCTAAGGGTAAATAAGCAACAACTTGGAATTCTATATCCTGCTAAACTGTCACTAAAGGGCAAGAGTAGAATAATGTGTGAGAGATGAAGAAAGACATAATCAGGCATACAAAGATTTATAGGAAAGTTTATAGAGGCTATGCTTGTGTAATATAGTGAGTAAATAAGCAAGAAAGATGAATAAGATATAGTATTCAACCCAGGACACATAGAATGACAGCTCTACCGCACCCAGAGTAATTGGATGAGACTAGAGCAGAAGAATGGAGGATTCCAGGGGTTGGGAAGAATCTGTGAAAACTAGGTAGAATTCTATGGGTCTGAATTTATTTTTGAGAACTGGGGATACCTCAAGCAGGTGATGAATACAATTAGAAGCTAAAAGAAGAAAAGGAAATGGACAGTATTTTGGGGGCGGGGAGATGGAGTTTCACTCTTGTTGCCCAGACTGAAGTACAGTGACTCGACCTCAGCTCACTGCAACCTCCACCTCCTGGGTTCAAGCGATTCTCCTGCCTCAACCTCCTGAGTAGCTGGGATTACAGGCACCCACTGCCACACCCAGCTAATTTTTGTATTTTCAGTAGAGATGAGGTTTCACCATGTTGGCCAGGTTGGTCTTGAACTCCTGACCTCAGGTGATCCACCAGCCTCAGCCTCCCAAAGTGCTGGGATTACAGGTGTGAGCCACCATGCCTGACTGAAATGAACAGTAATCATAGTAGTAATTACAGTATACTACTTGGCTGCAAATGCAATATTTACAGAATACAGTAAACATAATTTGTTTTCTGAACTTCTAGAACGCCTATATACAGACAAAGTGTTGTAGACTTAAACTATAAAATAAGAAATAAATGTTACCAATCTTAGCAATATAAAAGCAAAAGTACAGTTGTTAGAAATGAGAAGTAGCAAGGAACGAAAAGGTGATGAGAGATTTGCAGTGTTCCTATGTTCATTTTATAAACAGTGAGTCAAGTGTTATTGCATACAGTTGAAGGAATATGTATTCATATATAATTTACATTTACAAATGCAAATAATAAGGGAACTAAACGATTGTGAGGGGTGTGTGTATAAAATGAGTTGTAGGGAAAAAGACAAAGATGAAGGTGATGGTTCGAAAGAACAAATTCTTCATCTGTTACAAGAGAAGGTCAGCAGATGATGTCTAAAGCTGATTGTTCAAAAAGAACATGATTAATGTGTATAGACACATGAAGCGAATCACCGGGACAAACAAAAACAAACAAGCAAAACTGGTTAACAGAATTAAAAGTGGCTTACTCAGGAGAAAAGGACTAGCATGAAGGGGTGCTGTGATGAAATTATTAGGTTGGTGCAAAAGTAACTGCGGATTTTGCCATAAGTTTTAATGGCAAAAACCACAAGTACTTTTGTGCCAACCTAATAGCAATATATCTCTATGATATGATTTTTTAACCACATGCAAGTATTTGATCAATATTTTTAGATATCATTTTTACCTAAGGCTGACTTCATGTTGCAGCCACAGTGTATGGTGAACACACCTGCATGTGTGTTCAGAGTTCCAAGCTAATGAGTCCAGGAGTGGACAATCCGGAAATTCATTCCTTATCTATGAGGAACATCTGAATCCTCCGCCTGTACCTTGGAACATGGGCCATGAAAGGGATTGAAGCCTCGTTTTTAGGGTTGGTTGAAGGTCACCAGGTGGAGGTTGTTAGTGGGAGGGTGCTAAGAGAAAATGCTGTATAAACTGCATGCCAACATGGTGAAACCCCATCTCTACTAAAAATACAAAATTAGCCAGGTGTGGTGGTGGGCACCTGTAATCCCAGCTACTCAGGAGGCTGAGGCAGGAGAATGGCTTGAACCCAGGAGATGGAGGTTGCAGTGAGCTGAAATAGTGCAACTGTACTCCAGCCTTGGCAACAGAGTGAGAATCCTTCTCAAAAAAAAAAAAAAAAAAAAAAAAAAAAAAAAAAAAAAAAAAACCAAAGGCACAGTGGCTCACACCTGTAATCCCAGCATTTTGGGAGGCCAAGGTGGCCAGATCACCCAAGGTCAGGAGTTCAAGACCAGCCTGGCCAACATGGTGAAACCCCCCCTCTCTACTATAGAAAATACAAAACTTAGCTGGGCATGGTGGCACCTGCCTGTGGTCCCAGCTACTGGGGAAGCTGAGAGAGGAGAATTACTTGAACCCACGAGGTGGAGGTTGCAGTGAGCTGAGATCTGATCATTGCACCAGCAGGGATACCAGAGGTCAGAACAGAGACCTAGCAATAAGGAGTGGGGCATCCCTTGGAAAACCAGGCCTGGGTGACGGAGCAAGACTCTGTCTCAAACCAAACAAACAAAAAAAAAGGATTCATTCATTTATCTATACCCATTGCTTAGGAAGACCCTACTGAGAACAATGAGATTTTCATTTCTGTCCTTGAGGAAACATATGTGACTCTTCCCCAAAACCAGGTCACGGGGGAAAGTTGCAGAGGCCGGATACCCTTCTGCCCACCTTCACCCACACCTGGTTTCATACACTATGTATGGAAAGAACTGAAATCAGGAGGCCGAAAATTTTAGACCCAGGTCTTTCACTTTCTCTAGCTGTATCACCTAGGCACGTCGCCTCTCTTATCTGAACCTTGGTTTTTCAAAATATGAAATAACAGGGTTTGAAGCAGTAGCATCAGACCTTGTGGCCTTGAGCTAAATGGTCAACCCCAACAGCTGGCTTGTGGTGGGGGAGAAGCAGGGGCAGACAGGGCCAATTAGTGATATTAAAGAGGACTGTTTAGGCACCAAAGGGCAACCTGCAGTCTGCACCTGAGCGATCAGGTGGCAGCCTGTGAAGCAAGCCCATGTGATGGAAATATTGCAGGCCCGGGGGTCCGGAGACCCGGGTTTAGTTCCAGCTCCACCAAAACTTTGCTGGATGATCCTGAACAAGTCGCTACAGCTCTGTGGCCCTCACTGTCCTCACCTGGAAGATTAAAGGGTTCAACCAGACAATCCCCAGAGTCCCTTCCAGCTCTGACATGCTCTCATTCCATGATTGCGTGACCACCAAATTAAATTAGAATCAGAGCTTTTGCATCACCTGTGAGTTGGCGAAGACAAGAAACACGCCCATGCGTACATGAAAAAGCCTTCCACAGCGGGTCGCTCAGCTTTTTCTTGTTATTGTTGTTGTTTCTTCCCTGCACTTATCAGCCCATGATCAAGGGTTCGCTCTCCAATGCAGGTGCTTATCTGCCGGCTGAGGCCAAGGGCACATCTTAGTACCCAGCAGCTGGTGAGGCAATGCGGGCGTTTCTGCCACTGTTAAGCCGCCACCGCTGGCTACAAGGCGTTGCCTGATAAACAGACTTGCTACACACACGTCTGCCTGGGAAGGAAAGAGATGGCCTGCCAGCCTACTCCTGCCAAGGTCTGCACCCAGCCATCTGCAGGGGTCTGAGGACAGGCACATGCAGGGACTGTCAGGGTCCTGCCAGATTTGGGAACAAAACAGATGGGACTTGAGGCTCCTGTGAGATGGGCTTCCCAGGCATTTGAACTCAACGCCTGAAGGGTCCCTGAGGGGATACCAGAGGTCAGAACAGAGACCTAGCAATAAGGCATGGGGCATCCCTTGGAAAACCAAGGCTGGTCTTGGGATCAATATGTCAGGGAGAAATGCCCCCACAGATCTGGCTATTTCTTTTATATATATATATATGTATATTTTAAGTTCTAGGGTACATGTGCACAACGTGCAGGTTTGATACATAGGTATACATGTGCCATGTTGGTGTGCTGCCCCCATCAACCTGTCATTTACATTAGGTATATCTCCTAATGTTATCCCTCCCCCAGCCCCCCACTCCCGACAGGCCCCGTGTGTGACATTTCCCGCCCTGTGTCCAAGTCAGATCTGGCTATTTCTAAAGGCCAGGATGACTCATTTTTTTCAAGGAAAATTTCCTGAGAACTGATATTCACCGAGCATTGAGGAAACAGATGAAGTAATATGTCTAGGTCCTTCCCATCAGAGATGCCAGCCTGGTTGTAAGAGAAAATAGCCACATTCCACAAATAATTGTAGTATGTTTTATTCCCTCATTTAACCAGTGAATATAAAATGAACACCTATTGTGCCCAGGCACCGTTCTCGGTACTAGACAAATTCAAGTGAATAAGATAGAAATTATGTCTATTTTGACTGGACGCAGTGGCTCACACCTGTATTCCCAACACTTTGGGAGGCAGAGGTGGGCGGATCACTTCAGGTCAGGACTTCAAGACCAGCCTGGTCAATATGATGAAACCTCATCTCTACTAAAAATACAAAAAATTAGCCAGGCGTGGTGGCAGGCACCTATAATCTCAGCTACTCTGGAGGCTGAGGCAGGAGAATCACTTGAACCCAGGAGTCAGAGGTTGCAGGGAGTGGAGATCACGCCACTGCACTCTAGCCTGGGTGACAGAGTGAAACTGTCTCTCAAAAAAAAAAAAAAAAAAAAAAGATGTCTATTCTTTCGGTGCACAAATTGTCCACGCTGTTCTCGCCATCTTCCCAGGGTGATGATTGTGTTTGCTGAGTGCTTCCTAGGGCCTGTGTACCTTGCTGGAGCTCTATATGTGTCAATTCTACTCACCCTAAAGGCCAAGGAGGTAGTGATTACAACTCTCCCTATTGTACAGAAACTGAGGCCAGAAAAGCCGGGAGCCTTTGCCTGCAGGCCCTCAGATAGTGGGTGCCTGAGGTGACGTTGGACCCAGGCTTGCTAACCTCCAAAGCCTGATTTCCTTCTACTAAAACGTTATGCCCCAACTCAGTCTTGCCAAATCCATTTTTCCCACCCTGCCCTCGGCCTGCTCCTCCTCCTTTATGCCCTTGCTCAGGGACCCACATCACCATATCAGTCAGTATGCGGCAGGCTCTGCTGCAAGAACAGGTGACTCTAAATGGCCATGGCCTATAACAACCAGGAATTATTTCCTACTCATACTCAGCAGCAATGTGGGTAGTTAGGTGGCTCCTGCTCATCCCCATCACTGAGGTTCCCAAGCTGATGACGTCTCAACACGTGTTTCCTTGCTCAACAAAGCAAAATGGAGATCTGAAGGGCCTCACATCAGCTGGCACATGTGCCAGCCCAGAAGTGTCGTCTGTCAGGTTCACCCTCAACACATTGGCCAGAGCTAGTCACGTGCTGGCATCTGCCCACAAAAAAAGAGGTGGGATATTGGGAAGCAGTAGTGATGTCTGTCAATATTGCTATTTGCCCAGGATCCCCAGGGTGAAACCCTGGTCTTCTGAGATTAATGGATGCTTTTTCCCCCTTCCCTAGGAGTTAGGGGCAACAGAGCTGACCGTGGAGTCCCATAGACATGTAGGACTTGTGAGGCTTTGTTACCAAATTTTTGTGTGTGTCTCTGCTGTCTTATCTGTAAAAGGGGGCAATAATGCCTCTATCACAGGGTCATGGTAAACATTTGCAAGCTAGGTCCCTTCCTTTCCTTCTCACCCCTACCACAGTCCCTTACCGTCTTCCAGCCTCTCCTCTCGACCACCCATGACTGACATCTCTCACAGGCACTCCTGCGATGAGCTCATCCACCCGCCCCTCTGCCCTGAGCCACATTCCCTCCAATCCATCCTCTGCCCCATGGTTTCCCTGATCATCTTCCTGAGCCACAAACCTCACTTTATTGCTTCCCTGCTCTTGATTTTCTCACAGCCCCTCATCCCCTCCGTGATACGGTCAGATCCACATCTGTCTCTGCAGCCTCCTGACTTTCCCACAGCCCCATCCTCATGCACATTGCACCATTTCCCAGGAAATTCTTCCTGATTTTTTAAACCTGCATATCTTAGGCTATTTTCTCCTTTTGCTTGGAATGGCCTTTTCCTATCTCAGCTGGAAAACTCCTGTTCATGCTTCAAAACTCAGCTCACATATCACCTCGTATATGAAGGCTTTCCCAGCTACCCCAGCAGGGTTGATTATCTTTCACCTACTATTAGGAAGCGCTGCCTGAAATTCCATCAACAATACATTCCATTGAGACAAGCTAAAGTTTCATCAACCAGTCCCCTTTGTGAATGGGAAGAGCCCACACCACAGACAGCAGACCCAGCTCAGAATTTGAACTCTGGGCTTTTCTTGAGCTCATTTTGTAAACTTAGAAAGGTCACCTACCCACATGCATCCATCCCCTGGAGGAGGGACTCGCTGTTTTTTGGAGCTGCCATAGAAATATTTCGACTTCTTTATGATTACCACCTGCCCAGGGCTTTTTCTATCTCAGGATCCACCTGTTTCCGAGGTGACAGAAACTAGAAATGACGTCACCTTTCAAGAGGGAACCCTCTCTCTCTCTCTACTCTTTGGCATGACTTCATTGCAGACACATCATATCCTGAGGTGTCACAGAAAGCACAGTCTTCCCATGACAAAATCTATACACACAAAGGGAGCAATATGGGGGGTAGGGGTGTGGTTATTCCATCACAAACACATCCTGTGTTGAGGACAAGGAAGTTTTGTATTTAATACTTATACCCTTAGGTGTGGGGGCAGCTGGAGCTATGGTGGAACCTCACATTTATCCACATAATTTTTTGACAAGCAGTATTCAACTTGAAAAGATAGGGAAGTTGAGGCACAGAATGGTGACGTGACTGGCTCAGGGCCCACCTCCATAATTTCAGGTCATGGACAGAAGCCCTTCTGGTTTCCAGGTTATTTTTTCAGAAATTCATTGAGCCGGATTCAATGGCTTACTCCTGTAATTCCAGCACTTTGGGGGTCTGAGGCAGGTGAATCGCTCGAGCTCAGGAGTTCAAGACCAGTCTGGGCAACATAATGAGACCTTATCTCTGCAAAAACTAAACAAAAAATTAGCCAGGTACAGGCTGTGCTTTCTGGGACCTATAGTCCCAGCTACTTGGGAGGTTGAGGTGGGAGGATCTCTTGAGCCCAGGAGGTTGAGGGTACAGTGGGCTATGATCTCACTGCTGCACTCCAGCCTGAATAACAGAGCAAGATCCTGCCTCAAAAAATAAATAAATAAATAAATAAATACAGATCACTGAAAAGCAAGTCATGAATTTTGGTGATAACCCATGCCTGTGTGGATAACTGAGAAATAGCAGGGCAGCACAGTGGAATGTGTTCAGCCACTGAGAAAAATGCACCTGATCTCTAGCCAGCAACATAAACAGATGCCAGAAACACATCACTGCGGGGAATATGTTGCTGATGGTTCTGGACGATATGATACATGATATCATTTATGTGAATGTTTAAACACAAAAATAATATATATTATAATTATAAAATACGTACACAATTTTTTAGTGGCTTAGAAGGACATGAAACTCATAATAATCGCTGCTTCTGGAGACAAGGAAATGGACCAGGATGGAAATAGTTGTCGTAGGAGGTAGGCATGAATTGTGTGTTTATCTACAAGGTTCTAATAGTTTTTAAAGCACTCTGGTACATTCATATATTACTTGCAGAATAGCTCAACTATATACACAGAAAAATAATGGAAATAAATATAAGAAAAGGTAAAAGGTTAATTGTGAGTGGTGAGAATATAAGGTGATTGTAAATGTTTTGCACCTTTTCTTCCTTTTCAATTTTCCCCAAAAAATTCTACGAAAATAATTCTGGGTTCAGATCCCATCTCTGCTGCTAACAAGTTATAAGGCTCTTGCCACTGCCCTTTCCCTCTGTATGACTCGGTTTCCTCACTGGTGACCAAAGGGGTTGGGTTAAACAATCACTTAGGTTAGCTTCCAGTTCTTAGCCCTGTGAGCTCCACACACAGAGGTGGGGGCAGATCCATTCCCAACCAAGTGACATTTTCCAGCCAGACTAAAAATAAACTAAATGTTTCATATGGCCAAAGTGTCCATTGCTAAATGTAAGAAGGAAAATGGATGGAAGAGGAAATAATCCACTTAGGGTCCATGTTGAGAAGTAGCAGCAAGATCTTACCAACCCAGCAACACAAGTATCTCTATGCGATGCAACTCCACCTCTCTTCTGTGCACACAGGACATGCACTCCCCACTGGGCTGTACAAGTGACAGCTAGAACCTTAAGCCTGTCTCCACTGAACGGCCCCTGGTGAGTTCTACTGCGGTATCTCAATCAGGGATGTCAGACCAGTTCAGCCTACAGAAAGTACCTTTCTCCAGGTTCTGTACATCCCACCACCTCCAACCCCTCTTCCCCAGGTGCATGTGTGGAGCCAGCCACCCTTCCCCATCTAGTAGAGTCAAGACCAGGAAGCCACTCCTATCTCCCTATTCCAGGCCACCTCTCAGTGGGCTTGGAATCAAAGCACCTCACTCAGGTGAAACACTCCAAGACAGATGTGGTCTGATCTGATCCCAGTGCTCACCAGCCAAGGGGTAAGGAAAGAAACTGGACTCCTGATCCCATCATCATAAAAATCAGCACACTGGCTGTGAGGCTGGCCTTGTACTAAGCACACCACCTGCTTTTTACCACTGGTCCTCACACAGCCTAATTTCGTAGGCAGGAAACTACAACTCAGAGGGATCTGCCCAGTCCACAGCCAGCCAGGCCAGGGGCTAGCTCCAAGTTCAAGGCTTTTTGCCCTGGACAAAGTCACTGCATGTTTGTAGCTTGGCAAGTTCAAAAGCCATGTGAGGATGGGTTCCAGTCCTCCCCAAAGCTTCTGTGGTCACATTCACACCCTTTCAGTGCAAAACGTCCCCAGCACTCCCAGGCAACAGACTGCGATCACTGGACCATCTGGACATCCCCAGGAAGAAGAAAGGGCGCTCTGGAGTCATCAGGCAAGCTTTTGCCATCTCTTGCTTTCTCTCCCTATAAATGGCACAAAGGTGCCCATGTCACAGTACTTTACTGAGGATCAAGCAGAGGGCAGGTAAGAGAGGTCTCTGCAGCACAAAGGTCCTCTACAAATTCCTCCCGCTTCGGATCAGCCTAAAAACAGGCACAGCTGCTCCTAACCTGTCCTAGTGGCTAAGACAGGCCAACATGTCCCAGTGAGAAGCGTTGACTGCCCAAGTCTAGCGCTGCCTGTGGAGTTGCAGGATGTGGTTGGCGAGAAGAGCGAGGCATGTAGAGAAAGCCTTCCCAGAGGCCTTTGCAGCAAAGCCACAAGTTGGCGGGGCGGGGGGACAATTTGCTGCCTTCACTCTCTTTTGGTAATGCAGATTTTTTAAAGCTACCAAAAGGAAAAAAAAAAAAAAAGTCATTTTCTTCCAAAATACTCTTCCTTCTCATGAAAGGGTAAGCATGGAAATTATTAGGCCTAAGAGAAAATCTGCTGTGCCAGCTTTGAGATCTCACCAGGACGCTGGACAGCCAGCCTTTAGAAAAGAGGTCGAACTCCTTCCTGAGCGCGCCGGGCAGTCCTTTCAGTCTTAGTAAAGCGTAAATCACTGGGTCAAGGAGCAAAAACAAAACAGCTTTTAATGCCTGCTTGGACATCAAACCCATCTCACAAAATAGCACTTTGATGAGTTTCATGTACGTGAATCCAAAACACGCAGTTTAAAGATCCCTCAAAGCACAGGAGGCTTGGAAATTAGCAGAGGAGTACACTTTTTAAGAAACATGAAAAACACAAACCCACACTTGGGGCTTTGCCAAGCCCAAATGTTTGAAAAGATTGTTAACTATAACCTGGCATCCGAGCCACTAACTGTGCAACTAGAGTGGACTCAGGGTGCCTATGGAGGAAGTTACCAGAATCCATTGACCATAAGCCCTCCTGGGGTGATTAGCTCATCTAGCCATGTATCTTTAGAAAGGAAAGTGCATGGGCACCCCCTACCCCACACCTCACTTCCTCTGTCTTGTCATTCCCAAGCAATGTGGCTTTGGGGAGTAAATGATTCCCGGGTGACAGGGAGGCAGGCTTCATGCACTCACTTTTACTGAGTATCTTCCCTGAGCGTTCTCCATCAGCAAGTTAATGCCTCCTCTCCTTCCTGTTCTCACTGCAAAACCAGGACTTATTTTGTAGCTGGATGGACCAGCTGGAGAGGCTAGAGCCCAGGCTGCTTGAAAAGTAGCAGAGGTAGGTAGTGGGAATAGAGCCAGAGAAGCGGGTGACAGGCACAGAATTATAGCAGCATCCTTGGGGAGTTTGGGGACAGTGAGCAGGGACTTTGTATTTGGAGATTAAAACAGGAGAGAGATGGAGGGGACAAGAGCTCCTGACCTTAATGTGTGTGAAAGTCTGGTTCTCTGCGAGTCCAAGAGCGAGACTCTGAGAGTTGCATGGAGAAGGTTTATTGATGAGTGTTCTCTGGCACAACAGGTTAGGAAGGGTGGAGGGAGCATTGAGGAAAGCAGGATTGGGCAGAGGAGAAAGGTGCACTGTGGTTCAGCTGCAGCTGAGCTCACAGGAAACTCTGGAGCTAGGAGAGACCTTCAGGGATGCCCCCAAATCAAAGCAAAGGGATTGGGCATTTGTACTCCAGCATTAGCTGGACATTGGATGCAGGTTGCCTATGGAGAGGGCATGTTTTGGCTGAGGGCAATGTCCAGAGAGTGATGACACAGCCAACACTCCAGGCACCTGAGGCAAACCGGGATCAGGGCTGCTCCCTGCCGTATCGACCATTGTCCACCCCTTGTGGTGCCTACACCCATTTATCTCACATACTCTGTTTACTCTATCTGGGAACAGCTGCTCCAGGATTCTGGTTGGTCATTTTCCCTGGGAGGACTTACAAGAGAAACGTTAATGGGACAAACTGCAGCCACCACCACTGCCCTGTTGTCATAGCTGCATCTGACACTCATGGTCTCTCCTATAGTACATTTTGTACCCCTTCTTATTGTCAGCATCTCTACTGCATGGTGGGAAACAGGGGCTCACCAGAGGGAACGAACCACCCCATCTCATCACTGTAAAACTCTCACTTGAAGGATGAGGGACGCAGGACCGGACAAAGGGAGAAGCTGAACTTCAGTGGATCCCACGCCTTCTTAATAACCGACTTTGGCATAGCAGACCTGCAGGGTTTGAGGCTCCGACTTCCTCTGGAACACTCTGCCACTTTTATAATTATGACCTGGGCCTGATCCTCAACTCTCCGTCCTCCAGGAGGGTGAATCTCTTTATCTGCTGCCCTCTGGCTTTCACACTTAGCCCTTAATTGGTGATTAATCACTCTCAGCCTAGCATTGTCTCTGTAACACATTCATTGCCCCCAGCGACAATTCCATAGTACTTTTAATTGCTATCCCCTCCCTCCTCACCTGAGAAATTGCACCTGCCAGTGCACCCCTTCCCCCAATATCCCGTCTCATTTCACCACCAGCAAAAAGGTCAAATAATTGCATTGCCACTGCATGTCTGGGGTCTGTCCATGCAGCACCTTCTCCAGGAATGGAGTCTCCACTGCCAGTTAGCCAGCAGGTGATCCAGTGCCAAAATCGAATTCCAGAGTCAGCCTCCTAGGGCCACTGCAGGAGCATAGATTGTTTAGTGGGCTTGTAGGTAACAGATGATGAGATGGAACTTACGTCCTGGAGGTTTGTTGAAGAGAGCTCTGTTATGGTTTGGCTGTGTCCCCACCCAAATCTCATCTTAAATTGTCAGCTCCCATAATTCCCACGTGTTGTGGGAGGGACCTGGTGGAAGATAATTTTATCATCAGGGTGTTTTCCCTCATACTGTCCTCATGATAGTGAATAAGTCAAACAAGATCTGATGGTTTTATAAGGGGAAACCCTTTCATTTGGTTTTCATTCTTTCTTGTCTTCCATCATGTAAGATGTGCCTTTGACCTTCTGCCATGATTGTGAGGCCTCCCCAGCCACATGAAACTGTGAGTCCATTAAACCTCTGTTTCTTTATAAATTACCCAGTCTGGGATATGTCTGTATCAGCAGCATGAAAATGGACTAACACAAGCTCTCAGGAACCACGCCTGTGATGGAGCAAGGGGAAGACGGGGCAGAAGGAGAAGCTGGACTGGGATCCAGTTGCAATAAAGGCCTCAGCCCACCCCATGGGGGGCTCTCAATCTGGTGTCACCCATCAGAGCTGTCCTGGATTGAGACAAGGGGGCCAGGTCTTTATGTCCCCACCTGGCACAGTTAGTAGAGACGGGATACACCCAGAGAGAGGGAGAAACTTAGGCCTAAGCAGCTTCCTTCAGCCAAGAGCAATTTCCAGAAAGGGATACAGCTCTGAGCCAGCCCTGGCCAACAACCCCAGCAGCTGGGAAATGAGTTCCTGGGCCCTAACAGAGTACATACGCCATGCATCACAGCATCCACTACAATGTCCACCTTCCCCAGGAGATGAGACAAAATTCATTGCATGGACACACGAATGAGTACATGATTGCAAGGCGTGTGAGGTGCTCAAAGGATTGGGCACCAGTGAGGGTCTCTGTCTTCATCGGGAGGGTTAGGGAAGGCTTCTTCAGGGAAGAGAATTTGAGCTGAGGGATGAGCAGGCCAAAGCTGGGTGAACACAAAAGGGGATGAAGCCATCCAGCAGAAGACCTGAAAGGTGTGAGCGAGAACCAAGACACAGGAAGGATGGAGGTGCTCTTAAAGAACTGCAAGAAGGCGATGGTGGTTGGAGGAAGAGCAAGGAAAACCCTGGCCTGAGATGAAACCCGACAAAACCAAAAAGGGAAAACCAAAACTAGGCCTGGTTTGATGAAGCCAGACAAAAATCAAAAAAGGAAACCAGGCCTGGAGAGCCACGGGGAAGGATTTTGGTCTTCAAGGAGCTACTGAGGATGAATTTAAGGCTTGGAGAGGCAAAGCAGCAAAAAGACATGGCACACAGGCCACTTATTGGGGATCTCCTGAGGATCATCCCCTGCTGACAGCAACCCTTGGCAATGCAAACCCTTGGCAATGCAAATCCTTGGTGTGGTCATGCTGAGGTCAGGCTTGAGTTGTGGCTAAGATGGGGCCACATCTGGGTGGAAGGGGCCACCAGGGGATAGGCAGAGGACAGTAAGAGGGAGAAACATGCAGGGCCAAGTCCCAGCAAGTGGATTCTGTAGAATATGGAGAACAAGGCTGGCTGGCCAGGACCAGATCACAGGGTGCACCATTCACCAGACTAAGGAGACTGTCCCTCATCAGGTAGGAGACAAGATGGTAAGTGCAGGCAGCATAGTGGAGTCTTGTGCTCGACAGAATAACGGCACCCAAAAATGTCCATATCCTAGTCCCAGGACCTGTGAATATGTCATTTTACATGGCAAAGGGACTTTGCTAACATGATTAAATTAAAGACTTTGAGATGAGCAGATGATCCTGGATTATCCAGGCAGGCCCAGTGTCATCACAAGGTCCTGATAAAAGAGAGGCAGGAGGGGCAGGGTTAGGAGATTCGAGGGTGCCAGGTGGCTGGCTTTGAAGATGGGAGCAGGAACAAGGAGCCAAAACTTACAAGCAGCTTCTGGAAGATGGAAGAGTCAAGGAAATAAGTTCTTCCCTAGAACCTCCAAGAGGAAGGCAGCCCTGCTGAGTTCTTGATTTGAGCCCAACAGGACCCATTTCAAACCCCTACTTCTGGGGTGGGATTAAGGAATGGCGGACATAAGGATATGGACAGTGGAGAAGGAAGGGGAGCCATACATGAGAGAGGGTCAGGGAGATAGAAGCCACGGAACTGAGGGGCACCATCAGTCATGAGCAGTGAGTATAAGTGGGAGCCCACGTGATTTCTATGGGGTGACATTCACAGAGAGGAAAGAGAAGAAGAGACAGGAACTGGAGGAGAGGCTGGTGTCTGCACTCTGCTGCTGTTTCTTTAGAGGGGAGCCAACCAAGCTCGCCTCTGGGAGAGTCTGAAAGTTTCTGGCGTGGCTAGACCTGCATGGCTCATTCAACACTCTTCATTTTCCAGGTACCAGAGACTACGTGGATTCAGAAGCAAAAGGAGAAGATTATAACTCCCAACACAAAACTTTATCCATAGGCTGCAAGCTGGAGAAGTGTGGGCCTCCAGGATATCAGCTGCCTGGTGCTGGGGACAGTCACCTGTCCTAGTGTGGGGCAGGGAAGTAAAAAGGGATGGAGGGCTGAACTGCGGGCTCCATGACTCAGCCCTATGAAGGTGCCAGCAAGGGAAAGGTTGGGAGGCAAAGAGACGAAGTCCACACCTGGGATGCCAATTGCTCTGCCCAGCCCCCTAAAATGGGCATTCCTGCTTGATCACCTCCAGTGTCAGGGAATGGTCTCCCAAAGACAGGGTTGGCACAGTAGGCTTGGCTGGTGTCAAAGGATCTTCCTTAGCCTGTGCCAAAGTTGGCTTCCATATTGATGTCTTCTTGTTTTTGCTTTCAGGCCCTACTGAGTGCCTTCACTCCTTTTCTCAGTTAGCCCCTGAAATCTGAGGGCAGTGGCATGTGTTCCTCTAGGGGCAGCATGTTCCATCCTTCCACAGCTCAGTTCTGCCCCTCCTCAGTATCCGATGAGATGGAAGTCTCCCCTCCCCCACTCCTCATCGCCTTCTTATAAAATGCCCTGCGATTTGCTGCTTTTTGGGGAGGGAGAGCCCACTGCCCACCCTGAAGTGAGCACAATGCCTGCAGGCAGCAATGCAGAAATGAGCAGAGCACCCACCTCCCTATCCTAAACCTGAGCCCACTGTAATGCAACCTTAGATCTCAATCACTTTATATAAGCCGCCACAGCATCCTGTTGAATTTTGTTGAGTATGATTCCCAAGGCATTTGATTCATGCATTTCTACAAAGCTGAATTTACCCTACCCTGATCTTCCGTGTGCTCCCGTTCTTTGACCCTACATATAGGAGGTTGCATGAATGTAGCTCCAGGGCCCAAAGGGTTCCGTGGTCGTGGGTCATTGCTCTGTCTTCCCCATCAGGCTGGAGCTCCTCTAGGAAGTGACTCAGTCTTATGAATGTCTGTAATGCTAGAACCCACCATAAAAAATTAGGGGCTGAGAAAAGAGAGAAAATGGAAGAAGGAAGGGGGGAGGACAGGAAGGGCAGCAAATGTGAAAGGAATAGACAAGGGAACCACAGGAATGTGCCGCACCTGGGTAGGTGCAGGTAAGCCTGAGACATGAAGGGAGGAAGCCGAGGTGGCAGGGGCCTCTGCAGAAACAGGTGTGGCTGAGTGTTAGGTGGGCTCGGGACATGAGGAGATGAGTAGAGCCGGGGCAGAAGACAGAGACTGGACCACACTGGACCACACTCAGGCACCACTCAAGGCAGTGTTCTCTCTCTGGTCTGTCCAATCTCACGGGAATATACCCCAGCCTCTCTCTGAGGCAGTGCGCATTGGCTCACTGGGCTGCAAGAAGTACAGGTCCAGCCCCATCAGAAAGTGAGGCCAAAGCTGGAATCAGAATTGCCATGGAGCCTGGAGCACGTCTGGGCTGAGTCCTACCCAGCCCGCCCCTCCAAGGAAAAGCCATGAGGCTGGGCAATGAGGCTGGGACACAGCAAAGAGGGGAAGAAGGGAAACCTAAGGATATGGAGAACCGATGAGATGATCTGTGTAGAGTACTCCACACAGGGCCCAGCACTGAGCAAATGCTCTTTAAACCGTGATGATGGCAGAGGCGGTGGTTAGAATGAGGGGAATCAAGAAGAAAACCAGTACAGATTGAGTGTCTACTGTATGCACTTGGCATCTACTAGCTGCCTTCACCACTGGGATTTCTATTAACCCTGCTCAGCAATTTTATGGGATGGGTAAGCTTATCCCTGTTTTACAGATGAGGAAGCCGAGGTCCAAAGCATGGCTCTCTCTGCACAGTTTAAAATGGGTGGGACGGGAGTCAAACCCTGGTCTTTGTGACTCTGCAGCTCCTGTTTTCTAGTGTGGAGGGAGACAGTGGAGGAGAAACAGGAGGAGATGAATAGTACCAGAAAACTGCTTAGTAGGGCTTGTGCTTTTCTAGCCCACCAGGGGCCAAACCCTGAGTGAGGCACAGAAAACCAAATATGGGCTCTGATCCCAGGGAGTCCACAAAGGTGCACTGGGAGGCAGGAGGTGGCATGAACAATGATCGTACGGAAGCAGACCATGCCACAATAGGGGATACACAGCGTTCTTGAGGGCGCAGAGGTGACAGGGTGAGGGAAGGCTTCCTGGAGGAGATGACATTTGAGCTAAGCCGTGTGAGTAAGCATCCATCTTCCCAGAAGATCAAGGCATATCTGGTTCAGGGCAATGTGTGAATATTGACAGTGCCTGACACATTTTCCTGCCCTGTCCTGCCCTGCCCCTTATTCACCCACTCTCCACAGCAGAGTCTAAACCAACAGTAGACACCACAGTTGCTCTAAAGCCATCCTACTAACATCTTCCCTCTGTCTTTGTTCTTCCTTCTGTCCGAGGAACTTTAAAGACCCCCAGCCCTAACACAGGACATCCAGTCTCAGACTAGGAAAAAAAAACTATTTCAGCCAAGCTGGCTACAGGCAAAGCATCTCCCCTGGAAGAGAGAGAAGGTTCCCAGGTTTGGGTCAGGGGGCGTAAATCGATCCACAGCATACAACAGGAAATAGAATAGTACCTCACCCAAACCAGTTATGTAATGTTTAAAAGGCAGCTCTCAAATGGGAAGAGCATTTATCTATTATGAACATTTTCCATTTTTAGTGGTAATTGAAGTTTCTCGTCGGAGGCTCATGCTAAAAGCGCCGGGGTATTGTGATCTTCCCCACCCTTTCGAATGCAATTAGAGAATTTAATCAAACTCCACTGCAAGTGCAGTGCCAGCCAGGCTATTTTTGCATTTTTCAATCTAGAATCATTTGGGGACTTTTTAATTGTTAGTTGGGTTTATTTATTGAACTCAGGCTTAAAAGAAAAATAAACAGCAAGAAGGCAAGAAGTAGCTGGAAATGCAAGAAGAACCCAATCCCTGCGATTTAATAAAGTCTGTCCTTGTTAGCTCCAGCAAATGCTAAATTCCAATGAATTCAAATTTCAACCGGGTCTCTAAACATCACATTATTTACATCTTTCATATATTATGGTATTTCAAATAAGATTGTTATAAAATTGCCCCAACTTTGGGCAACTGTAGATCATAAAGTGGGAACATTATTGCATTAAAGGAGAGGGGCTGTATCTCATTGAAAACACATAAGCACATAATTTCATAGACGTATATCTGCAGCCACATATATATCTATGAACAATGAAATTGCCCCAAAATTAAAAGCCTTCTGGCTATATATTTGTAAACACAATCAGATCACAATCCAATGAAGGAGCCTTTCTGAATTAATGTGCATCACGTGATCTTCCTATCATTACATTTATAACTTTCCTTTTGGACAGCTCACTGCCTTCTCTTTGTCTCCATAAAAGTACGAGGGTTTGTGTGTGGATTTTCTTGTTTTCTTTGGCTAATGGTATATATCTCTATTCTTGTTTTTAAGGGAAGGGGATTAGATCAGAACTGTGAAAAAATACACAAAGAAAGAAAGAAAGTCACTCTTTTACACCTGCAGATAGCGAGAGTCCCCATCTAATTTCTCATAACTTCTGGCATAAAACACTTTGCATTTTAAAAAGAAACTGTCATCTCACTCATTTTTATGATTTTGATAATGAGAATGGAAACTATATTGTTAACCAGAAAAGCGCAGTGATCTTATATGCACATTAAAAGGGAAAGACCATTCCTTTAATTTAGATCATTTAAAACAAAACTTTCCAAGTGACAACCTTTTAGTTGTAATTTATTCATCTATTGCAGTTCAGTTTTCATGGGGAAAGTCATACCTGAGAAACGGGGTGCACAGTAAATGCGTAAGCCTTCCTTTTCCACAAACAAACCACAGAGGTACCCCAGAGTCTGGTAGGAGTCTACGCTGGTCTGGTAGAAGGAGTCTGGTGGAAGGCGTCCACACTGAGAATGAGAAGATCTAGCTTCCACCTCGGCTCTGTCTAGTGTGTTGTTTCCAAATGCATAAGGACCACTAAGCCTCAAGTGACCAAAAGCCAAATGGATAAAGTATCTTGTGTATCTCCAAAATCCAAGGTGCATTGGGTTCAGGCATGGCTGGATCCAAGATCTTCAACAATGCAATGGGAATTAGTCTATCTTTCTCTCTTGTCTCTGTTTTCCTCCGTGTCGGCTTTATTCCTGGAACCTATGTGATCGTGCTTAGCAGATACAGACTTGTGTCATATGTACTACTCTTGTGCTACTGGACTACTCTTGTGCTACTGGACTACTCTATTGGGTACACTAGAAAGAGGCCCCGTGTTTGCTCCCATGGGCCACCTCTGAGTCCTTGCCCATCCCTGAACAAATTCATGGTGCTCAGGCAGGTGGAATGCACTGAGTTCCTGAGCCCAGGTCACCTGTACACTCTTGGAATTTACAGAAGGAGGCAAGCCTCATCCACATGACATGGATGGCAGAAGGGGCTACTGCATATCCTCAGGGGTGCTGGAGCTTCAGAAAGTAACAAAATGGGTGATACATGGCTTTCTCATCTATCAAATTGAGACAAATTGACCAAATATTAAAACTGTGTGTGAGAGAAACCTATATCATGGGAAAACTTTGTTTCTCAAACTGCCAAATGATGGTTCCTCTTTGGTTATTCTCATAATTTCAACAAATACAAGATTCCCAAGTAAAGTCTGTTTTGTTTTGTTGAATTTGTGCTTGGTTTTTAACCCAGGCTGGTTCAGTCCTTCCCTAGGGGTTCTCAGCTATCAAATTGAGATTATAAATGTGAAGGTATTTAGCAGAGTCCAAATGAAAAGCATTATATAATACCAGACTTAAACTACACATTATGATTATGGGATACTATGAAAAGTGAATCAGCAGATGACACCAAACTAGTCTCTAAATGAGACCACAGCACACACGTTTATCCTCTTCACACCTGCTTTGTGTCAGGCAACTCCCACAAGAAAAGAGGCATTGGAGTTCAAGATATCACTTCAGCGCAGTTAAATTAATGTATTCTTTATAATTAACTTAAATGCAAGTGCACTTGAACTTTATTCCATTGTATGGCTTCATTTTTTTTTTTTTTTAAGATGTAGCCTGAGCTTCAAAGCACATCACATATTCTAGAAAAAAATTATCGGAAATAGGTTTGCAGCCACCATTAGAATTTGAATGTCCAGAATGGGCAGCCCAGAGAGACACCTCCCATTATAGAGTGGGGATAAAATAAAATTAGTTTGTCTTTTTCTCCCATTGTGATAGCGTGCTTTTTTTTTTTAAGAATATTGACTCTGTTTAGTAAATATAATACATGTTCATTGTGAAAATACCCCGATAATACAAAAAAGTACAAAAAAGCCAGTTTAAAAAAGAAAAGAAAAACTATTCAAAATTCCACCACACAAACAAATGACCACCAGTATTTGGTAAACATAATTCTAAGCATTCTTCTATGTGTAAAAACAGATAAAATGATAGTGATGGTGAAATAAAAGAAAGATAAAGGGACAAAAATTGAAACATTATGCACACTTTTTAATATTTAAAAGTTCTAGATTATATTTTACTTGAATTTAATGGAATAAAAAAGAAACTAAAGTAAAATTGGAAGGCTTATCTCAGATCCATTCTCTTCAGTATGTGGGATATGACTTCCTTCCTAAAAGTCCCCTCTAAAGGGAAAAAAGACATTATAACACACATTGGGTTTGAGTTATCTTTAAATTACATTTTAATTTTAGACTAATAGCTTCCTGCAATGAAGGAAGTGGAAATTAACACCATATATTTCTTCTCTATCTCTCAACTCTTTTTAGTTGCATTATTATTGTCTGGCTTTATAATATTTACATTTCATTCAGTGAACAAAATTTTGGTTCAGTCAGTTTTAGTGACTGTTATGTTCACCATCTCGCCATGATGCCATCATTCCTGCATCATTTATTTTACTTCATCTTTGCGTTGTATAGACTTGAAAAACAAAATAAATAGAGAGTTTCCATTTGGGGAATGTTTATTTTCCCTGAAATGCTCATAAGTATTGTGATCTGTAGCCCTTATTTCAGTAATGTTTTCTTCAGTTATATCGTTTAATGTTTTTCAGTGTCATTTGTTCGGTCTCTCCCCAAAGAACACAAATTATGCATTTATCTTATTTCTCTTTTCTGCCTATCTATTACAAAAATATACTGAAGCAGGAGGATTGCTTGAGACCAGAAGTTCAAGACCAGCCTGGGCAACATAGCAAGGTCTCCTCTCTATAAAAAATTTAAAAATTAACTGAGCATGATGGTATACCCCTGGAGTCCCAGCTACTCAGAAGTCTGAGGCAAGAGAATCACTTAAGGCCAGGAGTTCAAGACTGCAGTGACCAATGATTGTGACACTAAACTCCAGCCTAGGTGACAGAGCAAGAACCTGTCCCCCACCACAAAAAAAAAAATTATGATAGTAGTATATCATCTTTACAATCATTTTCTATCATCATACATTGAAAATGGGGGATGGTATTTTTCCTTGACACAGTAGCTGGAGAGGCTGGGGGTTATGTAAGCCTCCCAAATATCTTTCAGTATGTGGGAGTCTTGTGCTATAATGAGTGTGGTGCTGAAGATGCCAATACATGCTATAGAGTCGGCCAGACCAGCATGTCCTCGACAATGTTTCTCTAGTATGTTGATTCCCACTTTCAGATTCTAGTGAAGCTTAAATTTGTGTAGCATTTTTCTTTTTCACATCAGTTTTTTTTTTCTTGAGTTCTGCCATCTCTTTATATGTTGTTTTATAATTTTTTTTAATTTATGGAGAATTATTTATCTAAATTTTTTCACTCTTTCCTTGGGCAAGTTATGTTAGAAATTCCCTTTATCTGCCTTTTGATGAGGGATTTCTTCCCTCCATGGCTGTGATTATTTTATTTTTGCAGTACAATAGGTCACAGGCTGGTTTCTCTGTGTAACCTTTCATGCTGAATGGAGCTAGCCACATATTGACTTGAGAGAGAGTGAGGTGAAAAAGAGCATGAACTGGGACATCACGAACTTGGACACGGCCTGGTGTCTGGAACTCCTCGTTTCTTAAATGTGATTTCCTTTGCCCTGAAACATGTCCCTATCCTGTTGGCCTTGAAAAGGAGCTTTTCCTTTTCCACGGGAGGTCTCTGAGTTTGATCCAGAGTTCAGCGTCTATCTCTCCTCCTCATCATTGCACAGATAACCGGTGCTTTCCCGAGACCAAGGGCCTTAGTCGTAGGTACTAGGACTGGCATGCTGAGTCCATTTCTCCTGCACCTCCACCCTCTCATCATTGCATGATATCATCCGAGTCTCCACAGGACATTGCCCACCCATGCTTGGATGATGTGGTCATAATCCATGGTTCATTCGATATGTCTTTTAGCCCTGGGTGACTCGTTCTTAGGGAAAGTTGTTTCCTGCTCAAAGTCCAAAGAGTTGGTACTAGCTCTGGGTACCCTCTTCAATTGCATTTTGCAAGATTTAGGAGATATGCATAACTTTCCATGATTTGCGAGTGTGGTTTTTCCTTATGTCAAGGAAAGTGAAAAATTGATTCATTTTCATTGTTGGCTGAGGTACATTTTGGGTAACAGTAATAGAGACAAATGTCCCAAGCCCACTTTGTGTAGCCAGAAGCCTGGCTTGAGTCTTGTATAGAAAAGGATTTCCCATTTCAAAGGGTCTTCATCCAGGTCAGATCCAGTTTTCTAGCTGTGTAACTTCAGCCCTCAATTTCTTAACTGTGGCACAGTTTCCTCATCTGTAAAATGGTAAGAGTCATCATCCCTAATCTTCACAGAGTTGTTATGAGGACCAGAGAAGGAATCTATGAAAAGATCTCAACACATCCCATCGCAAGAACTCAACACCTCCTGTTGTTATGATAATGATCCCACAACACCATGAGATAGACACCATTGTCTTCGTGTGACAGATGTGAAAACTGAAGCACAGGTCAGATGACTTTCCCAAGTCTTTCCAGTATCTAAATGTCAAACCTTGGCTTCAAAATCCAGACCTCTGCTCTACCCTGTTCCCAGCCTCGAGAGATGATCTGTAGAGCATGCTCTACCAACACTTTCAGATTGACTAGAGCTTTAGATCAACGTGTACCCATTTTATGGATGAAGGAAAACAGAAGGAGAGTTGTCTAAGGCCCCACAGCTAGTAAGCCACACAGTAAGGACTAGAATGCCGACCTTCAGCAATCTAGAGACTAACGGAAGAATGCAATGAGCTAGTCGATCCATGCCCAGAGGAGTACCTGCACCTGCATATGGGGGCAGAGAGAGAAGAGAAGGAGGAGGCAGGATGGAAAGCGGGTCCTGTCCACCTGCACGAGCATAGACACGTCATCCCACCCTCTGAACCACCCATGCCTCATCTTGAAAATGAAGATAATATCTGCATCATCAGCATCAAGTGAACCAAGGCCCCTTCTGAAACAGAATCTACTCTATTATCTCAGTTGTGTTTTTAAAAACCATTTATCCCTCAGTGTGTGTGTCTGTAAGGTCATTTCTCCATCTCTTATCTATCTACCAATCTGTCTAAACACAGGAAGAATGTAAACAAAACATACTCAAGTATGTTTTTCTGGGTGGCAAGGATACAGGTGATTTTCATTTTCTTTCTGCATTTCTAAATTTTCAAACGTTCCTATAAAAAAAAGAGCACGTGTTATTTATATTACCAAGGAAAAACACAAGCCTTCCATGAATACTGGTCTTGGTAGTGTTGCTGCAGGATGACTGAGACAGTGAGGGGGCTGAGGTGCCAGGGGTCTGCACTCTGACAAGCCTGACGTTACTTCCCTTTCCCCACCCTGAGAGCTCTGGCTTGTGCCATGCCATCCCTGAGCCTCCATTTCCTCATCTGTCGAATGGGGATGATACTGACTCTTGGAGTTGGCATGAGAGTTTAACGGACAGTCTATTCAGATGTCTCACACGGGGCTGAGCACACAGTAATTACTCCCCAAATGTCAGATCCTTTGCCTTCGACGAAAATTCCAGCTGGATCCTCTGCAAGCCTTTGCTAATGGGCCAAAACTGTAGCCAAGGAGAACTCCTGAACAATACTGTTTATTTATACAGTGGGAAGATTGAAATCATTATGCTTTGACTGGCAGGAGTTATTTATAGGCCTTGTTCCCAGTGAGCTGCTGGGATCAGGGCTCTCCCCAACACATTTACCAACTCCCCTGCCTGGCCATGAAACCCCACGAATATCTGAGTGGGCCTCTGCTTCTCAACCACATGAAAGCGGAATTCCTTCCCGGTTCTATTAAACTAAAATCACTCCCTGCAGTAAACAAGGCACGAGAGGGAGGAGGCCAGAGAAAACCCTCCAAAAACGACGGGGCGGAGCCGAGCGGCAGGAGCAAATGCCAACATCCCTCTGTGCAGCTCTGTGTCCTGAGCAATTAGGGATTCCAACCCAAGGAGCCAGATCTCCCTCTGAGTCCGCCATTACTCCCAAGTGTTGATGGAGCCCAGAGTCTGGAGAAAGCACTGCAGTGAACATTATGGGTGTGAATGGATGAGACTTGGCTGGATAAAGATCGGAAAGGGGCATGCCAGGTAGGGGAATCCACACAGGCCAAGGCAGGGTGGCTGGAACGTTGAGGCGCTCAGTTGGGTAGAGCATGAGAGAAGAAAGAGCAAGCAGTAGGCATTCACATGGAATCCACTCAAAATCCTGGCGCAGAGGACATTGATAGACTTTGAGCAAAATTAGGATAAAAGGGGGAGGTCTCTGGAAGATATAGGTGGCAGCATTATTATATCTAGCCCTCTCCCCGTGTTCAGAGGTGCACAAAGCTGATGGGTCCAACACGGAAGGGATCTGAGCCCCCACCCCCACCCCACCCCTGCACAAGTCTCTTCTGCCTCCTCACCAATCAAAGACATTTCCAGAGGGCCCAGGAGAGCCCCTTTGGAGCTTACACACGGAAAATACCTTACGCCAAGTTTTCAAAGTCAGGGCATCGAGTAAAACCCAGGCTGTTTCTCCAAATCCTTTCTTTAAAAAAAAAAAAAAAAAAAAAAAACTTTCCTTTAAGTTCCACATGTGTTTGAATTCAGGGGAAACTCGGACCACTTGTTTTTAATCCATCAACACTTAAATCATCAAAATGCTATAGGCCAATGGTTTGGAGGCCAACAGAACACCGGAGTCTTTTAAAGACTTTCTTCTATTTCTCTAGCAATCAGGAAGTACTCATTTTCCAAGAGGAAACCAAATTTTGACTCCAAAGGGGCTGCTGCATTTAGTTCCAAACTCAGCACCCTCAAAGGCCAAGCAGACTCAGAATTTGGCAAAAGCTGCTGTTGCAATCACCGCGGAGAAAGTATTTGCAGTCCAAGGAGCTTCACGCTCCTCTGCCCTGTTCTGCTGCAGACTCTGCCCTGGATGCAGCAGGCAAAGGGGGAGGAGGAGTGGCTATGGGCTGGGAGAGAAAGGGGCCAGCGACGGTGGGAGTTAATATCAGGAACTGCTGGCAGACCCAGAGGAAAATGCAGATCCTGGCTCCACACATGGGACCTGATGCTGCCGCCCACCACATGTGGCCCTGGTGGGGAGCATGGGCCACTCCATCTCTGCGTGGTCTTTGGGAGAGTGAAAGTCAACATCTATTCCATGAGACTGTGGGAAAGAGGAAATATTCAATAAGAGGAAAGTAAAATAAAACAAAGCAAAGTACACGTAAATGCATGCCAGGAAACACACTTATCCAGGCCAGACAGAATTCCATCAGATTTTACCAAAATCTTGCCCCTGGCAGTCATCGTACCTCCATTCCAAATGCTTACCTATCCACTCTGGCTCACTGGCTGGAATAACATTGGCAGGGATTCTGCAACTCACACAACCGAATGGTGACTGAACAAACGTTGAAAGCTCCCTGTGGAGCAAAGAACACATCGTTTCTAGAGCTTAACGTGTCATGAACAAAACCACATTTCCAGGGGTTGATATCAACCACTAGAGCCTCTGCTAAGAGATGATAACAATAACAGCAATGGTAACTAATAATGGTGTGTCCCCATCCCCCTGAGATTTATTCTGTAGGCCTCTTCCTGTGTGCCCCATACTGACATCTCCTCAAAGCAGGGAAGAGGTGGTGACTTAAGACATAGACACATCTACCCCTAACCATGCTGGTTTGAGAGAGATAGATCCCAATTCGTGCTCTGGCCCACGCAAGCACAATGGGCAGGAACATGTTCCCATTGGTGGCCAAGCTGAGGTCTGAATGTGCAGCACTGCCGTGCCTACCCATTCCCAGCCAACATCACCTCACCTCCTGCAGCTACACAATTCTGGAGGAGGTTATCCCTCAAGAGTAAATTGCAGTCTGACTAAATGGATAACAGCACAGAGTTATGCTGGAGTCAGACAGCTGCAGTTGGATTTCTGGCTCCACCACTTCTGAGCTGTGTGACCTTCATCAGGTTACTAAATGTCTCTGTGCTTCAAAACCCTCTACTGTAGAATCAGGATAATGATAGTTTCTACTTCATAAGATTGCTGTGAGGCCAGGTGTGGTGGCTCACACCCATAATCCCAGCACTTTGGGAGGCGAGTGGATCACATGAGGTCAGGAGTTTGAGACCAGCGTGGCCAACATGGTAAAACCCCGTCTCTACCAAAAATACAAAAATTAACTGGGCGTGGCGGCAGGCACCTGTAGTCCCAGCTACTCAGGAAGCTGAGGTAGGAGAATCGCTTGAACCCAGGAGGCAGAAGTTGCAGTGAGCCCAGTTCATACCAATACACTCCAGCCTGGGCAACAGAGCCAGACTCTGTCTCAAAAAAAAGAAAAATAGATTGCTATGAAAATTAAATTAGCTAGTACATGCAAAGTACGGAGACACCGGCTGGCATCCAGTGCCTCTCCCATGTGTCTGCTATCATCATCATTCTTAGAGGACCAAAGGGTAACACAATCTGTGGACACACACAGAAAGCACGTGGCGCAAAGTTAGCTCTCCACAAACATCAGTTGTCTTTCCTCACACGCCTGCATGTTTCCTACCAGTCAGGAAAGTTTACATCAATGGCAAACTCTGCGGTTCCAGGGAAGCCTGAGATCATGGAATCCGAACACTGAGGTGGCAGGGGAGCAACAGTGGGGTGAGGTCAAATGATCTTGTCCAAATACTGCCTTGGGAGATTTTGCTTTTTTTTTTTTTTATTTTTTTCTTTTTAATTCGCCATCAACAGTTCAGTTTCCAATGCTTTGAAATCTCCTGGGAAGATTTTCCCACTGATGTCAGTCGCCTGTCTCCCCAGAGCTAGAGATGCAGAGAGAAAATCCTCTCAAAGGTCTGGACCACCCACCATGTGCCCTTGACCAAGCAGCCCCTCCTGTCTGCTAATTGGGGCTTGGGGAGGAGGCCAAAGGAAGGTGGGCCTGGCAGGAAAGGAAGAAAGAGAAGGCGATGAGGAGATAAAAGGGAAGTGGGGCCAGGAGGAGTTCCAAATCTTAATCCTTTCTTTCTGCTGGCCTGTCCAGAAATGAATCATAGTTATTTGGTTAAAAGATGTTTTCAGATCCTGGAAGCAAGGTTAAGTAAAAACAATAGGTCTTAGCTCAGGGGGAAAGGAGGGGCAACATCGTGTCTGGGGATAAGAACTGTCCCTAAGCATCAGAGTCAGCCCTAGGTAACCCCAAAGAGCTGAGAATTTTCCTGCCTTCAGACTCTTAGGGGAACAAAGAAGTGTCGCAAGGGTTATTGTGTCAGGGAGCAAGAAGTCACTCTGACAGTTGGGAACGGCTCTGACCAGAGAACAAGAAGATGGGATGGCAATTACCATGGATCTCGTCTTTCCTGTTGCTGCAGTGGAAATGCAGACGAGTGCCAACTGGCCGGCTCATTTGTATGAAGATGAACTAAAGATGAACAAGACTCCTCCCTGCCTCCCCTGGGGGCTTCACGCAACAGGACAGACCACAACATCCAGGGAGCCCAGGCTGAGGAGAGAGAACCTGACAGCCCAAGTAGCAGCTGGAAGCAGGGACTGCAACCCCATCCAAACCCCAAGTTCATCCCTCCTCACTCCAAGTGTCCATAGTCACAGGAGAGGGGCCAGGATGGGCACTCAGACCCGGGATTGAACCCAGCTCCCTATCTACATGGGCTGTCTGGGCCTCTGTGAGCTCACTGGGGACCCCAGGAGAGTCACACACCTTGGTTGTGGTGAGGGACGGTGAGAGTCTACCCAGTGACAGTGTGTGTCTAACTTCGGGACACCAGGCCCAAAGTGGGCCTGGATACAAACAGGTGTGCAGACTGGAGCTCAGCCTTCTCCTTCTCGAAGTCTCAGAGCCCTATTTCCCAAAGAGTCTTTGGCCTTTGGTGATTTGGAAAAGAGAGAGGGAAAGTGAGCGAGACAGAGAGACAGACACAGAGGGACATGGGATGAGATAGAGATACACAGGAAGAGACAGAAAGAGAGAGAAAGGAAAGAGAGGAGAAGGGAAAGGAAGGGAATGGGAGGGGAGAGGAGGGGAGGGGAGAGGAGGGGAGGGGAGGGGAGGGGAGGGGAGGGAAGGGAAGGGAGGGAAGGATGGGGAAAATACAGGAAAGGAAAGGGATAGAAAAGGAAAGGGGAGAAGAGAGGAGGGAGCGGGGAGGGAGGGGAAGAGAGGGGAGGGGAGAAGTGGGGAGGGGAAAAGGCTTCCTGTGGTCCGACAAATTGGGAGACTGAAGATTTGGGCAGAATTCAACCTCCTGTTGTGGAGCAGGTGTTCTCCTGGTCTGCAAATGCCAGCTGGCCTTGTCAATCTCCAACAGGAGGCAGAGTTTGTGTCTGCATGGTTTGTGCACCCTTGGTGGTGAACACACCATGACAGACCCTGGGGGGCACTGTCACTCCTGTCACTTGGACCACTGGGGCCCCCACAGAGCCCCTGCCCCCCTCACAGGTGAGCCTGGCCACAGCGGCTGGAAGGAGCTTGTGGTAGGATCTGGCCAGACTGAGTTCCAGTCTTGGTCAGGCTACGCCAAGCTGGACCATGCCAAGCTGGACTGTCATGAACAGTCAGGACGAGTCATCGTGAACAAGATGCCTTAATTCTCTGTGTGCCTCAGTTTACTCTTCCGAAAAGGTGAAATAATAAAACCCAGTTCCTGAGGGTATTTAAGACAAAAAAAAATGAACTGATAGATGTGAATAGTTAACTGTGAGGCTCACAACCTGGAGGGTAGTTCACGCTGGTTCATCCCCTCCTGAGGCCATCCCCATGTGATGCGGGTGGGGGTGTCAGAGGAAGGATGCAGACCAGGGATATTTGGTGTTCAAATGGGAGGCAATTCTTTGGAACTCTTACCTCATGCTTCCCAGAAAGACCATAGCAGGTCTGGACTAGGGAGCCAAAACCTAGCCCCATTTTGGCTGGGAAAAGGTCACTTTTTGAAGCTGCACTTCCCCATCTGTCATCTGTCAAGCCTGGGTCTATGAAGTCCCACCTCCCCTCACTGTGTGGGGGAAACAGACAAGGAAGGAGAACACACCTGTAAGCCTCAGAGGGCCAGAGAGGCCGGGAGGGAAATGGGTGTTTCCTGAGGACCCATGCAGGGAGCTCGCCAGACATTTACATGGGACAGCATTTGCTGAGGATGCCCACTGACCCTCTAAGCCTGCATTGTAGAGTCAGGCCTGGGTGACCACTCAAAGGCAGAGGTGATTGTGTGTGAGAAGATAAACGAGACGGGAAAATAGTCTCACAAACATGACCAAATGGTCAATCCATCCATCAGTGTGGAAGCAAGGCCAAGATGGATGACAAAGTCCTTTCTCCCCACCTGGAAAGTCTTCCATATTTTATAACTTGGCGTGTCCTCAAAGCCCTTCAGATGGAATCACAAACTTGTCCAGTCCTGAGCCACAGGGGTGCAGCTCGAAGAAGTGAGACCCACCTTCTTGAGGCCACTTAGCACCTCGTGCCCTGCAGGTAACCTGAGTGAGGCCCCCAAAGAGCAATGAGGAGAAAAAAGCTGTTCTGGTCAGGAAATGCTGAGTTCAAATCCCTGCTGCACCACTTTAAAGCCAAGGCCTCAGTTTCCTCACCTTTCTGAAGGATAAGCTAACACTGGCATCTCAGGACAGTCATCAGGTTGATGCACAGGTGGGAACAGGAGCACCCAGCTCAGGCAGCCACATGGGGCTGAAGGTAAATTGGCCACATCCCCACCCCCTACTCTCAGCTTGGAAGCCAGGAGCTTAAATCCAGGTGCTCTAGTCTGGAGATTTCTCAAATAACTTTAAACAGAAATACGACTCCACCCAGCAATCCCATTACGGGGTATATACACCCAAAGGAATAGAAATCATTCCACCCTAAAGACACATGCACTGGTATGTTCATCACAGCACTATGCACAATAGCAAGGCTAGAGAATCGACCTAGCTGCACATCAACAGTGGACTGGATAAAGAAAATACGGTACGTATACGCTATGGAATACTATGCAGCCATAAAAAAGAATGAAATCATGTCCTTTGCTACAACATGGATTGAGCTGGAGGCCATTATCCTAGGTGAATTAGTGCAGGAACAGAAAACAAAATATCGTATGTTCTCACTTAAAAGTGGAAGCCGAATATTGAGTACACATAGACACAAAGAAAGGGACAACAGACCACGGGACCTACTTGAGGGTAGAGGGTGGGAGGATGATGAGGATTGAAAAACTATCTTTCAGATATTATGCCAATCACCACCTGAGTGACAAGATAATCTGTCCACCAAACCCCCACAACATGCAATTTACCCATGTAACAGAGCTGCACATGTACCTCCCAAACCTAAAATGAAAAATTAGAAAGAAAAAAAGAAAATACATCTTAACAAAAACAAACCAAAAAAAAACAGTATGCTGAGCCTCCCGGGAAAGTCCAAGGGCCCTGTCACAGGGATTGGCAAGCAGTTTAGGCGTTTCCAGGAAAAAAGGGGACCCAGCTCGAGGCCACAGAAAGCTCAGTCCCCAACCCTGAGTCAGCCCTGAGTCATGAGCTAAAAACACGCCTTTGCCAACTGCAGCTCTCAGCAGCCATAATTAATACGGGACTGATGAAAACTGTGTTTTTCACTCAACGGAGGAGGGTATTTCAGGTAATTAGGCATAACCTCTTGTATAGGTAATTTGCCTTTTCACATAAGCTCTGGCTGCCATGTCTGGGCCCTACCTCCAAAAAAAAAAAACTTACACCAACATTTAACCGGCAAGATGTGTTTGATTTCAAAGGATTACCCTTCCCCTGTAAGTATTTTGAGTGCAAAATGCTAAATACACAAACACCCTTAATTGGTTTGTTCTAATCCACTGACTTGAGCCTCTCTAAGAGAATCTTTGCACTTGGTCTTTGCAGCCACCTTGCATTTGTTGACGGCTCTGCTCTGAGCTCATCTCCGAGCAAAGCATTCCATAGACTGGAAAGAAGTGGAGAGGTTTCTGTTTGGATCTGTCATTTGTTCATTCATTTCTTCGCATCACAGCTACTGGGAACCCACTGTGCACCCTAGATGAGGAGCAGAGAACTCAACTTGGAGAAATTTAAAATTGAGATGGATGGCAGAGACCAAGTCTGATCACTTCCTTTTACAGATGGGAGCCCTGAGGCCCAGCCTTGCCTAAGTTCACCCAGCAAGTTAATGGAGGAGCTAGGAGTAGAAGCTGGATCCATGCCTCTTGGCCTGCTGAGGAGGCCACAGAAATCCTAGCCGTGACCTCCCCCACTTACAGGGGGCAGGAGCAGCCCCCCAGTTTCTCTTGGGCACACCGAGACCTCTGAGTTTGTGCAGAGACCAGGGATGCGCCCGCCAAGTGGCTGCTTGCACGACAAGGTCTTCCCCGGCCAGGCCCCTGACTAACCACCGATCCCGCAGTCTAAGCCCTGCCCCAACTGCAGGACACTCCTGGGAGAGGTTCCCCAGGTTCCCATGACTAAGGCGGTTCTCCCAGGACAGCTCTATTTTTCACACTGTGCCGATGTCGCAATGCCCAGCCAGATGAAGCAAGAGGGACATTCGATGTCTACCCAACATTTCCAGAGCAGCTCAGGGAAAACTGCCAAAAACCAGAATTCCTCAGGGCTAACTCCCAGCTCCCCTAATTCCCCAGCCCTTTCTTCAGCATCGAAATCTCCTTCCCTTCCTTTTAACTCTAACAACCTTGATGGAGCAGTGGAAACAGCAAGAGCCACGTGTGCTGGCCGAGCAGCTCCTGGAGCAGGGCAGGAGGCCAGGCCCGTGACACCAGGATCTCGGGGTATGGCTGGGGGTTACCGTCTGCCTCATTTTACACCTAAGGAAACCAAGGCACAGAAACTTTAACGGATTTGCCCAAGGTCACCTGAGGAGTGATTGGCAGACCCGGGTCTGGAACCAAAGGTTTCTCTGATGATAACATTAAAAATATGAGCTAACCATGAGCATTCACTTGTGTGGCACAGGTTTGAGTCCTGGCTGGGTTATTACTCACTGGATCCTCACAACAAGCATATAAGGTAAGAAGCATCAGTGCCCCATTTTGTACCCGAGCAAACTGAGATGCACACAGATGAAATACCCTGCCCTGGCCACACAGAAGTGAGGGGCAAAGCTCAAACCCAGCCTCCCCATCGCTACAGCAAAAGTGCCGAACTTCTCTCCAGGTGGCTCCACCATGCCCTCTCCACTCATGGGAGCTTTGGTTCATCCCTGCATGCTCCTGGGGGGCTCCCTTCTCCTAAGGTCCAGGTTTCCATCAGTGAAATGGAATCCTGATGGCTCCCTCATAGCACACAAGATGACAAGGACCTGATAAGAACTTGTGAAATCTGTCTTCTCCTCTCTTTTCTTGTCCACCCCCAAATCCACATCTCACTCAAGTCATACATGTCCTGGAAGCCCAGGTTAGTCATACCCATTCCCCAGACACAGTGAAAGGAAAACAATGAATGGTAAATCTAAAGCCAGAGGGGCCAAGTCCAGGCTAGATCACGGGGCTGTTGGGTGGCCCCGAGCAAGCCCTTCCCTGAGCGGGTCCACTGGAGCAAGCCCTTCCCTGAGCGGGTCCACTGTTCTCATCTGTAACATGAGCCCGTGGATAAGAACAATCACATGTGTCCCTTTCAGTGTTACCAGGTTAGGGCTCTGAAATTCAAAAGATGATTTTAAGTCACTTGCTTCCTAATTCAATAGACCAGAGGTATCAATGCGTTCATTCCCTCCTCCTCAAGAAAAGACAGCAGAAAACCTTTCATTGAGCAGCTAGGATGTGCCTGACACATGAAAAATACTCAATTAATATTAGTTTCATGAACAAAGGATTCATTTGTTTCACTGATTTGTGCATTCCCTCACTAATGAGTGAATGAATGAATTAGTGAAAGAATGAATGAATGAATAAGAGTGAGGGAATGAATGGATGAGTGAATGAATGAATGAGGGAATGAATGCAAGTTCTATGCCCAGAGTTTGGTGCTCTCAGATCCAAGCATGGAGCTCTCATAATCAAGGTGCACTGCCTCTGGCTCGGAAATCAACTAGCCTCTCACCCTCGAGGCACATCTATCAACATCTCTGCACCTTTGTTTTCCTCTTTGTAAAAGGGACCCATTGAAGCCTACATGAACCAGGTCCTTGTGTGGCTTCAACAAGGGGCCTGGCCTGCAAATAAGTGAGCCTGGCTGCACTCAAGAACCAAGAACCACCCTTATTATTTATTTTATCATAAATAGCTATAATTTAAGGCTGAGAGTAGTGAGCACTGTTCGAGGGGGTTAGAAAAAGTGTTGTGGAGGTTGATTGGAAATGGAAACCATCCCTTCTTCCAGTCGGGGGATGCTATCTGAGCGGAGAGCTGACTTCAAATGGGATTCATAGTAAGGTGTGGATGTAGGAGAGGGAAGGTTCTAGGGTGGAGAACAGCAGGAAGGACAACAGAGGGAGGAATCGTGGATTGCCTAGCAGAGGGGCTGGTTCATCTACCATTCAATGGAGCATTTGGCAAAGGTGAGCTGAGGACCTACTAGCACAGCTTCCCCACACTGAACAGGCAAGACTTGCTGCTGGCCTCACAAATCTCACGGTCTAGGGGGTGCATAGACAGCTCTGACCACCACAAGTGTGCCCCATATTGCAGCACGGAGTGGCCTGGGAGAGGGAGACATTTGCACTGTAGTGGGAGGTTGATAGCCCAGTCACAGGGAGCCGTGACTCCCAAGTTAGGGAGGTAGAAAGACCTTCCCTTATTAGCAAAGGGAGCCATGGAGGAGTTTGGACCAGGAAAGTAGTACAAGTGAAAAACAGCTTCGGAAAGATGAAAGTCACAGTGATTCAGACAAAACATTTGACACAAAAGAATCCTGAAGAGACAAAGAAGGCAGCTCGAACAGGATTCCAGGTAGAGAGGAAAGGATGACAGAAGGCATGGGCAGGGAAAGGAAGGACAGAAAGATGGTGGTGAATGTAAAATAAGACAGCTGTGGGGTGGTGGGAAGGAGGCCAATGAAGTGAGGGAATGAGGAGGGGCTCAGGCACACCGGACCCACAAGAAGCAGGCTGGGAGGGCAGGTGCCGGGCTCAGGTTGGGACACATTGCATTTTGAGCTAGGGGTGGTAAACTCAGGTGTCACGTCCCACCAGCAGTGAAATGTGGGAGAATCGCCCCAGGTAGAGATCAGGGCTGCAGAAGCAGAGTGGGGTACCACCTGTACCCGGAGCAGGGAGTGAGTATCTTCAGTGTCCCCGGGGCAGGAGTCAGGACAGCCTGGGGCTGGCAGTGATGGGGCCTCCCGAAGATGCCACCAGCCTACACTCTAATTTGAGCACTCACCAGCCCTTCAACCTCAAAATTAAAATCTACCTTACAATTAAAATGGGGTTTTGGTTTTTATGTATATAAATACTATTTTCGAGACTCTCTGGAGGCCTCATGGTCTAGTTCCAAAGCAAGGGAGCTCCTCAGCTTCCCTGTATCATGAATTCTCAGGCTGGGGGATATTGATGATTTGAAACTGGGTCACTCTTTGTGGAGGGCTGCCCTGTGCCTCGTAGCATGTGTAGCAGCATCCTGTGCCTCTCTTCACTTGATGCCAGTAACACCTCCTGCCCCTCAACTATGACAACCAGAAACGTCTCCAGACATTACCAAACATCCCCTGGGTGCAACACTGCCCCAGCTGAGAAGCACTGTGCTGTTATTAAGGACACTTTCATGTCTTTCCCTACTTGCTCACCTGACACACTCATGAGATTTCTAAGGCATCTGATTAAACAAGAAATAAATATTTCTAAGAAATATTAATAATAATAATGGCTAGGGCTTTGTGGTCAGACCCCAAGACAAAGCTGCTCTGTTGCCCAGGACCGTAAAGCATCAGGCAAGTAGCTGAAATTCTCCTCCACCCCAAGGGTGTTCATCTGCAGAATATGGGGGGAGAGAGAACAAATGATCCCTCGGGATAAGGGGGCTCCCACCCACACAGCCGGCCAAGAAGAGACTAGACAAGGCCCCTCCTCAAGCCAGGGTCTGGGCCATGAAGCCGCTACCATTTTCTGGCTGGAGTCCCCGGACTCGGTGACTCAGCTGGCAAAGGATCCTCTTGCTTACGAAAGAGGGTGGGTTCCGGTGAAGCAACAGTTGGAGCCTGCACGAAAGGCAGAGAGCTGATCTGAGCCTTTTGACTCACTAATGGAGAAGCCCTCACTCTCTAGAAATCTCCACATTCACCAGTGACAGTTACGTCATGTGTGTGAAGGGGAGGCAGAGGCTTTGGTGCTTCACTGTCCAGTTTGCCTAAGGGTAGTCAGCAGGGACGGGACGGGAACCAGCGAGTGTTTATGCTATTCACAAGGCTCACCCTGAGAGCTCAGCCCCGGCCCCACGAGGTCTCAGGTGGGCGGCAACCCCAGGCCATGGCAGCCCTTCTTGGGAAATGGCTTGGCCAAGGCCATATCGTCCAAGGGCAGGTATTTTTCAGGTGGGTGGGAATGGGCGTGGACAGGAAGAAGCTGGCCAGCGAGACAGTCATAGGGTTACAAAATTGGGAGGCGCCTGAGAAATCCTACATTTGCTACAGGCGAAGCTCAGGCCCACAGAGGGTGGAGGAGCAGGGATCCTGGCGAGGTGAGGAAGATCTCATTACAGCACCCGTTTCTCAGATGAGGAAATAGAGACCAGAGAAACCAAGTTCATATGCTGAGAGCTCAGCTAGTCAGCGGCACAGCTGAGATTTGACTTTGAAGTTGATCCCATTTCCCTGAACATGTTTCCACCTGGCTTTAAAAAGGGGCTTGGCTGGAGCCATCTCCCCAAGCTCTGAGCTCTGGCAGAGCCTGGGGTCAAATCCTTTTGAACTAAGTCCCACCATGTGTGCGACCCAAGTAATCCCACCTGGCATCTGGACCCACTTCCGCCGGGCAATATGCATGGGAAAGAGGCCATTTGACAGCACAGCATGGCCAGTGGGTCCAGTCAAGACGTGAGGCACGTTAGAGTCATTAAAAATCATTAGGATGGTTGGGTTCTGAGGTCAGATAAGCAGGATAAACACTCCGGAGAAACTAGTTCTGCCTTTTCCTGCAGCTGCTCCCACTCATCCCAGCCAAGCACTCAGCCAGCCAGACTCCCGAGAACCTGCCGCTGAGCTCCAGGGGCTCATTTAAGATCCAGGGTCCACAGGCAGGTCCCCACTCTGCTTCAACTCTTGAGTAACACTTTAAAAAGCATGTGGGAGATTTGGTTCATTTGGAGTGGGCTTTTACACATGGACGGGATAAAAAGGCCCACCTAAAGACAGGTCCTTGGGTCATTTTACCTGGAGACAAGGAAGGGACTGAGGTTCAGTGTGGCTGTGTAACTTACCTGAGTGCATACAGCTTGGTGAAGCCAGAATGGTCAAAGGCCAGGACTGTGCACGTCCACACTTGACCTGCCCACACTGCCCCTGAACACCCTTCAGTCCCCAGACAAGCTTCCTCTCTTGAATTTGGCAGTCTGCAAACAGAGCTTTGCCCAAGCCTGTATCTCAGGTCTGTTATATACAGATGCAGATGGAGAGATGTACTCTTAAAACAAATCACTCTGGGTGCCTCTGACCATCCGTCTGTCACCACCACAGGGGCCTCAGCCACAAGGGCAGGGACCACGTCTTAGCAGGACCAGCTGCTCCCATGGCTCCATGCACCCCACATTTTACACACATTATTTCTAATTCTCGCAAACAACCCTGCAATGGAAATATTCTTATCCTGATTATACAAACGAGAAAACCGAGGGCTACGGAGCTGAAATGACTTGCCCGAGGTCACAGTTAGTAAATTGCAGGGACCTCTTGGACCCGAGTTTCCTCTTTCCCACAGCTCCAAGCCTCCTCTCCACTTTTTCTGTGTAATTGGGAGCAGCCCCAGACCTCACACATAGGAGGTGTTGACTACTTGTTTGCAGAATAAATGAATGAGTGGGTAAATGAGCAAAATGAATTTGAAAACTTAAATTGCTTTATTTGGGTTTTCAAAGATGAGTCCATCATGAGGCTATCGGGAAGAAAACAGACTGTCGATTAAGTAGTCTCCTGGATTTCTGAACTCAGTGAAAACAATTTCTAAATAATTTTGTGACTTTTGAGCCATTCTTAAACAAACAACAAAAATATTTTAAAGTTGATTTCTAAGCCAACTTTTCTTTCCTAAGAGATGGGAAACTAATGTTCACTGAGTAGCTGCTGTGAGAACACACACCATCCTGTGTGTATCAACACACTTGATCGGGTCCACAGCAACACTGCAAATGGGCATTAATGCCAGTTATTACCAGAGGAAAAGATCAAGGTTCAGAGTGGCTGTGCAACTTTCCTGAGTACATACAGCTTGGTGAAGCCAGGAAGGTCAAAGGCCAGGACTGTACGTCCACACTTGACCTACCCACACTGCCCCAGAACGCCTCTCAGCCCCCAAGCGAGCTTTCTCTCTTGAATTGGGCAGTCTACAAAGAGATCTTTCTCCAGCATCACCACTTATCCAGTGGACCTTCCAAATGTGCGCTTGGGACACCAGAGAACACACCTATAATAAATTAATAAAGAGAAAGACCCCAAAAGTCTACAAAGAAGCTGTTTTGTTTTCAGCATCCATCATGTTTGGTGTCACTTCAATAAAATAAAAGAGTCTCTTATAGTTTTAGTGTTGGCTTCATTTGGAATGGCAGGTGGAGGGTGGGGAGGAGAACCCAGTTTCTTCAGTATGAAGGATCACAATATCCAACCTTGCCTCTCTCCACAAATGGGCCTTCACCCACAGAAAAAGTTTCCAGCAGAAGAAGGAAGTTCGCATCCGCCAGTTTTTCTGGGGGCTCTGTGGCAAGGCTGCCGTTTCACCCTGCCATGCTGAAGGGTCTGTCTTGCTCAGATCTGTGCTCATATGAACAACTGCACCCAAAGCCCCAATCCAAGCAATCCCTACCTCCATCCCACACCCCACTCCTGCTCCAGGACCTGCAAAGGCAGGCAAAGGAGCCTGGGCATCCCAGCCCCCAGGGTCTGCCTACAGCCTGTCAGGGGAGTCCTTGGCGAATAGCCATCGTGACGACTGCTAGAACCTGGCTACTCCCTGAGTATGCAGTGTTGCTGAGCAAATTCCCGGCTTTGGAACTGGGCAGACAATCCCCTTGTGTTTTCCCACCTTCCCACCTTGGCTGCCAGGAGCTGGCCCAGTCTTGGAGATGCTGAATAGGCCATTTGTTGTGAGATCAAAGGGCCACCTGCGGGAAGCGCCTCACCGCCTGGAGCAGGCCCAGGCTGCGTCCTGCCCCATTGCCCGCCACCCCGCCTGCCGGGTCCCGGGCCTCTTCAAACAGCCCACCTTGGCCGGGGCATTGCTCCACCCCCACCGCCTACTCGCATTTCTCTTTCTAACAGCACCTAACCACCTTCCTCAGATACCACGTTCTCCAAAGTCTCCCCGTTTCCAAGTTCACTGTTCCCTCTATTTGGTACACTCTTCCTTGCCTTCTGCACCCAGATAAGACCCAAGCACCAGCCCAGGCAGAAATCCTGCCCTAGCCCCCGTGATTGGTTTAGGGCTTCCGGGATGTGGAGGGAGCACCATTGTCACTGCCAGGTGGGCCCCCAGGCCATGCCGGCTGGGCTGTGAGCTTCCTGAGGACACAGGGCTGGCCCCAGAGCACCAGGCACAGTCCTTTCATGGTTGGCATCAAATGCTGGTGGACTGAGAGGGGAGGCAGAGAACACCTCCATTGCTTCTCCTCCAGGGCAGAGCAGGTAGTAATAGATGAATGGGCATTGTCGCAAAACACATCTGGAAACAGCTTTGGATAGAAAATACCACAACTCAGGCCTCCAGAAGCTTCTGCTCTTACTGCTCCCATCAGTGTCATCCTTTTCAAATGCTAATCTGGTCACAGGTCGCACGCACCCCACCTAAAGTGGGATAGGGTCCTTCTACCAGTGCTTTTGGGGTAGAGAAGGAATCTTTACTCAGGCCCGGATGCCCATCATTTTGGCATCAAGGCATTTGGTGTTTGCTACCTTTCTATTCTTTCCCTCTTTCTCACTCTATCCCTGAGTCCACCCAGGATGTCCCTGGGTCACAGGCCCAGCCACTCATTTAACAGGCCTGATCTCACCAGGTCACAACAGCCAAGGGCCAGGGTGGGAGAGGATGCCAGGGGGTTTC